>NC_040903.2:29644749-30277865 GCF_004126475.2 Phyllostomus discolor | reverse complement strand
CTAGTCACATACTGAAGGTCACTACCCATATTTTTATAATGATGTGAATGAAAACATTGATAGTATGCTGATCAAATTTTTGGATGAAATTAATTTTCAAAGGTTAACTTTTGAAAATAATGTGTCTTGACTGAAATGGTGGGCTAAGGCTAACATGATTAGTTAGTGGAGTTCGAGGTGTATGGCGCTCAGAAAACAGCTGTATAATTAGTTATGGGGTGAGGAAGATGTGTTTGAGTCCAAACAACATTGCTACTTTAATTACTGTAATAAACTCAGTATGGATATAAAATGTAACGTGACTATCAGAAAGTCTTCATAGAATCCTAGTCTGGACCGGCAGGAGGAGGAGGTTCAGAAAGGGACAGGTGTTAGTCTTGACTCGATTCTATACTGTCTAGACTGCATGTGGAGTATTGCATTAAGTTCCGGATATCACATTTAAAAACGAGTCCCAGAACAAAATTAGTGTTGGCGAGGATATGGAGAAATTAGGGCCCTTGCGTATTGGCTTGTAGGAATGTGGCATGAGGCCACTGCTGTGGAAAACAGTTTGGCAGTTCCTCAAACAGTTAATCCAAGAATTATAATGTGACCCAAATATTACACATTTACGTATGTACCCAAAAGAATTGGAAATAGGTATTCAAACAAATACTTGTGCCTGAATGTTCATAGCGGGACTTGTATAGCAGTTTGCATTGGCCCACAGGTAGAAGCAGCACAAATGCACATCCGTTGATGAATGGATAACCAAAAGGTGGTAGAGCCAGACAGTGGAATGTTGTTCAGACAGAAAAATGAATGAAGTACTGATAAATGCTGCAGAATGTGTCAGCCTCAAAAACATTATACCAGGCAAAGAAAGCTGAACACAAAGGATCACGTGTTTTATGATCCCATTTACATGAAGTATCCAGGGCAGGTAACTCCACAGAGACATAAATCTGACTAGTGGTTGCCAGGGCCAGGAGGAGTGGGGAGTGGCTGCTCAGTGGTGTGGGTTTCCTTTGGCGGGGAGCTGCTGGAAATGGTTTGGAACTAGATAAAGGTGTTGGTTGCAAAATATCATGAGTATATTAAATTGTATAGTTTAAAATCGTTAATTTTTGTGTTACGTGGATTTTGTCTTAGTTGAAAGGCATCAGTATATATAAATCAATTGACTAGTATTGACAGTCCAGAAATAAACCCTATGATCAGGGTTTTTTTTGACAAAGGTGCCGAGATATTTCAACAGGGAAAGGATAGTCTTCTCAGCAAATAGTACTGAGACACCTGGAGATCCATGTGCACAGGAAGGAATTTGAACCCCTTCCTCCCAACATCCACAAAAATTAACTAAACACATGACACAGACCTAAATGCAATAGCCAAAATTATAACAACCTTAGAAAAAATTATGAGTAATCTTAGTGACCTTGGGTTAGGCAAAGCCTTTTTATATGTGCTGCTAAAAGCACAAGCAACAAAGCAGAATATAGATAAACTGGACTCCGTCAACATTAGAAAGTTTTGTGCCTTAAGGGACACCACGGAGAAAGTGAAAAGACAACTTACAAAATAGGAGAAAATATTTTCTAATTATATCCCTGCAGGATATGCAGGGTTGGGCAAAAGTAGGTTTACAGTTTGCATAGAAAAGAATACAATAATTAATAAATAATAGTACAAAAATAAATTATGTATTTTGTATACTTAAAATTGTAAACCTACTTTTGCCTTATCCTGTATGAAGAACTCCTATAAAAACTCAAAAATAAAAAGACAAATAGCGTAATTAAAATGATGAGTAGCCCTGACTGGTGTAGCTCAGTGGATTGGTTGTTGTCCAGCAATTCCCAGTCTGGGCATATACCTGGGTTGTAGGCCAGGTCCCTGGTGGGGGTGGGAGGGTGCATGAGAAGCAGCCAGACATTGATGTTTCTCTCCCTCTCTTTCTCCCTCCCTTCCCCTCTCTCTAAAAAATAAATAAAATCTTTAAAAAGTGATGAATATATTGGTGAATTTCATTAAAACTGTTAAATGAGTCAAGTAGAGTGTGTTTAGAGGAGGCTTTTAGTCTTACGAGATTCAAAGTTGAAATTCTGGTCTTTTAACAATTAAAAAAATAGATATGTTCACTGATTTTAGAGAGAAGGGAAGAGAAAGAGAGAAACATCAGTATGAGAGAGAAACATCAGTACATTGCCTCACATATGCTCCCTGACCAGGGACCGAACCCACGCAACCTAGGGTATGTGCCCTGATTGGGACTCAAACCCACAACCTTTTGGTGTGTGGGACAATGGTCCATCCAACTAAGCCACAACAACCAGGGCTTTTTTCTTTTAAATTGTATATTTTCCATTATCATTTATCCCCCTATATCCTCTTGCACCTCCACCCCCCCTTCAGAATCCTAGTCTTTTTGCTGCTTCTTCTTTTTTCCTTTTTTCTTTGCATCTTCCTCTGCATCTCTCACTTTCTGTCAGCTGTACCTTTTACACTCTGATTGAAAACAGTTACATTTTGTTCTGTAACCTTAGTGAAGTCTTTGGTGCTTTGTTTTTATGTTGTTCTATGCGTCTTAATCATTGTGCGACTGTTCATTGCAGAGTAGTGAGTTACGGATGCATTTCCTTCCCACACACCCATGTCATGAACCCATGCCAATAGAAGGGTGACATTCCTAGGATCAAAGACCAATGGAGTCTTTTCCTGTGATCTGTCACTTGCTCCAAGTCATGTCATATACATGTATTTTTTTCACATTTGAACCATGACTTCCTTGAATAACGTTTTTGTTTTTCCTGGTATATTGTTTTGGTTGTTTTTGGCAGCGTTTTACAGACTATCCAACCACAGGTGACACATGTGATGGCCTTGACCTTGCTCTTCTTGCCAGTGGCTGCAGTAGCTCCAGGTGTCTTTTTCTGAGTTACAGGAAGAAGGGCCTAGAACGGGTGCTGCTGCTTTTTGATCTTTCTCATTTTAAAACATGTTTGAACATTTTAAAAGCTCATTAAAAAGTTTTAAGAATAGTAATGTGAACTCTTGTCTAAATTTCACCCAGTTCATCAGTTATGAATGCTTTGCTGTATTTGTCTTTTGTGGTTTTTAAATCTTTGCCTCTATATCTAGACCTATAGTTATTGTTTTTATTTTGGTGAATCTTTTGCAAGAAAGTTACAGGGACTGTGAGTTTTTAACTTCTCAGTGTTTCACCACTTATCACCTAGGAAAAGGACTCTCATGTGATCATGGAACAGGGATTAAATTCAGGAGATCTTACATCGCTATTGGCCGCAGGTTGAGTTCTTTGGGAAGCAGATGCTGAGCCAGAATTAGGATTGCACAAAATTCAAAGAGGCAGGATCGGGCAGGTGGAGCTGTCTGGTTTTGTGGTGACACCCAGTCCGTCTGCACAAGGAGCAGATCTGGAATCAAGATTGTCCATCAGAGGAGTGAGGAGTTCTGTGTTGGGCAGAAAGGGCTTATCTTGTGCCTTGCCTTTTTCAGTCATCCAGAGAAGAGCCAAACTCTCTTTTGAAAGCCGACACCAACTCTGATGAAGCTGAGAGCTTAACCATACTCCTCACACCTGGTGGTGAATCTTTGTGAGTGGTACATGCTGTCTACCACAATATTAGTGTCTAATACATAGTCCATATTCAACTTCACTAATCACCTAATAACTCCCTTTATAGAACCCCCACTCCCATCCAGGTCTCTCTTTTTTTATATGGAGGAAAATCTTTCAAGGAGCTCCCCAGGTGGTCTTCCTGTCTGTCCCATTGGCCTGAACTGAATTGCTCATCCACGATGGAACAGGAGCAGTTGGTCAGGCGAAAGCTGGCCAGGGGAGTTCCAGGCTTGGTTTAGACCTGTGGCAATGCATGCCATGGGCCTGGGAGAGGGGCCACTTCCCTAATCATGGGCTTCTCACCCGATACCTTAAAAAAACTGGGTTCCTTTGGCAATAAGGGAGGAAAGTTGTAGCAAGCAGCAGCATTCTGCTGGAGTTTTCTGTTAGATATCCCTTTTTTTTTCCTATTGAGAAAGAAACACCACATTCCTGTCAATAAGCCAGCTTCTAAGTTATTCTGTCTTTTGAACAGCATCCACTCCTTTCTTCCTTTCATGGAGCTCACTAATTTTCTGTTTTAATGGGATGAATTATTGTCTAGTCCCGCTGCACAGCTGTCATCCTGGGAGTCCTTTTTCATTTCACTCTTGGCTCATTTCCACTGTCTCTTGTGTTCTCACATCCACTTTATTAGGTTTCCATACTTGTTTGCTAGAGATCCTCCAGTAATGTGTCCTTACATGTCTGAAAATTTCGTTATTCTGCCTTTTCACTTGATTAAACATTTGGATCTACGAGTGTGGGTCAAAATTATTTCACTCTGGAAAAATTTTTGAGACATTGCTCTGCTACAGTTGGGAGTTTCTGGTTTTAGTCAGATTCTTAATTCTTTTTTTCCCCCCCTCAAATCATTTAGAATCTTTTGGTGGTTGTGAAATTTCACAGAATGTGTCTCTATGTCTTTTCTTCATGGAACAGAGTTAAGTCACTTCCTCTCCTTTATCACCTGGTTCCCTGACTTGTTTTGTACCTGGACTTGATTACCAATCTCACTTCTTTTATTCTGATGACTTTTAACATCGATGAGGATGGTTCATCCAATAATACCCTTGCTAATACTTTTGACAGACACTGCACCTGTTAGTCCCCTCTTTCCTTGCTAATAGAGGCCTGCTTTTGTTCAGGTTATTTAGTGCTCATGTGCTCCATGCCCCCTCCCCACCAACCCAAAGTGGGCAATTTGTGAATGTTGCTTAGCCTGAAGTTAACTGTGTTAGTTCCATTCTCCTTGCCAGTGATTGGTTTAGGGATAGTGACTCATCAGGGAAGGCTGCCGGGACTCTGGTTTTCTTCAGGTTAGAAGGGATACTCATTCTTTTGGATGCTGTCATGTGAGTTCATGTGAGTTACTGCAGCCACCTTGGGTCATTGAGGAGAAAGTGAGATGATGAATGACCTTCAACTTAACATTGTCTGAAATTGATTGAACTTCTGATACTCAGGCTTCCCTCCCTAACATTTTTCACTCCAATTTTCTGGTTGCAAAACTCAAAAATCTTGGCACTATCCTTTATTTTTTTTTTTGTCACATCTCACATTCTATTCAATAAGGATCCTCTAAGGTCTCCTTCAAATTGTATTTATGATCTTACCGTTTTTTTCCTATTTACACCACTACCATCCTGGTCCAGGCCACTGCCGTGTCCTGTCTGGGTTACTGCAGGAGAGTGGTGGAATTTTCCCAGGGAAAATAGCCAGGGAATTTTCTTGGTGCTCAACTAGACAGGCCTATGGATTGCCAAGGGCACGTTACCCATCAGATTCACCCGAGAGGATATGGGGCTGGGGTTGGGGGTGGGCACGGCTCACCATCAGGGAAGCATATGCTCTCTTTGGTGGGGCTCCTTCAGCAACCCTCAAAGAGAACAGCCAGAACTAGCCTCTGAGCCTCTCCTCTCTTTCCAGGTGAAGCTTAGCAGTGAATCATGAGGCTCACCTGAATGGGTATGTGGCTAACTTGGTTTAGGAGGGACCCCCATGTTCCACAAGAGTCATTACCTTGCATAACAACCATGAGCATAGCTCTCAGAATCCCTACAGGGTACATGCCCAGTTACAGGAGTCATCACACTATGAGGAGCCCAACATTACAGCTACTCGCCAGGTATTGATCGTTCCTCTCAGTCCCAGGCAATCTACCATAAGCAGAGTTGCCTAGTAACACAGTTGACATTCTGCCTGTGTGGTTTCCTGGGGCACAGAGGGGTTAACTGAATCCAAAACCAGTTTTTCATGCTGAAAGATGAGGGTTTTGCTAACACTTCAGTCACAAATAGCTTCCTACTGAGAGGCCCCCCGCTACTCTGTTCCCAGCACAGTTGCCAGAGTGATCCCACCCAAATGCCTGACAGTCACCGTAGTCTCCGGCAAACCCTGCGGTGGCTCCCAGCCCACTTACACCGCATTTGTCTACCGGCCTCACCTGAGTTGGTCCCTTGTAATATTTCTGATCCCTTTTCCCTACGTTTCCCTTGCCTGTCTGCTCTAATCCTCTTGTTCTTGCTCCACGTGCCAGGCATGTTTCTGCCCTGGGACCCTTGTGTTGGTTCTCCCCGTGGCTGGAGCACGCTTACTGCTGCCCTCCACCTGGCTGACGTGTGCTTCAGCCTTTACCCAAACGTCATCTTTTCAACGAGCTGTATTCCAACTAGCATTTAATAATTGTGACCTTTACCACCCCGGCACTTGCCATTCCATGATTCTTTTCAAGTTTTTTTATCCTTCCCATACCTTTATGCTCACATAATTATTACACGTGTTGTTTATTGTCTCCCACTTTTAGCATGAAAGCTACAAGAGGACAGGGTTCTTCACCTGTTTGGCTTATTGGTGTACCCAACTGCGTAGGACAGTGCCTGACACACAGTTGATGCTTAGTGTTTTCAAATAAGTATGCACACCTTTACAGAAGGCATACTGTGCGCTGAGCATTTTAACGTGTATTAATGCATTTAATCTTTTTATTTTATTTTTATTGTATTCATTTAATTTTGATGAGAAACCCTCTTGAAAGAGTTACTTTCATTGTCCCCCCATTTTTTTGTACCTTTTGAATATATATTTAAACATGGAAACAAAGAGGTTAAGAAACTTACCTCCTATTGCATAGCCCGTAAGTGAACCTCACCAGGCTGGCTTTGGAGCCTAGGCTCTTAACCAATATACTGCAGTGAAGTATCTTTCTGCATCTATATTTTATTTTTTTTTAACTTGCTTTTGGATTATTTCTTTTTTGGTAAATACCCCTCTATTGGGTTAGAGTTTATGAGCATTTTAATGTCTTGACACATGTAACCCAATTATTTCTTTCAGGATATTTGGTCATGTTTAAAACATCCATGGAGACATTTGGTCTGTGCCCAAAGGTCCTTGGTATTTGGTCCACAACATCCATGAGCATATTTTATCTGGGCCAAATGGTCCCTGATATTTGGCCCTGGCAAAAATGTCCTGCTTAGAAAATGCCCCAGGGTTCAGATGGCCCATAATATCTATTTATACTTTGGTTTATAAGACTAATATATAAAGATACTGTCATGTTTTATTGGTTCAGTGATTATGTTGTGGCTGTGTTGCCTGTAATAATCTGTCTTGCCTCGGTGGCCTACCTGCTAATGGCACATGGGGTTAGGTAGAAGGGTCAGCATGGGCCAAATGTTCCATGGATATTTTGGACAGGACCAGATATCCACTAATTCAGTTATTTTCCAGGATACCATCAACCACATGTATATGTATCCTTAAAAAAAAAGTAATTATTGGGATGATTTAATTGATTCCATTTTTTCCATCTAATAATGAACTCTGATGATGTCCCTAGTACTTCCCTATATACTTGGGTGACAATAAATTATTACTTTTTAATGTCTCTAGAGAGGGGCCACAAACACAGGATAGGGTCAAGAAAGGTTTTTTGAAGGTTCAGTGTGTAATAGTAGGTGAATGTCTAGGCTTAACTTATACCTAAGAACTTCTCATTCTTTTTTTTTTTTTTTTAAAGATTTTATTTATTTATTTTTAGGGAGGGGAGAGAGAGAGAGAGAGAGAGAGAGAGTGAGAGAAACATCAATGTGCGGTTGCTGGGGGTTCTGGCCTGCAACCCAGGAATGTACCCTGGCTGGGAATCGAACCTGGGACACTGAACTTCTCATTCTTAATCAAGGCTGCCTTTGAGACTGGGATGAAAACTGTGGACCTCTCACTAGAAAAATGTCTATAAACACATGATTTAAAATTTTCATATGACATATTTTATTGTGTTATAAGTTGATTTACATGATAGACCATATGAAACCAATCTGCAAAGATTTCTATGTCTCATTTTTGTTTTTATGTAAAATTATTTGTACAGAATCCAGGAACAAAATCCAAAATTGTTTTTAAAAGTTAACTTTAGTGGGAAGACCGGCTTTTAAGTCGAAATTGTGGCATCGTCTTTGATACAGCAATACATGCATCATTTCAAAACTCCCAAACAGCTTTCGCTCTCTGTTTTAACGACAACCAACGCTGAAAACCTGATTTCTAAGATGTGCAGAAACACAATTGGAATTAGAGGTAGATCAGTTAAAGCAAGAGTTTTTTTAATAAAAAAAATTAAGAATATTTTCAAGGATTTTTAAAATAAAGACTTAAATTTTAAGAACAGGTTTTGGTTTGAAGCAAAATGGAGAGGAAAGTGCAGAGATTGCTCACATACCTACTGCTGCCACTTTGGTTTAGCCTCCCCCATTGTCGACACCCCCCACCAGAGGGGTGCATTTGTTGCAGTGGATAAACCCACACTGTCACGGCACAATCACCCGAAGTTTACATCAGGGTTCACTTTTGGTGTTGCACATTCCGTGGGTCTGGATCAGCGTAAATGCCCTCTGTCCGTTGTGGTACCACACAGAGCATTTTCACTTTCCTCGCATCCCCTGTGCTCCCCACCTGTTCCGCTCCCCTTCTACAGCCCCTCGCAGCCCCAGACCTTTTTACTGTCTTGCCTTTTCTAGAGTGCCCTATAATTGGAAACATACAGTGTGTAGCTTCTTTGGATTTGTTTCACTTAGCATTATGCATTCAGGGTCACTTTGTGTCTTTCCTGGCTTGATAGCTCATTTCTTTTTAGCACTGAGTGCTATTCTGTTGTCTAGATGTACCACAGGTTTTCCATTCATGTACTGAAGAACATCTTTGTTGCTTCCAAGCCTGGTGAATGTGAACAAAGCTGCCTTAAACATCTTTGTGAAGTTTTTTTGTGGGGACATGTTTCAACACCTTTGGGTAAATAATCCAGTAGTGCGATTGCTAGTAGGTCATATGGTAAGGGTATGTTTAGTTTTGTAAGAAACTGCCAAACTGTCTTCCAAAGTGGTGGTACTGTTTTGCATTCCCACCAACAACGAATGAGAGTTCCTGTTGCTTTATACCCACCCTAGCATCTGGTGGTGTTAGTGTTCTGGATTTTGGCCATTCTAATAGATGTGTAGTGCCATCTCGTTTTAATTTGCATTTCTCTGATAATGTGCTTGTGTGTGTGTGTGTGTGTGTGTGTAATGCACATAAGCGTACATAATTGAACACATTGCTATTATTGCTTTCAAGAAACTGATAATCTGTTAGATCAATTAAGAATAAGAGAAATTAAGTTTGTATTTTACCTTCCCTTATTTCTTCTTCAGTGCTCTTCTTTTTTTGATGTTGGTTAACGGGTCTACTGGTAACAAATTCCCTCAGTTTTTGTTGGTCTAAGAAGGTCTTTATTTCTTCTCCACTTCTGAAAGATAATTTCTCAGGGTACACAACCCTAGGTGTTTCCTTTTTCTGTGAACATTATAAATATTTCACTCCACTCTTCTTGAGTGGAAGTGAACATGGGTTCTAAGGATAGGTTAGATATAATTCTTATATGTGTTCCTCTGTAGATTTATCTTTGATTTGAATTTCTGTAATTTGAGTATGATATGCCTGGTTGTAGTTGCTTTCTTTTTTTTTCCATTTTTTTCATTTATCCTCTTTGGTGTTTTCTGAGATTCCTGGATCTGTGGTTTGGTATCTGAAATTAATTTGAGAAATTATCATTATTGTTTTAAATATTTCTTCTCTTCCTATTGTTTTTTTCTCCTTCTCGTATTCCCATTGTGTATATATGTTCCAACTTTTGTAGTCGTTCCACAGTCCTTGGATATTCTGTTCTGTTTTTTTTTTTTCAGTCTTCTCTTTGCTTCTCAGTTTTCTGTATCTTTTCAGGTTTCTGTTGAGATGTCTTCAAGTTCAGAGACTCTTTATGCAGCTGTGTTCAGTCTGGTGATCAGCCCCTCAAGGGCATTCTTCATTTCTGTGACAGTGCTTTTGATTTCCAGCATTTCTTTTAGTTCTTAGAATTCCCATCTCTCTGCTTATATTTCCCATCTTTTCTTGCAATCTGTCCTCCTTACCCAGTAGATCCCTTAGCGTATGTATGAGTCCCCACTCTGATAATTCCAACATTCTTGTATGATTGTGATGTTTGCTGTCTCTTTCCAAATGGTGTTTTCTTTTGGCTTTTTATTATGCATTGTAATTTTTTTTTCCTGATAATAGCCGGGCATAGTGCAATAACTTTGAGTTAAAGGAACTGCTATTAAAAGGTCTTCAGTATTGTGGTGGAACAGCATGGGGAAGAGGAAGTGTTCTGTAGTCCTGTGATTAGGTCTCAGTCTTTGGTGCGTCCATCTTTGCCTCCAGGCCAGTGATTTCAACCTTTTTCATCTCAGGGCACAACTAAACTAGCTACTAAAATTCTGCAGCACATTACAAATATATTTTTTGCTGATCTGACAAAACAATAGGTATATTTTTTATTTCATTCACATTGGATGGTTTTGGTAATGTTGGCTGTTGTCATTTTTTATTTAACAATCTAATGGGAAAAAAGTCAGTGCCCCTGACTAAGTAGCCAGGTATTGTATGTTTTAAAAATTCTTGAGGCACACTAATTGAAAATTGCTGCTCCAGACTGTGAGTGCTTCTCATTCTGTGCCTCTTCCCTAGATGAAATTACTGATTTTTGAAGGCATATTCTATTAAAGTCCTCTATTTCTATGCTTATAATCCATTTCTCATTATGATGTCATATTTATACGTTTTTCTGTCCCTTGAGCTCTCTTCCTCTAATTGGATTTGCTGAATTTTTAAAATTTAATCAATTATATTATGGTTTTTAAATACTAATTAAGCTAGGTTAGCTTATATGCTGCAATAAAAACAATCCCCAAGTAATCAGTGCTTAAAACACAAAGATTTATTTCTTGCTATGTCAAGTCCATGTGTTCTTGGCAGATTGTCTTCTCTGTACAAGCTTTGCGTGGCACTTCCAGATCAACACCTGCCTCGCTGATTGCTAAGATTGTGGGGGAGAGTGCAGAATGGGCCCCAGTGGTCACATGCTTCCATTGGGAATGCATATGTCACTAATACTCACATTTTATTGGCCAAAACAGGTCACATGACCATGCCTAACTCTAAGAGGGAGAAGAAACGTATTATCCCCCTTTATGCCCAGAAGGAGATGGAAACTGGATAATGTCATTAATACCCTTTATATCTTCATTTTTTTTACTAGCTGATTGTGGTTTTCTGAGAGTTTAAGTTTTTTCCTTTTTTTTTTCCCTAAGAGTTTAAGTTTCTAACCCTGATTGTGGACACTGTGTTGGTAAGCCAGATTACCACTCCAGCAACCCCTCTGCCCCCCAAATAGAGTGAATATCTTAGAAAAAGCAAATGGTTTTTTGCCTTTCGCATCTTTGGTTAGAAGTTAGCCAAGATCATTATCTTTGGAATTGAGAACATTGTGATGAGTCCTTTGTATCTAACAATTCCTTAAGACTGTAGATGGTTTTCATGTATACATTATTCTGTGTTGATAAATAGCACAGGCTTTATCCTAGCCTGCCATGACATTCTGTTCTCTCTTCCCCTTTCCTCAAATGATAGCCAAGTCTGTTGAACACTGTAGTCCAGTGAAGGTGATGGAGGGAGGGGGACTGGGTATGGGCCCTTTTTTAGGGGTGGCCCTGAATCGGAGGGGACTGGTGAGCAGGCTCTCAGGGCAGGTCATGGGTGATGTCATGGCGGGTTGCTTCTCCTTTGCCATTGATATTACGTTAAAATATCTTTGTGGAGACTCAGCATTTCAGTTGTGGGCGATAGCCTTTTCTAATTTCTAATGTTGCTTGAGGTTTCCCTTTTGCGTTAAGTTATCTCAGGATATTAGGTTAGCATTTGAGTATTGTTCCTTCTTTTCAGCTTGTTTGGATGTAGGTTAATTCAGATATTAGCAAGGAAGAAAGGAAGGAAGCAGTTTGAAACCTGTGGTTTTCCGGAAACATTAGATTGCATCTCAAAGTAGATACAAGGGTATGCAAATACAGGGTCTGGCACAAATAACACCCCTTTCTGTTACAAAATCATAAGCATGTAATTCTGTAACATAACAATATCACACTCGAGCATACCATAGAACATTTTAGGTGAAATGTTTAAATTAAAACTATAAATTAGTACACCCATATTATTACCCTACCAACTACACTCAGGCATGTGTTACTTCTGCTAGACCCTGAATATTGGGTTTATTTGTTGAAGACAAGAAGTTCACCTTTCTTCCACTGTTATTCTGCACTCTTACCGCCTCTAACAGCTGTAAAATAGAAATTTATGAAGTCAGTATTCATTTGCTCAAATAAAATACTTGAAAGTTTATATATTGATATTTTAGTGCATGTCATTTATTGTCATTGGCATTATTTAGTAAACAAATGTTTATGGTATGCCTATGAGCCAGGAGATGGTGCTGGTGATTATCAACGTCAACAAGACAGTCTCTGCCCTCCTGGAGCTTGCTTTTAATTAGGTAGACAAAATTAAACAAATATTGGACGATAAACTCCATGATGAAAAGTTATGTTTAGCTACAGAGTGATGGGTATTAGTTATTTCAGATAGGGTGGTGGGCAGGGCCCCTCGGGGGAGGTAGCATCTGCAGTCCCTTGAATGAAGGGAGGAAACAAATCCTGCTCAAGGACAGGGTTTTACAGGCAGAAGGATTATAAGTACATTATCCACTCTCCCCCTGTGCCCCTTCATGTGGGAATAAGCTTCTTGAACTTGAAGAATAGTGGTCAAGTCGGTGTGGCCAGAAGAGAGGAAAGGAAAGGTTAGAAAGGCCATGGATATTTTTCCACATTCAATGGGAAGCTACTGGAGGATTTTTGAGTATGGGAGGAGGGAATAAATTTATATTCTAAAATGATTTGAATAAGCTCTGCTTACCGTGTGGAACTTGGGGAATGAATAGACACAGGAATATCAGTTAAGAGGGCACTTCAAACTGTTTTGGCCAGAGATGATGATGGCTCTGGCTAGGGCAGAAGCAGTGGATGGGAGACAAAGGTCAGATTTGGGATATGCAGTGTTCTGAAAATAGAGTTGACAGATTTTGCTGATGGATTAGATGCGAGGGTGTGATGTAAAGGAAGGAATAAAAGTGACTGCCAGATTTTTGGCTTGAGCAACTGGAAAAATGATGCTATTATTTACTGAGGTGCAATGCTGGGGGTAGGTGCAGATTTAGGGGAATCTGTTAATGTTGAGAGTTGACTCTGAGATCCTAGTAGATGTCCAAATGGAGAACTGAATTTGTGAGGTTAGTGCTCAGGAGAGAGGTGGGGGGGAGAGAGAGAGAGAGCAAGAGAGCAAGAGAGCGAGCGCTCATACAGATACCATCTGTATGCTGACAAATTCCAAATTTGAATTTAAGACCTCAAAACTGGGTAATGTTCCTTGGAGGTAAATGTCAGCAGAGAATAGGGCTAAGAACCGACCCTGGGCTCTTAACATTTTGAGTTGGGGAGAAAAAGGCAGAGGAAGAGCAGCCAGCTCATGAGGAAGGGAAAAAACCCAGCAGAGTGTGTCATTTTGCAGTGCAGGTGAAATGGAGGGGAATGCTGCTGTAAAGTCAGGTGAGATGGGGCTGATACTGACCTTCAGGTTTCATGAGGTGCAGAGGCCATTAGTGACTTTTGACTGGTGGCCCTGTGGAGTGGTGGAGGCAGGAAGCCCCGGAGTTGAATAGAAGAGAGAATGGGATTAAGGGGAGGTGTTGAAATACTGAATAGAGACAACTGTGTGGAGAGCTTTTATTAGAAAGGAGAGCGGAGAAATGTGGCAGTTGCTGATGGTTTTGTTTCTGAGAGAGGTAAAAGTTCTGGTCACCCAGGTTGGAATGTGTCCCCTCCTCCGCTCCCCCCACACACATACCACCCAGCACTTGTCACATACCAGCTTGGTGTCCTACAGTTCAGCTCACATTCTGACACTACCTGGAAATAGCACCAGATCCCACAGGTTAAGGTCTCTGTCCTACAAGACTCCCTCCCCCCTCACCAACTTCAGATGACAGTTGAAAACCCAGGTTGTCGCCTGTGCTTCTGATCTACTAGCTATAGATTGGAGGTTCCAACAACCCCTTGCCTGGGTTCCGTTAATTTTCTGGAGTGACTCTCAGACCTGGAAGGAACATTTTACTTACTAGATGGCCAGTTTAAGCATTTAACTCAAACCGGGAAGAGATGGAAGGCACGGGGAAAGGGCTCGAGGTCCCGTGCCCTCAGAGCACACCTCTGACCTGGCGTCGGGTGTTTGCCAACCTGGGAGCTCTTTGCACCCCTTCCAATTGAATTTTTATGGGGGTGTCATTACGTAGCTATGGTATCGCTGACCATAGGCGATTGATTCAACCTTCAGCTGCCCTGCCCCTTGAGGGAGGGTGGGACTGAGAGTTCCAGAGCTCTGAATCACAAGGTTGGTGCTCCTGGCAAGCAGCCCCCATCCTTAGGCTCGGTTCAAAATTCACCTCCTTAATACAAAAGACATGGGTGGCTCTCATCACTTAGGGAATTTCAAGGGTGTTAGGAGTTCTGTGTCAGAAACGGACAAAAGACCAAATATGTATGTTTCTTATAAATCACAATGTCACTGGAGGGCTTTCTCTTTTCTTTAATGCGGGCGATCTTTACAGTATGTTTGTATGCTGCTGGTCATGATCCCCCAGGAATGGGGTGGGGGGGGGAGATAGGAGATTTTTGTAACCTTGAAACCGATACTCTCGGTTTTAAATAGTGGTTTGGAGACGGTGGGTGTTGGGTTGCAGTTTTCTCTACCCCACCCTCTTCAGGGAGCCTTTGTCATTTTCTTTTATTTTTTTCTCCTTTGGCTTGCTCAGTCGTATTGTATATCTTGATAGATTTTTATCTTTGACATTTCTGGTAAGTGGTGATTATTAGGAAGTTCAACCAATTGTGTATTAAAAAATGTAAAAGACATTTAACAGGGACTGTTTCCCAAGGCCCATTGTTTACCACAAAAAGGAAGCCACTGACTTCTTGTTACATCAGTGAAGATAAAATTATTTTGTGAACACAGTACTCCCTTTGTTAGTAACATTTTTCAGACTATGATCAAAAGAAACTACTCTGAAAACAATAAGTCAATGGGAAATGAGGACTTTTGTTACAAGTGGGGCTCTCTGGAGTGAGAGCCCTTAAAAATCTCATTTCTCTGCATCACACTTTAAATTCTTGTAATTGTGGAGAAAATTTGGTATAATTTAAATTATGAAAAAGATAGTTTAAGCAAGTTTGAATTAGGTATTCATTTCTTTTTGAAAGGTACTAAAAAGTTTTAATTAATTTTAAGGGAGTGGATGTAGCAATACAAGATTGTGGGAATGTTTGCTTTCATTCTGAAGCAGGAGGAAGTTCATATCACTGTGAAGATAGTATTACAGCGAGACCATATTTAAGGAGTGAGTAGACTGTATATCACAACCTCTTATCTTCCCTCCCACTGTAAATTTATACTTAGTAGAAAAGTCATCAGGTAAAGTTTGATAAAAACAAAATTTAGAGAAGACAAGGGTGTGGTAGTAGATTTGGGCTCACTGGTGACCAGCCTTCTTGGACTGTTGGGCTTTTCTGTTGGGATTTTATCCTCTGTGCCTGCCCTCCAGTGCCTTCTGCCTCCCATGCCTGCTCAAAAAAACTTTCTTCTAATATCTTTGGCAGTAATAGTTTCCCAGTTTTTGAGTACCTAAGGACAAACATCTCAGAAAAGCAGATTATGTTTAGTTTCAAATGTGTGCCACTTCCCCTAGTGTAGTGATTCTCAACTTCCTTTTTTGGGTGGGAGGTCTACATGTAATTATCGAGTACATGTTATTCTCCTTTTCCTTTTCTCTCTGTAATTTGGGTCTTCCAAATCTGCAGAGTAGTGTCATATAATATAGAGTATGTTTAAACCATGTCCTTTGTGCAGTTTTGGAGTTCTTGTTGAAAAGTATTACCTCTCCACTCAGCACCCCTACTCCCTCAGGCAATTCTCCACCATCGTTCATGTCCAGGGGTCATTCGTGGAAGTTCTTTGGCTGCTCCATTTCCTGTACAGTACTTTACACCCAAGGCTATTCTGTAACTGCCTGTCTGTACTTCTTAATCCCCACACCCCTTCACCCATTCCTCTACAGCCCCCTCCCATCTGGCAACCATCAAAACACTCTCCACATCCATGATTCTGTCTCCGTTCTTCTTGTTTGCTTAGTTTTTTTAGATTCAATTGTCGATAGATATGTATTTTTGCCATTTTATTGTTTATAGTTTTGACCTTTTTTATGTTACTTTACATTTCATATAATAATGGTTGGTGACAGTGAACTTCTCTAGTTTTTTCTCGTCTGGAAAGTTCTTTATCTGCCCTTTGATTCTAAATGATAACTTTGCTGGGTAGAGCAATCTTGGTTGTAGGTCTCTGATCTTCCTGACTCAGAATATTTCTTGCCAATCCCTTTTAACCTCAAAAGTTTTTTAGAAAAATCAGCTGACAGTCTTGTGGGAACACCCCTGTAGGTAATTACGTTAACTTCTTTTGTCTTGCTGCTTTTAAGAGTCTCTCTTTATCTTTAAACTTTGGCAGTTTAATTATGATGTGTCTTGGAGTGGGGCTCTTTGCATCCATCTTGTTTGGAATTCTCTGTGCCTCCTGGACTTGCATGTCTGTTTCCTTCACCAAATTAGTGCAGTTTCCTTTCACTTTTTTTTTTTTAGATAGATTTCCCAACTTCTTGCTCTTTGTATTCTCCTTCTGGCACCCTTGTAATGTGGATGTTGGACATCTTAAAGTTGTCCCGAGGCTGCTTATACTATCCTGAATTTTTTGGATTCTTTTTTCTTCTTGTTGTTCTGACTGGTTGTTTTTTGCTTCCTTATGTTCCAAATCATTGATTTGATTCTCGGCTTCATCTTCTCTACTGTTGTTTTCCTGTAAATTGTTCTTTATTTCAATTAGTGTGTTCTTTGTTTCTGACTGGGTCTTGTTTATGCTGCTGAGGGTCGGTCTTCACTCAGTTCCTTGAGCATGCTTTGAACTCTGTTCACCAGTGTTTTGAACTCTGCATTTAATAGATTGCTTATCTCCATTTCATTTAGCTTTTTTTCTGGGGCTTTGACCTGTTCTTTCATTTGGGCCATGATTCTTTGTCTCCTCATTTTGGCAGCCTCCCTATGTTTGTTTCTGTGTATTAGGTAGAGCTGCTTTGACTCCATGTCTTGGTAGTTTGGCCCAATATAGTAGGTGTCCTGTAGGGTCCAGTGGCACAGCCTCCTCTATCAGCTAAGCTGGGTACTCAAGATGTGCCCTTTGTATGTGCTGAGTACACCCTCCTGTTGTAGTTGAGCCTTGGTTGCTGTTGGTAGATCAATGGGAGGGATTTACACAGGTCAGTCAGCTGCAAGAATTGGCAGTGACCACTGAGCACCAACCTCTACTGTCTGTGGAGGATCAGCTGTGCAGTGGCAGGGTGGTGGTGCTCTGAAGTGGTCTGTCTACTGGGTGTGCAGGACCTTGGGTTTCCTGGGGTGGTACAGGCCAAGGTCAGCCCCCAGCTGTGTTTTGCCTGGGGGCCACCCTGCATGAACTATAAAGCAGTCTGAGGTGGCTGCTACTTGTGCTGAGCTTAGGGATTCCGGGCGGAGCCAAGCTGTGAATCTAGGGTGGCTGCTGCTAGTGCCGGACGTGGGGCCCACTGAGGCCAGTGGTTGTTTGAGAGGATTTAGGAAGTTGTCAAGACATTTTGTTTTGTTTTGTATGTCAATTAAAAAAAAGTTATCTAGTATTCCTTTTGAATGAACAACGGTAATCACATACATTGATTTTGTATGTGATTATTCTGAGTATACACTTAATACTTCCAATTCTTCTAATACTTGATAATTCTTACAAAACAGCCTTGAAGGTGTTACCATTCAAAATCTCAAAATCTCAAGGCTCTTAAATAAATGATTTTCAGTTTTAAAAATAATTTCAAAGGAATTTCAGTGCATAGGAGTGAAAGGAGGACATTCCAGATGGATGAAAAGTCGGGGCGCAGGAATGCCTAGCATGTGTTTGCACAGAGCAGAGTGCAGCCTGGCTGTGGTTAGAGGACACGAGGGAAATGGGCCAGCAGTTTATTTCTTTTCATTAGGACCTTGACTTTGAGGCTAACGAGTTTCTGGATTTTATTCTGTAGGCATTTGGAATACCACTGAATTACCAAGCCACGGAGCATTGTAATTTGAGTTGTGTGTTAGGAAGGTGCATCTGACAGCAGTATCAGGTGCTTTGGAGTAGGGAGAGGTAAGTTAGAATGACCACTTAGAATTCTTTTGAAGTCATTGGCAAGAGTTAGTATTGTGATTGGGGCCAGTGCAAATGACTGGTAATTGAGGGCAATCTGACAGATGAGAAAGGAGAAGCACAAGTGTGTGGTAAGAGGAAATAACGAGGAGTCTGTGGTGCACGAGGGCAGTATTATTATTATTATTATTATTATTATTATGGTGGTCAGATGTAGGTTTAGTTTTCAGTGTTGGCCTCGTAAAATGAGCCTGGGAGCCTTCCCTCCTTCAAATTTTTTGAAATAGTCCGAGAAGGGTAGGTGTTAGTTCTTCTTTGAATGTTTGGTAAAACTCACCTGAATCCAGCCATTCATCCAGTCCAGGAGTTTTGTTTGTTGGGAGGTTTTTGATTACTGCTTTGATTTCATTAGTTGTAATCTGTCTATTCAGATTTTTTAATTAAGTTTTGGAAGATTGTATATTTCTAGGAATTTATCCATTTTGTTCACTTTGTCAAATTTGGTGGCATATGTTTTTTTGTGATATTTTCTTACAATTCTTTATATTTCTTTGGTGTCAGTTGTTACTTCTTCACTTTCATTTGTGATTTTATTTCGGACGAATTTTTTTCTTGATGAGTCTGTTTAAAGGTTTGTCAATCTTGTTTATCTTTTTAAAGAACTAGCTCTTGGTTTCATTGATCTTTTGTATTGTTTTTTAGACTGTTATGCTTATTTCTGCTCTGATCTTATTTCCTTCTCACTTTTGGCTTTGTTCTTTTTTACAATAAGTTTCTTTAAGTATAAAGTTAGATTGTTTAATTGATTTTTCTTGTTTCTTGAGTTGGGCCCATAATGCTATGAATTTCCCTCTTTAGACTGCTTTCAATAGATTTCAAAAGAGATTCAGAGAGCTTAAGAGCACAGGAAGAGAGACTTTAGCATCCTTGAACTGAATGGAAGAGTTTACGTTGGGCATCCTCTTTCAGTTTAAGAGACTGAGGGTATCTGTAGTGAGGAAGGGACTACATTGTGTCTGGGAACTTGAAGGGTAGAAAAGTTTCAATCTCTCTAAGAGGGAACTCACTAGCGTCAACCATCCCTCAATTTAGAGTGTGAGACAGAATAATAGTAATGAACAGTAATGTACTTATGTTAGTCTTTTATAGAAATAACTTATATAAGGTGTAGTCTGTCTCTTATGCAATATCATTTGTATAATCTACCAGTAGCTGGGGTGGATAGAAAGAAAATTTGGTTAAAATGAGGAATCATAGGAAGCAGACATACTTTAAATATTTTATAATTTATAAGTATATAAGTGGTTATATATCATCAGACTTCTGCTGTTTAGCTGAGGCCTTCTCTTTAGGATATTTTAAAAGTGACTTGCCTGTTTCAAATTGGGGAACAAGTTTCAGTGACAAAGAATTGTCTTCTTTGCGCTGATATTTTTTATGTAATTTGTAACTTAATCACATAATTATAGTAAACACAACTGGCATAAACAGATTTTGGAAAAATAAAATGTACTCTTGGTAAGCATGCAAATCAATTATTGGGAGAAAAATGCAATGGTATATCAGAGAGAACTCCCCCTCTCCCCAAAGGAAATTGAAACTTGGAAGTTGTGGCTTGTTCATGGTTTTAGGTTTGGCAAGAGTCTGGCTTTACTTTGAATCCAGTGATACATTTTCCATTGTATAGTATTTTACAAGGTGATGAGGAATGATATGTGAGATGTTGGTTAGTGGTGAAGTTATTGCACTACACACACACATATATATTAATATAGCGTGCAAATTTAAAGCATCACAAATTTACAGTGTACTATTTGAGGTTTTCGTATATTTATAGAATTGTGCAACCATTACCACGATTGAATTTAGAACATTTTTATCATCCTCCAAAGAAACCGTGTACTCATTAGCAGTCACTCCCCATCACCTCTTCCCTGATCCCAGTCAACCGCTAATCTGTTTTCTCTCTTTATAGAGCTGTCTATTCTGGACATTTCATATAAATAGAATCTTGTAATACATGGCCTTTTGTGACAGCTTCTTTCTCTTAGCAAAATGTTAAATTTGTCTACATGTTGTAGCATGTATGTATCAGCACTTCATTACTTTTCATGGAAAAATAATATTCCATTGGAAGGATATATCACATTTTATTTATCCATTCATCAGCTGGTAACATTTGTGTTGTTTCTGCCTTTTGGGTATTACAGATAGTGATACTGTGAACATGTGCGCACATGTTTTTGCGTGGCTGTATGCTTTCGTTCCTCTTGGTGTATACCTGAGAGTGGAACTGCTGGGTAATGTCTAACCTGTGAAGAGCTGCCAGACTTTTCCAAAGTGGCTGTACCATTTTGTATTCCCACCAGCAGTGTGTGAGGGTTGGGAAAGTCATACACTTGTCAACACTTACTATCTCTTTTTGAGTATAGCTATGCTGGTGGGTATATATATATATATATATATATAAAGTGATTTTATTTTTCTGACTATAACAGTAACAAATGCCCTTTGTAGATATTTTGGAAAATACAGAGAAGCATAAAAGACAAAAATCACTTATTTTCAATCACTATTTAGAAATAATACTTAGTGGGTTTTTTCCTGTGTTTTAATGTAATTCAAAAAATATGGCTGAAATTACATATGATTTTGAGTCCAGCCTTTGTTTTGGTTAACAGCATTTTCCCACATTATTTTGAAATTGCATTTTAGTAGTATCCTATAAAAGAATGCCTGTTCTGTTCTCTTTTCTTCTGTGTTCTTGTTTTTGTAATTTAGCTTTTCAATTTACAGTTGCTTCAGAAGAGTCTGGGGAGAAAGTAGGAATAAATATTTGTGGTTAATGTAACCATGTTTGACTAGAAATTCTAGGTTAACTGTGGTCTAATATTGCATCTTATGAGTAAATCATAATTTAGTTAACTATTTTCCATTTTTGGACATTTACCTTTCTTACTGATTTTTAATAAATAATGTATAAAATTTGTACATAAATTCTATGCATTTTGAGTTCACAGAAGTGTAATTACTGGGTCAGTAGCTATGAATATTTTAAAGATTCTCGTTACCTTTTGACAAGTTGCTTTTCATGGTGGTTGTCAAATTTATGTTTCTTTTAGCAGTGTATATTTTTGCCTTTTTAGCTGTACCCTCTCTAGCAACGAGTAAGTGGAAAACAGTTGAGTTTTAAGGTCACTGGAGCAGGGATTTTTCAGTTTTGTTCTCTGATGTATGTGGTGCTGATACAAAGTGGGCATCATAGGCATTGAGTATATGTTGAATTGCTTCCAGTAGGAAAGAGAAGTTTTTTTTCTGAGGGACAAGAAAATAATTGCCTTTTGATTGTCCAGGAAAGTAGCCTTGTTATACTGATCATATTACAGCTTATGTTTTTATGAAAAAGGAATGAAAGTAAAAATCAACTATATTTGGGGAAATTGTCTTCAATTTAATTTTGTGTGAACATTTACATGTTTCAGAAGTCAGAGTGACACATTGAAAAGTCTTAACTCCTGTCCTCCCTGTTTCCTAATTATTCTTTATAGGTAGCCATTTTTACTGTTTTCTTAGTACTTCACAGTGCTTCACAGTGCTTTTAGAATAGATATTAACAAAAAAGAATAGTGTAACTTCCCCCATTTTAAAACATAGAAGGTAATTTACTATATATAACACACATATAAAATGTATATACATAACTATATATACATTTTACTTATATAGAATGTATATATGTGTATATCATATATCTGTAGCTTGTTTATTATCCTGGCAATCTTTTCATAGAAGAACACAATGTGCTTTCTCATTCATTTTTGCAGTTGCATGATATTCTTACGGTTGTATCATAGGTGGCATTGCCATTGCTTGTGGGTTGTTTTTGGCGTTTCACCTTTACAAATAATCCCACAATAATCTTGTTGTAAACTTTGTTTTGTGAGTGCGCAGTTAAAATATATCCATAGAAGAATGTCCCAGAAGGATTGTTAAGTCAAAGGAGAAATGCATTCTTAATTTTGTAGATACTGCCACTGCTACCAGCAATGGTAAGAGTGCTCACATCTTGGGATACTTTTTGAACGATAGGTAGTCCTAAGGTCATTACTGAAGGCCCATAATGCGTATGGCTGTAAGTACCATGGAAGCACTCTTAGGATCATGGCCCTGTGTCGTCAAGGAACAGGTTTAGATGTTTAGAGGGTGGGGAAATTCATCACGTACTTGAGAAAGATGTTATGGGTGGTGAGTAAGAGATTTAAATTAGCACCTTCAAAAGATTCATTTTTATTTCCTTGTTTTCTCTCTCCAGATAGATTCTTTCCTTACACGGTTGAGTATTTTCTTTTTAATAAGTAAATTCTTCTTGGCCAAAGTCTCCATTATAAAAACGAATTTTAATAATATGTTATATGAAACTGCTAAAAAATGTAAGAACTTTTGTTCTAAACATTTCTGTTACCGATAACCAACCAAGCTTTTCCTTTTTCCTTCTAGCCTTTGCCATTCCATATTCTGCTTTGTACATGGTGAACCACCGCTGCTCTGCCCCGGCGTGCCCACTTGCGTGCCTACAAAGTCCCAGATTAAAAAAGCTTCTAGATGGATCCTTTCCAAATTTGGTGTCTTTTCTACAAACTCTGTGCCTCAACAACCCTTTCTAACTGGTAAGGATATGTACTTAAAAAAATAATAGAAATTTGTAAAACAATTTATGGATTGTCTTCTCCTATTTTATACCTTCTCTTTTTACATGTGAGTAATACTTGCACTTTTTTTTTTTTTTTGCTAATTAAAAAAAAATCACATCTCAAAAAAGTAACATTAAGGTTTTGAAGGCTTTAAAACCTCATTTCCATATTATGTTCTGGATACAGTATAATATGTATTATTTATAAAGAATAACTATAAAAATATGCGAACAACTTTATGTACTTGTGCTTTATGTACCCTATCATCCTTTAGCGTAAGACTGAGGTAGTACTTACACCATTTCCTATCTATTTAGGTATTTGAGTACATTGGGTCAAGAACATCCTCTTCCTAGCTATGGTAGATTATGCACACATTTATGGAGATGATAAAAGAGGTGTGTAATGCCCACTCTTCTTTTTATAGCATGGCACTATGCATGCCTTTCCATATTCTAACAAAGACACTAGTCAGCCAGCATGTTTTTGAACATCTCGGAGGTTTACTCAGAACACATTTGGGGGAGGTGGCGCAGAGGAGTAAAATTGAGCAGAACAAATTGCGGAAATCGGAGAACACTAAAATACAGTTATTGAAGTAAGCTCATTTTGACTGCTGGTCAACAAATATTTACCAATTGCCTGCTGATTATGAATGAAAATATGTAAGGGCATTTAGCATTTTAAGGGAGTAAGTTACCAAATGGAAGCCCTGGTGTTAGGTGAGGACTCAAGGCAGGGAGGTCGAGGGAGGTATGGTGTGCATTTCCGCTCTTGTTTTGATCGTTGATTGCATTGTGTTCTTGAGTACCAGTTAATTAGCCTTAGTAGACCTTGGTTTTCTCATCTATAAAATGAATGAAGTAAACTAAATGATTTATAAGGCTCTTTGGTATTTCCATACACCTAACACTTTATGACCCTAATGAACAAGTTGATAGGTTTTTGGGTTTTTTTTTGAAGATAACTTTTCTTTCCTAATGTATCTTACATTTTTAGACTATTTTCTTTAAATTGTGGGATTAGAATAAGATCCTCACTATCAGAATATAATTTAAAAAATTATATTTTATTGATTATGCTATTACAGTTGTCCCGACTTTTCCCCTTTTGCCCCCTCCACCCAGTATCTTCTACTCCCTTGGGCAGTCCGCATACCATTGTTCATGCCCGTGGGCCATAAGTTCTTTGGCTGCTCCATTTCTTATACCATATTTTACATCCTCATGGCTCTTCAGTAACTACCTATTTGTACTTCTTAATCCCCTCACCTCTTCACCCATTTTCTCCCTACCCCCTCCCACCTGGCAAACTTCCGGTAACTAACTACTTTTCTCTTGATTGTAAGAGTCTCTTTTATCTTTAACCTTTGGCCTTTTAATAATGCTGTGTCTTATAGTGGGCCTCTTTGCATCCATCTTGTTTGGGACTCTCTGTGCTTCCTGGACTTGCATATCTGTTTCTTTCACCAAATTAGTGAAGTTTCGTTTCACTGTTTTTTCAGATAGATTTTCCATTTCTTTCTCTTTCTAGTCTGCTTCTGGCACCCCTATGATGTGGATGTTGGACATCTTAAAGTTGTACTGAAGCTGCTTATACTATCCCGAATTTTGTGGATTTTTTTTCTTCTTGTTGTTCTGATTTGTTTTTTGTTTGTTTTGCTTCTTGATGTTCCAAATCATTGATTTGATTCTTGGCTTCATCTACCCTACTATTGTTTCCCTGTAAATTGTTCTTTATTTCAATCAGTATGTCCTTCATTTCTGATTGGATCTTGCTTATGCTGCTGAGGATCCTCACTAAGTGGTGGTGCTCTGAAGTGGTCTGTCCCTGTCCATTGGGTGCATGGGCCCTGGAGTTTCTTTGGTAGTACAGGCCAAGGTCAGCCCCCAGCCATGTTTTGCCTGGGACCACCCTGCCTGAGCTGTAAAATAATCTGAGGTGACTGACTGCTACTTGTGCTGGGTTTGGAGATTCCCAAGTGAAGCTAAACTGTGACTCTAATCTGGCTGCTGCTAGGGCTCACTGAAGCCAGCTGTTGCTTGTTTGATAAGACTCAGGAGACAAGACCAGCCATTCTTATGGGAAAGAAGCTTGGCTGGGCCTGTAAGTTGGGTGGGGTAGAGCCTCTGTGAATCTCCAAGGTAGGTCACACTGGCATTAGCCAGATTGATGGAGTCTGAGGTATGGCACCAGCCTACTAACTCTGTAGGGGGAGGGCTCAGCAAAGGGACAATGGCCAGTGCTTGCCCTGCTGCCAGACACTTCAGTCTCTCCCTGTATTCCATTGGTGCCCTTCAAGCTGTCACCCTGGTGCTCAGAGGGAGTGAGTCTGAGTAGGTGAGTCCATGCGTGGGTTTCCCAAGAGGAACTGCTTAGGACTCCAGCAGCCTCCTGCACCTACTCCATACCCACTGGTTTTCAGAGCCAGAAATTGTGGGAACTTATCTTCCTAGCACTGGAATCCTGGACTGCGGGGCCTGGTGTGGGTCTGGGACTTTTGCTCCTGGGATATCCCTCCCGAATTTTTATCCACGTGGGTGTGGAGTGAGCCGGTTTTGCATCTGTGCCCCTCCTACCAGTCTGGATGGATGTGGTTTCTTTAATTCCGTAGTTGTCAGACTTCCATTCCACTCAATTTCTGACATTCCTGAGTGATGGTTGTTCTATATTTTAATTGTAATTTTGATGTGGTTGTGTGAAGAGGCGAGCCAGGTCTGCCTACGTCGCCATCTTGACTAAAAGCCCAGAGCATTTTTCAATTAACTGTTTTCTTTTGAAGTTGACCTCTTTCTTTTATTCCTTTTCTCTCCACGTTCTTGTCCTTTTCTTCTATTGACCACTGGAATTTTTCTTCATTTAACTCACATGTTCTTTCTCTGTCTCTTGCATCATATTTGTGGCTCCCAATGTGTTCCCCTGACCTGGCTAGCATCCGACATTTCATCTTAGTAATTTCCCAGGATCACTATGTCTTCAACAGTGGTTCCAGTGATGGGACTGTTTTAAAACACACGGATAGCCTCTGGGATGAGTTCAGCAGAAGGGTGTGGCTCTTTGGTGGGTAGCTGAAACCGAGCAGTAGACCAGCATTAGTTCATCAGGACCGGAGCCTCACTGTTTGTGTCTACTAACAGTGCCACACCACACCCTATCACCTCTTGCCTTAGAGCTCATCATCACCAGGTACACTTCCGTTTCTGAGGTCCTGGAGAGTTCCCTGCAATGGTCATGACCCTCTATTATGTCACACTTTTCGAATCTGTTCTTTATCTTTGTTATGACTTATGGTTTCCTGGCATTTTGTTCTTGTAATTGTTGGTTATTTCCTAGCCTCACTAGCCTCCCACTCACCCAAGCCCCATGGTTGCCCCTGCAGCAGCAGCAGCAGCAGCCTACATTCTCTTGCCTTTTTAACATCCTGAGGCACCTGTTCTACCAAATCTCCAATTTAAATTAATTTACCATCTACATTTTTTAAAAATCCTCATCCAAGGGTATGTTTATTGATTTTAGTGAAAGAGGGAGAGAGGGAGGGATGGAATGAAGGGGAGAGAGAGAGAGGGAAACAGAGAGAGAGACGTTGATGTGAGAGAGAAACATTGATCAGTTGCCTCCTGTATGCTCCCTGACCAGGGATCGAACCTGCATCCTAGGTACATGCCCTGACTGTGAATCGAATCTGCAACCTTTTGATGTATGGAATGAAGCTCCACCCAACTGAGCCACCTGGCCAGGGCTGTACATCCCCCACCCCCGCTCCGAGTTCTCACTGCTCGATGTGTTTGAAAAGGTCTCTCTAAACTGGCTCTTTTCAGAGCTGGCTTCTCACCTTCCTTCCGGAGGCTGTGCACCTTGTCACTGTCAGGTTGCCCTTTTGGGCAATCTAGCACACTTCGTGACAGTTTCTTCTTTCCACTCCAGGTTTATTTTTCGTGTCTGAAGAAATCTTGTGCCTCGTTTTAAATTTTTGTTACGGGCAGTTTAAAACACATAAAAATAAATAGATTTGTATAATAAACTCCCTTGTATTAATCACTTAATTTCAATAATTTTCAAGTCATAGCCAAATTGACTGTCTCCTACCAACTTCTCTCCCAATCCTGTATTATTTTAAAGCAAATATTAGATACCAGATTACTTACTTGGATTTCAGTATGCTTAATGTACAGGACCTTCTTTTTAAAAAATATAACCACAATACCATTATCATTCTTTAAAAAAGGCAACAATTTTAATCAAATACCCAGTTGGTGCTAATCCTAAATCATGCATTTTTAAAGCAGTTGACTGGATTAAATCAGGGTCTAGATGAGCCCTTCTTCCATTGCAATTGGTTAATTTTTCTCTTAAGGCTTCTCCCTCACTTTTTTGTCCTTAAAATTTATTTATTGAACATACTGGGTTTTTGCCCTGTAGATGTAGATGCTTCTGATTCCATTTCTGTGAAGTGATTAAACATACTCATCTGTCCTTTGTATTTCTTGTTGATCGGTAGTTGGATCTAGAGACATGCCCAGTTCCAGGTTTGATTTCTTTTGGCAGTCTGTGTCTTCAGCAAGTGTCTGTCTGGTGCAGACAACGTTTGCTGGTCCATGATTAGTTGCTATTTGTGCGCAGTGTTTTAGATGAGAGGTTGGCAAACTTTCTCTGTAAGGGAGCCAATAGTGTATATTTTAGACACTGTGGGCCATCTGGTCTCCTCTGCAGCAAGTACTAAACTCGACCTTTGTAATGGGAAAGCAGCCACAGACAAAATGTAAATGATTGGGCATGGCTATGTTCCAGTAAAACTTTCTTAACAAAAACAGGTGATGGATTGTCTGCTTTAGGTCTGTTAAATCATTAGGGCTTGCAAGATAGTGGCATTTTAATACTATAACTTTGCTGTTCATATATTTGGTGGAATGCTGTATTTAGAAACTGTTCCTCATGTATTATTTGTTATCTAATAGTACAGTTTGTGCAGTCATGCACTGCCTAACTGTGTTTCAGTTAACAAGGGACCACATATGACAGTGTCCTGGGAGATGACAATGGAGGTGAAAAATTCCTATTGCCTCGTGATGGTGTAGCCAACATGACATCACAGTGCAGTGCATTACTCGGGTCTGTGGTGATGCAGGTGTAAATGACCCTGTACTGCCTGTTGTATGAGAGTGTAGCCGATTAGATTATGTACAGGACATGATACTTGATAACAAGTGACTATTACTGGTTTACATAGTCACCAAACTATACTTTTTTCATTATTTTAGAGTGTGCTCTTTCTGCTTCTAAAAAAATTTGCCGTAAAACAGTGTGCTGTTATGCTAGTGGCTGCCTCGTACATCTTGTGTTTATCACATCTCTTGATTGTTTCACTTTCTCTTGGGCTTGATTTGATCTCGTGTTGTTTGCTACAGTAACATGCTGTGTGGACTTGTGGCCGGGGAGCAATAGGCTACACTCTAGAGCCTAGGTGTGTAGGATTTACCCACAGTTTGTGTATCCAATTATCCCTTTGTGGATATTTCTTTCCACCTTTTGTCTATTGTGAGTAGCACTGCTATGAACAGTGATGTTTTTTGCATTCTGTCCTTAGAAGCAAGTGTCTAAATCTCGTCCATACTCAAGAGGAGGTGATTACCTAGGAGTGTGAACACCAGGAGGTGGGCTCCTCTCAGAGGCTGCCTCCTACTCTGGTTAAGGTAGTCTTAATCATTTTTCTCTGTATAATTATTCACCAACTGAATGTGCATTTAAGTGCATTTATTTTACTTTTGATATTTAATAACTTCTAAATGCAATTTTATTTTATAATTATGTACAATAGTTTCATAGTGTCAAAGTCAAATCCACAAAACAAGGTTTAGTCAAAGGAGTCTAACTCCTCTGTTTTCTCTACCCTTTTCTCTTCTTCTCCTAAGTAATTTCATTCTGAAAGCTTCAGTTTATTTTTCCATTCTTATTTTTTTAATGTAAGCACACTATATATTCATATTCCTCCTTTCTTACATAAATGATAAAATACTATATACTTTGCTTTTTTTTTAAACTTAATATATATCCTGGAGATCACTCCACTGAATTACTCATTTCTTTTTGCAGCTACATAATATCCCATTGGATGAATAAATAAAACATATTTTATTTAACCAGTTCTCAATTGATGGGCATTTGGGTTATTTCTAATTTTTGTAAATAGTAATGCAGTGAATAGCTTTGTACATATAAATGTCTTTTATGTTTGCCATTATATATTTGGGACAGATTCCTAGATGTGGAATTGAAGGGTCAAAGTGTAAATGAGTATGCAGTTTTACTAGGTAGTGCCACATTTGTCCTCGTAAGAATTACATCTCTGTGTTCCCATCAGGAAAGCATGAGAGTACCTATTTTTCTATATTTAACCTCATCAACAGAACATGTCAAACTTGCTTTTTTTTTGCCAAATGGAATTTCATTGCATTGTTAATTTCCATCTCTCACTATGAGTGTTTGAATATCTTTTTTTCACTTAAAAATTTTCTTTTTTATAGACATTTCAGAACCATTTAAGTCAACAGACAAATCAGCAGTGAATTATCTTAGATAATATATTCTGTTCACCTTGAGGTACACTTTGGGCTGAGTATCTTTTTGTATGGTTAAGAGGCATTTGCAGTTTTTTTTTGGTTACCTGTCCATTTCTTTAGATCTATTTTTTCTAGGTTTGTTGTTATTTTCTCTTTTATATGCTCTTTGCATATAAGGAATGCCCATCTTTTGTCTATTTTTCTTTCTGCCAGTTAAATAGAGGTATTCTGTAATCTGCCTTTAGCTTGCTTTATTTTGCATCTCATCCTTTTCCAATGTAGCATTTATTCTTCTGGCTCAGTGATCTTTTAGTATTTGATGACGGCACACCTGCAGCTCAGACCTGTTCCACTTCTTCTTCAACCCCAGCATGCCCCAGGGGCAGTTTGACTTGACCACAAACCCGATCTTCCTGTGTTCCCTTTACCAGGGGATAGCATTATCATTATTCCAGTTGAGAACTTGAAGGGACCTTTTGTGGTGTATTTATTATTAATTCAGCGAGTGTTTGTTGAGTACCTACCAGATACCAGGTCTTGGGCTGGGCATTAGGTAACACATTGTCATAATCCCAGTTCTCAGTGAATAGTCCGATGGGGGGAAAGGTGTTAAGCAAATATGTACACAAACCCATGTCTTGAAATCTATTTCAAGAGAGAATTTAAGGGTTGGGACACAAGACTAGATTGTAGAGATCAGGGGGTAGCTTCTTTGAGAAAGTGACATTTATACTGAAATTTGAAGGCTTATTATGGTTTACCTGGTGAATAAAACCAGGGTGCCAGTTTCCAGATACTGGAGACAGTGGGAAAGGGTCCTGAGGCAGGAAAGGAGTTGAACTGCCAGGAAATGAAAAGACCAGTTTGGCGGGTGTGTAGGGAGAAGGCGTGGAGGGCCTTGAGAGATGGTTTGATTTGCTTGGTAGACCAGTCGCCGGGGCTGTGCTGGGGTGATGCACTGGAGAGGGTGCTCATGCAAGTTGGTTAGGAGCCTGGTTAGGAGGCTGTAGTTGTAGTTTTGAAAAGCGATGGTGCCCTAGTGGTTCCACTGTGTAATTCTTTCAGCTCTACTGCAGTGCTGTGTTCATTCCTTCTGTATTTTTATTTACCTAGTTCACAAAGTTAACTCTTGACTACTCTGATAGGGTTTTACAAACTGGTCCCACTCTCTTAGTCTCTTCCCAATCTAATTCACTGCAGAAGCTACCTTTTAGTAAATACAGGTCTGTTCATATCACTTCCTTTCTCAAAGGCTAATGATGGCTAATTTTGTGTGTCAACTTGACTGGGCTTCAGGATGCCCAGAGTGCTGGTAAAACATTATCTCCGGGTATGTCTAAGAGGGTGTTTGCAGAAGGGATTGGCATTTGAATGCATAGACTAAGTAAAGAAGATCCGCCCTCACCACTGTGGGTGGGCATCATCCAGTGCCTTGAAGATCCAAATAGAACCAAGAGGCAGAGGAAGGCCAAATTTGCTTTCCCTCCTTGAACTGCAACTTCCACCTTCTCTGCCCTCAGACATTTGAGCTTCTGGTTTCAGGCCTTTGGACTCTGGGACTTATACCAGCAGAACCTCCCCTTCTCCTCCACTCCCCCTGTCCCCCCTCCCCCTGCCCTCCCACACACACTTGGCCTCAGGCTGAAAGCTAAACCACTGGCTCTACTGGTTCTCCAGCTGTGGTATATTGTGGGACTTCTCACAATTCCTACGATAAATCTCCCCTTTCACATCTGTATGTATCCTGTTGGCTCTGTCTCTCTGTAGTCTCTGAACCCTGACTGAAATACCCCCTCCCTCGCTGTAGGAACAATAAAAGCCTCCTGCAACTGAGGTCTTGAGCGTTATTTTTAAGCTGCAAGTTCCTTCAAGCGACCAGACTTGATACTTCTCTACCTCTTTCCTTGAGCCCATCTTCATCTTCTGTTGTGACATCTCTGCCTCCAGAACCCGATCTCCCTTCTTTCCTAACTAAAGGCTCTGCTCAAATCCTGGCTCTTTCCCTAATCTGTCTTAATTCCTCTCAGGCAGGTTGGCTTTTAACCCACATACCCTATTTTTTTGTTGATATGTCAGCTCCAAGAGGCATCAGAGTGAGCGTTCTACTAGGAATATTCATGTATTTGGTTTTCATTTTTGTAACTGAGAACTCAATAGATACTTGTCAAATTGTATGGAATTAGGGAGCATTCCATGTGATAGATCACTCACTGAAATCTCTTATGAAAGAGACAAGTCTGAAGTCCAGTTTTACAAAAGCCTGGTATTGAACCTTTGAATTGGACTTCAATTAGAGATGGGAATCTTGCCTTTTGAAACAGTCTTCACTGAACATCAAACACTACTTATATTCTCTACAGTAGTTTGACAGAAAAATCTGTTTATATGGCAATATCAAAGAGTTCTTACGACTTCCAGGAGAGTAATGGCACATTTAGAGCATTAAACATTCGATGTTTGTGGGGGTGGAGAATGGCCAAATTAATTATGCATATGTAGCATATGTAAATGCACCTCTGTTTCTACCTGAGATCTCTTGTGGACCAATTGTCTGCTTGGCTAACCTGTTATCAGTTATCTTGCTAGGTTAATTACAGTCTGCATGTTGACAAAGATTATTATACTTGACTCTCGCATGTGAATTTGTATATTAGGGCCAGGTAGTGTGTATGTGAAGAGGATGCTGTAATTACTGCCTACACACTTGCAGACTTGATGGATTCCATCTCACTTTGTTCTTAACAGGTTTTCCTATCTTTTTCTCTCTTCTGCCCCCTTTTTCTCTCTCTCCCCTTCGTCTTACAAATGAAGTTCAATCACTTTGTTTAAGTTTGTAGAGCTTGGTATTGTTTAGCTGTGCTACCCACATTATCCTGCCTTCTCATGTGAGGTCATTTCTCTGAAATTATAATAGAAATGGGGTTATATAGATTTGGTTTACATGTGATTTTTTTTTTTTTTTGGATATTAATCTAACAGTTTCTTTGGATCACCTCTTGGCTGGAATGATTATTTTTGTCTTCTAATACATATGGATGCAGTAAAAGGGTTGAGAGATTATAATAATTTAGGTTCCATGTGGAATAGGATTTAGATTTGTCATTGGAAATGCAGGAGAGACTAAACTAAACCATGTGTGGCAAACACAAGGCTCACGGGCTGAATTCAGCCCTCTACCTTGTTGTATCTGGCCCGGCATCTTGTTTCTACCTGGTGGCAGCACCGAGCTCTCACTTAACTGCTACCGAGTAGTTACATTCATACAGTCCTAACATAACATTCGGCTCTTTGAAGGCAACTGCAGGGCTGATGTGGTCGCCGGTGAAAATGAGTTTGACACCCCTGCACCTATTTATAAAAGTAAATTTCTCAAAACCACTTTTCAGATTTTTGGTGTTTCAGCAATGCTAAATTAATTTGAAGTATTTGGGTTGTATTGTTGGATTGGTCAAAAAGTTTGTTTAGTTTTTTCTGTACAGTGGCTCTAGTAGTGCTTAATTGTCTTTAACTTCATTCAAAACAAGTTTTTTAGATTGTATTGTGACAACTGTCATATCAGAGTGCATTTAAAAAAAAACTTATTAGAATTGGTGAATTTTTGTGCAGCCATTTCAGTATTGAAGATGGGAGAAGACAGTTTCAGCATATTATGCTTTATTATTTCAAGAAAGGTAAAAACACAATAAACGCAAAGAAGATTTGTGCAGTGAACCGGGAAGGTGCTATGACTGATCGAACATGTCTGAAGTGGTTTGCGAAGTTTCTGGTACTGTTGACATTTTGGCCAGATAATTCTTTGCTGTGCGGCTGTCTTATGCCTTGGAAGATGTTTAGCAGCACCCCGGGCCTCTACCCGCTGGAAGCCAATAGCAGGGGATAGTGGACATCCTCAAAATATCCAAACCATAAAACAAATGAAAAATGTGTCTTTTATTTTATGGAGAAAACTAAATGTACTTTTTGGACAACCCAATATTTTAAAGTTAAAAATATCTTGGTGGAAATTTTACATGAGTTTGCTTAGATTAAATTAGGACATTAAATTTAGTTTTTGAAATACGATTTTTAAAAAAAAATCTTTGAAACATTAACTAGGGCAAGTGCATATAGGTAAGAATCAGATATCATTTGGTACTGTGATCTTCAATCAAACTGCGTTCAGTTTGGAGTAATGAAAGTTTTATTTTTAAAACTGAGAATGTATAAAACAAAAAATGTTTCATGTGACTTAATGGTTTGACAGGTTTATGAAAGTCTTAAAAGATGAAATTGTCACGAGTGCAGCGCTGCATTCCACATGGGACTTATGTAACTAGCAGGGAGGGCGAAAAAACCTGATGAAGTGGGAGAAATGACTCAGTTCCTCGCTTTGTACTTTCAACGTCTTGTTTCCTCTTGTTTCAAATCCTACATGAGTATGTTATACCTTCAAGTATAATTATGACATTAACTCAGAAGCCTGATATATTAATTGACAAGTCTTTTTTGTTTTGTAATAATTCTGTTTGCACCATATTGGAACTTTCATCAACACTTTTCTTCAGTCCTGGGACGGGGTGGGTCACACCACGCTACAGACTCCTTAAGGTCACAGCCCAGGTCTTGTTCATTGTTTGCGTCCATCACCTAGGTTCATATGCAGTTGGGCTCAGTGAAGGTAGTAGAATTATGTCCATTTTTATTGATTATACTGTACCCGGTGTTAGATTTCCAGAAAGTTTAATTTTTTTTCTTTTTTTCTTTAATCTGATATATCTTCCAGTTAGTATTCACATTTAGCCTTATTATAATTTGAGTATGTGCTAAACCTCTTCAGGGGAAGAGGAACAAAACCATTGATTGGTTAGTTGGTCCAGAGATAACACTCAGAAGGTATCCTTCTGATGACCCTGAACTCGACTAAACTAAGTCAAGGACCAAATAGTCTTTCAACATAAAGCAGAAATAAAGAAAAAAAGGCATGCAGGGACACAGGAGAAAAAGGATGATTTAGATGGAGTGGAGGTTTAGATTTTCGTTTTAAACTAGTTACAGCAATTGTAACTCTTACACTTTGTCAGGTTTTCCCAATAATGTAGAAACTGCTGACACAGAATTTTACAGTGGATTGTATTATCGCTGTGTTTAAAATGAGTGTCCGTGTGTGGGAAACAGGTTAGAGATTAAGTATTCTGGCTAAAACGGGAATGCCATTTTTTTAATAAAGTTGTTCTTGGACTTTTTAATTAATGGCGAGATGTTAATGGAGGATAATTTAATTTAGTCTTACCATAAGCATCTCTGTGATTTGTTGGCCATAATATAATTTTTCCTTCCCCTGACTAGTTTTTACTTTTGATAAGGCAAATTTATTCTTTCTTCAGGAGGTGTTGAGGTAAATCGTGTAATTATGTTTAATGATCCTTATTTGAGGGGTCCTGAGCTTTAGTTCTGATGTTCAGAATCAATATAAAAGCATATTGAAAACATAATTGCATTTTGATTTGAGAACTTTATTTCATAAAACTCCATATAACTGCTTATTCCTTTAAAATATAAAAGAATCCAGATGTGCAGTATTTCTGTGCTCATTTACTAGCTTCGTCAGTTTCCACAGCTGCAACATTGAACATTTATAGAAACTATGGGTTTGTTTGGGTTAAAATGAAGTTAATATGTGTAGAACACCTAACCTAGTTTCTCACACATAGTATGCTATCGATATAGTAAGTGATCGTTATTCATATTAGATACTTAATGAATTTGGCTGTCTAGGGCACCATTTTTAGGGTGCAGTTCTGAATTCTTCCCTCCTCCACTGGTAATTCATTTAGCCTGACTTCGCCACTGTGAAGAATAAAGGCGGGGCTTATTGGCTTTTGTGTGCAAGTCCTTTCAGGGTTACTAGATGTCCTGGAATGGGATGGAATAAGCTTTGTGGTATGTTCTATATGGTCATCAATAGTGACCAAACCGATCTGGAATGTTGTTTTGTTGCTAACTTGTTTTGTTCTTTTCTCTACAGAGGATGTTGATCTGAATGAATTGTCCATTACCCTTTATAATGTTAAAATGTGAAGAACTGTCAATCAACATAAACCTTATCAGACATAATACTTCCTTTCATAAACATGGGGAGGAGGCATCTCAAGATAACCATGGTTGGGGTGAAGCCCCCAGTGCTGTTACGTAACTTAAGAAAGAGGGTTTGTGATGGCGCCTACCTTTGGAGCCTGCATGTTGGGAAGTTATGGCTCGGAGGGTGACTGAGAAGCAGTCGTGTGTATTAAGCCATAATATATTACTTAAACTCTTTGAATCAACAGCTTGTCAGCTCCTCAGAGAGAGGCAAACATCTACTTGTGTAGTCATAGATTGTTGCCCCGGTTAGTCTGTGGCAACAGAGGCTGTGAGAACCACTTCTGTGGCGAAATCTTTTATGTCCCCTCCTCCTTTTAAATTGATGACCGTCTCCCTTGTGCCTGATTATAGCTTGAGCATATTCAGGCAACTTCTCTCAAAGCTCCTAAAATGTGTCACAGCGTGTGTCTCTTCTAGCTGACCTATAAACTCCTGGATGGTGGCAGATGGTGACCCCGTGTAAGGGTCCACTTAGCGCGGGTTCTGGGAGTTCAGCACTGACCCTCAGCCACTGTTAAGTGCATGTCTCCGGTGGCTTGAGACTTCACAATATTAACTGGCCCGGCTATTGTATACATTGTTTGACATTCTCTCTAACAATTCTTCAATGAATGGCCTCTAGAAAGGCTGATCCCTTCCTGTATCCTGTACCACCCCCATCATTCCCATTCTTATTTTTCCTCTGCTAATGCAAGTTCTCCATTTCCTTTCTTTCTTCAAGGAACAATTCAAGTTCTTCCCCCCAACAATAGGGCCCACTTGAGCAAGGTGTCCCTCGCTTGATGACCTCTGGCCTTAGCTGTCCTTACTGGAGACCACCCACTCCGACTCTCCATCTGTCCGTAAAATGAGCATCCAGTACCTCTGTCACCTTGGGTAGAAAACTTGCTCTGTAACTCTGGTCTTTAGTAGTTGGGCTAGTGGCCTGTTGACCTGCTTTTCATGTTTCTAGTACCCTGGTCCCTTAGGAGGCCTTGTAGGGAGAGGGAGTAGCTGCCCCTCAAAGGGAAAGGAAAGCCCTGGTTAATCATCCCTGAGGCTCTCATGGAAGTTAATAATGAAGAAAAGGTGGTTTGCAAACATTTAGTAAGTCTCAAGATTAGTTTCCTCTTAAATCACATTTTCCCAATTCGTTCCATATCTGATTCATTTCCTTCTGGGAAAGAGCTATGTGGGCATCATGGATTTCAACGAAATCTCACCTTAACAGGTGATATTGTCCTACAACATCCCCTAGTTGGAGGGCAACAAGTTCTGATTTAAAAACAGACATTTATTAGTTATCCCTGTCATTTGTGCTTTACTCTGAGGGAGGAGGCAGCTCGGTTGGATGTGCTTAAGAACAGATGAAGTAGCCCCAGTATCATCTCCAAGGGCCTCAGTAGCTCCCCTTTTTATGATAATCTCAGTTGCTCCTAAACTACTGGTAAGGAGAAGGGGAAACAGCCTCTCAGAGTCCAGGGAGCTTGCTTCTGTTTCTTTTCACTTTCTGAATCCCATTTCAGTTTTCTGTAACTCTGATTAATTAACCCAGGGCCATTTTTTTTTTTTTTACAATAAAAACAGACTTCTCTACAGTAGTTTCCTAGCAAGACCCTATTTAGTAATTCTGTTGTTTGCCTCTCAGACACCAGTAGATACATTGTATATAAATTGGAATAAGTTAGAATAGCTAGGATCACATGTTCAGACAGTTAAACTAAATTCCTTTGTGAGCCCATCTGGGTCCTGGAGAGGGTTGGGGAAATCTTTGGGTAGATTCCTTATTCTGTTCTAGTCCAAGGAATGTATACGATTCCCGTTTCCCCTCTGCCTGATACTGGTCTTCCTGGTTTTCTATTTTGAGTGTAATTTACCCATGCTTTTTCTAGGAGCTTCTACTAGAAATTCCAATCAAGATAAGGTTCCCATTCATTCAGTTTAATTTTAGAGCTGTCTTTTTCTAATTTTGCATGTAAAAATTGATTTGGGCATCATAAGAGCTATATTTGGGCCATCTTAGGTTGATACCACTTCTCCTTAAATCTTCCCATTTCTGTAAGTACTTGCAAGTAAAGGCTTCAATTTTATATCTATAGTATTAGTGGGTGCTGGGGTCTGGGTGTTTCCAGCCTTGGACACATGATTTCCCGTGTTGATTTTAGTTTTATTTTGAGATCTGTAGAGTCTGAATAATTTTCTGGGAAATTGTGGAGTGGGTTCAAGTGTGCTGCTTGTGGGTTGCGCTCCAAGGGGCTGTAACCACCTGAGTTGTCTCAAACCCTCTTATGTGTCTTGGTTTCTCTCCCTGGCTGTCTAATATAGCTGTGAGGACTTGGAGCACTGGGTAACTACCCTTTATGTGTGCATCCCCAGATGAGTCAATTATTTAATTACAGTTGAGTTGGAGTTCCCTTTGGGACCTCTGCACGTCACGAGGGACACCTTGGACACCTCCACAGAGATTCTTAGTTGCCTGAGAATACCTGAAGCCTGATTTGGAGAGAGGAAGTACCCCTTACCTTCAGGGCCGAATGAGTTCAGGCTCTCATTTATCCAGCAAAAGGTTGCGTTCCCACTCTCAGCAATTCCAGGTGAAAGGCCTAAGTTACAAACTAGCCACCCATTTTTTTTTCCCTCTAGTCCTTAGTTATCTTGACCATTATCTTTGGCCTAGGTTCTCTCAACCCTTAACCTTTACCCTCCACCTTGAGGATTTCAAAAAAACAGCTCAAAGAAAGTCAGCATCTTACCTTAAAACAGGTTAAAAAAAAAAAAGGGAGGTCCGGAGTTCCAGGGAAAAGTCACTCAAGTCCATACCTGATGCAAAGCGGGGAGTCTGTGAGGCGCAATGGGCCTCTGATGGTACCTGGCATGGGTTCAGGCCTGCATAGTGGTCTTGAGTGGGCTTCTCTGGAATCCTGTCATACTATGGCACGATAAGGCAGTTGGAGTCACGGTAAGAGCATCTGCGTCACAGCACCCTAATGTTGGCACGAGAACAGCACCAGGTGTTAGACTGTTGGAGTCAGACCAGACCTTGGCTCAGCGACTCCGGTACTTGAGTTCTGGCTAAGAAAGAATTCAGCGCCAAGATGCAAACTGTAAGAGAAAGTTTATTTTGAAAATCACCGAGTTAGATGTGGGCTGTAGAAGAGATAGGCTCAAGAAACAAGGCAAAAGAACTGGCCCTTAGAGCCTAGGAGAGAGAAAGGTAAAGGAAACATGCAGGGGCAGGGTGGTGGGGGAGCAGGACAGGCCTGGGCAAGCTCCTAAGAGGGAGAGAGAGCTGGGTCCTTTGTCCTAAGGGCTTTTAAGAGTGGAGATTTTAGGGGAGGTCCCAGGGGAGGATCTCAGTAGACTGTTCATCAGTTTTCCAGGCTCGTCCATTCAGGATTGTGGTCTCCAGTGATTGGCTGGCACCACAGCAGGGGCTCATTAGTCAGTGCGGCTGGTCCTCAAGTCAGCCATGGCGTTGCTTGTCTGGTTTTCCTGCTTTTTTGAGCCTGGAGCTGAAACAGAACTGAGCCCCAGATGTTACCCCGAGGGCTTAGTGCTTAAGGGAGTGGTCATGCAAGGGCCTGCATGAAAGTTGAATGAGGCCATTGGTCAGTCCCTCGTTCATCCTCTAAGGGAGTCTCCCACATGACCAGCAGCATGCCAGTGGATGAAAGGTCAGGGGAGTGTCCTAACTTCAGGCACCAGGGATATGAAAGGTCAGGGGCTCTAAACCGCATACCCAGGTGTGTGCTAGGGGAGGAAAGGTCACCCTGGGGCCGAGGTCCTTGTTTTCCTAGTCTGCCCCTTGCTACACACCCAAGGGCTTTCCCACCCTGGTGACCTTCTGTATTTGGTCCATCAGCCTTGATCTGCTCTTGACTGTCTAGTTAGACTGTAAGAGAAATCCTTCCACACTAGGATTGACTTTATTGTGCTTATTTACCAACGGTTTTATTGTGACTTAAAATTAGAAGTCTTTTTGCAGACTCCAAACCCTGTACTTCAATTAAACTGTAATAATTTATTGATAGTTAATGTATACAGGAAGAAACTTCAATGTCATTGAGATTTTCTTTTGGAGAAAACTCCCGTCTAAGACAAAAGCAGAGACTTTTTGAGCTAAGAACTGCTGGACTTTAGAGTACCATCAATTATGATCGAGTTAAGAAAGTTTTCTATTTTGCATCCTCTACTCTTATTTTTCTTTTGTACTGGGCCTGTGTGTTTCTTATTTTCATGCTCCTTGATAATAATATCATTAGGCAGGCACAGTAAAAAAAGGTTAGTAACTTAATTTAATTCTGAGTTTTAGAATAATTTTACAGTGAATTGTTTTTATACCTTTTATGGACAAAGTAACAAGAATAGTATTTGTTTTGTATTATATACATATTATATACACACATATACATATATAATATATGTTAACATTTTTATACTTACGAATTTTCAAATAATATACAACAGCATTGATTTTTACATTTAATAGTGTGTGGAAAACATATTTGAATGACTGAAACCTTTACATTTATGCTTAATTAGCATAGTATGAGTTGAATTTAATCTTCATTATTTTTATGAAAGCCAATTTGCTAGGCTTTGTGGGAGATGTAACAATAAATTTCTTACCCTTCAGGGACTCACAGAACCACAGAACTTTAGAGCAGGAAGACACCTAAGAGATTGTCTTTGTTGTGTTTAAGAAGCAGCCCTCCAATTCCTGCCCATTCAGGGTCTCCCGTGTGCAGCTCCCCATGCCCCCGACGTGCACTGCTGTCGTCCTCTGTGCAGGGGACAGGAGTGCAAGCAGGCAGGTAACTGGGTGGCGTGAAATGTGTAGCTCCCAGGTGCTCCCTTCTGTCTCATTTGTTTGGTAAGCAGGAGGAGATGCAGGCTGTTTTCAGGTCAGTTTTTTCAGTCCAGGGATTTAAAACTGTGAAATTAAGAAATTGTTTTATAGAGGGTACTGACTGGAGTATAAAACATAAACTGTCCTGACTGGTGTGGCTCTGTTGGTTGGGTGTCACCCCGCAAAGCCAAAGGTCCCCAGTTTGATTCTCAGCGAGGGCACATTTCTGGGTTGTGGGTTTGGTCCTGGTCAGGGCACGGATGAGGGACACCCGGATTGATGTTTCTCACACTGATGTTCTCCCTCCCTTGCCCTCTCTCTAAAAAAATAAATATGTACAATCTTTAAAAAAACTTAAAGAATACTAATATGTATCACAGATTATTTCAAATGTATCATGTGGGTGTGTATATACTGGGCTATATGAAATGTATTATAAGTACATTTATATAAAATGTATTTTTTTACTGCAGTGAAAAGAATCTGGTAAACATGTCTCTAATCTGTCCATTTTTACCCTTGCTTTCAAGCTGGGGAGCAGCCATTGACCCCCACACCCCTAGGTATGCTACTTACTCTTTTTGCTCTGCTCTTGTCTTCATGACCTGACTCCAAGTTCAAGTAGTTTCTACACAGGTGGAAATCTACAAGGTGATATTTTCCCACAATACATCTTAATAAAAGACATGCAGGTAAAGTGGTTTTTACACAGGTGGAAATATACACAGTGATATTTTCCCATAATACATCTTAATAAAAGATGTACAGCAAGGTAGTTTTTTAATTATGCTGGTTCTGTTTGCATGCCTCTGGATACAAATAAATGCTTTGATGGATCTAACTGTTAATCTGCAAGTATTGTTTATGATGTGCTTAACTTGGTACCAAGATGTGATTTAAGCACCAAGAGAATTTGGATTATTTAATACTAGTACATAATAAAACTACTTATCAAATATTCATGTGGGCACATACAGAGGCATGATTGTATTCTTGTAGTGCACAATATAAATACTAATATTGTTTTGGAGAAGCAGCATGGCATGCCGAAGCCATGGCTTGGAAAAAGGCATTGTAGTATGTTTTTATCTGGGGGAATTACTGGCAAGTGTAATTGAGAGATTCTAAATACTGAAGTTGTTTACTTCACTTCTTACTTTGGCTTAAATGTTTTTGTTGTTTTTCTATTTTTTAGTTTTAGTCATCACTGAATTGTTCTTAAAGACCTATGGGTGAGGCTAAACCATAATTGTTTTATGAATTTTGATAATTCTATTTTTTTTAACGATAAAAAATTCCTCTCGCTGATGATAGTTTAAAAAGCATTTAAACAGAAGAGTGGACCAAATACTCCTGTGCCCATTCCACAGCTCCAGCGTTTACCAGCTCTGTCAACCTCTGCCCAGTCCCTTCCCTCAATGCCGAATGGTTTTGATGCAGTTCCTCTGTCATAAAACATCATCTGTAAATATCTCACGATGCATTGCTGAAGAAATGAGGACTTCCGTTTTTAGATATATGGAGTAGAATCTTAAGAACCTTTTTGAGGAATGTACTAAAGTTACGAGTACTCGAACTGTGTTTGGGGTGCTAGCGAGACACAGAGGATAAATGGAGAAAGAGACACACTTGATGAGCAGTTTACCAAAAAAGAAAAGAAAGGTTACACCGAAAAAGCCAGTTAATAGCTGTTAAGTGCCCATGGAGAGAAAGGGAGAAATTGGTCTTTGTGAACACCTAGTGTGTGTCTGCATCGTGCACAGGTCAGTGGGGGGCGGGGGGGATAAAGCCAAGAGCACTTTATACCGTCTGAGGTAGATACTCTGTTTCTAGACTTTTTCGTGAGGTGAAAAAAATCAAAGATGTATACAAAGACTGCTTGTGGAAATATTCACGGCACTATTTGAAGAATTGAATCTAAGGCTCAATAATAGTGGAATGATGAAATACACATAACATATTTATAAGATATTGTAATATTTTTAACCACTGGAAATGATATTATACCAGTGTTATAAAATGTTTAATGCATATTAAAAATACCTGAAAGAAATTAACCCAAATATTAACACACATTAATAGTGGCTATCTCTAGGTTTTAAATTATGAGTGACATTTATTTTTTCATTTTTTGTGGGCAAGTATTGCAAATTGAGTACTTACTGTATGTTAAGCACTATTTAAGCACTATTTATACTTCTCACTGTAGCCCTAAGAGGTTTTATTATCCTTATTTTATAGATGAGGAAATGGAGGCATAGAGAGGTTAAGTACTTTGATAATTTGAGTTTCTCCAAGTATATATTTTTGCTTCCAAATGTAGTTTTATCTCCAAGAAGACATTATAAATATTATTTTGTGGGTTTTTTTGTAAAATATATGGTGAACATTGTAACATTAGTAAAAATATTCATAAATTGATAGATAACATTTCATCTTCTAAACATACCTTGATTTTTAAAACTGGTCCTTTGTTTTTGTTCCGTGCCCCCTCCTCCCGCCCCAGCAGCATTCTGCTTAGAGGAAATACGGTACAATGAACCTCTCTGTAAATAAATCTGTGCGGGCTTTTCTGGTTATCTCCCCAGGGAAAGCTCTCAGAAGTGGAATTATTGGGTCAAAGAACATAAACATTTTAAAGGCCTTTGATTTGAGTGGTGAGATTGCAGGTGACAAATGATCTTTCCTCCTTAACTCTAGTGAGGTGGTTTTGGGGCTATAAATTTGGGAGAAATAGGTCATCTAAACATCAGCGGGAATTTGTGCTTTCATAGTTGCTCTTGTAAAAGTCCAGTGTCTCTGAGCTTGCTGAAGACAGAAAACACAAAAAGAGGAGAGACATACTTTGGAGATTAAATTGTGGCGATTACTTGCTCTGTGACCTTGAGCAGCTACTTCTTCATTTTTTTGATTATCTTAAAATTTGGGTTAGCCCCAATTTTTATTGCAAATTGTCTTATGAAAACATACAAAGTACACATATCAAATTTAAATGAATTTGCTTTGATGTTTGATTTTATAACCTCAGGCTCATAATTAGGTAGAGCAATTTCCATTGTATAACTTAAAAATTATACATGTAAAAGGTGTAACACGTTGATTAGAGATGGTAATGACCATAGAAAGGGTTTGTGTTCATTTTTAAATAAAAACTACAGTTTTTCTTTAGGGGTCACTTAATTTTCTTTTTGTGACTGGAAAGAACAGAAAATGTTTTGGTAATTAATTGATGGTCTCTGTGAAATGACCAAGTTTTTATTGTGGTTTCTCTTGAGCATGTTTTCTTTTAGAAGCTCCTGTAGGCAATTTCTACAAAGACTTGAACTGGAGATTTGGGCTGGGAGAGAAGGGTTTCTGCTTAAGGGTGGTTCAAGGAATAATTAATGAAATCAGAAAATTCTCCTATGAAGTTACCAAAGAAGTTAGCATTGAATTTCCTGGGAAGACCAGATTCATAAAGGGTAATTTGTCATTCTAGAAATTTGAGAGTTACAAAGGTGATGAAAAGAAAACATCCTATTAAAATTTGAAAGCAGTATGTATTGTAATGGAAAAGATACTGCTTTTCACTTTGAATAGTAATTATGAAACTATTATAAATGGTAGAGATGGAAATTTATGGCCAAGGATGATTTTAATCAAGGGTTTTTAATTAACAATAATTAGATTAGGATGGTTCATAACCTTGAAAAGTTAGGTGTATGTGTATTTTGGAAGGAGAAACATCCAGTGCTTTCTTTCAAGTTTTTAAAGGAATGACTCCAAAAAACCGAAGCTAATAGTAGAATATAATATAAACTCTACAAAGCTAAGAATATTTGTCTCTTTTATTCTCCTTTGTCTCTGGTTCCTGGTACATAGTTCTGCTCAATAAATATTTGTCAAATTGATGATTTTTGTAAATCTGTATGTGGCATAGTTAATAGTAGTGGCTTTTTAGAAGTTAGAGATGGAGCACGTTCCAGATTTGGTGTGGTTGTCGTCTTATAGGTCAACTTCTTCGCTTGTCCAAAAAATTTCTCTTGGTGTTTAAGTTGAGATGAGTAGGTAGAGAATTTGCATGACAATTTTGTGATTGAAGTGATTTCTTTTTTTTAAGCATGGAAATGTAATAGGAAAATTTTTCTAACCAATACATACTCATTTATCAGTGTATTAGAAAATGTACTCTGATGCTGTTTTAATTTGATTCAATGAATGAAACCTTAATAGAAAACTTCTTAAATTTGTGAATGGAAAGTTTTGCTAATTGTGTTCATTAAATCAAGTAGTATGCTAATAACTGCTATTCTCACTAAAAATGTAAAATCAACAAAATGTTGACAAATTTACCTGCAGGGAACATTGCTTTATCAGCAAGAGAGCTAGATTTTTGCAGCGAAGCCCAGTGATTCTAGCTCAGTATCATTACACAGCATTTTCAGCAGGCGATGTATTGTGTAATCTGTGAGTCCGTTTGTCAGCGTAATAAGTTTGTGTACTCTTTAAAGCCGAAGTTTGAGAGAGGGTTAAAATGCCAGTCTGTTTTAAATATTTTAAAGTTACAGCCTTTCTAAATGAGAGAATGAGTGAATTTCCTGAGATTGGAGTGTGATGGCACCAGTGTTGATTTTATAAATCAATTTCTTTGTTAATTCAAGGGATGATTGTAAATTCTTTATATTAGTGATTTTTACTAGTCAGACATAAAAGATAATTGAAAAGTTGTTTGCTGCCTGCACTTAATTATTTGTGAGTAGATGTTTTACATTTTATGTGTCTTTTGGCAGAGAAAAAAATTACTGCTTTTTTGTGTTTTCCATAATTGTTTTGCTATTATGAATAGGAGCTATGATTATTTTAAATTTATTTAAAACCAGTTGTATCCTTACTCTAAAAGGCTGTCGGAACATTTGCATGATTTTGGTCTTTCACATTATTTTAAGAGGCCTTGTGAAATACCCAGAATGATTTTAATGGAAGGGCAGGAATTTGCCTTCATAGATTCCATATCTTGCCATATGGTTTCCTTCTTTAGTTGAAGCATGATGAATTTATAAGGTCACACCACACGTTTTAGTATTTAAGTATAAAGTACATTGTGAAGTCAGATTTAGAATTTTGGTCTTTTTCTAAAAGATTTGATCTATTTATTTTTAGAGGGGAAGGGTGGGAGGAAGAGCGAGGGAGAAACATCAGATCAATTACCTCTCACATGCCCCCCACCTGGGGACCTGGCTCACAACCCAGGCATTTGCCCTGACCGGGAATTGAACTGGTGAACTTTTGGTTTGCAGGCCAGTGCTCAACCTACTGAGCCATACCAGCTGATTTATAGTTGGGATCTTTGAAGTAATTTAGCCTAATCTTTTACCCAGTGAGGTTTTTCTTTCTATAGTGTTTCTAATAGGCTTTGCTTAAAAGCTCAGTGATCAGTGACTTTTCTTTATAAACCAGCCTTTTCATTAATTATGTGATAATTAAGTCCTTATTCTTTCTGTTTAACTCAAATCTGCTTTGTGCTAGGCACCATAACTTCCTTGTTCTGCTTTTTAAATTATGAAATAGGCGTACAAGTATTGAAAATATAATGAGCATCAAGATTAATTTACTCCTAATTTTTGCTTTATTTGCTTGAAATTACTATTTTGTATTAATGTATTATCAGATGCATGTATGTTGTATCTCAAAGAATGCACATAAATTTTTGGCATTTCTGTTCTTTATTATTTTAGTAATTGTGTTCAGAAAGGAAATGTGGTTAATGTGTTATGTGAACACCCGTTCAATGTTCTCTTTTGCTTTCTCTCCTGAAGTGAAGCAAGACTCTCCTTGAAGGACCTCAGTTGACCTGAGATCCTCCCAAGTGCCAGAGCCTGGCCACTGTTCCCTTTATTTATTTCACATGGAAACTTCTAGATCATTATTCTTACTGCAGGGTTCAAGTCTTACTCCTTCAAAACTTGTGCTGTTTGGCAATTTATTGCCTTCTCTTCGGTGTTGTCAAATACCAACTGACCTCCTCAAGTCACTCTAATTTATATGACTGTTTTCTTTTAAAATAAGAATCAACACCATTGATCGTGTGTACACCATAACCACATTTATCTAACCTCTCAAAAATATTAGTATAAAAGTAGTAATAAAACTCCTCTTCCTGTGGATAGAATATTCTCCAAGTTAATCAAGTGAAATGAGAATAAAAATGAGTTCCTTGTTAAATAATATGTATGGAGACAAGATGAAAAGCTACTGGCATTAAAAAGAAAAACAAAACCAAGACAAAAACAACAAAAAAACCCATCCCTGCTAAAAATGACTATAATAACCTGTAAAAGAAATCAGAACCATAAATGAAATATTTTCCAAGGAGGGTAACCAAAGATGTGTTTATTTTATCCAAAGTGAAAGTTGCGCCCTGGCTGGTGCTGCTCAGTGGACTGAGCACCGGCCTGTGAACCAAAAGGTCACTGGTTCGACTCCTGGTCAGGGCAGATGCCTGGGTTGCAGGCCAGGTCTCCAGTTAGGGGCATGTGAGAAGCAACTGATCTGTGTTTTTTTCTCCCTCTCTTTCTCCTCCCTCTCCCTCTCTCTGAAAATAAATAAATAAACTCTTTGAAAAAAGTGACAGTTGAAAATAGGAAGGTCTTGTATCTACTAAAGAGGTATTGAAAATTTTAGACAAATTTTGGGAAGCCTTAAAATGACACAGTGATCTATCAGTGTGGTTACAGAAGAGTAAACATCTTTAGAGAACACGGCATTAGCTCTTGCTTTGTCTGAACAGAAGGTTATTCAAAAGTGAAGCAAAACAAAAGCTTTAGGCATGGTGGTACAAATCAGTCCTAGAGGAACTTGTTGCAGTATCATAAAACTGCTTTGTACTCTAGTAGTATTTGGTTTTGCCCTTAGAATAAGGGTCCCCAAACCTAGCCCTCCCTCCCACCCCCTTGACTGCACAGCAGGAGGTGAGGCAGCAGTGAGCAAGCAAGTGAAGCTTCATCTGTATTTACAGCAGCTCCCTATGATCCTATGATCGCATTACTGCATGAACTCCTCCTCCTGTCAGGTCAGCAACAGCATTAAATTCTCACAGAAGCCCAAACCCTACTATGAACTGAGCTAGCGAGGGACCCAGGCGGTGCGCTCCTTATGAGGAGAATCTAATGCCTGATGATCCGAAGTGGAGCTGGAGTGGTGATACTAGCACTGGAGAGTGGCTGCACACAGTTTATCATTAGCAGAGAGGTTTGACTACCCAGAGACCATGATAAATCAGTTGCTTGCAGGTGCATATCAAAAACCAGTCAGTGGCCCTGGCTGGTGTAGCTCAGTGGATTGAGCGCCAGCCTGTGAACCAAAGCATTGCTGGTTTGATTCCCAGTTAAGGCACATGCCTGGGTTGCAGGCCAGGTCCCCTTTGGGCGGCATGCTTTGTGCAGCGTGCAAGAAGCAACCACACATCAATGTTTCTCTTTCTGTCTCCCCTATCTTCTCTCTAAAAATATATTAATTAATTAAACACAATCAGTGAGTGGCAAGTGACACTTAAGCTGCATCCAGTGGCAGGCTATAAGCCACCCCCCTCTCCCCACCTCTCCCCCCATGTCCATGGAAAAATCACCTTCCATGAAACTGGTTGGGGACGGCTGCCTTAGAAGGGAAAGTGAAAAATAGCTTAAATTTCATTACAGACCCGTGTGTGACTGTAGTAGTGTCCCCATTGTCTACAGAAACAATATGCTGTTTGTTACATAAGCTTTATTTGCTTTGAGGGAGGAAATGATTCCAGGAACCTAAGATAAAATAAAGTATCAAGATTTATGGCAGAATTAGAGATATGTTGTTAGTAGATTCAGAAATATTTGGTGGGGCCTCAAAAATTCCAGTAAGCCTGAATGAGATTGGTTATAAACAAGTGCATATGAATTAGTTTTTTGTTCATATTTAGAAGTTTTTTGGCTTCAAAGATTTGGTTTTAGTCATGATTTAGTTAGCTATGCCTGTGCATCAGTGGAATATCATTATATTTTCCAATTTGGTTAAAGGAATTTCAAATTAAGAAGTTAAAGTAAAACATTAATATTTTAGAGAGTAGTTGTTTTTTTTTGATGGGTTGAGGATTAAATTTATTAAATAGAAAAAAGAATAGTAAGAAACCAGTTATGGTTTAAAACGAAGTTTGAGTTTCAATGCCAGATTTAAAATGTGACCTATTTAAGTGCAGAAATGCCAAGACCTTTAATTGTAATAAAAACATGGAATGTGCACAATAGCATGTGTGAGCTCTTATATATGGTAAAAGGATAACTCCTGGTGGCCATTAGTTTCACTCTTAGTAATCATCAAATTATTCCAGATACGGTACATAGTTTATAACCCATGACCCCCTTAGGCTTATTATAATCAGACTTTGAAAAATACGTATCCCAAACATTCTCTATAGATCGGATGAATATTAGGCCCTGTGGCTATATCAACTATTTTGCAAATCTGTTTATTTTAGTGAATAAAAGAAAATATTAAATGTATTATTGAATAATAAAGGTATTGATGTATTGGTTCAATCATTGGCTATTAAAAACATTAACGTGGCGCCAGCCTGTGAACCAAAGGGTTACCAGTTTGATTCCCAGTCAGGGCACATGCCTGGGTTGCAGGCCAGGTCCCCAGTAGGGGTGCTTGAGAGGCAACCACATATTGATGTTTCTTTCCCTCTTTTTTCCTCTCCCTTCCTCTCTCTAAAAATAAACAAATCTTTTTTAAAAATTTGCTTCAAAAATATCACAACATTGGGTGGGTTTTTCAAAAAAGGCATTACTTATCACTGTAAAGAGAAGGAAAGAACCGGGCAGGCCTGGAGGTAGCAGGGAATATAGATGAAAAGGGGTTTAAAAGGTGCAGTAACAGTTGCCTGTGTGGATTTTGTTTAGATCTGGATTCGAACAAACTATTTAAAAAATTCTTAAGAGACAGTTGGGGAATTGTGAGCACTGATTGGTAGTTGATGTTATAAAGAAATTATTAATTTATTATAGAAATTATGATGATACTGGATTATGTTTTAAAACATATCTTTGTCTTAGCAAGATACATACAGAATTATATACAGATGAAGTGGTGAAATGTCTGGAATTAGATTCATAATAATCCAGAGTGGTGGGATCGGGGTTGGGGGGTAGGTGGAGATATAAATGGTACATGACTTGCCATGAGTGAATAATGATAGGTTCATTATACTATTCTCAATTTTGCATATTTTGAAAATTCTTTCAAAATGAAAATTCAAAAACTGTGCGATGCAACATTATTCCAAGAGGAAACTGCAGCACTGGGCGACAGTGCTGTGTAATAATATACCAGAAGTAAAGGTGGATGTGAGTAGCACAAATGTGCTTATTCTAAACATATCTAATGCATAAACATATCTAATGTATAAATGTATTTTGTTTTTCTTCAGAGCTGAAGCCATTTATTTGCATCTTGGATGATTAACACCTAAATGCTTAATTCTCAAAACTGCTCAAGAGTCCCACAGACAGGACTGGATGATCCAAGTTACCACCGAGAAATTACTGTCTTGAGTTCTACGGTAAGATTATAACACATATTCTAAATAATGACTGTGAGGTCTAAAAAGCTTTTTAAATGCTATATTTGGGATACTACCTTCTATTATAATTTCTTAATCCTGTAACTGTTATATCCTGAGTTCAAAGTTATGATAATCAACCAAAGATCTTAGAAATACCAGCCTGCAAACAAGGCTTCGGAGCATTTCCTCCTCATAGATGCAGCTGGTAATGGATGCAGTTTTGTCATGGGAATGCCATGCTTTCTCCTCGCTGTTTGTCTCAGGATGGGCCCTTTGGAAGCTGATTCTGAAAAGCAGCGTGGCCTCCAGGGTGTTTATTAGGGATCAGCCTCTGTTAGGAGAGGTGGCATAGAAGCAGAATGGGCAGAGGAAATTGAACTGCAGGGCAGGCTCAGCAAAGCTGTGGCCAACCAACCCTGTGGGGATATTGTGGTTGTGAGAGTTTCTTTCCTTTCGTAAGTAGTGAGGTTCTTGCAAATAGAGACGTAAGATGCCTTTGCATCTTGCACAGGTCATGGTAGAAGCTGCTCAGCAGAATTTGTTGAATGATGAAATGTGAGAAAAATCTTGTGGTTTCTTCAGTGACACCTAATCCTTGCCCTTTATTTTCCTTTAGTTTAGAGTGGCAGGGTTAATGGTGACACAGGTGGTTCTAGTTTATCAGGAGCAGACATGAAAGGTAACTTGCCGTCTGTAATCAGCCTGTGCTGTATTCCATTGTGTTTCTGGGCTCCATAGATAAGGAAGACTTGCAAAGGGACTTGAGGAAAACCACAAGCGTAGGCTTTAGAGAACATAAGATCAAATCCATAAAGAGGAAAGAAAAAACCTAAAAGACTCAGTGATAACTTCTAGGCTCTTAAGGTGTACAAATTATGGATCTAACCTGTTGTTTCTTCAGTGTGTGGAGAATAGGCTCATCAGATGTGAATTGTTATCCTTTCAGGTTCAAGGGTTAAGAGAATCTATTTCCTAAAAGCATTTTTTAAAAGTCAGCATCTTTTCCTAGTGGTACATTCCTGCTCTAAGCCTGGAAATGTAAGTCCTATACTTGACTTCCTTGTTTTTTCCCCTTTTCACTGTAGAATTCTCTGAGGCAGGATTCGCATTAATAAATCCCTGATCCTTATTAAGGGCAAGGATTAGGTGTCACTGAAGAAACCACAGGATTTTTCCAGAGGAAAATTGCATCAATTTTCCTCTGAACCTTAATACTATGTTAATGCTTTATATGTAGAGGACCTTCAATTACTATCTTTTAAATAAGGAAATAAAGAATAATCGACTTTATAATTAATGTGGTAGGAAAATGAGGATTAAAAACTCAGTAATTCAGAACCAGAAGTTTGGTTTTTCATTATAATTTTTCCTGATATATAGTCAGTTTTATGCTTCATCTTTTAAAATATGTAAATAGCCCTGGCTGGTGTGGCTCAGAGGATTGAGCGCCAGCCTGTGAACCAAAGGGTTGCTGGTTCAATTCCCAGTCAGGGCACGTGCCTGTGTTGCAGGGTCCCCAGTTGGGGGTGCATGAGAGGCAACCACACATTGATGTTTCTCTCCCTCTCTTTATCCTTCTCTTCCCTCTGTCTGAAAATAAATAAATAAAATATTGTTTAAGAAATTTCTTTAAGAAAAAGAAAATATGTAAATAATTTTCTTCATATTGAGAAGAATGAGAGCATACTTATGTTTCATTAAATAAATCAGTTTTTTAAATTAAAATGTATATCCTCAAAGCTATAATTTGATTACTTAGAGAGTTTTTGCCTTATCTGTTCTCTTTGGTTCTTCATTTCCTTCTTGTTCACTTAGTATCCCCACCAGAGGGCAGGCAAAGGAAGGGAGAAAAGAAGGTATTAATTTCAGTACTCAAAGTGTTACCTTCCGCTGGGATATTTTGTTATGCTTCATGGATTACATTAGGCAAGAGGATCAGCTAGGTTAGTTATTTGAAAATATGTAGTAGAAGGCTCAATTTTTTGGAAATAAATTATATAAGGTTGATTTAAATAATTATTTAAATAATTATACTTTATATCTATATTCTTATATCCATATATTGTAAATTATCACTTTTTGGCAGGGGGAGAATTCATGCTGTTTCCATTGCCACTATTGATAATTGCAATTGATTGTGATGAGGACTTTGTGTTTTTAAAAGTACATTGGAATGTTCATAATACAATACTCCTTTCATGTCCTGTAACACGATGTTCTTGAGGTCTATTAGCGAAGTTTTAGAAAGACAAGAATAATCTTTGAGTAGAAGTTAGTTTTTCACTTCAGTTGTAAGTTTATCTAAGGTGTAAGGACGACACACCTCAGACCAAAGTTTTCAAAGTCTAGATGTTAAAGTAGATGGATGCTAAACATTTTATGGTCTGAATATTACTTTTTATGGCCTGAATATTACTGCTAACACCCATTGTAGATGTACAAGTATATGTACAAACAAAGTGCCGTTTCATGGTTGATAGCTGTTTGGTTTCTTATCAGTACGAACAGCAAACGTCCTAAAAATCAGCTTCAAAACAGCTGGCATTTGACCTACTGGTGTTCAGCACCACCTAAATGCAACTGACGTCTCTTTGCTCTTTGACATAAATAACGTGTCTTATCTTCTCATCAAGGAAATTGGTAAAAGCACCTTTCTGAGTGCTTGTAGGTCTAGTAATGTAGCAGGACCTTACCATGGATTTTTTAAAAAGAGTTGTTCCTCCCATTCTTTCGGGAGATGTGGTTTTGGATACTGGAGCTAGTCTTGAGGAATGTTTCCCAAGATTGCTGAAGGTGAGACGTCTTAGTTTGCTTTCATCAGAGAAGACTGTAGATGAGGAAGATGGAATCAATTTCTGTCGTAGGAATTATGACAGACACCACCACCACCAACTAGGTAACGTACAGATGTTTTCGGTCCTTTAAAAAGTATTTGAGGAAAAATCATTTTTACTAGTATGAATATAGTGAGCATAAATCTTCATTTTGAAAATCAAGTTTAAACATTAAAAATGTTTAATACAGTAAATATATAGTTGGTCTAAATTTTTTTACTATCAAGTTTTTGCTTTCAGTTTAGATGGAGAAATATTGATGCTATAAATCAAGATAAAGCCATTAATAAAGTTTACAGTTTCATGATCTTTGGTATAAATGCTAATATTATTGAAAAAATGTTATGACTCATAGAATATATAAATGAAAAATAAAAAAGATCACATCTTTCATATAATCATGATTATTTTGTGTCATAGTACATTTGTTTCATATAATCCTGCACAGTTAAATTTAATGCCTTTTAAAGTTTGAGCTAATGATTCTCATTCTGTGTTAGGAGAAAAGTCAGTTTTGTACATAGTAAATAATAAAAGGAAAATCCTTTAGGAATAAGATGGAAGAATGCTTTAAATTTTTTAATTTTTGACTAAAACACTTTAAAATGTTCTGTATAACTATGAATTTTTTTATTTTTGGGAATAAATAACTGCCCATATAAATTAATGTAATATTTAGTAGTAAGAGGAGAGTTTCTGTAAACCCTCTACAGTTTTGATATATATTCATATAGCTCTTTTCTATGCATATTTTAATGTACTCAAATATATTTTTATTTATAGAATTTTAAATTGAGGTTTACTATCCAAACTGTTCTAATATGTGGTTTTTCATTTAATATATCGTGAACATCTTTCTGCCTCATTTAAAATGCACTCCATTGTGTGGGTATAATGCTTTATTCAATCAGTCCCTTACTAACGAACATTTAGAATGCCTTTAATTTTTAGTTATTAAAAACAAATATCCATTTATCTATCACATTATACTTGTGTATGATTGCTTCTTAATATAAATTTCTATGTACATTTAAAATTTTGATAGACAGTGTCAGGGTTACTTTAAAAAATTTCTTAATTTCGGCTCCTCAGGGCAGAAGAGGAGTGTCCCTGTTTCTCTGTGTTCTCCCTGGTGCTGCTTCTTGTCAGTTTAAAAACTAGAGTTGCTTGTGAGAAACCATACTTTCTGTTTTAAAAGTACCAATTATGTAAAAGAAGGGAGTTCTTAAGTTTTAAAAAGAAATACATCTTGATATCTACAATGTACTGTTATTAGAAGTTTTTTCCCTTTCTTTAATATAAAAAATATATGTTGATATTTGCCATGTATTGATATTAGAAGTTTTCTTTCTCTTTTTTTGTACTATTCACTCATTTGAATGGATGAAGTGGAAGAGAGGCCGCTGAGGAGTTAGTACCTTTTAATTTCAGTTAACATCTATAAATCCTTTAGCACTGAGTTTTGTGTTCAATAGTGCATATATGCATAAGTGAAAATGTGAATATATTAATATGTTGTTGATTAAGTTATTAAAACTTACTTTACCTTTAACTTTCAGTCTTTTTTCTTAAGGATTTTATTTACTTATTTTTACAGAGAAGGAAGGGAGGGAGAAAGAGGGAGAGAAACTTAGATGTGCAAGAGAACCATTGACCGGCTGCCTCTTGCATGCTGCCAACCAGGGACCTGGCCACAACCCAGGCTTGTGCCCTGACTGGTCATCAAACTAGCAACCTTTTGGTTCGCAGGCAACACCCGGCCAGGACAGAGTTCTGTCTTGAATCATTTTCTGTACCAGATCCTGTGTGGTTCGACTTCGTGTGTAATTGCTATACCTATTCATTTAATATGGCTCCTTTTATTAAAAAAAAAAAAATGACTACCTTACACATTTTTTAATATAGCATACATACTATAAAATGTAATAATTAGATTTTGTAATTTATATTAATTTTCATATAAGCACTGAATTTAATGATTAAGAATTTTCTATAGTATTTTATCTTTTTACCAGCTACAGGTAAAACAAAGCAAAATCATGGAGTACTGAAGAATCTGTAGTCCAAAATTTCAAAGGCTACAGGTTCTTTATGGAGTAATCTTGCCCGGTTTCTCTCCAAAAATAAAATTCAACTTTAGGGAATGACTATTAAAATTAATTTAAAGGACTTATTCGGCAATTTCTGTAGAGAGATTTGGTTTTACAGGTTATAGGTGTTAAATTTCAGTTTAGTGATCAAAGACTTTTTCTTGAATCTCAAGATTTAATACTAAGGTGATATTGTATATAAGAATGGAACCCATATGATTCATATCAGTATAGACTGGCTACTTGCAACTCAGCATGAATGAATGAATTTAACTTTTTTTTTCACTATTGGTGGTCCGGGGATGGAGATAATATAGTAGTTTAGTCAGAAGTCATACAGATACGACTGGGTACAGTTCTAAAGAGTATTACAGTTTTGATCATTTAATAAAGGAGAAATCAAGATTATGAAGATATTTAATATTAGTAATGAAAAGAAGAAACTACTCTTTTATAGAAAAACTGGTATATGATTTATATCAGTTTTCAACTTTTTAAACTGTTAATTCAAAGTTTAAAATTATTTCTAAAGGATGTTAAACAAGCTTGTAATATGGATTGATAATTATATTTTTGTGATAAAGAATCAACTGAGAATGAGTTAGTTTGCAATATATAGAAATTTACTTGCTACTTTTAACTCCAGAGGCATTTATAGATACTTATGGTTTCTTTCTTTTCTTTTTTTGAAAAAGGATTTTGTTTGTTTGTTTGGAGGAAAAGGGAGGGAGAAAGAGAGAGAGAGAAACATTAATGTATGGTTGCCTGTAGTGCCCTGCCCACCCCCCCGCCCCCCAACCAGGGACCTGGCCCATAACTCAGGCATGTGCCCTGACTGAGGATCGAACCAGTGACCCTTTGGTTCACAGGCCAGCACTCAATCCACTGAGCCACACCAGCCAGGGTGATACTTTGGTTTCTTTAACAAAAATATATGTAGAATTTTGAGGTATTTGCAGGAGTTGATATTTTGAAGAACATTTTTCTTTGCTTTTGATAACTTTTTTATTTTTTAAGTTTCTGTAAATATTAAGTAACTTAATATTTTAAAATTTTTATGGAAATTCTCAAGCAACCCACTGGGTTTATCAGAAATTCTCTATTTCTCTGTAAAATATATTAACAGATACGTATAGTACAATAAACTGTTCAAATCCTTTGCCACCATTTCTGCTCTCAGCAGTTTGAGTTGTGTTTATGTCAGTTATCCTTGTAATTATGATCGTATAACTTAACTAGGTATTACATAATTTAGTAAAATATGACACTGAAAAGAAAGCTGCTGCAATGCAAACACAGTTGCATACTATGATCAGACTCCATACAAGTGAATACCTAAAAAAAAGTTGCTTTTGAATTGCATGTAGGTCACAGCAGTGCATGTAATTAGAAGGATTTACCCTTTAGATACCTTCAGCCTCCCATTCCACTTTGAAGAAATTGAAACTGGAAATTATGGATGATGTATATGGGTTGGATTTTAGGCAAAAAAAATGACATAAATAACAGATTCACCTTAAGAAACAAGTACTTGGCACTATGTTAAAAGGTTAGGGAATAAACTTGGATTTTATATTTTAAGTTAAACCTTTAAATCCCTCAGTGGACCTATAAGTCTTCCCTCCAACCCCCTTGATTCCTAGTTTAATGAAGGTTTTTGATTATATGATTAGTTAGTTTACTATAAATTAACAGTGTAATTTATAGTAAAGGAACTCTACTGTGTATAATTGTATAATGTTGCAATTTAAAAAAAATTAATTTTAGAGGGGACGGGAAGGAAAAAGAGAGGGAGAGAAACATCAATGTGTGGTTGTCTCTCACACCCCATGTCCCCACTAGGGACCTGACCCAAAACCCAGGCATGTGCCCTGACTGGGAATTGAACCGGTGACCCTTTGGTTCACAGGCCAGCTCTCAATCCACTGAGCCACACCAGCCTGGGCTATGTTGCAATTTTGTTAAAGAAGTAAATAAGCCCTGGCTGGCGTGGCTCAGTGGATTGAGTGTGGGCTGTGAACCAAAGTGTCGCAGGTTCGATTACTAGTCAGGGTACATACCTGGGTTGTAAGCCGTGACCCCCAGCAACTGCACATTGATGTTTCTCTCTCTCTCTCTTCCCCCCTTCCTTCCCTCTCCAAAAATAAATAAATAAATAAAGTCTTTTAAAAAAAAGAATAATTTTTTCTATGTCTGCTCCTTAAGAAACAGTAATCAAAATGTATTTGTTGTTATGTAATCTTGTTCATAAGCTGTTTAAATACAGTGTTCATATGTTTTTTGTGTAGAGTCAGAGTCATGTGATCAAAGACCGATTTGTCTGATAAATATTAGTAGAATTGACACAAATAATATCTAGCTGCAGACATAAAAGTTGGTGGGGAGAAAATGCCCTTCACTGATTCAGAATATACCAGTGTTGTCTGACTGTTGAAGAACAGTGAATGTTAGGCATAGTCATGAGTCAGATCCTAGGAACCGGGCAGTGTATTTCCACAGACTTCTGTTGTGACAGCTGCAAGGTCCTTGTATCTCCAGGACTCGGTTATTTTTATTCTGACTTATTCTGGAATCAGTCTTAATTTTGTTGTTCATTCTGTTTGGAGTCAAGGATAAGTTAGTGTAAATATAAGATTTGTTTGTCTAATTCACCAAGACCAGAGATAATGATACATTGAAAATAACGAAGTTTATATCAACATTAAGGATGAAATTTATTTATTTATTCTAATTATTTTATTGTTGTTCAATTACAGTTGTCTGCATTTTGCCCCCACTATTCCCCCCACCCCAGCCAAACCTCCCTCCCTCCCCTGCTTCCACCTGCCCCCTTGGTTTTGTCCATGCGTCCCTCATAGTAGTTCCTGAAAACCCTTCTCCCCATTGTCCCCTTCCTGCTCCTTTCTGGTTATTATTAGATTGTTCTTAATTTCAATGTCTCTGGTTATATTTTGTTTGCTTTTTTCTTTTGTTGATTATGTTCCAGTTAAAGGTGAGATCATATGGTATTTGTCCCTCACCGCCTGGCTTATTTCACCTAGCATAATGCTCTCCAGTTCCATCCATGCTATTGCAAAGAGTAGGAACTCCTTCTTTCTCTCGGCTGCATAGTATTCCATTGTGTAAATGTACCATAGTTTTTTTATCCACTCATTTACTGATGGGCACTTAGATCACTTCCATCTCTTGGCTGTTGTAAATTGTGCTGCTATGAACATTGGAGTGCATAGGGATGAAAGAAACTTTTGAGCACCCTCTGTATTCTGGGCGCTGTTTTCTTGTTTCACCAATAACTGAAATAGTGCACTCCAGTCCCCTTTCCTCCCACAAATAGGATGTAAGGTGAGCATGGACTTTGCTCTATTGCTGTGTCTCAGAGCTTGGAACAGAATAGCTGCTCAGTAAATATTGGTTGAATGAGCAAATGTTATCTAAATTGTCTTGAAGACTGAGATAAGTTGTTATACAAAGTTTTAAAAGTTCAGAGAGGCTTTAATGAAGTTATTTGAAGTTTTGCTTGTTTTGGGGGGGGGGCTACTAAGTGGTGTAGTCACGCTTTGTTCTAAAGTCAGGCATTTGCTTTTTCTACTCCATTTCATTGTGGCATTGATATTTTTGAAAATTTATATATGAGCCCTGGCTGGTGTAGCTCAGTGGACTGAGTGCTGGCTTGTGAACCAAAGGGTCGCCGGTTTGATTCCCAGTCAGGGCACATGCCTGTGTTTCAGGCCATGAGTCTGGTTGAGGGTGCGTGAGAGGCAACCACACATTGGTGTTTCTCTCCCTCTCTTTCTCCTTCCTTTCCCCTCTCTCTAAAAATAAATAAATAAGATATTTTTTAAAAAAGAAAATTTATGTATGAATATTTTTTAAAGGCTAGTTGTATTTACTAAGGTTAATTGTTCCATTCAAAAACATACAATTTTTGGGGTGCTTTCATTTTAATAAGAGCTATATTTTCATAGGATATTTCTTTAATTCTAGTATATGTTAAGCATTACTCTTTGAGACCGTTTCACTTTAATGAACAGTTGATAATTACTCTTATAACATTGGTTAAATAAGCTGATTGAGGGAGTAGCTGTTTCACATGACTGTCACGAAAGCAGTGAGGAGATGCACATTGAGATACCATTTTTGTTTTATTACAAAGTGTTCATGACTCCATGGGTTAAAAACATTAAATAGTGTACTGGTATACTCTGCCAGGAATTCAGGACAGCTCAGTAGCGGGGCACACCACAGTGGAGGACTCGTTAAAAATTCCCAAAGCCTTTTGGTTGAGCTCGAAAGGCTGCCCTATACAGTCGACTAGCAAAGAAAAGGGAGTACTAATTGTTACTAAGATTTCAAAAACAAGTGACCTTTTCAGTTTTTTTTTGTGTGTGTGTGTGGAACCATTGCCCTCGGTGGTTAGATTTTGCACCTCCAGAAGAGCTCGCCTTTTGTTTGGTGCATTATGTATTGGGTAGAGGAAAGATAGGGCGGGCAAGTTTCCTTTTAGAAGGAAGTAAGATGGTTAAAGAGTTATGTAAGTCTTCATCAAAGACTGGCTTATTAACAGAGAGTTAGAGAAGGTCCTAGGAGAATGCCGAGATGAGATGGGTTTTCTTGTGACACTTCAGATGCACGTAGTGTTAACAGACCAGAGGAGACGGAGAATCATGTGGAATTCGGATGTGGTAAAGAGGTTGCTGGGCAGGGCAATGTCCTGGAAGAACCTGAACTCCAAAATAATTGGTCTGCTGTGGAATTTCTGGCCTGACCCAAAAGATACCTTGTACTCACCGTGTGTGAAGGGGTTTAGGGATTCTTGCTTATACACTGGGATTTGGAAGTGTTGGGCTTTGGTAGTATCATCAAATCAAGGAGGTTTTCTTAAATAAGAGGGCCCTTTAGAGTGTTCTTCAGGCTGTTGTTCTACAGCCTCTAATAGAGGATGTAGGGGAAGGCTTACTGGGTTGTTACATGCATGCCTTCTCAGAATCTGTGAGAACTCCCATGGGAGGAGGAGAGATATTGGGAAGACCTACCGGCGTGATGGGAGGCACTGAAGTATTGAGAAAGGAGAGTTGGGGGACTTTGATCCAGACGCAGCCGAGCTCTACCAGTGATTGGCTGTGTGTCCTTGATCGGGTTCTTTAATCCCTCCAGGCCACTGACCTCACCTATGAATGGTATTTTCTTCATGGCATTTTTTTTTAGAGTGTGTTTTATTTCTTCTTTTTCCATCCTCATTTGAGGACATGCTTATTGATTTGAGAGAGAGGGGAAGGGAGGGAGGGAGAGGGAGAGAAACACTGATGTGAGGGAGAAGTACCCATTGGCTACCTCTCATATGCATCCCGACTGGGAACAAACCTGCAACCTAGGCACGTGCTCTGACTGAGCGGAAATCAAACCCACAACCTTTCAGTTTACAGGGTGACACTCCAACCAACTGAGCCACATCACCTAGGGCTGTAGCACTGTATTTTAACATTACAAAAAAAAAAAACAACAACAACCCTGCAAAATTGACATATAGTTTAACACTTGGTGTCTATTATTGTTTGCAAAATTTTTTGGAATTTTGACTTGGAGGTAGATGAATTAATTTTAACTAGAATTTATCCTTAGAGCAGTCCATCATAGAAAATAGTCTAGGAATCTGGATCTACGTCTTTTTATTGTGCATAATTCCAAAAAAATTTAGCATGTGATTTAGAGCTGCGTGCAAGTTCATGGGAGCTTGACTTGTGTTACCACCTTTTCCTGAGCTTCCGTCTTTGTCCATAGTCTGTGCTCTTCCCAGTGACCACCGCTGAGTGACTGTGTGATCCAGGTGCAGAGGCTCTTAGAAGTTAGTGCAGCCATAGTACTTAGTGATTTCTCTTGGCTATTTTTAAAGTTAGCTTAACATTTTTTAAGAAGAATCATTTTAGACTGTCTTCTCAAGTTACTTGGATATATATTTTTTAAAAATGGAGCAGTTAAGTATGGCTAGAGTTATGGTCAGGATCTTTACTTTTTGACATTTAGAAAGGTCTTGGAAGAAACTTAATTGAAATAAGCTGCACCTGTCTCTCTCTCTCTCTTTTTTTTTAAGGGGTATGGAGTAGCTTCTTCTGTATCCCACTTACTCTGTTGTTTCCTAATTGCAGAACTGATGCTAATCCAATAGGAACTGCTATGCTGGTACTGGTTGTTAAATGTTACAGTTCCTCATGTCAGTTGATACTTATCGATTGCTCCATCTCCTCCCTCAAGTGCTCCTGCTGCTTCACTCCTTCTGCCCCTGCCCCAGGGCCCTCTGGAACCATCCCTGGGTGCACTAACTAAAGGGTGAATCCTAAGCACACCGGGACCCTGGGACCCACCTCCACTCCAAGGCTGGGCCTGTTCTAATTTTTAGTTAACACACCTTCCTGGTGGCCGACTATTTCAGTGATCACCCCTGCTTATTCTCACTTAAGAAGCAAAAGGAAGGAGTTATACCTAAGATAAAATTGTTGGAAAAAAGGAGAGAGGAAAAATATATAATTACATAAATATTAATCACAGCTGAAATAATAAAAGTGTAAAAAGAGGAATAAGGTGATAAAAATAATATCTGTATCAGAAGATACTAAAGAAAATAGTAGAGGTGAGGTTGGCAAAAAGCACGGTAAAATAGGTTAAGATGACTAAAGCTAAATGTAAGTTTAAAATATAACTAAACACATGCTAGAAAGGTTAAACAAAAATGTGCTATAAAAGAAATCCAGGAAGCAACGTACAGTCCAAAAGCTAACTCCACCCATGTATAAATAGTGGCCTTCGGGCCGAGGCAACTGGAGGTGGTTACAAGCTTCCATGCCTGGTGACTCCCTGTAACTGGAACTCTGCAGGGTATAGAAGTCTGTGTGTGACTGTGCTTGGGTGTGCCCAGTTTCCCCACCCCCGTCCCCGAGCCTCAGTTCATTACCCTCTGTGTCACGACTCTCTCTGTCTACGAGCTTCGATTCCATTTAATAGAAAACTGTTGTTTCTGTCACCAGATAATGAGTTAGTTCTTTGTGAACTGAGGTGGTCGTACTTATGTGGGTATCCCCAGAGCTTCAGCCAGTGGCAGGCACTTAGTGAGCAGTTAGTAGATGTTTGTTGGATATTAGAGTTCTGTGTCATTTGGTTCTTGTCCTTTATGTGCCAGTGCAAGTTTTCCCTTGTTACCGAGAGCTGCTGTCAGTTGCCACATTTAGCCCACTGACTTTTCCTTCGACACCAGCTAGCGCGGGGCTCAGTGGGCACTTGTTTTGGGGGCCCAACCAGCCTTCATTCGTTTCAGATGAAAAAAGAAAACAAACCTCAAGTTGAGCAAACGATCTAGAAGAGAGTTTGGCAGATATTTTCCGTAAAGGGCCAGACAGGAAATACTTCAGGCGTTACATGCCACAGGTCTCTGTCACGACAGTTTAGCTGTGACTTCATGGGGCAGAAGGAGCCTCGACGATAAGGGAATGTGTGCATGGCCGTGTTCCGGCAGAGTCTGTGTTCAGAAGCAGGTGATGAACCAGATTCGGCCCAAGGGCCAAAGTGGGAAGGAAGATCGCCAACATCAGAGAGCCACGTGCAGGTAACTTACCTGGGAAATAGGGAACAGGAGCTTTGAAGAAGGGGCCTAATGTTACCCCTATTTATGTTTTCTGTAACCCTTCAAATAGTGTTTTATGTGTAGTAGGTGTTCAGTAAGTATTTATTAGTTTGATTTGGGATCCAGCTGTAACACTTATCCTCCCTGGGCTTTGGCTGTCTCATCTGAAATTTAAGGGACTCCGTTATGTGACCTTTAATGTCTCTCCAGTTTAAAAAAATCTGTAATTCTGTGACTGTGGGAGGGCCAGTGGTTTATTCTTGAAAGAGAATTGTTGGCTTGTCACATTTTCTCTGTGCCCTCAGTATCCTGGGGTGGCATTCCGAAATGGTTGCTTTTAGAGTCCTGTTTGTGGACCTCTCCACAATGAAATCCGTCGTCCACCAGGCTACGTACACCTGTACCTTCCGCCTGTCTCTGTCGCCTCGTCCTGCTGGTTTGTTCGGCCTACTCATTTTTTTTTTTTTTTGTCTAAAAGAATAAAGTAGCTATAAAGATAACCTAGACAACCTCAGGTGATCCTTTAGGAAGATGGCAGTCAAGGTGAAGATCAGTCTGTTTGTCTCTTAGAATTACATTTTTTCTACAGTCTGTGTCAGGAAAACAAACATTCCATCGTTGCTTTATTAATAGAAACCGTTAAAGATAAATAGTAATCCAAAACAATTGTAAATATTACAGATGTAAATTTTTATCACCTTACCTAAATTCTAAATTTTTCTTTCACTTAAACTTTTGATAGATTTTTCTGTTTCTAAAGAGTAATTTGTTTAAGACTAGGTAAACTGTCTGATGGGTCTCTTAGACTGATCTCAGAAATATAAGCTGGTGTGTATTTCTAGTCTACAGAATGGAGAAACTTCAAAAAACTCTAAAAAGTTCTTAAAAGGAATACAGAAAAATTGTCTTTACTTCCTACCCTTTAAGTAAGTAAAATGACAAGCAAGATAATATTTTTATGAGTATAATTTAAAGTAGCTCTTAAACCTTATTAGGCTTAAGAATGACCTTGTTGATCTCCTTTTAAAAAGTGAGTTCTCATTTACTAGGTTTAGAGTGGGGCTTTAAAGAATGTTAAGATTATGCCCTGGCTGGTGTGGCTCAGTGGATTAAGTGCCAGCCTAGGAGCCAAAGGGTGGCTGGTTTGACTTCCAGTCAGGGCACATGTCTGGGTTGCAGGCCAGGTCCCTAGTTTGGGGCACATGAAAGGCAACCACACATTGATGTTTCTCTTCCTCTCTTTCTCCCTCCCTCCTCCTGTCTCTAAAAGTAAAATAAATGTTTTTTAAAAAAGAATGTTAATATGAAGATAAACTCTTCAAAATTTTTTTTAATAAAAAATAATAGGTTTTTGATTTTAGAGAGGACGGCGGCGGGGACAGAGAACATTGTAGGAAAAATGAGAAAGGACAGCATTGGCAGAAAATAGCGAGCCTTCGCTCTGTGGTGGGTGCTTCACAGACGAGGTGATCGTAGCTCCTCACAGACCCTGGACAGCTGATGGTCTGCCTCTCAGCTCTACATGTTGGTAATAATGCCTGTTTTCACGATAAATAAAAGCTCGTCATGTTTCATAGAATTTTACCTATTCTTTCCCAGTAATGGGAATCCCTTTTCTTCCCACTGCATCTACATGGACAATGAAAGTACCTTAGTATTAACAGTCTAGTTTCTTTTTTGGGCAATGAATATACATTGTGTGTGTTGTAATAATACAGATCCATGAAGTGATTGGAATAGAAGATTTGAAATCTGGATTTTTATTAGCACCTTCAAAAATTATTTCACAATTAAAAGCAATTTCTAGAATCTCAAGAATCAATTTTAAATATATTCAGAAATGCCAGATTTTTTTTAATTCAAGAAATGAGTGTCTTAGCACTGAGGCAAATGATACCAAATTAGTGTGGTTTGTTAGGGAAAGAAGAAGGTATGATTACAGGGTCTGAAATGCTTCATTTTAAGCAGTGGAAGCAATTTCTTTTTTATTTTATGTGTGAAATATATAAAAAGAACTTAAACTAGGAACAATTGGGCTATTAATAAATACCCTGTGTCAGGAAGGTAACAGTAATTGTCCCATACGGCATACGCAGGTAATAGAATTGCTGCACAGGTAACCACTCCTAAAACATAGAGCTTAGTTAAAATGCTCCTGTACTTTTTTATGTTGCTCATTTACGAATATATTGGTGCATTCGTCCAATCTGTGACATTTGTATAGAACTTACCGTTATTAGAAACACTTTTATAATCATAATCATTAATCCAGAAACTTGATATGTACTTCTGAAATAAGCAACTATTTTGGACCTGACCTGAAACCTTTCTATCCAGACATCTCGATGGAATTCTGGCTCAAGTGTCTCAGGAGCAGATTCCCCTCATTACTCACTTATTTCCTTTGTTCTTTCATGGTGCTGTATTTGAATTATTATTTCTCTTTAGTAGTTCTTTTATTTTCTTCAGTTCAGCCGAAGCCATTAACTTGTGGTTATTGTTGGCTAGCAAGTACGTGAAAATAAGGAATTCAGTCCCTCCACCCCCCCCCCCCCCCATAATCAGTGGAGAATACAGATGGAAAGCTTGTGGGGCTGGTTGTCTGTCCTTCTGCCCTCCTCTGGTCTCTAGTCCTGCCACCCCTTTGGTACTGTGTAGCCAGAACCACATAGCCAGAGTTGTTGATGTGACCCACGCCTGGCTATTGCATGTTTAGCACCACCGTCCGTATAGTCACCTAAACCTATGCGTCGCTTTTGAGTATTTCAGCTTTACTTTTTTTTGTTGACCCTATCCTGTCAGTCACCAAATACATCAGAAAGCATGTATTAGGAAAGATTGGTATCTGTCTTCTTCTTCCCATACTTATTGCCTATTCCTGAATTACTATAAGTGTACTTACTATTCATTTTTTCAGTCATTCTCTCTCACCTTAGCAATTTAAATAGCCCACTGACTTCTACTGTGTTCTCAAGTCCATTCTTTACCTAACTAATCAAGTGGTCTGTCTGGTCTTATTCCTGTTCAAAGCTTTTCTACAGAGTTTGATTATTAACTTCAGTATTTCTTTTTTGAAATCTTTTTTTAAAATTCTCACGGGAGGACATGCTTATTGATTTCATTTTATTACTATTTTAAAAGATTTTATTTATTGTTAGAAGGTGAGGGAGGGAGAAAGATAGGGAGAGAAACATCTACGTGTGAGAAAAACCTCTATCGGTTGGTTGCCCAGAACTGGGGACCTGTCCCACAACCCAGGCAGGAGCCATGATTGGGAATCAAACCACAAACCTTTTGGTTTGCGGGATGATGCCTAGCCCTCTGAGCCATACCAGTCTGGGCCATGCTTATTGATTTTAGAGAGAGGGGAAGGTCGGGGGGAGAAATATCAGTCTCTTGCCTCTCATGTGCACCCCCATCAACCAGGGACCAAACCTGCTACCTATGTATGTGCCCTGACTGGGAATTGAACCTGCGACCTTTCAATTTACAGGATGGCACTCCACCCAGCTGAGACACAGTAGCCAGGGATCAATGTCAGTATTTCTTGGAGCCCTATGGGTATTTCAGGACTTCTTGGCGAATCTCCTCAGGCAAGTAGAAGAACCAAGTGGGTAGAAGACTGGTGCTCTAACCCTGGTCAGCCAGAGTTACTTTGATTTTAATTAATTTTCCTTTTTTTTTTTCCCAATGCTTCACAAATTTGCATGTCATCCTTGCTCAGGGGCCATACTAATCTTCTCTGTATTGCTCCAGTTTTAGTAGATGCGCTGCCAAATTGAGAGCAGTGTATTGTCCTTTTTCAGGTTAAGCATAACAGGTTTACTCTTCAGGAGAAGGTTCACTGCTGAACAGATTTCGGATTTGGTATTGTTCCCTCAGTTCCCCGGTCACCTCATCTCCGTGGGGCCTGGTCAGGCGTTGTCTGTCATATACCCCTTTTTATGGCCTTCACAACACTTACTCGGTACTGCTTGCCACTTTATTTTTTGCATGTATATATGTGGAGACACACACACCCACTCCCACACTCTTTATCTCCACACCTTTTGTCTGTCTTGGAAAAGTTTTTGGCTTGAATCTTGACAAGATGTTTTCCCTGGAGGTAGACATACAGGTCACCAGGTTTGTGCTTTAAGCTCTTCAGTGACGCCATTGCAGCGTCTGCCTCGTATCGTTTCAGAAGAAACACTTGTGCACGTTTTTACCTTTGTGCCTCTGTACGAAATCTGTCATTGTTTCGGACTGCTTTTAATACCTCCTTTTTTCATCGGCGTCCAGCGGTTCGACTTGGGCCCGCCTTGGCGTGTGTTTTCTGTCACGTGTGTTCTTGTTTGAGGTTTGATGAGATTTTCGGGTTTGTGGGTTTATAGTCTTCGTCAGTTTTTAAAAAGTCTTGGTCATTATTTCTTCAGATAGCATTTTCTCTTCGCTCCTCTGAGAGTCCAGTTACACATGTGTTAGACCATTTGATGCTCCGAAGGTCAGTGAGGCTTCGTGCCATGTTTTCATGGTTTTCTCATCCGTGCTTGGCTTTGCAGAGAGTTACCATTTCCATTTCTCCAAGGCTACTGATCTTTTCTTCTATGGAATCTAATTTGTCCTATCCAGTGAATTTACTGTTTTAGATGTTATGTGTTTTATCTCTCAAAGTTCTATGTGAGCCTCTTTTTATATATTCTGTTTACAAAAGGACACTTAAGCAAACTCAGCACAGTGAAAGGAGGGTGGGATGGACTCCCGGGACACCTGGCACATGCCTCTACCGTGCCTCCCAGTAGCACCATAGAGGAGGTGAGTGACTGCCCAGCAGAGAGCTGCGGCACCACGGGGGAAGGGTTATCAAACTGGGAGCTCTTTAGAGACTCGGTGCCTAGGATTTTTACTGAGGCTCATCATGTGGGTACCCACTGCCTGGCACATACCCAAACCCCAGACTCCCTAGAGGAGAGCAGATGTCCAGCACAAACTCTGTTGTTTGCACCAGCAGTGTGAGGCATCGTGTAAGCCATTCTTACCAGCTCTGGGAACAGTAGGGCCTCCCTCCTGAAATCTGAGTTCCTAGATGCCGGCCAAAGGCCAGTCTTGTAAGCAGGACGTTCAAAGGATGCCAGTCAGGTTGACCTGTGTATAGGTTAACTCTTTCCTTTACAATGTGGGATTTTCTCCTTACTTACATATGCATATAATCATTAATTTAGATTAGTGTAGATTCATGGATATTTATTTTATAGCTTGGCTTGTATTCCAAAACTACATTGCTGCATTGCTACATTGAGCAACAATTTGTTGCTCAAATTGTTACAGCGTTGGCCCTACAAGATGCTCTGTGTTGTCTTGGTGCTACAGTCCCAGAGTCTGCCATTTCTCCAAGGAACCCTGCTTTCTTTCTCTAATGAAGTTAAAAAATGTTAAAACAAATTCATTTAGAACATTTGGGACATCTACAGGGTTGGCAAAAGTAGGTTTGCAGTTGTATGTGAAACAGTTTATTCTTATTTTATTTTCCATATGAAAACTGTAAACCTACTTTGGCTCACTCCTGTACAAAGAAGTAAGTACATTAAGAAGTAAATGTTAACTGCTGATAATAACTATAGATAATTACTGTTAATGTTTCGATGCAGTGTTTAATGAGGTCTCAAAGCAAAATATGAAGTGTTTTGCAGTCATTTTCTTTTCTTTTTTTATTTCATATGTGGTGTTAATGACTTACTACGCCTGCGGGCATCTTTCCTTCCATTCCTAGAACCTTTCAGCTCTATTCTGAACTCCCAAAAAGGTGAGGACATGCTGAAAAAGCTGAAATCTGTAGGGGCTGTTGGAGCCTCCAGGATTGATAGGATACTTGATGTTTTGTATGAAAAAAAACTTGATAAATTTTAATTTTTTTCCTTATGGCTGTTATACCAGTTTAATAATTTTTGAGATAATGTTTATATTTGAACTCTTCTTAGGGATGTTAATAATTGAAGGTTTCTTTGGGTAGGTGGAACCTTAAATTCCAGTGAATTGTATTTTGTGATATTTTCAGTTAAATCTAAACTTTATTGTGTATCAAGAAACATTTTGTTCAGACCCTATCTAAAGTGCAATATTTTTTAAGTATTTACTGGGCATTTTTCCTGGTATACATTTTTTTTGTGTTTGTGTATTAGATTGTATACCTCTGTCCTACCTTGTACTTAGAAATGTAAATTGGGTGATGAATTCCATGGATTCTTAATATGCCAGTGAAAAGGCATAGAATTAAATGGAAATTGATTTAAAGGAAGAGGGAAACCCGTGTTCTAACTCCTCGAGGGCGAGAGCGCTGCCACAGTTGTCTTTGGTGCTCAGGGCCTCACAGTGTCTGGCCCATGCTGGGAGGACCTCCAGAGAGGCCAGTGACATTGACATTGTGATTTCTTTAAAATATTCTAAACCTTATTTTAAAAGCATTCTTTAATAAATAATAATCTAAAAGGTGCCGAGGAGTATAGCTGAAGGTAATGATCTAAAATTGATTTTTCTGCTTTGCCAAAGATGTGGCGTTGAACAATGATTTCTGCGGCTCTCTTTTTGTGGTAAGGAGGCCAGAATACACAGGTATGATACAACCTGGAGAATTTTGGATGTATTAGAATAAAATAGAAGACTGACACGGACGTTTTGACTGTTCCTTTGCAAGAATAAGCTCTAGGCTATGTGTTTATTTCTGTGATCAATGGATGGGTTAAGGATAGAAAACTCACTTGGAGAATGATAAGAGTATTAGTACTTGTGTAATTAAAAAGTATGACTTGAGCCCTGGCTGGCGTGGCTCAGTGGATTGAGCGCGGGCTGCGAAACAAAGTGTCTCAGGTTCATTTCCCAGTCAGGGTACATGCCTGGGTTGCAGGCCATGACCCCCGGCAACCGCACATTGATGTTTCTCTCTCTCTCCATCTCTAAAAATAAATAAATAAAATCTTTGGGGGAATAAAAATATGACTCGTAACTGGGAGATTGAGAAGGCATTCAAAATACAGTGGACCTCTGCCCTGGTCCTCTGAGGGGTTGTTGGGTGCATATGTAGTTCTTCTAGTTAATGATAGTGAGTTGGTTGATAAAAGTTTAGTAAGGGTTACAGAGTAAATACTTCATTAACCTTTGTTAAAGTTGTGATTAATAGTTAGAATTACTTAACTATTAAGTAATGGTACCATTACTTAATTTTATTACAGAATAAAGTTTAGGGCCCAGGCTCTGCTTATGGGGGCATATTGAATTATTTCCATATAAATGGAAACTATCATATTCACCGACCCTCTGTCTGCAAGGGGGTCCCAGTGTGTGTAAAACAAAACTTCTAAAATAAGCCCTGAAATTAATTTTATGCTTCTGTGTCCCAAAGAAACTGTTGATTTGCTTTGGCTGTATACACATAGTAACAGACTGATTAGATACAACAGGAGCTATAAGTTCCAATTTATTCTTTCTGATCCATTTAGATAAAACTCAAGCAGAAGAAAATCCCTTTTTTATAAGGTTGCGAGAACATCACCTACTTTTTAATTCCCCCAAAGTTAATCATATTCTGATGTTCGATAAAACAGTTAGTTTTACTTGTTATCATTTATGTAAAGGTTTACTAGGAATGAACCTTGGTTACTTTGGAGGGACATTATAACCAAATAGTATTAAGTACCTTTTAAGACTTGTGTGAGGCTAATAGGCTTAGCTGCAGAGGGGCAGAAAAACTATGGCCAAATATGTGGGTGTGTGCTCCCAACTTGTCTGCCTGCTGACACGGTTCAGCTCTGGGCCTTGGCATTGAGTGATGCAGTTTGTATGGGCCTAGGTCAGCTTATTCCACTAATCTGCTAACAGCTGTCTGATGAAAAGAGGATTGTATTGTCAAATCACTTCGGATTGTACTTTAGTTAAAAAGAAGAATTATATGATTTTGTGCACAGCCAGAGCCTTTTGTTTGTGGACGTGCTTTGTTGCGGGCGGCATGCAGCAGGTAGTGGTTTAGGACTGCAGAATGCCCTTTATTCCCGATGACATCCTGAGGCCGTCGTGTTCCACAGGCCAGGGGAGACCTTGCGCTTAACTGATCCCCAGATGTCTCTGATGAAGAAGACGTGTTCAAACAGTGGTGCTGTGTTACTGAGATTCTGTGGGGTTAGCCTTTACAGCCCCAGTTTGAATTTAGGTTTGGGGCCTGTTCAGGAGTAGGAATGGCATAGAACTACTCCAGATTTCTTGGATTATTCTGAAGAAATACGAGCTTTAAATGGCATTCTCAATAATATTAGTATTGCCGAATATGTCCTAACAAATATGATCTTCATGTTCCCTTAGTGTATGATTACTTGTGCATGGAAATAATATTCTTTTAACTTTTAATACAATGCCTGGCCATTTTGGTTATGAATAGATTTATTTAGTTATAATCACCAAATTTACTTATTTTTGTGGGATTTAAAGGTGGATCAAGTTTGCCACATATAGAAAAGCACAGGCCTTATTGACCTTCAAAGTGACAGTAAACCAATTATGAGGTCAAGGCATTTTTATTCTGCTGTTAACAGAAAATATTATTTGTTGGGTTTGATTTTCAATTTTTTCTCCTATTTTGAAGAGCATTTAAGCTTTTCATATTGCCAGTTTTCAGTTTTAAAAGTTTCCATAGAGTTTTTAAAATGTGCATTTTATTTGAGCAGAGGATTTCTTGCTATTTGCTGCTATTCTAAGATTTTCAGGGGAATTTTATGCTATGTTAGAAACAAAAAACCCTGTTTTACAAATAACCCTGTTATTATAGTAGAGTTCTCCCTTTTGAATAAATTGCATGCAGCAGAGGAAAGTTTGTCCTGAGCTGAGCAGTCTCAGGGAGCTGGTGGAGGAGGCTCAGCCCTGGTGTTCATTACATCATCTTTTCATTCCATTAGCCGGCGTTCTCTGTGGTGGGCTGAGTGAGGCAGTGGACACGGCTTCATCATAAGCGTGCTGAGAAAGTCACTGCTGACGTCCTGAGTGTGTGGAGGGATGGAATTTACTACTAAAACTACCTAGAGAAAAGTGAGAGTGGAGTGGGATAAATACCACCAATTTTTTTTTCTTTTGGTCAGCTATTACAGGAAGAGATTTAAAGATCTCATGTTAGATCCAAATTTACTTTTCATTGCCAAGGCCCTTAGCTCGTGAGAAAAGTTGGCACCCAAGGGCAGAGCTCTACCCTTGTCTGTTTACTAGCACTAGTGACTCCTCTGAAAGCAGCGGGAGACACAGCTCATCAAAACTGGTCACAGGAACACAGAGATCCTTGCGGCCACGTGCATGCCTACATAAAGAAAGGTGAGGATGCCCTTCAGGCCACTTATAATGAACTTGTAAGCTTTTATTCAACGTGATGGTTCATCTGCATTCAGCAGTGTTCCACTATGGTTGTGCGTCACTGTGAGACTGCATGGTAATGAAGCCAAGGCACTGTGGGTCAGAACTCCGTGAGAGGAGAAGGGACAGCGGCTCAGGGAGATCCATCAGCAAACTCTGTGCTGCTGCTGCTGCTGCTGCTGCTGCTACTGCTGCCGCTGCTGCTGCTGCTGCTGCGTTGCAGCCAGTTGAGATAATGTTGAGCCTACAGGATTCTGTGTTTTTTGAAATTAGCATAAAGTCCTTGTTAAAGTCCTGGAGCAGCAGCTGTAAGTATATATGCCTACATGGGAGAAACGCTGAGGTAGGATCCATGCCATGTTTTGCATGCTAATTCTTGAAACCAATCCACATCGAGGAATATTTTTTTCTTGAATGATAATCAGTGAGGTCAATAGAAAATGTAGATGTGCACACCCCGGGCAGTTGTAATGTTGGTAGTTAGATAGTCTTGGCTTTTTTGTTAATATGTATCGTTCTGGCAAACTTTCTCTCAATGTTCAAAAAATGGGGGAAAATGATGACAGACTCTGATCGCTGCAGGGTTATTGGACACCAGTACTATTCCACAGTGCTGTCGGCACGGAACGTTTGTTGAAACAGTATTGGCTATCTTAAGGCATCAGACAGTTTGATATAATGGTCATAACTTTACCTGGTTCCTGTCATTGAAGTTACAGTGAGTAATTTTCATATGTGGTAAATTTTCTGATAAAAAACATTCAGGATGATGTGCTTATATTTCAAAGTTCAAGTGAGTTAATAAAACTAATGTTATTGAGCTATTATTTTGTCCATAAATCCCTTCCTAATATGTGGGTTTGGTAGATGTATTTATTTTGTTCAGTGCCTCCAGTATTTCCCAACGGTACTTTTCTCTGAAGATCTCAAAGCACATCTAGAAATGATTTATTACCATAGTCAGTTTTCTGTTGGCAAATTATCATAATAATACGATACCAAACTAATGAAGGAAGCAAGCAAAGACTGTTAACAATGTCTGTCTTTCCCAAAGAAATTTGAAGTATAGAAAAAATGTGACTTTTCCAAGGTCATACGGTGGCAGAGAACTGGAATGAGAACTCAGTTTTTCCTGCTCCCAACTGTGCCTCCGGGGCCTGAGCACAATGATGAATAAAATATGAGAGACTACATTTATTTTTTTCAGTTAACGCTTTACCAAAATATTTATGTAGTGTAGTTTTGTTTTTTAAGCAAATAATATAAAAGACCAAACATTGACAAGGGGGGAAAGCCTCGTAAGATGAAATGTTGTAGAATATAGTTTGAGGAGGTTTGTGTTATGCCAAACATACTGCATTTGCAGTGTCCGGATTTTATTTTTGATCTTTAAGTAATTCTTACATGTGGTGATATTGTTGTGCCAGATGGCAGAAAATTATATTAGTTCTAGGAAAGTTTCTAAGTGAATAAAACATAGTTAAAATATTGGGAGTATTATAATTACTAATTTAAAGTACTTTTATTACTTAAAAGAGTGATATAGAATACATTTTTAATCAAATAAACTCAAAACATAGTTTTTAATCTCTCCTTCCTTCTCTCTTTCCTTCATCCTTCCCACGCATTACAAAAAAATAGTAATACAGTTTTATAGTGAGAATGAAGCTGTAATTAATGGGTTCTTATAAAGGAACAGTATGCTACATTGTATCACAGCAGTTTGTCTTATAAAAACTTCATTTGCTTAGATACTTGGGAACTTTGTAGTTATTTTGTTTTTTGACCATTTAAACATTTCTATATGACATTGCCTAAAGCCTGAAACCAGCCACAGCCAAGTCTCCTGTAATCTTGTCCCCTAAATCCAGAGTAAAGGAGAAATAGATGTTTGTAAAGCCTTTGTTATTAGCTATACAATGACTCAGTTTGTGGGCATTCCATTGGCCTTTGGGCATTCATAGTACAAATTCCTTTGAAGGCCTCTTTAGAGTTGTAAAGCAATAGGTTGATGTGAAAAAGAAATTACAAGTCTCATTGCTTGTGAAGGCCCTAACCATGTCTGCTGCCTTAACCCTGGAACGTGGGAGAATGTTTTTGTTTTACCAGCATTCATTAATTACTTTTTTTTTCTGCCTTCACTTAGTCCTATTATGTTTGAAAACAAAAAGGATTAAAATACGTTAAAGATCCTAGAAGAGGACAGTAGTTTTTGGTCTCTTCTTAGGGATGTTTTCATGACACCAACACTTGAATTAGCCAGCGTTTATTAAGCCTGTACTCACTAAGAAGGAGATGTTGCCTCTGCTCGTAAGGAATTTCTGGTTTAGTCGGGTAGCAAGTATATGGGGAAAGTTAACCGTAAGGGACTTAAAGGAGAGATGTTGCATATGCGTTATGGCTTACCAAATGACTGTTACACAGGAAAGGAATGGGGGCGGGGTACAGAGGTGGAAGGGATCACAGTGGGGCAGAAAAGTCTTAGAGGGAAAAGAATTCACCTGACTTTGGCTGTGAATGATAGGGTGCTCCCCACGGGGGCAGGCTGCACGGGGTGCCATCCACAGACTCCCCGGGCCAGAAACCAGGGGTGGGTCAGACGACCCTCTCTCACCCCTGCACCCTGCCTGTTTTAGTCATTTACCAAGAGTAGTCATTCTCCTTCTAAAATGTTCTTCTTCTCTCCTGCCTTCTGTTGCCACAGCCACTTGCCTTGGTTCCGGCCTCTCTTCATTATCACCTTGGATTAGTGCCAGGGCTTCTTTTTGTTCTGTTCGCATCTTCCACATGGCTGCCAAGAGTTCCCTGTGCGTGCCCTTTCTCAAAGTCTCTCCCCTTTTTTACTTCATAGTCTTTCCTCTGTGGGATGAAGCCTTTCATCATCTATCTAGCTTCTGCTCATTTTGCCAGCCTCCTCTCTTGCCATGCTTAACCCACTTTCCAGAGCATGCTCCGCCTTTGTATTTGCTGCTACCTTTTGCTGAGAATGCACCCCCACCCCTCTGTCTGCTTCACAATGAGCCCTCACCTTTCTTCAGTCAGCCAGACACTTAACGCTTCATCTGTGGTGTTCTTCACCAGTCACCCTGTTCATTCATTCCTGTCTCTGATAACTGAGTGTACGTTCCCGGAGGGCAAGAATTGATTGTGTGTGTTCTTTGTACACTCCATGCCTAGTTATGTTCTGGTAAATGTGCTCGCAACTAAGATAAAGATCAGGGGATAAAGATCATTTTTGTTAGAATCGATTAATGAGAAAGAAGGTAGGAGGATGAATGTGTGACTCCTCTTACGCTACATGATTGGTATTATATACAGTGATGTCTCTCAGGGGAGCTGGTCCTGAAGCAGGAGAGCATAAAATGATACCTTAGTGGTTTCAGAAAGTTCCCATATCACTAAATTCTCTTTAGTGAATTTCTTCAGAACAACAGAGGAAAACGTGATTTCTTAATAGCTTTTGTTAAAAAAAAAAAAAGAGAGATACAATATTTGCATTAAATAAATTATGTATTTCAAATGTTGCCTTTACCCTCCCAAAGGAAAAAGAGAAAAAAATCTGATTTTTGTCATGGAACATAACTTAATCTCAATGCATATTATAATTCTTTATCATTAAATATAGTAATGTTTCGTATTTCTATAAAGATGCATTTGCTGTGATTTGTATTGATGTTAAATGCTACGTTTCACGTTAATTGCTGGAGGCCCCCGGTTTCAAGGCCTGCTTAGTTGGCAGAATGTCGTTGCAGTGGTGCTGAGGTTTGATTAGAGGAGAGCCTGTTTCTTTCAGTACCAACAATGAAGTGACATTCACTATGGCCTAAATTCGGGATGCTGTCTCCGTGCCAACGGTTTTAGGCATTACTTCTTTTAAAAACGGAATCAGGAACATTCTGTTAAACCAGCTGTGAAGTAGGGTGTTATCATTTAAAAGATTGGCTTAGTTCCCTAAAATTGTTAAGACAAGGCAAGATTCAGTACTGAGAACTGTCCACTTATGTATTTGCATTGTTAATTAAGGTCACAGATGCGTTCATTATTAATATAATACCTAAAGTAAACATTACTTTATAGAATTTGCATCCATAATTCTATTTCAGCTAGTGTTTCAAAGAAATATGTTGAGTTATTTTAACCACGGTTTTATAAATTAAAATGTGAATAAGGTATGGTATGTTAAGAAACTAAATTTGCATGTATTACTGGATCTTTAAACAATGAAAACAGTTCATAAACAGAGTTTGTAATGTTCAGAGATGGTTTTCCTAGATTATGAGAGTAGTGAAAAGCCAGCCTCCAAAATTGTGTTATGCATTTATTTAAATTTTAGTTAAAGTCTGTTATTTGATTAGCAGGTCTTACGCCATTTTTGGGGGTATTCATGGATCTGGCATTGCGGCACACATTACATGTGTGTGTGCACGTGTGTGTACACTTTCATGTTTATTAAATCTCATGCAGTCATTATCAAAATCTGAGGAGAACTGTTACTGCTTCTTTTTAAAATAGCTTTATTGTGACATAACTCACATGTCATAAAATGTATCCTTTTAAAGGGCACATTTAGTAGTTTTTAGTGTATTTGCAGAGTTGTCCAGCCATCACCACTTTCTCAGTGTAGAACATTTTCATCACTCCCAAAAGGAACCTCATCCCATTAATCTACTTTCTGTGTCTGTGGACATGCCTATTCTGGACATTTCATCTAAATGGAATCATACTCTAGGTGTTCTTTTCTGTCTGTCTTTTTATCACCATATTTCCAAGGTGTGTCCATTTGTAGCATGTACTTGTACTTCATTACTTTGTACAGCTGAGTAGGATTTCATTTCACAGGTATACCAGATTTTGTTAGTTCATTCGTCAGTTGAGAAATTCCTGTTTCTATAGAAGAGTAAATTGGGGCTCAGGTGAGTTAAAGTACACTAAGAACACCCCCTCATACAAAAAAGCACAAACCCAAATCCTTTATCTAACTTCCATTCATCCTTCATTTTTCAGTGTAAAGGTTTTTCTGATTTAGTGGTACTTAGCAAAAAGTGAAGGAAGAAATAGTTAACAGTTTGGGGGAAGGGTGGCCAGAAGGGATAGCATGTGCTGGAGGCTGGAGGAAATACGGCCAGTTTGGCTGGAGCAAGTGTGGGGTGGAGCTGAGAAGGTAGTCAGGTGCTGGACCGCAGGGCATCTTGAAGACCTCGTTATGAATTTCGGCCTTAAACCTAAAACAAATGGGGAACCACTGATGTACTTCGTGATTGCAGTGATTGCATCAGACTACATTTTTCCTGGGGTGGGGGCAGAGAGCGGGGAGGAGAGAGGTGCAGTGTGTGCAAGGAGATGAGTTAGGATGCTGTCTAAGTAGACCAGATGTGAGATGAAGGTTGAACAAATGAAGAAATGTTATTTCTTTACTTAGCAAACATGTATATAATGCCTGCCAGATGGGTAGGTACTCTTTTAAGTGCTTTACAAATATTAACTCATTTAATTATGGATGTGGAAAATATTTAAGAGGTAGGAATAATAGGTTTTGGGTTAGATATAGGAGATGGAGAAGATGTTTAAAAATTGAATTTATTGGAGTGACATTGGTTCACAAAACCATACAGGTTTCAAGTATACAGCTCAGTAAATCATTTGCACACTGTATCTGGCATCCATTGCCCCAAGCCAAGTCCCTTCTGTCCCCCCCGCCCCACCATTTGCCCACCACTACCTACCCCACCCCTTTTCCCTCTGGCTATCACCACACTGTTGTTTGTGTCCATGTATTTAATATGTGCATATATATATGCATATGTATATATATATATTTTTTTGCTTAAGCCCTCCACCTTCTTTCATCCAGCACCCCCAAGCCCCATCCCCTATGACAACTGTCAGTCTGTTCCATGCATCTGTGCCTATGATTCTCTGTTGCTATTTTGTCAGTTTATTTTGTTCATTGAATTCCATATCTAAGTGAGATCATGTGATATATGTCTTTCTCTGACTGGCTTATTTCACTAAGCATATAATTTTCAGGTCCATTCATGCTGTCGCAAATGCTAAAGTGTTCTTTTTTTTTTTTTTTTTTTTTTTACAGCCGAGTAGTATTCCATTGTGTAAATGTACACAGCTTTTATTTTTACGGCTCAAGTGGTTTGTAAAAACCTATAAAAAGACTACACCAGCAAAGTTGCTGTTAATCTGTAGAGTTCAGAAACTAAAACAAGGAGCAACAGTTTAGCTTAAAACCTTGTCTCAAGAGAATCTTGTATACTTCACACAAATAAAAACACCTGAAAGAAAGCAAACATTTTTCAAAGCTCCAGTACCCAGAATATAAAGAGAAAATTAATTGAGAAGACTCAGTCAAGCTGTGGAGCCACAGAATGGCTGGACGGTGCAGCTCTCCCCTCCACATTCACCGTCCCGCGGAAGACCAAGGGAGAGCAGCCCTTCCAGGCCGGGCCCCACTGGTTGCTGCAGAACTCTGTGGAGATTCCTTGTAGAACAGCAGTCTCCCATCTCTGGCGTCTCCCCCTCTCATGCATGAAGCAGCTGTGGCTGTGCTATTCTATTATCATTACTTGTCACCCAGCTGTGACATGATACTGTACAAATAAGTAAAAAGTGTGTTATCTAGTTCCCTTTCCCCCGAAGGTTGAGGCTCAGGTAGAGGGGTAGTTCTCCTGTGCACAGTCTTTATTTAGGCTGATTCAGTGACTCCGACAGGCTTAATCATGAGGTTGGGTTTGTTGCCAGCTGCATAATACTCCCACATCTGTAGACAGAGCTGCTTTAGTTCCTCTGTGTACACAACATTTTTATCCATTCATATACTGACAGGCACTTAGCTCTTTCCAGATCTTGGCTATTGTAAATCACACTGCAGTGAACACAGGGATGCATATATTCTTTGAAATTAGTGTTTTGTGTTTTTTGGGATATAGTACTAGAAGTGGGATTGCTGGGTCAAAAGGCAGTCCCATTTTTAGTTTTTTGAGAAAATTCCATACTGTTTTCCACAGTGGTTGCACCAGTCTGTGTTCCCACCAGCGGTGCACTAGGGTTTCCTTTTCTCCATAGCACTTGTTTGGCAGCACTTGTTTGTTGATTTATTGATGATGGCCATTCTGACTGGTGTGAAGTATCTCATCGTGGTTTTAATTTTCATCTCTCTGATGATTAGTGACATTGAGCATTTTTTTTTTCATATGTCTATTGGCCATCTGTATGTCCTCTTTGGAGAACTGTCTATTCAAGTCCTTTGCTCATTTCTAAATTGAGTTGTCTGTCTTCTTGGTGTTCAGTTGCATAAATTCTTTATATAATTTGGAAATTAACCTGGGATCAGATGATTATTGGCAAATACATTCTCACATTCAGTGGGTTCTGAAGGAGATTTTTATAAAATGAATGGATAGGGTAATTTATATTCTCGTTGACATTAGTTTCAGAGATGTATCTCTTGAGAGTTCTGCTTGTTATAGAAGAGAATCACCTGTTGCTTACTGGCAAAATGCCCATGCTGTCATCCCTCAGAGAAATCCATCTGCTTTAGTATATGGTGCCTGGGCCGTGGAGCCAACTTAAAACTATGCTGTTAATAAGCAAACAGTATGAACTCTGTGATAGTCCCTAAATTTGGAGTTTTTAGCTCCAGATATCACTGAAGTTAGGAATCATGGGCTCCATCCATTTTAAAAAAAGAAAATCTAACTCCTAAGCTAGGTTTACCTCATTTGACAAGGGAGACATTGGATCTTCAAGATTAAACATTTTGTATTGTGGGAAGTACAGCTGATTATCTAACTCACGAAGTATTTGGTTCTATGATTGGTTTTAAAGATTTTCATTGGCGAATTTTAGAATAAAGACAAATTAATAATGATATAGAAAATTGGAAATCATGAAAATGTGGATGGTCACAGTATTCGTAGGTGCGAGACTATTCAAAAAGGTCAGTGTAACAGATCCAATGTTCCCTAACCCTTGATGTCATAACCTTTCCCAGGTTGTACCACCTTTTGTAGTCATGTGTATGCTTAGTCTCATATGAGACTCTGGGTACAAGCCTATGGGGAAGATGAGATCGGGAGAGCCCTAGTTTACCAGTCCAGATGACTCAGCATCACCCTAACCTATTAAAAGTTTTGGTCTGATTTTATTCTTCAGCACATTAGTACTGCTTCCCACTCTTGTGTCAAAGCCTCCACCTCTGATAATTGGTATTACTTCCTTCCTTGGCCTTATTTGGTCCAACTCTTTGGTATTCCATTTTTTCCAAATATGGGACCCTGCTTTGCCCTTCAAGAGAATGAAGTTCTCATCCAAAAACAACACGTGAGAATTAAATTCTACCGATTTAACCTTTGTAATGATTAAACCAACCTAGGAAGTTGGGTTTAATCCACATGGGATTAGAAAATGTCTACCTATTTCCTGTTCTTGAACTTTGCATTATACATCTGTTTGCTGGCATACCTGTTGTTCTTTCTTGGACATCCCTGGAGCTTTTTACTTGTTATCATACTGTTTAGATACCATAATATACCACCCTTCATAGAATTCTCATTACCCAAAACGTTATGGATATTCAGCCATTATGCATTCTCATGGTTGCATTGGTGTTCACAGTCAGAAGCTGTTCTGGCTGTTCTTCTGCACTGATTTTAAATGTTTTGAATATGACACCAGACAGATATCTGGCCTATTATAGTGTTTAGGCCCTAAATCACCTGCTGGCCAAAGTCTTAGACTTCTTTTCTGAAAGTAGCAATGTTTACAATCTCATCACGTTGCTAAGACATAGTTTGCTGGCCTTTTGCAGGATGGAATGGGATGTGTTTTCTTGGTCCTTCCTTCTAATGTGTTCGTGCATGATGTCCTAGAACACTGCCTGTTCATGGAATTTCTGACAGTTTGTTTTTGGTTTGCTAGCACATTTTCATTAAGCATGCTATTTCCCAATATAAAAAACTTTGCTAAAGTAAGTAAAGTTTTAAAGGTACAAAAACAGATTTAAGGAGAAACTCATTTGAATGGGAAAAGCTGTAGAAGCCAAACTTTAAATTGTCAGACATGTTTCTACTAGAAAATGATGAATTGTAAATGTGATGAGAGTTCACAGTAGAAAATCATATGAATTGTTTTGAAAGCTGCATTTTCAGTAGTATTTATTGATTCGTGTGGTACAGAAGGTAGTTAACAAAGGCATTCATGAAAATTGAAGTATGAATTAATATTATTAACATGTAATATATTAACAGTATAACATAATAACAAGTTCAAGTTTACATTAGATACATTAAGTGGATCTTTTGATTTAAAATAAGGTTCATTGATATTTATAGCTACTTTATTCATAATTACCAAAACTTGGAAGCAACCAGGATGTCCTTCAGTAGGTAAGTGGGTAAGTAAACTGTGGCTCAAATTTAGCAAGCTATTAAGCTGTGAAAAGGCTTAGGGGAACCTTCAATGCATATTACTGAGTGAAGGAAGCCAGTCTGAAAAGACTATATACTGTATGCTTCCAGCCATATGACGTTCTGGAAAAGGCAGAAGTGTGTGAAGAGATGGTAGAAAAATGAGTGGTTGTCAGTGGTTAGGGAGAGGAAGGGATGAATAGGAGGAGCATAGAGGATTTTGAGGACAGTGAAACTACTCTGGGTGATATTATAAAGGGGAGTAAATTTATTCAAATCTATAGAATGTAGAAAGAAAAGAGTAAACCCTAATGTAAAGGCTGGGCTTTGGATGATAATGATGTGTTCGTGTAGGTTGTTCAATTGCAGCAGATGTACTAGGGGAGGCTACGCATGCGCAGGGGTAGGAGGTACATGGGACACCTCTGCCATCCTCTCAATTCTGCTCTGAACCTAAAACTGCTCTGAAAGTAAGAGTCTTAGAAAAGAAGAAGAAATTAAACAAAAAGAAGCTTCACATAAAATTTTGCAACCATATATGAATGAGTGATTCTTATTATAGGGAACCTATAGAAGAGAAGAAAATGTAATGCCAATAAAATGGCCGTAGTCATCTTGAAAGTAAGGTTAGGACATATTTTCAGTCTGTGATGGGAGTCCCCACATGCACAGGATGGACTTCAATTACACGCAGATTTTCTGCTGCATGGGAGTTGGCACCCCTAGCCAACCCCCCGCCCCCCCCCCGCCAGGTGTTAAGTGTAATAGTGCATTTTTTGTCAGAGTATGGAGACACATGGTATTACCATGGTTTGATGTATAGGGCCTAGTGTGGTTCGGATGGAAAGTAGCCACTTTGGCTGCTATGTGAAGTTATTTCATTTGCTTAGAGGCAGTGCTAACTGTGAGGGAAGATTTTTCAGGTGTTTACTAGACTACTATTAGAATGGGAACCTAAAATTTAGCTATGCAGAAGAAAGGGCGGGTTACTTCAGTAGTGGTGGGATTTGATGACTAGACTAGATGCAGAATGTAAGGCACAGGGAGGAATCAAGGGTGGTTCTAAAGTTAACGTCGTTGAAACCTCAGCCTTTGACCTCATGGCTAGAGAGTCAGGCAGAGGATTGGCAGGGCTCCGAGATGTGCAGCCTGGGACACGCACAGTGCATGTGGTGAAGTGGCAGGCACCCTGCGGGAAAACGCAGTTCAGTGCTTCCAGTAAGAACTGGGAGAACCATGTGGAACTTCTTAAAACTAGGTTTTTGAATGGTTTTATTGATCCTTCATGTTGCTTCCTAGAGCTTTGCCTCTGACGTGTCTTTATTTAACACTCTGAACTGCTTGATGGGTTTATATACATAGGTTTCCTTATTTGTGGTGTTTTTGAAGCTTTTCATGATCCAAATAAGTTTTAAATAAAATCATTGTGTAGAACCTGCTGTTGCACTTTAGAAGGATGCGTGGAAGGCAGTGGTTCTCACCGTGGCTGCAGGTTAGAGGCATGATGGGGAGTTTTCCAAAACATATAGATACCTGGGCCTCACTCCAAAGAGTTTGATTCTGATTTGAGGAATTGCCAGAGAAGCCAGCAAACCGGGACTAGTCAGAAAACTTGACTTTACATTAAGACTGAGAGTGGATATGAAATCTTACTCAGCAGGTAGAATTGTAATTAACAGTCTGATGGAAATGAGTTTTTATGTTTGCCAATTTATTAATTTAACGATGAGAAATATGCCAAGTAGGTATTAATGCTTGAGCTGGCAGACCATCTTTTGCTCTGCTTGTGGGGTAGGTCATACATTGCTGAATTACTATCAGTGGCGTGGAGAGCCTGAAGTTCAAAGACATTAATATCTGTGACGCTCTGCTGTAAGGGCTGGAATGGTCATCCTTGTCCAGCCCACTGGATCGTACTCAGGTGGATGAAACACTTCTGTCAGCAACGTGTTAAGTGTTCAGTTTCCCTGCACCTTGCCAGCAAGAGATCTGATTATTTTTTTAATAGTTGCCAGTCAGGTGTGCTTAAAATGAAAGCTTATTGCTATTTTAATTTGCATTTTATGGGTACTACAGATTTTGAATGAATTTTTTTTTTATATGTTGTCTTTTTACGCTTGTTCTTATGTGATTTGCCTAAGTGTATCTTTTGACAAATTTTCTCTATTGTTTTCTTTTTCTTGTTAATTTGTAAGAGCTGTTTGAATATTTTATATTTTCTGTCATCTATATTATATTTTTGTTCAACTTTGTCTTTTCTCGTTTATGGTATCATCTGCTTTATAAATGTTTAAAATTCTTATTTAGTTGAATGTTTTCATTTCTTTTTATAATTTGGGTTTTCTATCTTGGCTAAAGGTCTCTTCTTCCCTGGATTGTACATGTTGACTACTAATTTTATTCTGAGACTTTTTAAAAATTAACTTTCAAAGCTAATTTTTAAATTAACTTTGGTGTGGCTCAGTGGATTGAGGGCCATCCTGCAAACCGAAAGGTTACACATTGGAATCCCAGTCAGGGCATGTGCCTGGCTTGCAGGCCAGGTCCACATTGGAAGCGTGTGCCAGAGGCAACCATGTACCTCCGACACATTGATGTTGCTCTCCTTCTCTTTCTCCCTCCCTCCCTCTCCTCTGAAAGTAAATAAATAAAATCTTTAATAAAATAAAATAAAAACTTTCAACTTCATATTCATCTGGACTTTGGTTTTTGAATATAATATATTTTCTTCCAGATGAATAACCAATTATTCCAACATTATTACTAAATAAACGTTTCTCATCCTTCTGATTTTGCCCATGCTGAATTCTGGAAATTTTGAGGAGTGCTCTAATCTTTTACATTAATCTGATTCATCAACACTTATGTTTACTGACTTGATTACTGTTACATTATTATGATATAGTCATATTATATTTTGATATAGTGTTTTGATGATTATAATGCATTATGATTATAGTTATATTTTCTGATTTAGAAAATGTTTTTTAAATAACTTTTTTAGCTTTTCTGGGTATTTGTTCTTCCATGTATATTCTAAGATAGTTTTGCTCAACACAACCTAAACAGAATAGTATTGGAATCTTAACTGGAACTGTAGTAATTAATATATTAATTTTTTGAGAATTGACAGTTATAATGCTCCCATCTACAAATTATGTCTTTCTGTGTTCAAATCTTCTTTTATGTCTTTTAATGTGATCTTGTAGTTTCCTCCATGTAAGCCCTGTGCTTTTCTTACTAAATTTATCCCCACCTGTTTTATATTCGTGAATAGATTTTTACTCATTTTCAGTTTTAGGTGGTTATTGCTAGTTAATATAGAAAGTGTCATGTTTTCTTTTTCAATATTTATAACAGTGATTTAATGTTTTGGTATTCCTGTATTTACTTACATAATTCCATAACTTCCAGGATGTTGTTGAATGGTAAGGCAACGATCAGTATCATTGTTTAGTTTCTGTTTTTAATTGAAATAGGTTTGGTGTTTTGAAGCCTATGATGTTTGCTGCTGGTGTTTGGTACATACTTTGTTTCTTTGTCACTAGCTGCTGGATACCAGTAGTGTGCAATTATGTTTCCCTGTCTGCTAATTAAGCATGGACCATACATAGTTTAAAGAGTAACCCTAAGGGTGAGGGAAGAGAAAGCAGTCTCAGCCTCTGCTGGTTCCCAGTTGAGATACTAGGAGGAAGCCCCTTTGCTCCTCCTTGTCTTCTCCCATCCCCTCAGCCTCAGGGGTATAGAGGATTCAGGCCACCTACTTAAAGGTTCTGCTCAGCCCCTGAGAAGTAAAAGATAGCTACACATTTATATGCAGTTGCTTACCTCCCCCAGGCCCAGGTCCAGCTAGATACGTTTGCTGGACGAGGTCCTACAGGATTCTGATGTTCAGCTTTCCACTTCAGTCTTACCCTGTGCTGATCCCCAGGTTCCGGTCTGCCTAGAGGAGAAAAGCTTGCCACAATAGCTTTTCCCCCTGGCAGTGAAAATTTTTTATGAGAGGAATAGAGGAGAACAAAAATGAAAACAACTTTCTTGTTGCTTCTGATACATATCTGTGGCTGAGATATAATTCAAATCATTTATTTATTTTTATTTTTTTAGAGAGAAAGCAAAGGCTTACAGAGGTTAAATAATTTGACCAAGATTATAATGTTACAAAGTAGTCAGTCAAGTCAAGGGCCCTTGGTCTCCTGACTCCTAGGTTCATGCACATTTTTAAAAATACCACATTATTTCTAGATTTTCTGAATAGTTTCTTAGCTGACCTTCTGAAGGCTCAAAAGACTCAAGCTGAGTGAATAATGGATTGTTCAGATGATAGATCATTTTTCTTGAGCTTTATAAGAAGTGATATTTCTGAAGCAGACTTCAAGTTAAAAAATTGGAAATGTGCCCAAGATGTCATAGGACTTCTATGTTTAGAAACTGTTTTCAATGGGAATAGTTTAGACTAGGATAAATAAACATTTTAGGAACAGCTGTCCAAAGAATAAGCAAAAGTTTAAATTTTTTTATCCATTAAAATACAACCAGAAGCAGAAAAATTAGACTGAGAAGTGAGGAAAATGGTTTCATTCACATAGAACAGAAATGAAGTATTTACTAAGAAAATTAATAAGAATTAGATAGACCGCACTATGGAGGAAAATGCACGTTTTTCTTTGAGTATACAAAGGAAGATACATTAATGAGGGTAAGCCAGGTTCTAGATGAGAATCTTAAGATGTCATTTTTTTCCTAATTAACTTGCAAAGATATGCATAAACTTGAAAGTATAAGTGGAAGACAGTAGCCAAGAAATTGCTGAAGATGACAGGGCATTTATACCAATAGATAATAAAACCTGTTATAAAGCTACAGTAATTAAAAGTATGTTACTGTTGCAAAACTGATCAGTAATGAACAAAATAGCAAGCACATCTGAGTCTGGCTTTAGCTTATGATAGTGAATATGAAATTAGTGACAATTTCAGTAAAGGAACTCAGAAAAATTGATTAAATATTGGAGGAAAAAATAAGACTGTTTTTATTGTGTGTGTATTGAAGATAATCAAATCTGGATGACAGATTTAAATGGAAAATAAAACTAAAAAAAAAGTTTAAAAATGAGTAAAAATATACCTACCTAATCAGGATGGGAAAGCCTTTTCTTCCTAGCCTGTTTTTTTGGGAATGAATTTTAAGATGCAGCCAAAATATTTGATTTGGGAAATAGTTCTTCTAAGCAAGCAGTATGTTAATAGCCTAGACATTTAAAGGAGAAAAATGGATATATCAAAACCTGGCCATTCTGGAGAAAATAAAGCCACTGATCTGAAAGTTCTTAGAAACTCAGGACCTGATGTGGCAAGTGACTTTAATTAGGAGTCAATTTCTCCTTACAAATGGATAACAAAAGTGGTATTTGGATCTCAAACCTCAGTCTAACAGGGATTTTACCAGTGGGTTGTTAAACCATTGGTAGCTTGAAATCAGCCATGATGGAAGTAAATAGGCAATGGAAAGGGGCAAACACTATGAATCAGGACTTTTTTTAAAAGCCATTTACCTGTGTATCACTTGAAAATGAGAATAGATTTGTTAGGAAAAAAATGAGATGATATGCAAAATTACCTCAATAAAGTGTTAATTAATGTTTTGTTTCCATCAGATATGAACAGTGTCTGGTATGAGTTTCCTTCATTCATGAAGGAATTTTGAGGTATACCTTGCTTTATAGCAAATTGTGTTTGTGCAATAAAGTCATCAAGTGATGCTTTCATATTGTGCCAGTTAACACACCATTATATCCTCTCTTTCTCCTTCAGATACACTTGCTCTCAGATGTGCAGTGTTTCTCTGGACAGGCAGTGAAAAGGTACATCAACCCAACTGGCCTCTCCAGAAGCTGAAATTTGCACTTAACTCCCGAATACTGATTGTGCTCTCTTTGTTGCTACTTTCAGTCTGTCAACCATAGAATCTGATTTGTGTTTTTGACATTTTATTTTTAATTGACTTACAAACTGTTTCCTTTTCCTGAGCTTGAGCCAAGTATATTATTGTTTTAAGCTTTAGCTGGAGCTGTTGTTTATTTTGACTCTTCCCAGGCACCTTTGGTTCTGGCTGACAGGGAAAGAATAGGCCTTTCTTTCTTTCATTTTTATGTTTATAAAAATTAATAGACTTCAGTTTTTAGAGCAGTTTCAAGTTTACAGAAAATATGAGGAGAAAGTAGAGTTCCCATGTACCCTCTCCTTATGGCCCCCATTTTTCTGTTATTAACATTGTGTGTGGTACATTTGTTAAAACAATTGATGAACCTGCAATGGAACACTGTAATCACCTGGTGTCTACACCTTGCATCACATTAACTCTTTGTGTTGTCCATTCTATGGGGTTTTGGCAAATGTATAGTGACATGAATCCACAATTACAGTTTCACACAGAAGAGTTTCACAGTCCTAAAAAGTGTCCCTTATGTTCTCCCAGTCACCCTTTCTCCCTCCCCCCAACCTGAACCCCGGATAACCACGGATTTTTAAAATTGTCTCCATAGTTTTGCCTTTTCCGGAATGTTCCATAGTTGGAATCAAACATTCTATAGCCTTTTCCAACTGGCATCTTTCACTCAGTAATAGGTGTTTAAGTTTCCTCCAAGTTTTTTCATGATTCAAAAATTCCATTTTATTTTTTTAAGTGCTGGATATAACAAAATACATCCAGTTACCCACTGAAGCACATCTTGATTGCTTCAGCATTTTGGCAGTTATGATAAAGCTGCTATAAACATGTGTGTGTGCAGGTTTTTGTGTGGACATATTTTAAATTTCTTTGGGTAAATACCAAGGAGTGCAGTTGCTGGGTTGTGTGGTATGAGTATGTTTAGTTTTGTAAGAAACCCCCAAACTGTCTTCCAAAGTGGCCGTATAGTTTCGCGTTCCCACCACCAATGAATGAGAGTGCTCGTTCTTGCACAGTCCTCACAGCATGTGGTGGTGTCGGTGGTCTTGGTTTGGCCATTGTATTGGGTGTATAGTTGTATTTCATTGTTCTTTAAGTTTGCATTTCTCTAGTGACATGATGTGGAGCATCTTTTCATATCCTATTTGCTATTTCTTTGGTGAGGGTCTGTTGCAGTGTTTTGTTCATTTTTTAAATTGGGTTGCTTATTTTCTTACTGTTGAGTTTTAAGAATTCTTTGTGTGTTAAGGATTCTTTATATGTTTTGGATACTGGATATGTGTTTTGCAAATACTTTCTTCTAGTCTGTCCTGTCTTTTCATTCTATTAATAGTATCTTTAGTAGAGTTGAAGTTAAATTTAATAAACTTATCAACTTTTCTCTCATGGATGTTATTTGGTATTGTATTTAGGAAGATATCACTAAGCCTAAGAGAAGCCAGATTTTTCTCCTCATATTCTGGGAACTCAGGGGGTTTTGCATTTTACATTTAGACTTAATTTTGCATTATAAATTTACATCTGTGATCCATTTTGAGTTAATTTTTGTGAAAATTAGGCTTGTATCTAGATTTTTTTAAAATTTGCCTGTGTGTGTCCAGTTATGCCAGCACCATCTGTTGAAAGCCTCTTTCCCCCATGGATTGCCTTTGTTCCTTTGTCAAAGTTCAGTCCAGTTGACTGTATTCGTACAGGGTCTGTTTCTGGGCTTTCTCTTCTGTCCCATTGGTCTGTCTTGTCCTCCGCCAGTGCCACACTGACTTGACTCGGCTCCTGTAAGGACTTCAGCTTTCTTCTTCTTCTCCTTCACCGTACGAGCTCTGCTGGGTTGTTCGCCTTTCCATGTAGACTTGAGAGTCAGTTTGTTGATATTCGCAAAATAACTTGCTGGGAATAGGCTTGTGTTTTCAACTAAGAATTTTGCTTTTGTTTTTAAAATTGGGATATTTTTATATTTGTTTCCTGTTTCAAGCCTTTTCTTTTTATGTGATCATCAAAATTGTTGTTTAGCCATTATAAGTAATAATTATTAGAATAGTAAGCAATTGTATGGTACTTTGTTACATTTCTACATGATATGGACTTATACATAGATACATACATGTAGTATGCAAGTACATATGTAAGATTGTGACTATAAACTAATAATTTTTATTAATAAATACCAGTCCTTGGGGGTGAAAGGGTAGCAGGCTGTTTTCACAGACTTTATAGGGGTCTTACTAAATCACATCTACTGGTCCCTACCCGTCCTTATCTTAAATACCCCAATTGTTGAGAATTAGCACGTATTTTGAGGGCTGTTACTGGTTAGTGTTGTGCTTAAGAATATAGTGAAGGCAGAAAAAGAGGCTGAAAATGGCTGCTATAGAGTAATGAAACCAAAGATGAATCAGGTTAGCATTTATATGTCTGTTCTCACTTGTCTGTTTTCCTTAACTGAATTTAAATTTATTGTGTGGTAGTCTAATGGACATGAAAAAGATGGTAATTGTTTTATTATGTATTCTAAGTACAATGCTAGAGAGTTGGCTCTCTAAAATAATGCCATGTTAGTTTTATTTACACTTTAAGAAAGAATAAATATGCTTGTTTTTTTAAAAAGATTTATTTATTTATTTTTAGAGAGGGAAGGGAGGGAGAAAGAGAGAGAGAGAAACATCAATGTGCGGTTGCTGGCGGCTGTGGCCTGCAACCCAGGCATGTGCCCTGGCTGGGAATCGAACCTGTGACACTTTGGTTCGCAGCCCACGCTCAATCCACTGAGCTACACCAGCCAGGGCTAATATGCTTGTTTTTAATACCCATATTTTAATTACTCAGGTCTTGCTTTGTTCTTTTTTTAATAAAAATTTTGTTTATTTTTAGAGAGAGGGGATGGGGTGGATAAAGCAAAGCAAATATTGATGTGAGAGAGAAACACTGATTGAGTGCCTCTCGTATGTGCACTGCCTGGGGATCGAACCTGCACCCCAGACATGTGCCCTGACTAGGAATTGAATAGGAGACCATTCGCTTTGCAGGATGATGCCCAACCAGGCCAGCCAAGCCACCTTGGTCAGGGTGTGCTTTAGTCTTGCAATTATCAGTTAGAGTTTAATAGATTTATTTTCTAGGAGTATTTAATATGACATTGGAATTTTACAAATTGTAATTCAATGCCTGAGTTTTGTTCTTAAGAACTGTTGTCTACCAGTTATGACTTTATTCCCTCATAAATTTCAAAATTTTATAATAGCCTGTAGATAATTATTACTATTTAACTTTATAAAATACTTAACTCAGGCAGTTAAGTGACATCAAGTTATTCTACACAGTTATGCAAAAACTAGCTTTTTTCCTGGCTTAGTGTGATCATCTCTTTTTCCTAACTATTAGCCAGAGTAGGAGAAAAATTCACATATATTCACAAAAGCTGAACATTATAGTGAAATACAAAATTGGGGGAAACCATTTTGATACATGAAAAGGTTATCTAATTTTTGTTTGGTTTTAAACAAGCAGACAATATTAGTGATGTTAAGTATTATTTTCATGGTATTGGCCTATTTTATGTTTTGTAACTTGCTTATTCACGTCTTTTGTCCAGTTTTCAGTTTGGAGGTATAGGTCTTTCTCTGATTTCACTAGGGCTTTGTGGATGGAGGTGAAAGTAATGAACTCTTTAAAAGTAATTTTCAAAGTTTGATTGTTTTCAAGTTTGAATTATGTTTATTTGGGAGATAATGTAGACATTTGGAAAATAAATCTATTTGTAAGATAAATATAAGTTTTTCTTAAAGTTTTGTCTTTATTGGCAGATTTCTTGTAATATGCAATTATGACATGCAGGAATATTTATGCTTAGTTTATGTTTATGCTTTTTTGAAGTAGAAAACAGTAAAAGGTGAGTTATCCGAGAGATCTTTTAACTAAAATTTTTCATTTTGAAGAGACTGTTCAAAGGCTAAATGTCAATTTAAACGTTTACGCTTCTTCAAAGTCTAGAATTTAAGCACCTAGTTCTATTATAAGACTTCTTGGTTAGTTACATTTACTGTAAAGTTACAGCCAGAGAAACCTTTGTAACTGTTATGATCTTATGAGTCTTTAATTAAAGGCTTACACAATTAATTAAAGGAAAAGATACATTTTATGTCTACATCCTTAAGTCAGTCTTGAATATATTTCATCTTCATTTTTATTTCTAAAATATAAGTTAAAATTCTGGAAACTGAATACCCTTTTTAAATGATTCTGTGGGGTTATCCAACATAATGATATAAAATAGAGATTTCTTGATGTTCCAAAATAACATTTTTAAATTTAAGATCTTTTTCCACAATGACATTTGTTAATAGATTCTCTCCTTTATAATACACAATGTTGGATCATGAAGCGGAGTCAACAAGTAGGTCATTGTTTAAAATAAATAGTGTGCACTGTGTTCAAAGGACTGCGAATTTTTGTCTCTAATTGTTTTTACATAATTTCAGTTCAAGAATACAATATGTTATACTTTAATTTGATGTGATACAGAGATATTTGAGGTGCATTGTTAATAATTTATAATATTTTAGATGATTTAAAAATATATAATCATCCTATGTGACTAATTTTTCATCTTAACCTTGGAGGAAAATGCTAAATTCTGTGCAAATATTAGTGAATAAACAAGGATAATGAATAGGGCATGAAAGGAAGTCAAGTGTTTGGAATTTATGTCTTTCAAAGAGTTTTTTTAATTCATAAATTATTTTTTCAGAAATGACTACTATAACCTGACTTTGTATTACTTTCTCAAATTTTCTATTGGAGTTATGACAGATCACCTTTCTATATCTTGATACATACTATCAAGATAGTATGGTAGAGTTATAGTATGGCAAGATGTTTGGTAGAGTTGTTTTAGTTGACAGAACAGTTCCTTATGAGTTTGGAATGTATGAATTTAGAGCAAGTTGATTGTCCTATAGTTACATAGACACATACACGTAGACAGAAATTCACTGTTTCAGTAATTGTGTTCTGTTTCCTTTTCAAGGAGAGGGTTTACATATAGGACAGCACATGATAGGGCCATGTCTGGAGAGCATGTTGAGGTGGAGAGTACATTCTTGCAAGTTCTCCATGAACATTCTAGGGCAAAGGGGATGACATAAGCTGTCGTTAGAGAATGAGAGAGTCTGTGTGATGCAGCAGCCTGCCAGAACGAGGGGAGGATAGTCTGTGGATAGAAATCCAAGGCAGTCTGCCCCGGCAGTCGAGAGAGCAGAACAGGTGAGTGTAAGTCACACACAGTGGTGTGTGCCCTTTTCGTGCCACACCTGGTGCAACGTGCTGTCTGCCACGCACAGTGTCCTCCCTAATTCAGTAAATGGCACCACTGTCAAACCTATATTTGAGTGATTTAAATGTAAAAACAGAGTCATCTTTAATTCCCTTCCCTCACCTTGGTATCAAACCCACTAACATATGACAGAACTCAGATTCTTTTCCTTCTCTCCTATGCCACTACCATCCTCTTAGCCCGAGCTATGGCCATGTCATCTGGACTTCTGCAACGGCTTCCCCGATTGTATGTTTGCCCTCTTTCGATCCATTTTCCAGAGGGTCCCGAGAGATCTTTTAGGGAGAGGCCAGATCCTATCCACCTCCAACTTAATACTTCACACAGAATTATAATTGCATTTAGAATAAAATCTAATATATTATGAAGTTCTAAAACTTTGATCCCTGACTAATGATCCAACTTCCTCTCACACTGCTTCTGCCTCTACTTCATCCCTTGAGTTCCAGCCATACTGGTCATCTTTTTGTTTCTCAAACATTCACACTCAGCTTTCAGCCTTCTCTGTTCCTGGCGCTTTGCCTTGTTGCCTCTTTTTCATCATTTATGTGTGAGTTCAAAGGTAGCTTTTCTACATGAGGCCTTTGTGGAGCATGCTCTCCAAAGTGTGTACTTCAACCCCTAACCCCGTCCATGTTTCATTTACTCACATATGTTTTATTTCCTTTACTGCATGCGACTTTTGCTTAGAATTCATTTATTCAGTGCCTGTTTATTATATACCTAGTACATGCCAGGCATGGTCCTTGGGGTTTATTAATGAACTAAAAAGACAAGAGAATCCCTGTTATGGAATTCACATTAGTGGGTAGACAGAAAAACAATACATAATAGACATGTAACTAAATTAAAGTTATGTTGGGAAGTGTTAGAAGGCAGCAAGAGTAAGTACAGAAAAATAGAGTATGGTCATACAGATTGGGAGATCTCAATGCAGTTTCGGGATAGCAAGCTTATTAAGTAGGGTCAGTATAGCAGGCCTGAATAGTTCATTATTAAAGTAGAGTTCTTTTGTGTCTTATTTTTAGCATCAGCACCAGTAAGCAAAGTGAATAAGTACTGTGCTTCTTCCAACTTTCATTCCACATCGGGGAAAAGGAATATCATCATGTCAAGCATTACGATTGACCCAGATGTCAAGCCTGGTGAATATGTCATCAAGAGCCTCTTTGCAGAATTTGCTGTTCAAGCTGAAAAGAAAATTGAAGTTGTAATGGCTGAACCCTTGGTGAGTAGAGCTGACCTCTAAATCTGAAATATTTTCTTGAATTTTTGTATTACCCAATATAATACACATTTTGCAAAGAAGATAATATGCTTGAAAAAGTTTTAAAGGAAGCCAATCTGGAAAGGCTACATATTATATAACTCCGTCTATTTGACATTTTAGAAAGGGCAAAACTATGAAAACAGTAAAAAGATGAGTGGTTGCCTGGGTTCGGGTGTGGGTGGAGGGGTGAATACTCAGGGCACTGCGTGTTTTTAGGTCAGTGAGAGTACCCTGCATGATACTGTAAGGGTGGAGACACGCCATTATACACCTGTCCAAACCCGTAGAACATACAGCACCAAGAGTGAAGTGAACTGTAATGTAATTTGTGGATTTTGGATGATTCTGAATCAGTGTAGATCCATCAGTGGTAACAAACGTACCACTTTGATGGAGAATACTGGTAATGGAGGACACTATGCATGTGTGGGCTAAGGAGTTATGGGAAGTCTCTTGTCTTCTCACTTTTGCTGTGAACCTAAAACTGTTCTAAAAATAGTCTTTAAAAATTTGAGATAGGTTAGTATAGTACCTCCCTCTTTATCCATGGGGAGATAAGTTCCAGGACCCCTGTTAAATGCCTGAAACCAGGGATAGTATTGAACCCTATATATACTATCTTTTCCCCATACATACCTACCTTTTCACATAAAAGCAACACTTTGAGGCTTCTCTCAGGCATATCTGAATTGCCAGCATCACTATTCTTGCACTTTGGGGCCACTGTTAAATAAAATAGGGTTACTTAGACACAAGCACTGTGATACTATGACAGTTGATCTGATAACCTGGATGGCTACTCATGGGCAGGTGGCATATACAACATGGATATGCTGGACAATGGGGTAATTCACATCCATGGTGGCGCAGAGCAGGACAGCGCAAGATTTCATTGCACTGCTAGAACATCACACAATTTAAAATGTATGAATTGTTTATTTCTGGAATTTTCTATGTAACATTTTGGTCTGCTCTTGACCACAGGTAACTGAAACTGCTGAAAGTGAAATTGGAGATAAGGGAGGACTACTGTAGTAAAAAGCTGTCTAGAAAGCTATAATAGGTTCATTGATCGCCCTCCCCTTTTTACATAATTTTTTATTTTTCAATTATAGTTGACATACAATATTATGTTAGTTTCAGATGTACAACCAGTGATTAGACATTTGCATAACTTACAGTGATCTCCCTAGTAAATCTAGTACCTATCAGATATCATGCATGATTATCACAACATTATTGACTATATTCCCTATGCTGTACTTTACATCTCCATGATTATTCTGTAACTACCGATTGTACTTCTTAATCCCTTCACCTTTTTTAATCATCCCCCAACCACCCTTCCATCTGGCAACTGTCAAAATGTTCTATCTGAGAGTCTATTTCTGTTCTGCTTATTCGTTTATTTTGTTTTTTAGATTCCACATGTAAGTGAAATCATGTGGCATTTGTCTTTTTTCTGCCTGATTTATTGTACGCAGCACAATACCCTCTAGGTCCATCCATGTTGTTTCAGATGGTGAGATTTTATTCTTTTTTTATGGCTGACTCATATTCCAATGTGTGTGTGTGTATGTACAACTTCATTATCCATTCATTTATTGCTGGACACTTATATTAACTATATATAAGTTATATATTAACTTATATAACTATAATTGAAAATTAAAAATTATGTAAAAAGGGGAGGGCGATCAATGAACCTATTATAGCTTTCTAGACAGCTTTTTACTACAGTAGTCCTCCCTTATCTTCCATATCTTGAGTGTTGTAAATAATGCTACAGTGAACATATGGATGCATATGTTTTTTTAATTTAGTGTTTTGGGTTGCTTTGAATAAATACCCAGAAGTGGAATTGCTGAGTCATTCTGTTCCTCTTGTTATAACCTTTGTTTTAAACTTTCTTTTGTCTGCTTTAAGTAAGTATTGCTATGCCAGCCTCCCCCCTCCCCATTTCATGAGATATTTCTTCCATCCCTTTACTTCACCTGTGTTTGGCTTTCAATCTGAAGTGAGCTCTTGTAGACAGCATAGGTAAGTGTCTTGTTTTGTTATCTGTTCAGCCTCCATATGTCTTTTGCTTGGAGGCATTATGTCATATGAATTTAAATTGTTGATAGACATGAATTTATTGCCATTTTATTATTCATATTTTTTATCTATTTTTTCTTGTTCCCTTAATATTTTTATAATACCAGTTTGGTGGTGATGGACTACTGTAGCTTTTTCTTGTCTGTGAAGCTCTGTCTTTCATTTCTAAATAATAACTTTGCTGGGTAGACTAATCTTGGTTGTAGATCCTTGATTTTCATCACTTTGAATATTTCTTGCCAATCCATTCTGGCCTGCAAAGTTTCTATTGAGAAATCAGCTGATAGTCTTGTGGGAGCTCCCTTGTAGGTAACTATTGTATTTTGCTTTGTATAATGCACACAGTTTTGCCCAGATTTTTGAGGGAAAAATAAGGATTCTCATTATACATTGGTAGTCCTAGTTCTGTATCTATAAAAATGTTTTTAATTCTTTTATTCTTATTTGTTAATATTGTAACTCTAGAAAACAATGACAATATCTGTATGCAAAATAATACCCTGGAATACAGTAATCAGTTTTATTTCTAAATATAGCTAAATTTTAAAAATTAATTTAAAAACAAAAGTTTTTTTCTTGCAAGTTTGGGCCAAAAACATGGGTGTGCATTATACACAGCAAAATATGGTAACTGCTTTTTCTTTGCTGCTTTTTATATTCTCTCTTTGCTTTAACCTTTCACATTTTAATTAGGTTGTGTCATGGTGTGGGCCTCTTTGTGTTCATCTTGTTTGGGACTGTCTGTGCTCCCTGGACTTGGATGTCCATATCCTTTACCAGGGATATCAGGGAAGTTTTCAGTCATTTTTTAAAATAGGTTTTCAATTTCTTGCTGTCTCTCTTATCCTTCCAGCACCCCCATGATGCAAATGTTGGTATATTTGGAGTTGTCCCAGAAGCTCCTTACATTCTCTTCATTGTTTTGGATTCTTCCTTCTTTTTGCTGTTCTGATTGGGTGTTTTTTGCTTCCTTATATTCCAAATTGCTGATTTGATTTTTGGTTTCATCTATTCTGCAGTTGATTCCCTGTAAATTATTCTTCATTTCAGTTAGTATATCCTTCATTTATGACTGGTTCTTTTTCATGATTTCCATGTCCTTTTTTATACTGTTGAAGTTCTAAGTTTCTTGAGCATGTTTGTGCCAATGTTTTGACCTTGCATCTCGTAGCTTGCTTGTCTCCATTTTGTTTAGTTCTTTTTCTGGAGTTTTGTTTTGTTCTTTAATTTGAGACATGTTTTTTTTTGTCTCCTCATTTTGGCAGCCTCCCGGTGTTTGTTAGTATGTAGAACTGCTGTGTTTCCTGGTCTTGGTACAGTCAATGGCCTATGTAGTAGGTGTCCCTGATCACCCATCCCCACTCCTCATCCCTTTGTGGGCTGTGTGCACCTGCTTGTTGGGTTTTAGCCTTGATCGCTGTTGGTGCATCAGTGGGAAGAACTTACCTCCAGGCTGATCAGCTGTGAGGATGTGTTGCTGGTAGAGGTAGTTAGGTGGTGCTTCAATGTGGTTTGAAGCTGTCCATTGGGTGTAGTGACTCTGCTGCTTCCTGGAAGGTGCACCCGAAGGTCAACCACCATCTGTGGCCAGACTGGAGCCAAGTGTCATGAGCTGCATAGCGATCTGCAAATGGTTGCTACTTGGGCTGGGCGTGGAGGTGTCTGGGTGAGGTCAAACTATGAACCAAAGCTGGTTGCTGCTAAGGCCGAGCCTAAGGCCACTTAGCAAGAGGTTCTGGGTCACCCTGAGGCCAGATACTGCTTCTTTAGTTTGTGAACCTCTTAGAGGCTTTAGAAAAGCCCACAACATGAACCAAGACAGGCTGCATGTATGGAAAAGACACTGGAAGCAGCTTGGGTGGGCCCACAAGGAAATGTCAGGAAATCACCACAGCCGGGCAAACACTGTTAGCCAGATTGATGGAGACTCAGCTAGAACATCTGCCTAGGTCTGTAGGGAGTGCTCTGCAAAGGAACAATGGCTTCTGCCAGCAATTGTGTCTACCCCTGCAGCTCATATCTGGAAACCAGCTCTTCACTGTATGTTCCGGGCACCTTTTGGGCTGCTGCTCCAGCGCTGGAGCTGAGAGCAAATGAGTCTGCCATCAAGTGAGTTTGTGCATGGCCTTTTAAGAGGAAGGCCTGGGACTCCAGAAGCCCTTTGTCTCACTCAGCTGCAAGTTTTGGTTTTCATAGCCAGAAGTAATGGGAACTTTTCTTTCTTGGGCTGGGAAGCATGGTGTGGGGCTGGGGCCTCTCTCTCCCTAGTGGGGACCTCTGCAGTTGAAATGTCCCTCCTGATTTTTAATTGCCACGTTTGGCTGGGGGACCAGCTGCTCTGCCTCTCTGCTCCTCCCAACAGTCTTGACGCTGCTTCTGTATATCCTCAGTTATAGAACCCCTCTGTTCAGCTAGATTTCAGGTGGTTCTGGGTGATGGTCCTTTTGTAATTGTTATTTTGACGTGGTCATGAGAGGAGGCGAGTACAGCATTTCCCTATGCTGCCATCCTGCCAGGAAGCCCATGATGCACTTTGTTAAGTGCTGCAGGTCACCGGAGTATAAAACTAGATGTTGCCATAGGAATTATTGAGACAGATAAAATATAAGAGGAAATAAAGGAAAATCTAGAATATTCTGAAAGTTGATGATTTGACAAGAGCCAAATTCATCTCCTGGCTTCAGAAATGTTTAAAAGTGTGCAGTGCGTATGGTCCTGTCTGTTCTCAAAGACTATATTCTTAAAGGAATTTTAGTATGAAGCTCTTGAGAGCAAAAATACTAAAAGAAAATATGAGTGAAATTACCTAATTTTACGTCTTTCTCCTTTCTTATTCTTCCAATGCTGTTGTTGCTGCCCTCGCTCAGGGTCGGGTTCTGTCATGTTAGACCATTGCAAGAGCCTTCTAACCAGTCAAGAAGTGGTCCATTGCTTTTCCATTTTCCTTGTTTTACGCAGACTTTCCTTCATCTAATACACAAATAGCACCTTTCTGCTTTAAAAATCTTTCTCACTTTTCATTGCTATGGAATAAATTCGGGTGCTTATTGGGTTATTCCAGCCTCTTCACAATCTTCTTACAATTTGTATAATGTCTCACAATTCTCTTTTCATGATGTGTGCTCTGTTTTTTTAAGCTCTGCCCTTTAACATAGTGATTCTCCTTAAACTAAATGAGTCTTTCTTTACCATAGTGTTTTGTTCATACTTCTAGATTCTGACATTGCAATATTATTTGCTCGTATGTTTGTCTCCTCTGGAGTGAGCTACTTGATGCCAACAGCCAGGAGTTGCTCACCTTCGTATCTGCAGCACTGCCCATGGCAGATGGTACTTAGCAAAGATTTGCATTTTAGGTTGACTCCAGCCTTAAGAACATTGCTGTGCCGTCTGCCCTTTGTTTTCCTAACAAAACATGTCAACAGAGCTTTTAATAGTTCTTTCAGGATACTAGTCTGGTGCTGATTATATTTATTCATTTAAAGGCTGATTTCAGAGACACATGCTGTGTAATCTAAGATGAGATTATAAAATTATGGTGAATAGTGGTGAGGATTTCCATCAGAAAAATAGGTGTTTCTACCCCATCATCATAGTTCAGGAGAAGTGTTCCAGCTCACTCTTTCTAACACAGCAGGAAAATTCCCAAAGTTGTGATCTCGGACAAACCGAGGCTGAGAAAATTCCCACTGTATTTTACAGCTTTTACTCCCTACACTCTTGTACACCTGCATCATTTCTTCTTATCAGGTCTCTGCCAACTTTGTTTCATGTATGTCCAAGTCTGGGTAGATTGTGTGTGTGTAGATAAGATTAGATGATGAAAATACATTGAATATAATCTCGTCACAATATTTTTATTATAGCTTCATATGCATTTATTGGGATGTTATTTATTTTGAAGTTTATTCTGTACCCTTTTAGGTAATAAACATCCACCCAAGAGGACGCTCTTGAATTCCCTAATAAACCTCTTGCACGGTCACTTTAAAGAAAGTAGCCCCCATGGAATGTTAGATATGGGGAGGCCGGCCTGTCTCGTGGTTAGGTACACAGTAAACTATGAAGCCCAAATGTGAATGGTTTTTGCTGAAACAATTTAATCTACCTCTAAAACGAATTCTAGAACTGGCCTTTTTTTCTTCTCGTGTTAGAAACCATAATAAAAGGAGGTTAAGGAGGCCAAGAGATGCGAAGATTAGCTGAGCTTGACTTTTAGCCACAATCTAATTTTCATTTGAGAAGGAAGATTCAGGAAGGAAGGGTAATCATTGATTGAAATAACAGCTTGCAGACTATGCAATCCAATACCAAAGGCTTCTTTCTTCTGAAAGGAGGTGGATCAATCCTGGGTAATGATCCAGGCATATCTAAGTTTATCTGTTAATCTTGTAGATTGCCAGTGACTAGAAAAGAAGATGGGAAAAAGGGCTTAAACAGTTAACTGCTGATTTTGAGTATATATTTGATTTAGGCCCAGCATTTTTACAACTCTGCAATTTCCACTATTGAGAATATTAAATATACATATATTTTAAAAGTGTTTCTGTATGATCTCTTCTTTCCTTCAAACTACATTTTTCTGTTAGTTTCACCTTCTCCTCAGATGTTCATTGAAACAGGTTTCACTCTTGAGGCACTAAGCAGCTGATGGGAAGCCCAGTGTTCATGGAGGGACCTTCCTGACCGCGGTCTTCAGTGCGTATTGTCTGAACTATGCGGGTCGGATCTTCTCCTGGGAGCTGGTCAGAGGTTCCTCCAGTACCTGGAATGGGATGGTTTAGGCTTAGCTGCTAGCTTTCTGGAGCTCTGGAGGCAGAAGATAACTGGGTTTTCTGATATTTGTTGTATAAATTTTTGCTTGAATTCCATCTTCAGTCCGATGCCTCATCTTCAGCTGCAGTGTCCCCCAGTTGGCATTTCTCTGTGTAGCCCTTTGCTAAGAAGGGCAGTTCCTCTGCGGGTTAGGTGGAGGGGTGTCAACATGATAAGCAGAATGGGGAAGGGGAAGGAAAAGAGGGGCTAATTCTTTTTTTTTCTTTTTTTCCATCCTCACTCAAGGATATGTTTATTGATTTTAGAGAAAGAGAGCGAGTGAGCTGCCTCCCATACATGCCCTGACCAGGGATCAGACCCTCGCCCTTTTGGTGTACGGGACGATGCTCCAACCAACTAAGCCTCCCAGCCAGGGCCTCAATCTTTTTAAACAGTCGTTCAAGCAGTCCTCTTATTTTTAACTTCATGTTCGCCCATGCTTTTCCATCACCGAAGTTCTGTAGTTCCTGAGCCTTTTGGGAGTTCAGAAGTATCGGTGGGATTGTCTTTTCTTTGCCCTGCATGGCAAGCTCACTCATCCTCTCCAGTTGTGACTCAGATACCATCTTCTCAGTGGTCCTTCCATCTAAAACCTCCCCACCCACTCCAGCTTCTACCCTAAACCCTGTGGAACATGATACTGTACATGTTGTTTGCTCTGTCTTTAGACTTTTGCTTCATGAAGACAGGGAGTGTTTAGAAAAGCATGCCACCTTTAGTTGCAGATTATCGAAGTATTTCAGTGTCATTGTTATGCCAGCAAAATCTTTCCAAGAAATTCCTGCTTTCTCTGGAAGCTGCATGTTGCTCTTGGTACGCTATACATATATACTATTTATACTCGTTAAAAAATCATAACATAAAGGATTGTGAGCCTTAGAATCATTATTAATTTTTTGTTATTATAAAATAATGACATTATAAAAAGTAGAAACAGTTCTAAAGATTATGTAATAAAAACAGTACCCTTCCATTTTCAATCAAGACCATCTCCGTTCAGTTTTTAGTGAACCATTTTTTATGCATATTACTTACCCATCCTGCGGCATCTGCCACTTTTCTTTGAGAAACACAAATGAGAGGATTATATTACATTTTTTTGTACTTAGATACTTTTATTTTATATAGATATTTTTATTTTATTTTACTTCATATACATAAAATAAAAATTGTTCTATATCAGCCCATATAAACTTTTCTCATTCTTTCTAACAGTTGAATATTATTTCAATAAAAGAAAGTGCTATAAATTTCTTACCCATCTCTATGGATAGGCTGTTTGGACTTGTTCATAAGTGTTCGCATTTATGTATATGAATATTGAAAATAATTAATATTTTTAGTTGTGATAATGAAAAAGTAAACATAATTTTAAATGATTTATCTTTTCAAAATCCATTGAAAGACAGGACATCTACTAGAGCAATAATTGAGGCATCCTCACCCACCCTATGATGAAACTGAGAGGTTAATACAAAGCCCTTGATTAGTAACTTATATTTAATACGGCCCACTTGTTTATTTGTACTAATGATAATGTGAGTATCCCAGTCCAGAATCATTTCTGATTCTCACTATGAAAGAATAGCCCATCCCCATTTTCTGGTTTAGGGAAAGCTATGCAAGAATGTCAAGTCTTCAGAAATCTTTAAGGAAGGTTGAGTTTGTTGAGAAATGAAAAATATTAAATGTAAGAACAGTGTATGTGTTTCCGAAAAAGTTACTGCTCTCTTTTATCCTTGTTGTTTATCCTTGTTATGTGTATATAATACAGAACTATTGTATACACACACTAGATTTGTAGTAAACTACTTAGATCAGCATTTCTCAAAATATTGCTAAACCTTTAAACTTAGTATGAACAGTGCAAAGGGGAATTAAATAAGTCAAGTTTGGAAGAAACCTTTACAGCCCCTGCACCTCCCCACCCCCACTTTAAATACACAATTCACACTAGGGTAGTAGAAGGCCTTTGGTTCAGTTTCTGCCAGGTGTTCAGAAACAGTGTTCTATGGGACTCACTGTTTTACTGCAGTTTTAGAGCTAGTTAACTGGGCATATGTAGTACTGTACAGGGTCATCATCATGTGCGTGTGGCTTTGGGAGATAATTACCAAAGTGTGCTTAGCCTGTGAGGCTCAAGTGTCAAGAACACGCCGAAAACGTCTATATATTAAGTCAGCAAAGTGCCATGGAATTCAGGGGTTTTCCTCACCTTATTTTAATTAGAAATACAATTTTCTAATAGTTAAGATTAGGAATTTTGACATTTGATCGGTAAATACATTTGTGGATTTATTTTCATGAAGATTAGTCATAAATAAGAGAAAGAAATTGGGACACTATTGGATAGACAAGCTTCAAAATATACATATGTCTAAATTCTAGTTTCTCTCATGGAAGAATGGCATTTGTTTTTTATGATACATATTGATACATATTGATACATGTTGAATATAAAAATTCAATAAAAAGCATAATGTAGAAAATTTAGAAAATCATTCTTAAAAATCTCAACAAAAGAATCATTCATCACATATTTGAACATAATCAGACATCTGTTATATTCAGAAGTCAGACCGCTATATGCAGGGGTAACCCACACAGTAAACAGTGACAGAAGGGATCAGTCACACTGTGTATATTTTAAGTTAAACTAATTATACTAAATTTTGTTTGAATTAGCAGGACAGAACCTTCTAAACTGTTTTTCAGATGAAAGATTTCTCACACTTTGTGTATACGTTCTTCTAATTGCAGGAGAAGCCATTGTCTCGGTCTCTCCAGAGGGGCGAAGACCTTCAGTTTGACCAGGTGTGTTGATTTGAGGGGGCTGTTTTTTCTGAAAGGGAAACGGGTGTTGCAACAGTCTGGGCCAAGTGTGTCCAGTATTAAGAAATTCCTTTGTTTGCTGATCCTGTATATCTAGATTCAGCTGATAGGTAGTTTACTTTTGAACAAAACAAATGGAATAAGCTACGAACTGTGAACTTTTTAGTTTATATAATGAGCTGTGAACTTTATTGGTCACTGTTCATCAGCATTTTAAAACATCTTACTTTTCATTGTTAATCTCTTCCCTATGCCCTTTTATATTTTCTCAGAAAGTTTCCAATTACAGTCTTTTCTTGTATACCACTTCCTACAATTTTTACATTATTATATTTTACCTTTTAACATTTTTTTTTCCTGTTGGGGCTGTTTACATAGAAGCATCCAGCCTGGCTCCCTCCCTCTGTACCTCCTCCTAGAAATGGAGCTGGAGACAGGCACCTGGTCCTGGAGAGTGATCCCAGAGCGCAGGCCTGGGCGAGTGAAGCAGGGGAGAGGAGGAACCGAGGGGAGGGAGCATTTTAGAGGTCACAGCGCTGGGGGCTTCATTCCACTTCTGAGCATTATACAGAATGTCCCCCTAATTGTCTGTCCGAAGAATGGAGGCCTGGAGCACTGACCTGCAACTCCCATCCACAGTGGCTGAGGGCTGCCCCACGAGGCATCAACTACATCCCATCCTTGCATTTGTCTAGCTGTGCTCGTGCAAAGGCCGAGTGAACTTTGTGTCAGAAAGCAAAAGAAGGATGAAAAGAAGATACAGAGTGGCCACCTCTACACCCCTTTATGTAGAAAGCCAGTATCTAAAAATTACTGTAATATTTCTCTAATGTTAACGCTTTCCTCCTGCTGAGATTAAATGACTGATCAAGTGTTATTTTTATCATAATTGTGTGATCAAGAATTGTTTCATTATGTGTTGTTTGCAAAAACCAATAATCCAGATTAGCTTTCTATTGCCATCTAGTATTTCTGAGCTACTTTTCTCATAATTATGTATCTAGGAAATAGATGTTAGTGTACCTTAGTCTAGTTGATTAGATAAAGATGACTGATTAGAATTTACTTGGTGGAGACATACCAAAACACTTCCTCTGGATCTTGCTCCAGTTCTGTTGCGTAATGCTCTGGCACCTGTATTTTACAGTAGCCCCCTAGGTAATTCTGATGCATACATACACTTAGTAAACAGCTACTAGTCTAAGAAGAAACCATAAACAGGAGGCTAGTCTTCTATTATAGCAATAGTCAGATCACTTTAGATAGTGCTTTTCTTGTCAGTAATTACTAGTACATAATAATTATTAATGTATGATTAAGATTGTTTTTAAATTATTTAGATTACTTACACTTTGAATTCATTTCACTAATGATGAATGAATGAATATACAATCAGAATTTGAAATCCTATTAAACAAGGTTTTAAGGAAAATTTCCATCTCTTATGTAAATGATTAAAAAAACTATAAATGATCATGCAGCATAGCTTGATTTTTTTCACATTAAAAACTATTTGTGTTTTAAACTATTTCAATATAGATTCACTGTAGCAGATGGTGTTTTATTGACCCTTCTTTATTAACAGTGAACCATACCCTCCCTTTGAGTGAAACAGTTCGTTGCTAATATAACAGAAATGAAAAAAAAACAATTAATTAAAATTATAATCCTATTTTACTTTAATTCCCTATATTAGAAACCATTTACTTGTCAAATCATGTCAATTTATAAATGGAACTATGATTAAAGGAAGGTAGAAATGATGAAAAGAGAACAGCCTATACAATCAAATAAACTTTTACATTCTTTTCTATTTCCTGGATGAAATACATTCTGAAGTTATGTGAAGAATATAAAATAATAGGAAAATTAAAATTTTAATTACTAGAGTTATCAGTTTATCTTCATTAACTGATACTTCCTATAGTCATGGAACTAAATGAGACCTTGAGTATTCATGTTTTTTAGTTAAGACAAAAAAAAGTGAGGCATGTTTTACTGTGTGCTGATTTGAAAATACTATTTTTAAGCAATGACTTGAGTCAGATACAGAATTTCTTATGAAGAGATCATTTTTTTCTTGTGACCCTCAAGACAAAGTGACTTGGCTTGAGGGACTGCTGAGGGTAGCTGGGCACCCCTCTCCACCACTGTGGGCAAGGAGCGGTCATTTCCTGTATGAAATCTGACGGCCACTTAAAATACCGATAGTTCCAGGGATGCCTCCGATGGCGGAGCGGTTGTTCATCCTACTGCATTTTCTTCGTGTTGTCCGAAGAACAAGCCTTAAAAGCTTGTGTACAACACATTTCTATTACGTTCATTTGTATCACCAACTAATTCTTTAATTATAACTCTGTTCTGTGTCATGGCAGTACGGGTTAAATGGGAGCTTTTCCCATACTTCTAACATTATATAGTCATCCTTGTTTCTTCATCTCTTCATTCTACTGGCAGCATTGTGGAACCTCTTGTTCACATGAGAAGAGGGAACTGGCCAGGGGAGGGAAGTAAATGTGTGTGTGTGTTTTTTTCCATGTTATGCATAAGAGTTCTCTGAAGGGTATCCATGTGTTTAATCAGGGATGTTATTGATGGTCCTGTTTCCATACATGTGAGTAGCATGTGGAGGCAGCGAGAAGGAGGAAAGCCTCTGAGCTAAACTGAATGGATTTGGGTCAAGTTTAATAGTGGGGGGAATTGAGCCCAGTTCACTACTTGGCTATCCCCCTTGTTCTTTTGTAAATTTTAAAATATTTATTGCTTTGAGTTACTCTGTTTATTCTAGAAATGTTAATTATTTTTAAGTGATTGCTAATGGAGTTAGAAGCAGGGTACTTCGATGTGGTATTTTATCTTGCAATATCTTGTATTTTCAGTTGATAAGCTCTATGAGCTCCGTAGCAGAGCACTGTCTCCCTTCCTTACTCCGCACCTTGTTTGACTGGTACAGGCGCCAGAATGGAACTGAAGATGAATCTTATGAGTACAGGCCTCGATCTAGCACAAAATCTAAGGGGTAAGTGGCTGCTCTGCCTGGAAGTGAACCGTTTCCAATAAAGGGAGTGATAGTGTTACCAACTGAGGATTGTTAGTGTTTGGTTTCTAAGCAAAACCACTGATTTTGTTATGAGGTGGTAGTAAGGGGAGAGGACAGCCCAAACTTAAACTGTAAATCAGGGTATGGCACCAGGTAAAGCAGGTGTAACTGTGGAGTTCTCATCACTGGGACTAGTCTTGCAAAACCGAGCTGTAGGAGTCATAGAGGACATTAAGGAAGTATTCGGAAGAGATCCTGCACAAAGGGCCTGTGAAGGGAAACAACGGTAGTGATGTGGGAAGGCTGTCAAAACCCCATGTTATTTACCGCAAGACCTGTGTGGGACTCAAATCCTAGAACTTGCCTTCTCCTTTTTCAAATTTCCTGGGGAGATCTTGGCCCTTAGTAAACTGTCTGCGTTCCGGTGAAGGTCCATGGTTTAGAAATGGACTTCAGTCGATGCCACTCCTGATTTCTCAACTTAAACTTGTGAGAAAGTTACCCTGCCACTGTATTTTCATCAGAAAAGTTTTTGTTTCAGTTCTTAGTTAAAAAAAATAGTACTGATCAAATATGGAACAATGTTATATTTTCAAAGTGAAATTTAAATATATTTCTTCCTCTAAGTTTTTTTAGATAAGGTTTAATTTCTGACCATTGTAACAGTGAAATAGTGAAATGTGTGCATATGAGTTCTTACTGTACGAAAGTGAAAGAACACGAGAATGGGTAATACACACATTGGGTTGTTGGGAAAACTTGTGCAACTGCTATAGGATGCCAGACGTACTGGGAACTCAGTAAATGATTTCAACTGCTAACCAACACCTATTTTAAAGCATGTGTTCTTAACGCAGTCCTAATTTGGGATTCTTGTTTCAGGGATGAACAGCAACGTGAAAGAGATTATCTTCTTGAAAGGAGAGACTTAGCAGTAGATTTCATTTTTTGCTTAGTTTTAGTTGAAGTTTTAAAGCAGGTAAGCACTTTTCTTTCTACAAAGTCTGTTTCTTATTTTTTCCTGTATTTTGCCTTTGTGTTTCATTTACCTTATTTAGGATGTTAATATGTAAAATTTTGGCCCACGTAAACTGAGGCCTGTAATTTAATTCCACCTGTTTCAGTTGCCCGGGGCTTTCGTTTCTGTACCTCTCACTCCCTGCTCTTTTGCCTCCATGTATGCCATCCAACACGTGAAATCATATTAGCGAAATGGAGCTGAATAGAAATAAGTGTTAAATGTGGTCTGCAGATACAGTATGCATGTCATTCATCTACTTCAATCTCTTTTTTACTTCCACTTTCAAAGAATTTTTTTTCTAAGCCCTCAAGCCTGCACTTCAGCATGTAATACTGAAGTAATAGTTCAGGAATGGGGGTGATTTGACAGGGGTAGCATTGAATTGTCAAAGATGATCCATATATTTCCAGCCATGCACACTGTAGTGTTCTGGCTAAAAAACTAGGAAATCTAAAAGAAAAGTTATATTTTGAAATTATGTGTTTGGACAGGGAGTTTTGTCGTGTAAAGTGGACTAGAAGATATAATATGAAAATAGGAAATGTAAGATATAAAAGTTAATTGATAGTCCTTTTTTTTACATAGCCTATATAAAAATACTTGAATTGTGTAATTGTTTATACTGTGCCTTTGTTGTTTACAATGTGTTGAAATCTGAATATCTGAAATCTGCAAATAAAAGCAATTCAAAATATATAAAATAGTTGTGGTATCAAAGTTAAAATCACTTTAAAGACTTAATTTATTTTTAGAGAAAGGGGGAAGGGAGGGAGAAAGAGATAAAGAGAAGCACTGATCTATCGTTTGCCTCTTGTACGTACCTCCCTGAGATGAACACGCAAGCCTAGGCATGTGCCCGGACCAGGAATCGAACCAGTGATCTTTCTCTTTGTGGGATGACGCCCAACCAACTGAGCCACACCAGTCGGGGCATCAAGTCACTCTAATTTATACCCATCCTAAAGGGTTTTTAGTAAATATGGGAAAGAAATTTCTTCTGGGAGTTGTGCTAACAAGCCAGATTGGCATTTTGTGATCTCAGTTTAGTTGGCATCCTAAGACCCTGAAGTAACTAGGAGCAAGAGGAGCTGGGGACCAGAACCAGCCATATGCTATGAGTGGACCATCCTGGGGCTCAATGTTGTTGATTCCTAGGATTTTGTGTGTGCTAAGTAGTTCTTCATTTAAGTGATTTGGTCACCAGCATTTGCACTTCTTGCCCTAAATAGCATAGGGTTTCCTCTTTTCGAAGGAGAAACTGCAAACTTCTTACACTGATGCTCAAGACTGATGTGTCGTCATTGTGTCTTTTCACCTTTGTTTCTCATGACGTTTTTCTACTTAGCAATCAGGCTCGATCTCCCTAATTGCATCAGCTTCAGAGAACGTCAACACGAAGACAATCCCTGGAGGTCTTTCTTTCCCCTCTTCTTCCTCCTGTGTCCTTTTCCTTCCTCATCCTTTTCATCTTTCTCCTCCATCTCTTTCTCCAAAACAATCGAGATAGCTCTTCTGGTAAAAGAAAAATCAGGATCTGTAAACAAAATGACATTGTTTCAGTGGGCTCATTTTTTAAGTCCCTTCCACAAAATTCTTTTAGACCCATGCATGGACTGAAAAATGTCAGAAAGAAAAATGCAGAGGCTCCAATAGCTAATGTTTGTTTTCGGTTCTGTCGCCACATTGTTCCAACCTGTGGTTCCCTTTTCCCCTGCCCAGGTCTCTCCCTGACCGTTGTCCTCATCCCTTCATTCAGATGCAACCACCAAAAAACAAAATTTATCACTAAGGGTATAGATGTACTTTATTTAAAATCGTATAGAGGTGTTTTTTTTTTCTTTCCTAGTAAAAGGTGTCTTTTTAGCTTCTTTAAAACAAATAAAACTACAGTAAATGAAGTAAAAATCAATAGAACTTTCTGAAATGTCATGACAGACTAACCCAATTTTCTTCAGTGTCAAACTGATGTAGGGCTTTAATAGATCCGGAGAGCAATCAATGTAATATATCTCGAGTTTAATAAGACTTTCACTTTGTCCCACATAATATACACATATTAAAATGTGATTTAAACAGTCCCAGGAGCACTGAAGCATTGATGCATGGTTGATTCAGTCCTAAGGAGGAGTAAATATCCCTTGTGGGTTAGTTCTTGACCTCATATGTTTAGAATTTGTTTCTGAATAATCTGTCACATCCTTGGTGACAATCACACATGTTTAGAGCTGTTCATGATGCACAAAGACTCTATGTCCTTTGTATCAGCTGATCACCACCCTGACTTCTGGGCGGCGGCTGCGCCACAAGTTTTCATCTCAGCCGTGCCATCTACTTGCTGTGTAACTTGGGCAACTTACTCACCCCCCCCCACCCCCCGCTCTCTTCTCCTCCGTAAAAGAGGGAAGATAATAGTGCCGTGTTTTAGAAACGTGAGCATTAAATGCAGTGATGCCTGGGGCATGGAAAACATCTGATCATCTGATGTTATCTGTTATTTTCATTTTATAGATGTGGACATGTTCTTAGTTGTAATGACTTGCTGAAGATTATAAAGCTAGTTCACTTTTTTACTCAAAGTTTTATCCCTTTAATAATAAAAATAAAATTGGTAAAATCAAAGATGCAAAATTAGGTAAAATGGACATCTTGTAAAATTAAGGTTTTAATCATAATAAGTTAGATGAAGAATTGAGTTAGTATAAATGTGATGAAATTAGGGTGATTCAATGTGGGAACAAAATTAATTCAAGATAAAGAGCACTAATTTAATTTTTTCAAGAAAGAAGATTAATTTGGGGGGTCATGGCTGACCACGAATGTCAGTGTGTTAGTACAAGGGCTTTAAATCCACCATAAGAATACATTTAAACAGAATACTGCATTCAGAAAGTTTGAAGCAATTTCCTTTTTATATTGAATTTTATTTTACTTTTTTAAGATTTTATTTATTTTTAGACAGAGGGAAAGGGAGAGAGAAAGAGAGGGAGAGAAACATAATGTGTGGTTGCCTCTCACACACCTACTGGGGATCTGGCCTACAGCACAGGCATGTGCCCTGACTGGGAAGCCAGCTGGTCTACCCTTTGGTTCTCAGGCTGGAGTTCAATCCACTGAGCCACACCAGCCAGGGCTATATTGAATTTCGGTCAGATGTATTTATGCATTGAAACAAGCAAGAAGATTGGAAAACCAGGTTTGTGAGTCATTTCAAGCTCTTGGCTTAGTTTTATCAGTGCTATTATGAAATAGAGAAGGTGCAGTGGACCTTTAGTATTTTCAGATTTAACATTACCATTTTAGATGTTGATAAGCAGCTCTGAAGGTTATGGGATAATCTGTAATTTTGCAGAGACATGAATTTATTCTCCTTTGTGTTGAGAGCTGCTGGTGTTTTAGGTAGTGAATGAGTCTCATCGACACCCGTGTCCACATCTTAAGCTAGTTCTGTTGTTTTTCACTTTTATGATGTGATAAAGGCATTACATTTTTGAGGGTGGTATTAGGAATATCCTTGGAGTAAAACTTGGGCATTCTTTAGGATGCATGCTTCCTGAATGTTCAAGTAGAATTAGACCTGCTTCTACAGTCACATAAATGACAAGATTTTGAAAAACATTTGATATTAAAAATGGGAATATCATTCTATGAAAGTAGAACAATTTTACTATAAGCTAAAATAGGATCTCTTCCCCCCCTTTTTAAAATTCAGTTTGGGGTAATTTCTTTTTACTATTAAAAGTAAGGGGAAAATCGGGATTTTAAAAACGTCTATGCATTCTGATAATGTTCATTCTTTAAGTAAAATTTTTAGAGATAGTGCTTCCACCACCAAATTAAAGATAAGCTATAATTTGTTCTTTCACTTCTGTTTCTGTTCAAATGTGAAAAAACTGAATGCTTTCTTTGCTCATGTTTTTCACTTTTGAAATACATGTGTATATCTCAAACTGCAGACAGTATATCCTAAGGAAGTGCATACACACCACCTCCAGAGCTTCCGTTTCCTCACTGTAAATAGGGGACCAGTATCTACCCACAATGGAAGGCTGCTATAAGTATGGTAAACAAGCCTGACCTGGCACAAAGACACATGAAAAGAGTCGATGGTGGTAGCAGCAGGATAGTAAAAGGGGCACTGCTCAGCCCAGGAGTGTCCCCAGCTGTCCTTGTCAGACGTAGGGCATCGCTGGCGCAAATGGAGACTGTTTAGGAGAAATTGCAGGTTTAAGTCACCTTGTGTTTTGTGTATCCGACCTGGAGCACACCAAACATCCCTGTGAAGAAGTGGGTGTGTAAAGCCATAACACAGTACAGTAAGTGGGGTGCAAAAAGTGAAATCATGTAAAATACAGTGTTGCATTTCTGTGAGGCCACCGAAGCCTCTTGGGCCAGCCTGCTTGCCTAGCGCCGTCAGGTCTGCACAAGTTCTGGTATTCTCGCAGTCGGGTCCAGTCACAGCCTGTCACCTCATGGCAGATGTCCGCTCCATTTCACCTATCAGTGGCATAGTCACGGGACTGCCTGGGAGGTGTGGAGTGGACCGCAACAGTAATTCCAGTAACTTCTTTGCTACCTTGAGGCTCATTTTGTTGGCCCACTCCAGGGAAGATCAGGCTGGGAGAATGCATCTGCCTTCCTGCTTCCATGATGGACTCGGGTTTCTTGTGATTTTTTTTTCCCTCCTGGGCCTTGTCCTCCATCTCTAGTTCCTTCATTTCACCTACATTCCCTGGAGGTAAGAATTTTGGCCTGGCCCCTTTCAGAGAAGAGTGGGAAAGGTGAGAGGACTAGAATCAGTCTCCAATTGTAATACACGGGGTTTTTGCATTCTCTCAGGGCTGGTAAGTATAGGGTTCTCCTCTGTTATCTGCAGTTCACAGCTGAGGAAGTTGAAACTTCTGCAAGGATGCAGACTAGTGAAAAGAGAAATCTTGGTTTGATTAGACTAACCCCAAATCCATGGTCTTTCTATACTTTTATTATTACAATGAAGAAAGTGTTTTTGTTTATTGTGTAATGGTTTGGTTATAGTTGACCTATAATAAATTGAACAGCTAGGTGTGGATTTAAGGGAGCACTTGGGGATACTGTTTTCAGTTCCTTCTTAATCTGAGATAAATTGTGTGGTCCTGGAAAGGGGGACTCAGGACGCCAAGTAAGACTACCGTGCCTCTACTTAATTGATCAGTCAATATTCCGAAATTCCTGTATCAATATGATGTAATTGCTACCCCTTTACCACGATTGGATGTGTTTGCCTATAAAAGGTTGAAAACCTTCTTGTAATTATCCAGTCAATCATAAAGTCCTAGTTAAGTATCTCTAATGCTAGAGAAATTCTGGATTTAAAATTTAGTTTACCAATATGGGACAAAGGTTAAGACTCCTCTTCCAGAGTCTCTGAATTCTTTCACTTTATCATGTGGAGTAAATTCGGCTTCTTCCCTGTTGTTAACATGGGATTTAATTTTTTTTTTCCTGCATCATTAGGTTACTTTTACAAGGTCTGTGAAACCTAGAAAGGTAGAGTTTGGATTACAGCTGCTTCCTCACTTAATCCCTATTTGATTTTGTGATAGGGCAGCATAAGCATCTCCCTCATGGTGCATTTTCTTCAAATTAGATTCCAGGTACAGGCCTTTAGGACAGTCCTAATTTCTAGGAAATGTGAGACAAATGCTCTTTCTCAGCCTCCTCTTGTCAAAAATAAATGCGGAGCCACTTAGCCCCAGTGAGGCTATCGTGTAGCCATCGACCCTGGAGGAAAGTTTCACCGGGAGCCTTTCAAAGCTGTGCGGGCTGGCAGGCCCCCCTCTGCCCGGGGCAGCGTGCAGCTGTGCCCGTGTTCTCCGCGGCAGTCGGCGGGGTTTTAGCCGCCTTCCCACTGAGGTGGAGATGGAAGTGCCTGGTTACTCATTAGAATTCCTGTCCTCATGACATACAGTTTGTCTGATTACTCTTACCTAATGTCTCTCATACTTACTAGTTTAGAATTAGTTTCTGATCCTTATTGGCGACTGAATTCAGTCCCCTCCAAATAGACTCCTGATCTGCCTTTGGAAGAAATATGTTGTCTTTATTTGAAATAGCTCTCCTTCAAACCCTCAAGAAGCATTCAGACCATCTCTGAGTAATTATAATTCTCTACTTCCCCCCCTCAGTCTAGTGTTTGGCTCTCGTGGTTATATTTAATATTCAATTATAATTTCATCCTATTACTGAGGTGTTCTGGAATCTATATTGTTAAAAACTTTAAGCAAATGCAGAATTCCTATGTGTTTTGTTTTAAGTGGACCTCAGGCCCACAGAATCGGACATTACATTGTGATCCTGGTTAAAGACACACTGCCCGTGGTCACCCAGGAGCCTCCCACCAGCACTCAGAGAACTAGACTGTTACCTACAGTGTGAGCTTCCTGTGTGACTCTCTCCTTACTCACTCCCTGGCTGCTCTCTTATGAATATACTGATTTTTATGTTGTTTCCTGAACTTTAAAAATGTTTTGATATACAAGAGGGTACCCCCCCAAAACCCAGAATTTATTTATAAAAAGTTGTGTATTCTTACATGTTTAAACTTCAGTCACCTATCGAGACCTTTTTTCCACTGCTCAAAACAGTGTTTGAACTTCTACGGTTTTTTGTTTCACCTCTTCCACATCAGCAAAATGTTTCCCTTTAAGGACTTTTTCATTCAAGTGAATAGGGAGGGAGGGCATGGGGGTCGTGCTGTTTTTGGTTGAACACTCGGTGTGGTGTGGGCAGGTGCACTCGTAAATCCCCCATCATGAAATGGGCAAACATGCTGAAAGAGTCTCCTCCTCCCCCTAAAAAAAATCACTGAAGCTGAACGCAGCCTCTCACAACACTACCAACTGGTACACTGATACAGGTGGGTTCCTAGAACACTCACCCTGCGGGGGAAGCCTGTACTATAAGGGGACCACCCTCCAGAAGATAATTCTGTTTTTTTTTAATAATATATTAAAATTTTCTTGTTTTTGGACTTTTAAAAAAGTGCAAAGTGCATCATGTTGTTTATTGGGACTTTTTTTTTTTACTCAACATTCTGTTACTAGGATTGGCCCATGAAGTATGTAGTTGTATATCATTGTTTTCTTAAACATGTCATTGCTAGTGTGATGAAGCTCCATCCTCTTAGGTTTAGGACCTGGAGCCCTGCAAATTAAACCGATAGTGACAGATTAACAGGAGGATAGGTTTATTACATATGCATATGGAGGCCTTTATGGAAAAGAAGGGAAGACTCAAAGAAGGGTTAGACTCAGGAACTTACTTTAGCAAACAGCAGAATACATTGTGGAGAAGGGGCAAGACAAAGGAAGAGGCATTGGGCTCTTCGGGGTGGTAAATTGTGGGACGGTAAATGTACGGGGGGGGGGGAACTAGTGGGAGATAATGGCAGTTTTGTAGGATTTGTTTGTGCAGACCTATCTCAGTGCCAGTGTCCTGTTTCCAGTGAATGGCTGTTCTTCTCTTCTTGGTATGGGAAAGGGGAAGGAACACTGCTTTTAGCCAGAAACGGGGAGAAAAGAGCTTTTCCTGCATCTGCTGTTTCTCAGTTGCCATATATTCAAAATAATCCTTATGTCAGTGTGTCCTGTTGTGTAGTGGCATCTATCGATCCTCTTCACTGGATTGCACTCTGTGTGAATAATGGATCTAAACTTCCACCAGCAATGTACATGAAAGCTCCTTGACTTACATTATCTCTGCTGTTTGACATTGTCAAGCTCAATGCTTTTTCCCATGAGTAGGTGTAAATAGGATATTTTGTGCATTTTTATTCTCCTTATATTACTAATAAAATCAAGCATCTTTTCATGTGATTGTTGTCTTAGGACTAAGTATAACAGAGGATAAAAACAGAAAGTTGTAAAACTGCTGAAAGTCTTTAGAGAAATGTAAAGTTACTCCATGTAAATGTATAAGAATAGTTATTCCCAAATTGACTTAAGGATTCATTGCAACTCCAGTAATCTAACAATTATTGTGGAACTTGAAGAGATAACTATAAATTGATGTGGAAAAACAAAGGACCAAGAATAGTCAAAATGTCTCTTAAAAAATATAAGGGGGCGTGGGGACTTGCAGTGCAATACTTATTGGAACTTACTAATAATAGTAAGCTCTAATAATTAAGACGGCCTGATTTTAGTATGGACATATGTTGTACAAAGTGATAGCTCAAAAGCAGCCCCACACATATATAGAACTAGAGTTCATATCAGTGGTGACTTGTATATAATCTTTCACCCAGATGTTCCTTTTTTAGGACTCTTTCTCAAAAATTATACAAGTATTTAATGTTTACTGCACAAAATGTTTATTGTGTAACATATGTATTGAATATAGAAAATCTGGACTGAAATGTTCATTAATAGGGAGGTCATTAAATTACATGTATTGAATATTTTATGGCTGTTAAGAATATAAGGATTTCTTCCTTATATTTTTATAAGGCATGGAAAGATGCATCATTCTTTTAAGTAGAAATAAGGGGGGCATGTGTGCTCTCACGTGTGTGTGTGCATATAGAAAAAGTCTGGAAGGATATATACCAAGTTTGTAATTATATTTGGGAAAGGAAGCAGAGATTTTAATTTCTGTTTTAAATATTTGATTTGTTTCACAGATTAGGAATAGTATGTAATTTTAAAAGAACTAAACAAAACAGACATTTGAAGACAAATTTCTAATACTAATAAAGCCATAAATAGTTTAAAATTTTCAGAAAAGTTTGTATCCCTTTTGGATGCTGTCATGATAGAAAATCAGACTGTAGGAAATGCGGGGCTGGCTCCAGCAAAGGTTCCTTTCCTGCAGGAGTTGCAGAGTTACACATGACTGTTGTTCGACTAAATTCTTACAGAAAAAGTATTTTTTAGAAAATGGGCAGATTGACAGATTAGTAATGTCATATTATGAAAATTAAAATAGATTATTGGTTTAATTTGTTGAAATAAGATTATTTATAAAAGACTTCTATTTAGCTCTTACTTGATTTTTTATTCTAGATTCCTGTTCATCCTGTGCCTGATCCCTTAGTTCATGAAGTTCTAAACTTAGCTTTCAAGCACTTTAAACATAAGGAAGGGTAAGTAAAATACTAACTTGGGATTGTTGCTTTTCTCTATGGTCTGGGGTTTATACCATTTAAATATACATACTTTGAACTCTCATCGGTCATTTCTCTTTAGTGTTCAAAGCAGTTATCTTCCTATTTTTTTTAATCCACACAAAATGATTTTGTAAAAAGAAATCTAAAAACCATTGATTGGATTTATAAAGAATCAGAAGGTTAAATATCATGACAAATTAAAACCTAGAGATTGGACAAAATTTATGGGATTTTTATTTTCCTATAAATGAAATCTTCAAAGAAAGTTCTATCATACTCTAATGAGAAATTTTTATATGTAGTAGGAGTCTGTTAAAAATGTAGTGAATAATAACACATTTGTCCTCTCGTTTCAGGTATTCAGGAACCAACACTGGGAACGTGCACATTATTGCAGACCTGTATGCAGAGGTGATAGGGGTTCTTACCCAGTCGAAGTTAGTGTCACTGACTTTGATTCGCTTTTTGTTTTAGCATGCTTTGTTAATGATGTAATAGACACTGACAGTTTGAAACCTATTATATTTTTCAGAATTCTTTTGAAATCTGTTCCACTTTTTATTGTAAAGCTGCTCTTTATTCCTTAAAGGATTTTAAGGTAGCACTTGTACCTTAATTTCACAACTCATTTTTATTTGGGGGGGTTTTCCCATAAATATATGAATTGAGGAGGTCAGAAACTGCCCAGAACAGTCAGGTCATTACCATATTCCCTATTTTCAACAATTCTACAAGAAGTGCTTTTTTTGTTTTTTTTTTGTTTGTTTTCATAAAATCTCCCTTTTAGAACTCTTTTTTGTAAGATTTTATTTATTTTTAGAGAGGGGAAGGGAAGGAGAAAGAGAGAGAGAGAGAGAGAAACATCAAAGTGTGGTTGCCTCTCACGTGGCCCCCACTGGGGACGTGGCCTGCAACCCAGGCATGTACCCTGACTGGGAATCGAACCTGCAATGCTTTGGTTCGCAGCCCGTACTCAATCCACTGAGCTACGCCAGCCAGGGCTCCTTTTAGAACTCTTTATAAAGCTAATAATTATTTTCAATACTTTCCAGTTGAGTGCTTTTATTTTTGAGATAGCAGTGCTGTCTCTTCCTTCTAATCATTTTATTTGTTTTAATACTAAACAGTTTTGAATAAATAGAAGGGATACCTAATAACTATAAAGAAAGATAAAAGATACTAGGTTACTCCATGAAGAGTGTTATTTGTTAAAAGTTACCCTCATTGAGTTTACTGAACCATCATTATAGTAAATACTAAAAAGAGGTGTGTCTTTAGTATTTTGTGTTTGCTCTGAAGACTGGAAGATTTTGAATTTCCTTTGTTGCTAATGGGGAATTTATAAAGTAAAAAGTATCAATTTGGATTTTTGTGGATGTCAGTTAAAGAACCTTTGGCCCTGAAATCATCATATAAAAACCATTCTAAATTCTAAGAAGTCAAGCATTGTTAATGTTCAGTAGTTTAGATTTTAATATTAAGCAATGCATTTTATTTAGTATGTTTTTCATCCTTTGTAACATGTACACTAGGCACCCTTGCATAACCAGTGCTGTAGAACTTAGAACATAGTTTGAGTATTTTATGTGATTTGGGCAATCATATCTTAATATCTCACTAATATTTAATCAGTAACAGATCCCTATCTCAAGAATTATAGACAGAAAAAAATGGGTAAAAACAATGATTTATTTATTTTTATGGAATATTAGTTCATGAATTTAAAATTTTTCTCAAAAATGAAATTGTCAGGATTATATATTATAAATTCTAAATAATATATTAGCAAGTTGGATCCAGGACCACTAAGTTAATTCTAGGATGGTAAAGATTATAAATTCAAACGGCCAAGTTAACTTATGAAATAATGCTTAACCTCCTAAGTCACTCAGAGCAATGTTGAGGTGTTTTCCACCCACACATGTAATAAGGAGAAAAGGAAGAACTGTATTACAGTCGTGCCTATGCATTTCCTTCAATTGTAGTGACTAATAATTACTGTGAGTATGAGAAGTTTAGTGAAAGAGAAAACCTTTGGATTCTCATGTTAATTGCAATGTCAAGGTATTTATTCACTTTTTAAATATTTTAATAAAACACAAAAGAATGCTTTCATGAAAAATAGTGTTGAATTCTCCAAGAATCAAATGCAAATAGAGAAGCTGAACTTCCGTTCGTGTACCCACATTTCACTAATATGTAATTTTCTTTTTCCTTACTGTAGTCAGTGACTGTTGGAAACTATACTTTTGTCATTTCAACTTTCAAGCACTGGTTTCTCCAAGTAACATCAACAGTAAAATCTTTACTTCTTTTATAATATACAGAGGAGGAAAATGAAGTATTACTGATTAATAAACTATTCGATTTCTTTTTCCAGTGTAAGCAAAGAAAAGTGTCGTAGCCTGTACAGTTGTAGTCACTGAAATGCAGGATGCTGCTCACATGTTCTGAGCGTTTTGAGGCTTCAGCTTATTCTGACTGAGCCCGCGTCCTCCTGCCCTTCTCCATTTTTCCTGCAGTATAGTGAGATGTCAGTTTTGAGTAATAGTTTATAGTCCATAATCACTTGCTTTACCTCATTCAAAAAATGTGTAGTCTTCAGTCCACTCTCCATATAACTCAAATTGCAGACTTTATAAGAAGGAGCCTTAAAAATTGTGGACACTCTCTGATTTACATGGGGAAGTTTTATGGGTGAATTATTTCATATTATTTTTATTCTGATTACTAATTATTAAATGGTAATGATGCCGTATCAATGATTATATAGGAACAAATAAATCCGATTATTCCTCTTTAAGGAACTTCTGGTTTTAAAAGAAATAAAGAGGAAATTTAGAATAACAGATACTTTTGTCTTCCTCTGTGTGTTTTTCTGGTAATTTTGATGAGAGTAGAGAAAAGAGACGATGTTTCGGTAAAGCACCTTTTGATTTCAACCTTAAATAACATCTAGGAAATTCATGTTCTTAACTCATGTGAAATTATGTACCTGTGTGTGTTAAAGGTTTCAGGCTGTGAGGAAGAAGTTTATGACAGAGTTAAAAGAACTGCGACTGAAGGAACAAAGTCCACATGTGGTACAAAGTGTCATCAGCCTAATAATGGGAATGAAATTCTTCCGCGTGAAAATGTACCCTGTAGAAGATTTTGAAGCATCGTTTCAGTTTATGCAGGTGATATGCCTTCTCAGTTGCAGCGAGTTAGCTGAACAGTAGCTTTCTTGCTCATCATGCCTTTTAAAAAGAAATAAAACATACATGAATTAATGACAGTTATTAATTATTCCAGTTGTAAAGTTGTCACAAGTGTAAATTAACTTTCTTTTTTAATTGAAGTATGTTTCATCATAGCTTTTTAGTAAAGTTGCAGAGTATTTACAGAATTATTGTATATGAAAAATTATTTAATATTCCTTTTTTTGTTGTTAATCTAATGTATTCTCTCTCCCTGCCCCAAGGAATGTGCTCAGTATTTCTTAGAAGTAAAAGATAAAGATATAAAACATGCACTTGCCGGTTTATTTGTGGAGATTCTTATCCCTGTAGCTGCTGTAAGTATGTTTGTATTTTTATAGTGTTTTAAATGTACCTTTTTACTAAGGAAGTTGCTACATGAAGTATTCGTTCTTTCTGGTAATCAATCTAGCAGACAATTAAGCGGAAACTTTGAATGTAATGTGGGTATAGGGGAAATGAGTGTAACAGCAGAAGAGCATACGTCGGTCTGTTAACAAGGTTCCGAGACGGGAGTGCAGAGTGTTTGCAACCAGCGTGATGGTGCCTGACGTGGCTCAATAATGTAACCCGCTGCGCTGAATCACGGCTGTCTCTCCTTAACAAAGTGATAGCCACTTTAGGAGCCACTGAAGAATTTAAAAGTAACGTGATGAACATCCTGGAGTTTACAGGACTGTATCGATTTTACGTGTTCTATTCTGTAGTTGCTGTGACATCATACCTGTCAAAATGTGTCCTCTGAACTATTTAGAAAATACAATGGCAGTATCTTTTTATGGTGTGCAAGCAGTATGTTATTCAAAACTAACTTTGCAGTTACTAGTAATAAAATATCTATAGTAAGGAAATTTATAGCACCTATTACAGATTTTTTTATTTCTTGGTTTCGATCCCCTCCCCACCCACACTAGTTTGATTCCCCCCCCCCCCCCCAAACACACAGGTTTTTCTGTGTGGTATGTGATGGTGCTACTCATTTTCAGTATCCTGCACATTGCAGTATAAATGATTCATATATATGATATATTATTCTTAGTTTTACGATTTGTGAAAGTAAAATTGACATATGATGAACTACCCACATTTAAAGTGTACAGTCTGACACATGCACATGCCTGTGGATCGTCACCATGCTCATGATAACGTTTAGCCTGTCACCCTCTCAAGTTCCCTTGTGCCCCTCTAACCCACACTCCCACTCACCCCATCCTGTTCTCCAGCAGTCGTGGATCTTGCAGTTTCTCTGCACTGGTTCTGGGTTGCCTAGAATTTTATGCTGATGGAATCTCACAGTGCAAACCTTTTCTGACTTCTTCCCCTCTGCATAGTTAGTTTGAGCCCAACTATGCTGTGGAATATATCAGTGGCTTAGTCCCTTTTCATCATTGAGAAGTATTTCGTTGTGTACAGTTTGGTTACGCTTACCTGTTTTTGGATCTCTGGCTTATTTCTGGTTTTTAGCTGTTACAAGTAAAGCTGCTGTGAACCTTCCTGATAAGTTATGGATGGACATATGCTTTTTCGGGGAGGGGGGTGGCAGGGTGGTAAAAACCAAGGACTGTAATTGCTGGACCAAATGGTTGTTATATGTTCAACTCTTTAAAAAATTGCCAAGCTATTTTCCAAAGTGGTGGTACCGTTTTGCATTCCCACGCGCCGTCTGTGAGAGCGCTGGTTCCTCCACCTCCTCGTCAGCACCTGCTTCGGCCCGTCCTTTTCATTTTAGCCCTTGTCATCGGCGTGTCGTGGCATCTTGTTCTGGTTTTTAAGGTGCGTTTCTCTAATGACTGGTGCTTTTGAACGTCTTTTCATGTCCTCATTTGCCTTTTTTTTTTTTTTTTTTGGCAAAATGTCTGTTGAAATATTTTTCCCCATATTTGTAATGGGTTATTTGTTTTCTGATTGAGTTTTGAGACATATATTTTTATATTCTTAAAATATATTCGGGATACAAGTATTTTATCAGATATAAGCTCTGTGAATATTTTCTCCTAGTTCACCATTTGTCCAGTCGTAGGAAGCAAGACTGTTGATAACGCTCCCTTGTTTCTATGCTGCCTAAGTCTTCTCCGGTGCTGTGTTTGCTTCTGTGGTTTATTAGTTTGCAAGGGCACCCCTAACAGTACCATGAACTAGGTACCTTAAACAACAAAAATGTATTGTCTCACAGAGAACCTGTTCCATGCCTCTTGCCCAGCTTCTGATGGTTTACTGACCATCTTTGGCATTCCTTGGCTTCTAGAAGTCTCACCCCTATCTGTGCTTTCGTGTTCACATGGTATTCTCCTCAAGTGCATTCTGTGTCCAAATTTCCCCCTTTTTTAAGGACATCAGTCATGTTAGAATAACCCCTGCCCCAATATGACCTCATCCTAATTGAACTAATTATAACATCCTAATTGAACTGATTAAGGAGCTGAAATCACATTCAGCCTATTGAAGGCAACCTTGAGACTGATATGGCCCCCTGGGAAAATGAGTTTGACACTCCTGATCTGCAATGACCTATTTTGAAATAAGGTCACATTAGGAGATATGTGGGGTCAGGACTTCGACAGAGGAATTTGGGGTCAGTGCGGGGGAATGACACAGTCTGCCTCTGCCTGGAACATTCTTGCCTCTCTGTGACCTCCCTGCCCCCTTTCCCTGGTTGGGCTCTGCTTACTCATTTATTACATGTGTTGAGTGCTGTCTGTGTCAGGCCTCTTCTGTGCCCAGGGGATGCAATGCTCAAGGGGGGAAAGACTCCCTCCTCCTGTAGTTCACTTTTGAGGAAAACACAGTAAGCCCGTATGTGAAATAGGTAGTGTGCAGGTGGTGGTAAGTACTAGGGAAAACTGAAGCAGGGCAGGGGGATAAAAATTGCTGCAATGATAAGGGAGTTGAAATTTTAAATAGAGTGATTAGAAAAGATAACTGCCTTAAACAAGATGGTGACAATTGAGCAAAAGCTAAGGAATGAGGGAGTTAGACATGCTACTATCTGGGGGAAGCGCTTCTTAGGTAGAAGGAGCAAGGTCAGACATCCAGAAGCAAGAACATGCATGATGTGCTGTAGAAACACCAAGGAGGCCAGCCAGCGTGGCCGGATCCAGTGCAGGGGCCAGAGTAGGGGGAGATAAGGCCAGCGAGGTTAAATGGGAAGCTGTTGCAGTATTTCAGGTAAGAGATACTGGACTCAGCTTACATGTGTCTTGTGAAATTTTTCCACGGGGGCCCCTTTCTGCCTGCTCCAAGACCACGGAGAATTTCACTTTCCTCCTACAGCATCTGTTACACCACCTGTTCGCTCGCCTGTGTTCTCTGCTTGTTCCCTCAGGGCGGGGACCAGAGATCAAGGTTTATCTTAGTTACTTAACATTTGCCCAGTTGGCTCATTGTAGTACTGTACTTCAGTGAGATCCTCAGTGAATTATTAACCGGCTTTTAAACCTTACAGAGAGTTCTGGTAGTTTGAGATAACGTTTATAACCACTTTTTTTTTTTTTTTGCATCATCTTTTTACCTAGGCTGTTAAAAACGAAGTGAATGTTCCCTGTTTGAAAAATTTTGTGGAGATGCTTTATCAGACTACTTTTGAACTGAGCTCCAGAAAGAAGCATTCATTGGTATTGAAAAACATTTCAAAGCTTTACATATTTAATCAGGAGTTTTAGTCATTGATTTATGAATTCAGTGGAGAAATTAAAGAATTGTAAAAATTGTAATTGTCAAATACCCAAAGTATAATGTAAGGGCAAATATATATTTTCTCCTTTTTTAAAAAACTTTCTATTCTTAATTTAACTAGCCCTGTATTTGATAGGTTATTCAGACTACATTCTAGGTATTTACCTGGCTTGATAGGTGCTTTAAATTATGCATCTGTCATACAATATTGGAAAGGTTGAATGTACTTTTGTATTGAACCACAGATTTAACATTATAATGAACTGCATTATTGAAGCATCATCTTACTTAGGAACCACTGTCTGTCTAATCACATTTTTTAAAATCAGAGATTCCCCCCTGGAAACACATAACCACCCATTTCTTGTAACTGAGAGATTTCTCTTTAAATATTCATGCAACTTGAGGAAAGTTTGGTGAATTGGACAGATACTTGACCACTGAAAATAGTTATAATAATAATAAAAACATTCATATTGCCAGGCATTGAGCTAAGTGCTTTGCATCCTTTGTCTTACGTTAACCCTCACAACCTTGTAGAATATGTATGATTATTATTTTTTACATTTTAGGAAAATGAGGCTTATTGCTCATAATGTATCCTCCCTGAGGTCAGACACCTGGCAGTAGAAAGCTGAAACTGGAATGCCAGTGTGCCCTCTGACCCCAGGGCCCGTGGTCATAGCCCCGCGCACAGGAGTGTGGCTCCCGGGAGGAAACAGTAGTGAGCTCTAGCCCGGGGGAGATGGTGGGTCAGCGGACTGTTCCCACAGGAAACTTGCCCTTCATCATTCCTTGTTAGATGACTCGGAGAGATCCTATTTTTTATTGTAAATTGGAAAACTGCGTAGAAGAGTCTCTTAATTTCCTTGTTTATAAGAATAAATGAAATGTAATTTATAAGGCCAGTGCTTTCTCATGCAAAGTGCTAACGCTCTCTGTTATCTGTCTTCCGTAGGCTCTGTATCCGCTAATTACCTGCCTTTTGTGTGTCAGTCAGAAACAGTTTTTTTTAAATAACTGGCATATTTTCCTACAGAACTGTTTGTCACATTTAAAGGTAAGACGCGATCTCATTTGTGACCTGTAAATACTGACTGTAGTGTATTCACTTGTGCGTATACATAGAGTTTACATAATAAAACGTTTCATTACTATTGGTACATGTGAATAATTAATAGTTTACTGTACTCCATTTCGTATACAGACTTCATTTTTTCTATAGAAAATCAGTCATGTATAGACATGAAGAAACTTTTGATTGAAAACTTGCTTTGTCTTAGTGAAAATTATGTATTTTTAATTATTGATGTTTTTATATTATCTTAGATCTAGCCGTATTTGTTAACAAATTCCTTTAGAATTGTAGAGTATGTATTAATCTTACAAAACTCTTCAGACACTTATTTTATGCTTTATTTTGAGAAAATTCAGTAACATTAGCTCAAGTCTGAATAATATGAAAAAAAGCTTGATAATAAAATATTCCTGAAAGTACATTTAATGTAAGTATGTACAGTCAAATTAACATGTGGTACAGGGTCCACATTTACATTGATGTAAAATCTCCTGAAATTATTCTGACTTGAATCAATACTGTTTGGCACATCAGTGTCCAGTCTCTCTTAGTAATGAAAACAGAACTGAGGCGGAAGGATCATTATCTGCCTGAGACACCGTGCTGGCATGGTCTCACGGGACCTGCCCTTCTTCTGTGGGGGGAGAACTGCTAGTGACGGACACAGAACCTGAGACTCCAGATGCCTTAGCGGCACGTCATGTGGATGCTTGATTTGAATACTGTTTTGATACACAGATTAATATATTTGACTCTTTGCTTACAAGTGATATGAATGGGCAGACATGACATTTCATTTCCTGTTATTCCTCTAAGTTTAGGTTAAGACTGCAAAGCTGATACTTTAAAGACAAAGACAAGGCACATGCAGATTAAGTGACTTGTCTTGAGCCCTGCAGCTCGTTGTGGTATGGTGAGGAATAGGACTGGCCCTCCTTTTCCCACTGTAGGGACGACCCCCTGGGCAGCGTTGTCCCATGTGGCTTTTTACTGACTTTATGTACCATTTTCAAAAATGCCTTGATTTTTTCATAAGGTATGCAGAAAATATAAGTCTTTGAAAACATTTTTAGCCATTCTCCTCCTGGATCCACATTGATGTTATTACTGATATTTGGATGAGAATTGATATTCCCTCTTTGCTTCATTTATGGAAATTCCCATGGCCAAATCAAGCTGATTAAAAACTCTTTGTGACGCGCAACCAGAAAATAAGTTTTTGTTTACATAATTATATAATATAATGTTTTCTGTCCTTATTTTAATGGTTTATATAGAGGTACTTAAGGGAATTGATAATATTCTGGGTAATGTGATTCTTTATACTTTCAATAAAATGCTTTAAGACACTTAAGTGTTCTTGGAAGGTTGCTTTGTTCCATGACAATTCATACTTTTCTGTTGCTCGTTGGAATTTTTTTATATATCTACGTTTCCACCTAACATATTTGCAATTCTTTCGCAGTCCCTTAACTTTTTATTTTTGTCTTAAGGCTTTCATGTAAAATGCTCTGTTTTCTTTGAACCCTTACCTCCTGATAAATACTTCTGGCATATTGTCCATTTTCATGAATGGCTGTGTCAATCTGCCAGGCTGAAGGAGATAAGAGCCACTTAGCATGAATATTTGGAGTGTAATTGTCTTGGCCATTAACCCTTAACTTACATTAAGGCTCTATTCAGCAGAAATTTTATGAACTGATCCTGCTCATTATGCTTTAGATTCTGTAGCTAGGCTGCATAGTCGATGTAATGAATTGAGCATTCAGGAGAAAACTACATCAGTTACCTTTGTGACAGGTGTAATTTGTTTTTTAAGGATAGGAAATACTGGCTCAAGGTAAAGGCCTTACCTAAACTGATTTTGAGATTCAACTAATCTCTTAATTTAAAAAAAAATCTATAACAATTTTTCATTTATTAGACCTACGAGTTAAAATAGATTTTTACTGATATTTACTGTATGCTAGATCCTCTAAGTACAGTACCTCATTTAATTCTTACTGTGACCAGCTGAAAGAAAATTAATAAATGACCCATGTTTAGGGAGCCAGGAATTGACAGAGCTAAGATTTGTATCTAGATCCATCCAGTTCCTTAACTTTTGCTCTTTCTGGTCTATCATGTTACCGTTTAATGTACTGTAAAGAATGATGCTGTAAGGAATGTTTTTAGAAAATATTTTGACTGTAATTCTAGGATATTAAAAAGACATCATTGAGAGTCATAAAAATAAATATGACACATTTTCAAGTCATCTTAAGATGTTGCATAATTTTTTTAAATTATCATACCAGTTTTGAAGTTGATAACCATAAAAAAATGGGCTTTTGTCCTGCAGGCCCCGGAATAGAAGAAAGAGCATTAGTTTCTTTTCACTGAAAATGTTAAATTTGTTATTTTTGTTCCTAAACAGAACTTGGTAGTTTCCCATTTCAACTGAGGTCATTAAGTGAAAAATGATTTTAACACTTCTGGAGAATAATTAAGAGAAGAATAATAAAAGTACATACATATCACACAAAAATATTTTGAAGATTTTTTTTTCTACAGTGCTATGTTTTATGTTTATCTTCTTCTAAAAAGTCAAATTTATTTGAAGTCATTTCCTCTGGAGAGGAAAAGTTAGACAGTGAAAATTGTAAATATTTTCTCTTAGTTTGAGTATTGTAGATGTATCCCACGATGCCCAAATTACAGGATTTTTTTTTCCTTAATGTTTCTGGCCAGTCTTGGAAATTTCAAATTTCTTCTCAATAGAGGCCTTGGTGAGGAGCTGTCTTGTTTTGTGCTTATTTTCATCTAACATGCATGTGCTGCATCTCATGTTCATGTTTGCTGTCTCACGTTGCTTTATTTAGATGCCATCTAACAACAGTATCAGAAAACAAATAGAAACACTCCAGGTGAGTTGTGTCGATGTAAAGTATTGCTTTATCTCCTCTGAGTGTGGCTTATTTATTTATTTACTTATTTTTACCCATTATTGCTTTGCATGTCTAATGTATTTTTTATTCATGCCTGCCTCTCATATTGTAACAGAAGAGTAGCACACAGCAGGGACATTCTACCGGTTTAATATTAATGTGGCCCCAGAAAGATGAATTTAAAATATTTGATAGTGAATGTTGATTGTTAACCAGAATCCTCAATTTTAATTAAAGTAGTCTAATTTACATTAGCAGAGTAATCGGAATTCCATTCTTTATCGTATCAAATCTTCATATAGATAAATGTGCAAAAGTATATTTTCTAGTGGTTATTTTTTGTAAACATACCTTTAGTTGTTGCCTTGTTTGCATTGCTTTTAGTCATAAGTAGTTATATGTTCATTATTCTACATCTTAAGAAAACAAAACAGAATGCGCTAAATTAACAATAGGATTTAAAAATTTCCTTTTGTCTGTTGCTATATATAAAATAATGGTTTAACAATAAGAAATCTTTGGAAGCTAATGAAATTAATGCTCATGTATAGCAATCAGTGCATCTTACAACCAACATAAAGAGTTTCTCCTAATAAAGTTGATTAGCTACACTTTCGATATTCACAATTAAATCTCATCATATCACTGGTCATTTGAGAACTTTTTATAATAGCTAATATGAAGAAAAGGTTTGTCAATCAAATTGTGATTGAAATGGAATACTTTTCTGATTCTAAATAATAATAATTTAAATAATGTTCTGCTTCTAAGTAAAAAGTCGAAGGTGTAATACTTAACACTTACTGAGCATTTAATATGTACTAGGCAGTGTTTCAAGTGCTTTTCACATAATTTCCTAAATCTGTGAGGTAGTTACCATATTACTTTCACTTTAGAGCTGAGGAAGTTGTGGCAGCAAATGATGTAACAGTATCCGAGGACGGGGTTTAGCCAGTCATTCCTAATTCCATAGCCCATGCTCTTAACCCACTGGTCCATATTTTCTCTCGTAAGGCTAATCACTCAGTATTTTGTATTATTTCATAAATGCAAATATCTGTAACAGTATTTGGTATTCTAGATTTTAACAGTATATGGGTTGCAATGAATTATTGCCAGGATTACTAATTCTTCATCATTTTGTCAGTATTGTGTGAACCATTTATCATCAAGTAATTTGATGTGTGCCTATAATTTTGAAGTTCTTAGAAGTATTAGTATGATTCTAATACTTTACTATTTTGTTTTAAGAGTATAAGGAATGGCCCAGGATTTCCATATTTATTATTTTTGAACTATCTGTACTTGCCATATACTAAACATATATTCAATACTTACCATATACAGATGTACGTACTTACATATTTAAAACTGTTTAAGACGGAAGAAAAAAAGAGGGATGAGGGCTTTTAGTTGTTGACAAAGAATGTATTTGTTCTGAAATGATTGCAAGTACTTTAATAAATAAACTTATTTTAATTCTCTTTTGTTCTAAACAGAATAAAGATCCTAAAATGTCTCGAGTTGCACTGGAATCTTTGTACAGATTATTGTGGGTTTATGTAATTAGAATAAAATGTGAAAGCAACACTGTAACTCAAAGGTGAGTGCCTTTGTTTCAAAGTGTACTTAAAATAAAATAGTGGTAAAAACTACCATGCTGATGGAATTTTAGGCAACATTACAAATACTTCGTAGAGGAATATGAATTCTCCCAACGTAGTATGAAGAATAGGAAACTAGTTTGCTTATGTTCTGTCAATTTAATGATCTCATTATGACTAATTTCTTTTTCTCATAGCCGTCTCATGAGCATAGTGTCAGCACTTTTCCCAAAAGGTTCACGTAGTGTGGTTCCTCGTGATACGCCTCTCAATATATTTGTGAAGATCATCCAGTTCATTGCTCAGGTGAGTGTTTCACCTCATAATGCACGTGTCCATGTTGGTTATAGGAGTGATGAGTTTTAGGAACTTGGAGTCTGAAATTGTGTTACACATCTGAAAGCATGATAACAAAACATTCATTACTATTCAGTGGTGGAAATAATAAATGTATGCTTTAAAAAGTGGAAAATGAAAGACACTGATGAATTTTGTATGTGTGTATGTGTGTGATGACATCGATTTAAATCATTGATCTGTACACTTGGAGAAGGAAAGGAGGCCCTCAGGTAGAAGAAGCACTTTTAGTTCATGGAGAGTCAGGAAGCTGTCTCATAACTCTACTGTTGGTGTAATTACTAACTACCTCCTGAGTATCTTGAAAGATTTTTGAAAATTGTTTTCATAATCTGTATTTCCTAGGTTCTTAGGTATAGATATTGGAATCCGCTGTAGATGGTTGAACCCAAAGGGATTTTTTTTTTTTTAAAGATTTTATTCATCCATTTTTAGGGAGGGAAGGGGGAGAGAGAGAGAGAGGGAGGGAGGGAGGGAGGGAGGGAGGGAGAGAAACATCAATGTGTGGTTGCTGGGGGCCATGGCCTGCAACCCAGGAATGTACCCTGGCTGGGAATCGAACCTGGGACACTTTAGTTCCCAGCCCGCGCTCAATCCACTGAGCTACGCCAGCCAGAGATTTTTTAAGGAATACCACTAACTCACAGAAATACTAATAGGCTGAACGATTAAGAGGAAACTATAGAATCGGGCTATCAAGGAAGCTGCTGCCTCCACCACAGTCAGAGTTGCCAGATTAGGGAGTTACCACCAGTGCTTTGGACCCGCGCTGCTGCTGTGATCCCCACCAGTGAATAGATTTCTTCTCCCCTGCCCTCCTTCTCACGGTACCAATTCCCAAAGACTCACAAGAGTGTACCACTGGGCTGGATCTGAATCACATTCTAAAGGCATCCTGGGAAATACCATTTTAGCTTTCTAGACGCTGCATTAAGGAAGGTTTATTAGAAGGGGATTGAATAGTTGCCGAGTGAGCGGATCAAAGGTTTTAATCACATTCCCCCTTTTGGGATATCAGCCGTGCAGAAGCATAGGTGGGCTTACCTCCTCAGCTTAGGAAGATGTTTGATTTCAGAATGTTCATTGTGCTCTCTTTCAACTGAAAACATGACAGTTTAAATGGCCCATGATGCAGTTATGGGCCATTTAATGGCCCATAAGTAAGTGAATAAGTAAGGAATATTTAAATAAAATGAATATACTTCTGTTTACTGGAGCACAGAACTAGTGATAATTAGTTAAGTATCAATCTATCCGTAAGATGAATGAAAACAAATTGTGCTTTAGGTCTGGTATTCAGGAAACTGTTGCCATTAGATTAGGGTGTAGCTCCGTACCCCTCACCCCCCACCTGGGGCGTTCCCACTCCCTTGGATTAAATGCTTCACACCAACACTCAACCACAACTATAAAACTCTCAAACATCAGTTAATCTTACTAGTTAATTTTTTCTTGAGATTTCCTTCCTGGAGCCCATTCTTCCCAGTCTAGCCTCACTGCTGTCTAGGCCAGCTGCATGCCCGCTGCCCTGGGACTATCTCCCACCGCCATTCTGAGACTTCCTGCACTGAGATTCTGAGTGATTGTGGCGAATGAATACTTAAAACCTTTCCATTGGTTTGGGTATTAAATCATTTGATAATAGTAAAATGCTTATAATCATTTTTTTTATTATTTAAAAAATTTTTTTAGTTACAGTTGACATTCATTATTATATTAATTTCAGATGTTATAATCTTATAACATCTGAATAACTATAATAACATCTGTCATAACTATAATTTATGTGTATTTTTCTGTATACAACTACATTTATGAATTTCTTATGGGCGTAGACCTTTGTTGTTACCATTATATGTATAATTCTTAGCATGACACCTAACCTGTAGTAGCAAATTAGAAGGACTTATTGTGGTTTTTTTTTTCTAGGAACGTTTGGATTTTGCAATGAAAGAAATAATATTTGATCTTCTCAGTGTTGGAAAATCTGCTAAAACTTTCACCATTAATCCAGAGGTAAAATGAAAAATATGTAGTGATATACTGCCCTAAACTTGGTGGGTTTTTTTGTTGTTATTGTTTTTGAGCACCAGTTCTGGAATCAGAACTCTTAGGTTCAAACCTCTAGTTAGCTGTTCTACTTCTTACTACAAGTGTGTTTTGAGACAAGCTATGTAACCTTTCTGATGGTATAAGAGTAGTTCTAAGCTTGGTGGGAATAATCAAGAAAGGAAGTTTTTCAGGTGAGCCCGCTCAGCTGGCTTCGAGAAGCTGTTATGCGAGTTCCAGTGTCTCATAGAAATAATATAAATAATATAAACATTAGGTTTCATTAATAAATCTTATTCATTCAACAATTATTGAGCATGTAAAACATGTCAGGTACTATTTTAGGTATAAGAGACAAAACAGACAAAAATCATTTGCCCAGATGGAGGGTACAATAATGATTTTTAAGAAGACAAAAACAATGTTATTTTCTGCTTCTGTGGCTCTGTTTTTCACCAGTAAATTCTAATTCATTCAGACATTTTAGACTCTATAGACATTCAGTTTCAGATTGTTTTAAAATATTTTACAGACGCATTGCTCATCAGAATCCAGTAACAGTTGAGAATGTACAAAGACTGTGGGTGCTGTCTCTCCTCCTGTGTCCTTCAACATAGGGGTGCTGGTCCTCCCCACAGTCAGACCCTGAGAGGCACATTTATGTGGTTAACAAACAGGACAGAAAGTTACTGAAGCTTCTCAGTAACAGGATTTTTAAGATAGGGTAGTATTCGTTTTCAGATTTTTTTAACGTGAGTGTGCATGAGTGTTTTATATACTTCATGTGGTTTTCAGCAATGAAAGACATTCTCTTAAACATCCATTTTCAAAAGTATTTTCTCCATTGAGCAAGTTTACTTCTAAAGTAGTTTTCTCCTCACTGAAACTCTCACACTAAGAATAGAAAAAGTCAGTTGTATTGTTTTGTTGTTTTTATTCATTTAGGCTTAATTAAGCATTATCTTCAATCTGTATTTTATGTTCAGGGCTCTTTTTAAGCTTGTGAGAGCTAGTTTAGTTAAAGACAGATAAAGGTATCCATCGATTCATTTAATCAAACACATGCACATAGCGAGAATCTGAAAGAAGGAGTAAGCGAGGGCAGCTTTGTGCAGCCCTCACGGTGGTGCGTTGTGGACTTCCCCCGTTCTTCAGGATGTCTGTCTTCCCTAACTGGAAGGTAGGATGGTGGCCATCTGCTGTGTAGACCAAGGGAGAGCACGAGTACTGTCATGTTATCAAGACAAGTAAAGCTTACAAGCTTAATGTTCTTTAGGTAACAAAGGGTATATTAACAGAGGTTTTATTTTTCTCCCCGTGTTCCAGTGAACTATCTTGCACACCCACTGGGATGCACTACCTGCTTTAGAGGCCACTGGTGTAGGTCAGAGAGAGCAGCAGCTTGGGCTGAGACAGCATGGTGCAGATGGAGGGAATATCCTTTACCGAGAGAAGCAGCATTGAGAAGGGAGCGAGGTTGGGGGGAAAGTGCATTTGGTTTGAACACATCAAACCTGAGACATCTTTCTCCCACACCCAAGTAAGGATGTCAAATGGATCTGAGGGAAAATCAGGCTTAAAATTAGTGGGTGGTCTGGTATGAGTGGTCACTGAAGTCATAGAAATGCATGCAGTTGCTTTGGAGAGAGGACATAATGATAGGAAAAGGCACCCCAGGAGCTTGTTGAGAAGCAGTCTGATACTCGGTGTCAAATAAAGGAGGCCAGACCCGGAGTGTAGGTAGCAGTGACACAGCCAGCAGTAGCACAGATGCAGCAAACGAAAGAAGTTCTTTCAGGAAAGAAGGAATTCTTGACAGTGGCCCGGGCTGCTGAAAGTCATACAGAATGCAGGAAAAGTGCCCACTGTTTGGAGCAGTATGGTCCCTAATGAGGGAGAGTCGTTTCACGGCAGTATTGTGGGGAGGCCTTATTAAGATAATTGTGTATAGTTAACAGAAATGAGGTATATGTAGTTGAAAGGGAAATGTTGAAGATGCAAGGAAGAGGATAATAGTATAATTTCCCCAAAATGTAAGGTCAGATGAAATTCTAGCAATTAGAAAGACCAGCACCCCCTTGACTCTAACGAGCAAAGGAGAGGAAGAAGAGGTACAGATACTAATGCACTGGTGTGCATTGTAGTGAGAGTTTGAAGACAGTTGGTTTTGGTTTTCTCCTTCTGTTGAGTAGGAGAAAACTCTTCTCCTTGGAGAGGGGAAGGGAAGAGAGTTGGGGAGTTGAGGAGGGGAGGAAGAGGCTTGGAATACCTTTACAGAGAATAGGACAGCCAGTCGACCTCCGAAGGGAGTGGGTATGCATTGGGGAATTTGAAATTAAAGCAAACTTCAGTGCCTGGACTGGTTAAAAAATGGTGAGCAAAAAGGTTAGTTTTTCTTCTATCTTCCCTCCTTCTTCCTATTCCCTAGTGTTACTTGACGAGGTGTTTTTTTTTAAATATTTTATTTATTTCTTTTTAGAGAGGGAAGGGAGGGAGATAGAGAGAGAGAGAGAGAAACATCAATGTGCAGTTGCTGGGGGTCATGGCCTGCAACCCAGGCATGTACCCTGGCTGGGAATCGAACCTGCGACACTTTGGTTCGCAGCCCGCGCTCAATCCACTGAGCTACGCCAGGCAGGGCTTGATGAGGTGTTTTTAACATGAAAAAAAATTTTTGCTGAAACTCTGACTTCATTATTTTAAAACTTTTTTCTCTGAAGAGAATGAACATAGGCCTCCGAGTCTTCCTTGTAATAGCGGACAGTTTGCAGCAGAAAGATGGTGAGCCTCCAATGCCAACGACAGGAGTGATTCTTCCTTCCGGAAACACTCTTCGTGTGAAGAAAATTTTTCTTAATAAAACCTTGACTGATGAAGAAGCAAAAGTCATAGGTTAGTGGTAACTGGAATAAATAACGTGTTTTTTGATACAGTTTAATGTTTTGTGAAAGTCTAAATTAAATCTATATATATATTATGTGTATATGTATATGTATATATGTTTGTGTGTGTGTGTGTGTGTGTGTGTGTGTATTTGCCTATTACAGTTATTCCAGTATACAGTGTGATAAAAAATGAATACATTTTTGATAATATCTAAATGTCAGATTAAGTCTTTGGGCTAATTTTTATTTTCCTACATGATGCTATCTACTGCATTTTATTCTCCCTTCAAATTTTAGTTCTCTGCATAATTGTTACACGTTGTCCAATATGCTAAAGCTGATCATCAGGAAGAGTATTTCACAGTCGAAACTCCTTCTTTTGTAACAAGGATAAACTAACATCTTTCAAAGATTAAGAGGCTTTTATTTTTACATAAAGTAACTGTAACTATTCTTTAATTAATTTCTGACATTTTATAACTAAGTTTTTTTTTTCCCTTGTAGGAATGTCAATTTACTATCCTCAAGTGAGAAGAGCATTAGACAGCATTCTCAGACACTTGGACAAAGAGGTCGGGAGGCCCATGTGTATGACTAGTGTGCAGATGTCTAATAAGGAGCCTGAAGACATGATCACGTATGCAGTACATTATTTCTTTTCATTGCTATTTCCGTTTTTGTGAAAGAGTATAGATAGTCGATTCTTGCTTACTCGCTTTGTTACTTTCTCTTCTGGACTTCTTCCATATTGCCGTGTGCTGTAGTTTTCTAGCAGTCACCCCTTCCATGTGCTCAGTTTCATTCTTTAAAGTGCTGTTGGACCTGGTATAGAAAGCAAAAGGGGTCCTGGATTCTCGGCCTAGTTTGCTGTCAGTGACCAAGGCCAATTCTGTGAGGGATAGACAAATCCTAGTTAGCCCAGATGTGTGTGGGCTAATTGGTTTATTAAGTCAAACAAATGCTTTTATTTCCAAGGCCCCGATAAACATACAGAAAACCTGAGAACCTCTTGGGAACCAGGGGTGCAGAGAGGAAGAATTGTATGAGTAGTTTTTTTTTAAAAAACAGTACTTCATGGCAATAGCTTTCCTTCATTTGCTAAGAAGTACCTACATATTCCATATAAGAGACAACATTTTTCAGATCTTAATATCTGCATTCTATGACTTAGATTACCAAATTGGAAATTGGATCTCTTAATTTAATTAGTACACAGTTATTACACTAGTATATACTGGATCTCTGAGAGTTTCTCCACACCACTTTCCTCGTGCGTGTTGGTAACCCTCACCAGGCTCCTGCCGCTGCGTGCGGGCACCGCCAGCCATGGCAGTGTCAGCGGTCCTCCGTCGGCTGTTTCCTCTGCAGCCCCATCCATGTTCAATTTGAACTTCACTTCTGATGATAGCGCTTTTCCTTTGCTGCTCCACCAACCATGACACAATTTGAAAACAGTAGTGTGATTCGTCTTTGATTATGAAGCACACGTGTTAGGTACATCGCAATTGGTGGACCGAAGCGCTAGCAGGGAAGCTTGCTCATGCAGTTACTTATAGGTACTTATAGGTAATGTGTGGTGACTGAAAAGTGAGCCATGCCCGGACGGGTATCAATTAACTAAAATGTGGGGACTAAAAGTCATGCACGGGGGAACCATGCAGAGAGGAGACTGACTATATAAAAACTCCCAAAGTTGGAAGCAAGTCCATTGACACTATAACAAATACTGGCCCAAAACATTTAAATCATCCAATTCTTTTATACATTAGAATTATTTTATTAGGCCACTGAAGGACACTTTGGATAAAAGAAATTAACTAAAAGCCTCACCTTAAAATATAGACCAAAATAAAAACCAGTATATTAAGATATTAGATATTTAAAATAATGAAACTATTGAGTAACTAGAAGAAAATACAGTAAAATTAAATTGTAGGAAGCCCCTGAAGGAACCGGGTGAATTTCAAAAATTGACACATTTTGTTACATAAAAACTTTAAGTGTATGCATGTCTTGAAGTAAAACAAAGAGACAAGAACAGACTGTAGCAACAGTGGTATATGATAAAGTCTGTTTTCCAAGAACCTTGCTAATAAATGATATTCAAGTTAAAATTTTTTTTGTTAATTTTATGGGTCCCCAAATAACCAATATTGGGTTATTTAATACCAATATAATTATTATTTAATAATTATTTACCAAAGACCTGAACAATGTGGCTCAGTTTGTTGGGCGTTGTCCCACAGAGCAAAACGTAACCAGTTCGATTCCTGGCCAGGGCTCACGTCTGGGTGTAGGGCCTGGTTCCCGGCTGGGGCGCATGCAAGAGGCAACTGATTGATGTTTCTCTCTCCCATCAATGTTCTCTCTCTTCTTCCCTCCCTGTACCTGTCTCTAAAAATAAATAAAATCTTTAAAAATATACTTATGTACTAAAGATGCAATATTAGTTAAATTATATTTAATTAAAATTTATTAATTTGAAATAATTGTGTTATAAGTAATTTACTCAATATTTATTGTTTAAACCTTATAGTTCCTATGCTTGCTTTATAATCACTGAGAAATCTTTTTTGCTTACGATGTTTTCCCTTGAATTATCTCTGTATTCTGTTGTTCATTTATAAACTGTTTATTACTTACTGAATTTGTATGTGCTGTTTCTGTAATACATTAAACTTTCTGGGGTGGGCGCCTATCTTCTGTAATTATTTTTGTAAGTTTGCTTTTATTTTCCAGCATGGTAATACACTTATTAAGACCTGTTTGATGTATTTTTCAGGGGGGAAAGAAAACCCAAAATTGATTTGTTTAGAACTTGTATTGCTGCTATTCCAAGGTTGATTCCTGACGGTATGAGCAGAACTGACCTCATTGAATTGTTAGCAAGGTAAATGAGCATTACTGTTTGCTATGTTGATTTTCATATCTCTTGATCCCTTTAAATTTTGAACCAGTTCTGTTATTGTTATCAGCAAAAGACTAGTGATAAAGACATTTAATCTGTTATTCGGTTTACTTCTAAACTCCCATTTTGTCTTTTACATTTTGTTAAACATGGTCTCCATACTCATTTTTAACTTTTAAAGTACTTTTAGATTTCCCTACAAATCCTACTTTCAACTCCCTCACTTTCCATCTAAGTAATATTTCCTGGGATTTACATAATGCATCACCCCTTAACATACAGGCATTCTCGGTGTGCAGTTATACCCATTAGGCAATCAATTTTTTGGTTAACCCTTACAATTATGTCTTTGGCACCTAGGGTGGTGACCAGGTCTCATTTTCCCTCTTTTCTTCTATGGCATTGCCCACAGGGTTGCAGTTTTTGTCTCTTTGCTGTGTTAGGCATGTCATAGATCTAAAAAAAGGAGTAAATAACATGAACCAAAGTTAAATATTACCTTCCAAGATTAATTCAAAGTTGAAGAGATGGCTTGTTGAAAACCTGCTCTATTGATGTAGTTAAGAAGTCTCCAGATAAGGGGTCAGACAGTAAGTATTTTAGGATTTGCAGGCCCTGTGGTCTCTGTCACAGCTGCTCGTCTCTACCTTTGTAGGTCCAAAGCAGCCATCCACAGCATGTAAGGGAGAGGCCATGACGGCTCTCGTAGGTGCCTGCCCGAGTGAAACTGTCTGCACTGGGCACAGATGGGGCATCTAGTGATTGGGCAAACATCTGAACAGTGACGGACAGTTTACTTTGCTGTTTACTTTGCTCTGTCCCCTATGATGTTTATTTACCAATTTACTTTAGCAGAAAGAAAGCTTCTAACAGGGATGTCCAACCTTTTTGGCATCTCTGGGCCACACTGGAAGAAGAGTTGTCTTGGACTACATATTAAATACATTGTGACATGTAATCACAAAAAAAATCTCATAATATTTTAAATAAATTTACGATTTTGTGTTGGGCCACATTCATGGCCATTGTGGGCTACATGCAGCCCATCGGCCACAGGTTGGACACCTCTGTTAGAGCCTAATCTATTTTGTCCCCTATTTCTCTCATTTGCAGTTGTGATGGCCACATCTTGTTTGCTTAAAAATAAAGCAAGCAAACCAACAAATCAAAGACACATTGTAAATTTGTAGACCTGTATGCCGTCTCTAAGGAAAGTTCGTTAGTTCCCCTGCCTTAAATTGGCCAGGCTACACTGTTCTCATGCTTCTGTACGCTGAGTCACAGATATGGTGTAAGATGACATTTACACGTTCGTGGGTTTGAGGGATGTTGAAAGAACCTTTAAAGGCAGCATCATGTAGTCAGTCAGCCACTCTCCTGTCCCACAGGACCTCCCTTGCTCAGAGACAGGATACTGGGCCAGAGACCCTTAACCTGACCCTGTTTGGTATTTCTGTTGCGATTGTATCACTGCTGCTGCTTTGTGGCTCACTCCCAAGTCTGTCTAGCTGGAATACGCTTTCTCTTCAGCCTCCTTTTCACTGAAGGTTGGCTGAGTGAAGGCCAGACCTGAGTTCAGCAGGGTGAGGACTGCGATACCTTCCTGCACCTAAAGCACACAGCTTTCCTCCTCTGTCACTGAGGAAACTCCATCACCCCAGTTTCCCAAGCGTGTCATTGTGGCACATTTTTAATCTTAGCTATGTAGCGTACCTACTCAGGCTGTTCTAACTCAGATGCATTTGTCTTGATGGTCAGTCACCAAACCAGTCCTCTTCAGCTTCCAATCAGAAGCGTGTTCATGAGGCATTACGTGCTGCAGCCGTCTTTTCTGTTTCTAAGTCACTTTCTCTATATCCTGTTAAGCATCCTTTAACTCACATTATGTTCATGTCTTTATTAACATGTCGTTAACATGTTCATGTTCTAAACATGAACATAACATGTCATTATGTTCATGTCCGTATTGTATGATGTCTTTAAAAGGCAATTTTGTATAGCCTCTCCTCTCATTTGTTTAGACTTAAACTGCCTTTAGGGGCTTATGTGTTAGTTTGACAAGTTTATTTTTTTCTAGGTATACTCCATTTATGATGTTACTACTAAATTTTTTCTCATTCTCACCTTAAGAATTGTTTCTGTTAAATTGAGTCCATCTTTATTGGTTGTATTTCCTTTCTGACAATCAGTCATCTTATGTGTAACTCTTACCTCAGCAGCGGGAAAGGAGTGATTGACATGAGTCATGTTCTTCCCAGTGATAGTAAAAGACAAATGGGAGAGAGTGTTAAGATGTGATATGATTGAATGTAATTTTTGATTGATTGTGGGATAGCATGGTATTTTAAGAACTAAGGTATTTTTAAATATAATTCTGATGTATCAGTCTGTATTTTCTTAAGTACAGCATTTGCATATGACCAAAAGTGTTCTGAATCATAGTGACAATGCTAACTAGTATTAATAGACTGATCTGTGAGTTTAAACAAATGATGAATATAGACTGGCGTCAGAAAGGATTGCCGCAAAAAGTGAACGTTGGTTTGTACCTTAGTACTTCTTGCAAACAAAATAAGAGGACATGTTCACTAAGGCCTTAGTGTTAAGTTTCGGATGACGAAGCTCTCGGAAGGCCTGGGGTTTGCTGACAGAATTCCGTCCGTCTGCACAGGCTCACAGTCCACATGGACGAGGAGCTGCGCGCTCTGGCTTTCAACACGCTGCAGGCGCTGGTGCTGGACTTCCCGGACTGGCGGGAGGATGTTCTGTCAGGCTTCGTTTATTTCACTGTGCGTGAAGTGACCGATGTCCATCCCACACTTCTTGATAATGCCGTGAAGATGTTGGTACAATTAATAAATCAGTGGAAACAAGCAACCCAAATGCATAACAAAAACCAGGACTCACAGGTACCATGTTCTTTCGTATTGTCGCTTTGGGTGTGGTCAGTGGTAAATGACCAACAACGGTCATACATCAAACATTAAAGGTTTTGTTTGTTTTATTCACCCTCAAAGTGTTCACAATCCCTCAAACTGAGTTTTTCTGTAGTTCGTATGTGAAATATGTAGTCTTTGTGGCTAACCTCTCCAGCCTCCTTCCTTTGATGACAATGGATTTTGAATGAACATAGGTAGTGGAGGCAATTCTAGCTCATATTTAGGTTATTTCCAATATATTTAAAGCTGAAATAATAATAATAATAATAACTGGGATGGCCTTTCATTTAAGTTATTTGGTTGTTTTGCCCATCCCTGTTTCTCATATACAGAGTGTGTGCTCCTTAACCATTGACGGTGCTCACATTACTGATCTGTGATAATGTGTAAGTCATAGAGCCTTGGAGTTGTAGAGCTGGAGCATCTGAGCCAATCCAGCTTCTCGACCTTTAATGAGCGTAAAATCGTCAGGGCCCTAGGCAGCTATTTCCACCCAGTTCCAAGGTGATGCCGTGCTGCTGGTCCTCACTTTGAGTACGAAGGGTGCAATCCAGTCCGCTCAGAGTCCACAGAGAAATGTTAGGCCAAGCGTGATTAACAGTGTCAGCTCCAAGGCCACAAAGTGGCCAGTGAATGATAGAAGTTAGGTACAGATTTCCTGTTTGGGTTGCCAATTAAATGTTTTTTTTTTCTACTATGTATACTGTTACATTTTTATGAATTAAATACTACTTAAATTGCTTGAGCTGAGGCAGACCTGTAGCCATAATTTCTGTGATTTACTTTACTCTTAACTGTTTTACTAGAATGTCTGTATGCATTTTTAAATTTCATTTTTAACCTCTGCTTATTTCTCAAGCATGGTGGCGCTAACGGAGGTTCTCACCCGCCGCCCCTGGAAAGGGGCCCCTGCTCCAGCGTGTTCCATGTGGTGGAAGGGTTTGCGCTCGTCATTCTCTGCAGCAGCCGACCCGCCACCAGGAGGTTAGCCGTCAGTGTCCTTAGAGAAATACGGGCGTTATTTGCACTTTTGGAGATACCTAAGGTACGATTTAGATACTTCGTTTACTTACCTAGTGGAAACACTAAAAAACTGCCTTTTTGTCCATCTTAATTACATTTCCATTACGACCATGCAGTATGACCTACCTTATAACAAAGTTTGTTGATGGGGTCTGAACTAACCCACTTGTCTTCCACTTGTAGCCAGTAGTGCTGTAGTCCATTTTTAATGTTTAAGTTTGGCTACTTTTCTTAAACATTCTTAATTTTTTGAGACATATGCTGTATTTGTATTTTTTTATAGGGTGATGATGAATTGGCAATAGATGTGATGGACAGGCTGAGCCCATCCATTCTTGAGAGCTTCATACACCTCACTGGGGCCGACCAGGTAACTGGCATGATTCCTGTAGCTGTGATGTAACGCAGTGCAAGGACCGTGGTGGCCAGAAGCCATCCAGTCTTGTTTGGGCACTGAAGTCATGTATGTACAGGACTTTCCTTTACAAATGTAATGCATTAGAAAGTATTTTTGAAAGCTACTTTAAAATTAAAACTACTTTTTAGGAAGTAGCACACATTAAAAAAAAAGTGGCGCTGGTTTATTTCTGTGGCTAGTGTACTGTCCCTTAGCAGTAAAAATATTTTATCTTTGTAAAGTTCCAGTCTTTCTGATCTAACAGGTTTCTCTTAAATCTAGTGTTACTGTTGACTGCTTTTTGCTATTTATTATGCCATGTAATATTTTTGACATATATACTGGTTAAAATACTAAGGAAACTTTCTGTTGAAATTTGGAGTAAAAAAATTGCCCTCTGCCCTTAGTAAGTGTATTTGTTTTTACTTTGCCACATAAAATTAAGTGCAAGGGAGCAAATATGTAGTATTTTATGCCAGAGTCTTAATGTAATTTGACTCATTAAAATGAAGAAAAATGCTTCATTTTTTACATTACTAAGAAAACTTATGCAAACTTCTTTAGTTGGGTTTGAACCAAAAAATAGTGTCATAAATCAAGATTTCAAGATGGATGTAAGAGTAACTATTAAACTTTACTACTTGAAAATTTTTTTCTTCCTATTTTAGAATATATGGACTAGAGGTTTATATGCTTTTTGCATAACACTTGGCTTTTACAACTCACAAATTATGCATAACCAAAGGAAATAAGGAAAAAACTTTATAAACCTAAGAGATGATTATAAATCTATACAATTTAAGGAATTCTGCTTTAGATGATCAACCTGAATTAGGCCAACAAAAAGAGTAATTAATGACTTTCTTCTAGTGCTGAAAGCAGTGCCTTGGTCTTAGTGGGTGCTTTATAAATATCAATTGATGATCCAGTGAATTTAGCATCTGTCCAGTTTAAGACTCCATTTGTTTTTGTTATTTGAATGGCATATAATTTGCTCTGAAGGTAAATCTTTTTAGTGTAAGAGCTCAGAGTATCATTGAGCAAATATGTGCGAATGTGTGCCTCTGGAGAGGAGTCCATTTTCCAGTCTGTTCTACTTATACATACACAGGGCACATCAGCATGACAGTTAGTAGTTCCTTTATGAGTTCTCGGGCTGCCTCTGTGCACCTACGAAAATTGCATATTCATGTGTGAATCACATAAGTAACGGTTCTTAACTTTTTTGTTTATAGATCCTTTTGAGACTAATGAACGATATGGAATCTCTCTCCAGAAAAACACATGTATGCACATGCAACAAAAAACCTTAAATGCAATTTCAGGAATTCACTAGTCTCTTAACACCATCTTAGGCCTCATATTAACCTGTTTTAGAACCTCTGTTCTTGAAACTACCAGCAGGCCACTTACACTTTAAAGCAGTTCATATGGCAGAACTTCAAAAGTCATGAAGTGTGTGGTAATCCATTCTTTTTTCTCTACATAGACTACTTTGCTGTATTGCCCCAGCTCGATAGATCTACAAACATTAGCAGAATGGAATTCTTCTCCAATTAGCCACCAGTTTGATGTGATTAGTCCATCACATATATGGATTTTTGCACATGTGACTCAAGGCCAAGACCCATGGATTATAAGTCTCTCCAGTTTTTTAAAGCAAGAAAACCTTCCAAAACACTGTTCTACCGCTGTGAGCTATGCTTGGATGTTTGCATACACAAGACTTCAGTTGTTGTCCCCACAGGTTGATATAAAGTAAGTTATTTCCCTAGTGTTAAATGTAAAAATGTATAGACCATCAGCTTTCATAATGTATGTATGAAAAGTTATATGAATCAGAAATCCCATAAATAATATAACTATGATTTATGGATGTATTAAGAAGGAAGATGGAAGTTGTGAAGAATGTGGGCTCATAATCCCCTTCATCCTTTTCATGTAATTGAATCTCACCAAATTGTAATTGTCAGCTTACTTAATCGCACAATGCTTGGTACCTAATATGAGTCCAGTGCAGCTGTATTGAATGAAGGACTTATGAGGGAAGGATCTGAAGGTGAGCGTGGCTGTGGATGTAGATAACTTTGTAGGTGAAGAGTGGAAGTAAGGAGAAGCCAACCTTAGTGACCTTAGTGTTGCTGCTGGCATTATAAGGAACACCATCTGTTGGTGGGGATTAGTGATGGAATGGAATTGGGTTGTAGTTTTGAGGATAATAGTAAAGATTTAGATTAACTGATAATGAATGGAGTGTTGACCACGGTCATTATAATCTGCAGTTAATTTCTTCTTGCTCTTCAATATAGAAGAGGATTTTTGAGTCTAAGTTTGAATTGCCGATCACGCCTTTTCCGGGAGGCCACTGTTCAGAGCGCATGGCATGCATCCTCTCAGGGTGTAACCTGCCCACATGAACCCAGCAGAGGCTCTCTAAACCTGGCTCCAGTCTGTACTTTCCCCCTTTCCTTTGTATCAGTGATTTCTGCACACTTTTAGGTTGGAACCAAAACGAGCCTCACAGAGTTCACTCAGTGTGCTGTGCAGTGTCCTTCCTATGAGCTTTGGTTCACATGAACCTGGAACACCTGCCTTCTGTCTGCGCCAGCCCCTGCCTGTCCATGTCTAACACACCTCAGCTTCCACCGCATTTTCAAAGCCTTCGCTTACATCGCCAACCCAGAGCAATTGTTCCTTCCTTTGGATTTGAATAGATATGTCTTTGGTGTTTCTGTGTGTACATGCTAGTTATGTGTCTCATAGATTCTCAGGTATTATTTATTGGGTTGTTTGTTTTTTTTTTTAATGAAGATTGACACTTTTTACCTTGTATAACATTTTTTACCTTTTCTTATTTGAGTCTCCCCTAATACCATATTTTAAATTATTAGGCCCTCTCCTACCACCACCTCTTATCTCCCTTTTTGCTCTCTTTTTTTTTTTCATGAAACTTAGCACCATCCTACATTGTTGTGTCTCGTTATCGTATATGTCCCCCATCAAATATGATGATTGTGATCTTTTTCAGGTTTTTGTTGTTTTTGTTTTTTACTGCTGTCAGAGTGCTCTGAGCACTTTCTAACATACTGACACCCGTTGAGGAGTTAATGAAGTTGTGCATGTGTATTACTTGTCTTAATATATTATAAATCTATTTAAGACAAAGACTATCTATTAGTATTTTACATGTTTTTGTTTTGCCTAGAGTTAATCCCAATAGAATTTGATATTTGGAAAGATTTATGGAACTGTTCCAAATGTTTTATTGGTCTGACCTTTAAAGACAGAAATTTGGCAGAAGCTTTAAAAATGTGGATATTCTGCCCTGGCTCTGGATTGAGTGCTGGCCTGTGAACCAAAGGGTCACTGGTTCAATTTCTAGTCTAGGGCACATGCCTGGGTTGCAGGCCAGGTCCCCAGTGTGGGATGTGCAAGAGGCAACCACACATTGATGTTTCTCTCTCTCTCTCTCTCTCTCTCTCTCTCTCCCCCCTCTCTTCCCCCTCCCTCTCCTTCCTCCCCTTCCCCTCTCTAAATGTTAATAAACAACTGTTTTTAATGTAGATATTCTTTTGACTTTGCAATTCCATTTTCAGGAATTGACCCTAGAAAATAATTAAATTTTTATTCTAGTTAAATATATATCCAGATATATTTCATTGTATATAAGAGGGAAGAGTTACTATTAGCTAAAATGGCTAACAAAGTTTGGCTATATATGTCATGATAATTTCTGTAATGATATGGCATACAGTAATCCCAGATGATCATGGAAGTATGTTAATTTACAAGGAAGATGTTTAAAATACATGTTAAAAAACAGGTATAGAACAAAAGAAACAACTGTTCAACTTTTATAAGTTAAAAGATATGTTCATGCATTTGTGTACATGTATGTGAATTACATGGGTAGAAAAGATACAGTGTGGGATTAAAGGTGATTTTCATTTTTTTTTTACATTGAACACATATAATAAGTTCTAAAGTGTGGCCCAAAGGTATTAACTTTGGTTATAGAAATAATAGAATGTGTTAAAATGATTCTATAATATGTTTAATTTTCCGTCTACTATTTCATTTATGTATATCTTACATTATTTCACGAAGATAAGAATAAAATCTTCATGCTAACCATCTCCCTGAAACCGATAGAAATTGAGCATTAGTTTAACAAAATTTCAGAACACATTGCATTACCTGTATGTACCTGTTGCTTTTGTCTCTGTTTTCGCCAGTAGCCCTATCAACGCCAAGAAGGTGAACACCACCACCAGCAGTGACTCCTACATCGGCCTGTGGAGGAACTACCTGCTGCTGTGCTGCAGCGCCGCCACGTCCGCCGCGGCGGCGGCCTCGGCGTCGGCGGGCTCCGTGAGGTGCTCTCCCCCCGAGACGCTGGCCTCTACCCCGGACAGCGGCTACAGCATCGATTCTAAAGTACGTTTCCCAGATCCCCCATTGCTCTGGGGTGGGGCAGTGGTGTTTCAGAATTTCTTTTCCAGGATATTAAAAGAGTTTGGCTGAAAAGTGTATTTGTTACTTGGACTGGTAATGAAAAAGAAGAGTTAAAGAAATCCCATTACTGTTTTATGGAATCCTAGTTGGAATCAATTTTGTATATATAATTTTTCTTTAATTCACTAAATTCATCAGAATGAATATTTTTAAAGTAGTTTTCATTTGTCTCTTTCCTTATTCTGTTTCCTATAGTCATGCACGTCTCGGTATCCAAAAGGAATGATTTAAATAACTATCTTTTTAGGATTTCCCTAAATTATGTAGTGGTACAAACGATACTTGTTGAGGACAGACACACAGCCTTCGTGATACGACACAAGACATTATGAGGAGGCTGAAGGAAACTTAGGAAACATAACATCTGGGTGTCTCACTTTACCACTAATGACTCTTTCAGAAGTAACTTTGTTTTACTCATTTTCATGAATCAAGAAAATGATCATAAAAAATGATCCATGAAAATAATGATTAAAAGACATAGACTCTCTGATGGAGTCAGCCCATTATGTGATGGTGAGTTTCTGTAAGAAATTAAGAGACCCACACAGCCCAGTCCTGTTAATGAACTTGCTGTAAACCATTGGCTAAATTATCTAACCATTCTAGGTTATGTCCAGCACAGGTGAATTTTTGAAGCACCATCATTCTAAAATTTCATCTATCCATTGTCCTTGCTCAAATAGTGTCGAAATGTCAAATTATTTAATTGGATGTACTATTATTTAGTGGATGCTCTAAATACATATTTTTCCCCCAGATTATTGGAATCCCATCCCCTTCATCCTTGTTTAAGCACATAGTTCCAATGATGCGCTCGGAGAGCATGGAAATCACTGAGTCCCTTGTTCTCGGTCTTGGCAGGACCAACCCAGGAGCTTTCAGGTATGTACTGTCCCATGTTTCCTCTATACACAAAAATGTGAGCGTGGCTGCCAGGAGAGCAGCTGTGGGAGCGGACTCCAAGGACAGTCACGTGTCGGTCTTTCTGCCACTGAGCTGGCCGTGTGACCTATTTAACAAGTCGTTGACCTTATTTGAGCCTTTACTTTCCCCATTCTGATTGAGAAAGTAAGACTTACCCTATTTTCTTCTCCAAATGGTTGTGAAAATCAAATATATACTATGTATAAATATGTTCTAGAAATAAAATGCTGTGTAAATCTTTAATACCCTACCAATTTATTTATACAGTGATTCTACTAAATTATAATCTTTTTTTAATTGAATTTGAATGTCACCCATTTTATTTTATTTAGTTTTTAAAGATTTTATTTATTTATTTTTAGAGAGGGGAATGGAGGGAGAAAGAGAGAGAGAAACATTAATGTGTGGTTGCCTCTCATGTGGCTCCCACTGGAGACCTGGCCCACAACCCAGGCATGTGCCCTGACTGGGAATCGAACCTGCAATGCTTTGGTTCACAGCCTGTGCTCAGTCCACTGAGCTACACTAGCCAGGGCTTACTAAATTATAATCTTGATCTATGGGTTAAAACTATAGTTTTTCTCCTTCGTGCTTAATAAAATTAGACTATTTTTTAAATAAATGTTTACATACATATTTTATATCATTCTTGATGTTTGTAATATTTTTTTAAAGATTTCATTTATTTTTAGGGAGGGAAGGGAGGGAGAGAGAGAGAGAGAGAGAGAGAGAGAGAGAAACATCAATGTGCAGTTGCTGGGGGTTATGGCCTGCAACCCAGGAATGTACCCTGGCTGGGAATCGAACCTGGGACACTTTGGTTCCCAGCCCGCACTCAATCCACTGAGCTACGCCAGCCAGGGTGATGTTTTTAATATTAATGAAGCAAATCCTTCATTTTTTACCTGAACTTCTGCTTTGTTATGGCTTGCTGGGCCCAGAATTTATTTTATTTTTATATTTTTTAAAAATTTTATTTACTTATTTTTAGAGAGAGGAAGGGAGGGATAAAGAGAGGGAGAGAAACACCAGGTTCTCACAGGCCCCAATTGGGGCCTGGCCTGCAACTCAGGCATGTGCCCTGAGTGGGACTCGAACCTGAGTGCAACCTTTCAGTTAACAGGCCTGCACTCAGTCTACTGAGCCACACCATAAATTCAGGGCTGGCCCCAGAATTTATTATTTGAGATTGTCCTCCATTGATGTGAGGTGGTATTTGATGTTTTATCTCTGAATGACATGCACAATACTGAATAAATTATAGCATGTTTGTAGGTATAGAATAGCATTCAGTAAAAATGAAGATTTGGGAGATTGTAACAAGTAGATACCCAATTGTGCTAAAGCAAAAAACGGGATAAAAAGTGATCTCAACTTAAACAAATTCTCATAAATAGAAACAATTCTGAGAAAAATAACTTAATTGTCTGTGGTAGTTTTCTATAGATGATAAAATTGTGGATGGATTTTATTTTCTTCTGCTCTTTGTATTTCCTCAGTCTTTTATAATAACCTCATTTTCTATTTTAAAATCAAAATATAAGCAAAGATAAGATTATTGTGTTCTTGAAGTTCATAACATTTTACCCATTAATTCCATTTGTAAGAATTAATTGTAAGGAAATAATCAGAAATAAAGACAAAGATTAATGTGCAAAACTGTTTGCTGAGACCGTATTTATAATAATAAAAATTACATAAAATTTAACAAATCGATAATTAATGAAAGTGTTTAGGAAAACTATGGCATTTGACCCTATGTTAGAATACTGTGGATTAATTAGTTGCCTATAAAAGTCATTAGACTAGTATGAAGTAAAGGGGAAAAAAGGATACCATCTTATATATGATAGGGTTTCAACTATCTAAGATGTATGTGGACTGCTAATGATTGACAAAAATTTTGATAGTACATATTTCTACAAATTACAATAAGTAATTTGTGTTAAAATAAGTAAAAGAGGCATTGGAAAGCAAAAAACAAAAAACAAAACATTTTTTTTTCTGCTTTCCAGATATTCTGCAGTGTGCAGATTTTGTTTTATAACCAACGCAAAACAATAAAGATTGTGTTTTAAACAGTAGGATTAGGGTTAACGCTTGTCTGTTTACCTCAGTATATTCATATTCAGATTATATTTGTTCAGCTATTAATTAAAAGAATGTATATCATTTTTTCCCTAGGGAACTAATAGAGGAATTGCATCCCATAATAAAAGAAGCACTTGAAAGGAGGCCAGAGGTAAACTGTGCATAGTTTTCTATTATTAAATATTTAGTTGGCAAAACACTTACTGGTTTGTATATTCTATATATTCATTGTACCAAAAGTTAGAAATTAAGAATTAAATAAGAAAATGATTGTCTAGTGCAGTTTTAAACATTCTTTAAAAATATGCGGACCTCTTTCTTCCCCCACAGCACACCTTACGCAGAAACTCCTCATGCAAAATGGATGGTAACTGCTCTAGCTGAAGTGAGGGCAATTGGGGTCCAGGTCAGGGTCAGCAAACCTTTTTTTGTAAAGGCACAGGTAGTAAATACTCTCAGCTTCGCACACCATACTGTTGCTGCACAGGCTACTCAACAAGTGGGTGTGGCCACATACCAATAAAACTTCATTTACAGTAACAGCTAGCAACAGGCCAGATTTGGCCTCCGTACTGTGTTTTGCCAATCCCAGGTCTAGATCCCCCAATTTAAAGATCCATGTCAGGTTCTGAGCAGGTTTTAGAAACCACAGGTCTAGTAGGGATAGACAGATATGTGAATCATAACAATAACAATGTGTATTACACATTGGCATAAAGTCTCAGATCAAGAGTTAGATGAGCTGCAGAGGAGAAAGACTCCGCCTGTGGAGGAAGAGAAGGCACTGTGGGTGAAGCACTGATACCTGAGGTGAATTTTCAAGTATGTTCCCCAGTGGACAAGCAAGGGGAAAACATCCTAGGCAGAACAACATTTGCAAACTTTGTAAAAGAATCTGGACATGGCAGATTCTTTTGTGTGATTTTATAAGGGGGAAAGTGATTGATTATGCTGGAAAGCAAGATAGGAACATCTCATGAAGGACACCTGGTTTCAGCTTTATCCAGTAGACCAGTGGTCCCCATATGACACTGGCATCTGAGAACCTGCCCAAAGTTATAGGTTCTTGGGCCTATTGAATGAGAATTTCTACAGAGGAGCCCAGAAACTGTTTTTAAGCATCTTGATTGAGTCTGATGTAGAACACTGAGAATCCCCACTATTAACATTGGAGATCTACAGGAGAGGAAGATGGTGAGAATAACTACACTTTTAGAGACTTTTAAACATCATCTGTAATTCTTCACTTCCTTTGATTCAGCCCTCGAGAACAGTAATAGTATCACTATTTTGTAATTAAGTAGATTTTTGTTTCGGAATGATCATGTTGATTACAGTGCTGGGTAATTTATCAGAGTGGAATGAAATTGGCAACAAAGTTTAAGTAGCAGTATTTACATTTTTTTTTAATTTTTAAATTTATTTTTAGAAAGAGGGGAAGGGAAGGAGAAAGAGAGGAAGAGAGACATCATGTGCGGTTGCTTTTCACACACCCCTTACTGGGGACCTGGCCTGCAACCCAAGCATGCGCCCTGACTGGGAATCAAACCGGTGACACTTTGGTTCGTAGCCCGAGCTCAGTCCATTGAGCCACACCAGCCAGGGCAGTATTTACATTTTAATTTCAGTAAAAAAAAGACATCATAGCAAGTGACTAGATACATGCAGTGATGTGCCTTTAATGTAAAATATATTTTGAGAGCATTAGATTTGCAGTCTTTCTATGGAGACAAAATTAAAACCAGTCAACTAAAACTGCAGAAATCCTCAAAGACTGTTAAGAAACCAATCCTGATTGATATGAATTGCTATAAACTTCATGAAGGGTTAAAAGATTTTTTTTAACCTGTCTTGAACATTTATTAATTCTGAGAGGCAGAAAACTGTTTTGTGAACACAAAAATGGAAGACCTATAAATATGTTTTCAATCGTTTTGCATTGTGAAAATTATAACGTAACTAAAATAATGCGCAGAGAAAAGCGATGCAGATCTGTCCCACTGCTGCACAAGTGCCTGTGAGAAGCCAGTCAAGTCGACATGTTGCAGGTCTTATTCTAGGAATTGATAGTGCAGCCCTCATGAGACAAAACACTTATTCGTACCATAATGATCAAAGAAATTTTTTGTTTTTATTTGTATTTATTTTGTGTGTGTGTGAAAGTTCACTGTTAAAACGAAAACTTTGGCATGAGCAAAAACTGTGGATTCTGTTCTGTTCCTTTTGTGATGTTTTCCCTGCCCTTCTGTCACATTTGGGGGAGTTTCTTAGGGATTCTTTGTCAAAGAGAACAGTTTTACTAAAAATGCTTTAGTGCGTCTAAAGTTGTCAGATTAGCAAATCACCTTAAAGTAATGGTAGAATTTCATTTCTTCTCCATACAAGGGGTATCACCATGGAAAATGTCATGTGATTTTATTTGGCTCATTAATTTCAAACTATCTATATATGTATATGAGGTCTGTCCAGAAAGTATCCACCTATGTAATGTGAAAAATAATTTATTGAAGAAGATACAAGAAACATTGTACATGTGACAATGATGCCTTAGTCCCCTTCAAAGTAGGCACCATGGGAACCTCACACATTCTCCCAATTGCTATCAGCTGCCTTGTCGTATTTTCCTGAATCTCTTCAACAGCCTGAACGTGTTTGCCTTTCAGAGGTGATTTGAGTTTTGGGAAAAGCCAGAAGTTGGGCACCAAATCTGGGCTGTAGAGGGGCTGAGTCACCTGGGTGATATGATGTTTCCCCAAAAAACTCTGCACGAGACTTGATGCATGAGAGGGTGCGTTGTCACAGTGAAGCTGCCAATCACCAGTTGCCCACAGCTGCAGCCTTCTGAATCATCCGAACAGTTTCCATGGAGGAATTTTCAAGCTTAGTGCAAAATTTGATGCAGATTCGTTGCTCTACTCACTCAGTCATTTTGAATGTGGTGGCCACACAGTACACATGCTCCTAATGGAGTCTACCACCCCCACTGACTAGTACAGCAGTGTAATCATTGTTTCACGTATGCGCATTCCATCCACTCTCCTAGCTACCAGGTTACACTGATGTCATGTAAACCATTCTCATTATATTAACAATGGCTGGACTTTTTCTGGACAGACTTCATATATATCTCTTTGATGCAGTAGCTGCCAGAGTGCTTGAAATCTATTGCGCAACCAAAATAATTTCAATTGGCCCCAAAGTCCTAAGACATTCACATATTCTTTCCAAGTTACACCAGCAAGTTTTCAATCAACTTCCCTGAAGAATTTTTAATTACTGTCTTCATATCTTTGGACTAGAATATGAAACGGCGCAGGCGTCGAGACATTTTACGAGTGCAGCTGGTACGAATATTTGAACTGCTGGCAGATGCTGGTGTTATTAGTCACAGGTTGGTACTGGATTTTGATCTTTGAAATTGTGACATGATGAGGGAACTATTTTTTTTCTCATGAAATATATAAAAACAGAAAAGCACCTTTGCAAACAAAAAATCTTGTCTCTATCACTTGTAAACCTCATTTACCAAAGTCAAAGCTGCATCCAAGAAGTTAGCGAATGGTTATAGCTGTATGTAATAATCTACAATTAGTGCTAGCTTGCTTCAGGCAAAAATTGAATGTAACACTCCTATGACTTTGATATTTTTTGGAATCTGAAAACCTAGGCAAGTGAATAGTAGCCTCTTTTTTGTTACTGATTTAACTATTTCTTTTTAAAAATTAATTTGTTCATTTTTAGAGAGAAGGAAAGGGAGGGAGAAAGAGAGGTAGTGAAACATCAGTGTGAAAGAGAAACATTGATCAGTTGCCTTTGCGTGTCCCCAGCTGGGTACCTGACCTGCAACCCAGGCATGTTCCCTGACAGGGAATCAAACCGGGGACCTCTTGGTGTGCAGGACAATGCCCATTCCACTGAGCCACACCAAGTCAGGGCTGATTTAACTCTTTTCTTCTTTCATTTTTAAGGTCTCTCCTGGATTTGTAAAAATCATGACATAATAAAGTTTGCACATTTATTCCATTTAGCTGTTAATCTGTCCTGCTGGGGAAAAATAGGAAATCAACAAACAAAATTCCCCCCTTACCTATGAAAACATAAAACCTGAGGTTTTTTGCTAGAGTAAGCCATCTTGACACTAAGACCAGGCAGGCCCTTGAGGAGAATTTCGTCAGCTTTGTATTGAGAAATAACTATTTCCTTAGAAGGTAATGGTGTTGCTTGATCAGTGAAAGAGAAAAGAAATGGATCTGACCATTTCCCAAAAAGGTAACTGAAAAGTGTTCTCAAAGAAAAAAAAATGTTAATAATCAAACAAGTGTAGTATTACTACTTAAGCATTTGTCCTGGTTATTTCTTAGTATGCTTTTGACAAGTGCTTTAAAAATAGAGCTTTAATCAAAGAGAATTCAAACGATTGGCTTACCATTCTTTTATAGTAAATGAAAAGGAAGAAAAAAGAAACATTCTTTTTTCTGCCCCCAACAAAAATAAAACAGTTCAAGTTTGGAAAGGTAAATTTGAAACTTGTTGGGCTTGATGCAAAAAATTAATCTAATAAACACCTGAATCTTTTTTTTCTTCTTCTTTGGTTGCTTTTAATACAATGTTAGCGAATGAAGAATCTTTGAATGATACTATTTGGAGAACTGCAAGGTGCTGGTGTATTTGAAATGTAACTACAACACTATTGAGCAGTAATGGTTTTGAACTCAGTTTTGTGTTCTGGTTTTGTTTTTTTAAAGAGAAATGAATATAAGGGTGTTGCTTTTGTTGACTTTTTATTTCTTTGCTTACATAAACAAGATGAATTTTGCATGCCAAGAAGGCAGGAATATTTATTTTGTTTGCCCACTCGATCCTGTGTGCACTATAGGTCCTCACTGAGTATTTATTTCTTAAGTGAATATGAATGTTTCATTTGGGCCAGGTTGCAGTCTACTACATTTGTTTCCTGTTCACTAAGTCATGGCCCAGAGTTTAAAAACACTTATTGAAGGAATAATGGAAAAATTTGCATTGTGAATTCTTTTAACCTACAGGGTGGGCAGAAGTAGGTTTACATTTATGAGTATGTGAAACAGTTTATTTTTTTTAAGATTTTGTTTATTTTATTTTTAGAGAAAGGGGAAGGGAAGGAGAAGGAGGATGAGGAAACATCAATGTGTGGTTGCCTCCCATGCGCCCCACACTGAGGACCTGGCCCGCAGCCCAAGCATGTGCCCTGACTGGGAATTGAACCTGCGACCCTTTGCTTTGCAGGCCCATGCTCAATCCACTGAGCTATACCAGCCAGGCCCGAAACAGTTTATTCTTGCATTACTATTTATTAATGTATTACTTCCCATATCAACAGCTGTAAACCTACTTTTGCCCCTCCTGTACTGTAGTGCCACTGTGATAAGAGGCTATTCACAACCAGTAAAAAATATTAATTTTACTTTTAAAATCACGTATTTTAGAAATACTTTCCAAGTATAACAAAGAAAAGCTAACCAAAATAAATGTAAATGTAATAGCTAATCATTTATGTAAAATTTACAGTTTATTGGGCCTTTCATAAGGAGTGATTCAGTTATATTATTACTAAAATGCTCTGAAGTGGATGCTGTCACACGCTTAATAGCTGATGGACCGGGAGTGGAAACCGAGACTTCTGACTCAAGCTGAACGACCCCTTTCCTCTCAGTGGCTTCCAGGCACAGGCCCTCTGCCTCCGAGGGAGTCTCACTGCAGAGATTTCTTGAGGCAGCTCCACTGGTCTGGACAGCAGATTTGAAAACCAGCACTTTTACTTGAATTCTCTTACGTTTTTGTATCCCAAACAATACCTGTCCTGGAATCGTGCCAAGAATAAATAGCGAATAGATATTTGGTTAACTGTGCTAACGGCATAATTTGAATGTGCATGGTAATTATGAGAATGTATAGAACTAAGTTTTTCCCCTTTCTAAATTGGTCCTGCCTATCCCATATACCTCCTTATTACCTTATTTTGGAAGCTGTATTTTTTGATTCAGAGGAAGTAACGGCACTTAGAACAGTTGATTAAAGTTAGATGTGGAATTGAGTAACATAAATTGCAGTGGTAGTTGCTCAGTTAAGAAGCACCTTGTCTTTTTATGGAACCCTGAGCTGCGGAGCCGTCTGCCGGAAGCCCGGCCTATTTTTACACCCAAGTCAGCTGAGCATGTGTTCATTCAGTCTTCCCGTGTTGAGTTGCACACTGCCGTGACCTAGCAGAGTTCTGATTTTGATGACCAGGAATTTGTTTTGATTTGAATTTATAGTTTAAAGTCACATCTTCTTTATCATTGATGTCCTTCAATATTTTCAGTGCAAGTGGGGGCCTGGATAATGAGACCCACTTCCTCAACAACACGCTGTTGGAGTATGTGGACCTGACCCGACAACTGCTGGAGTCAGAAAACGAGAAGGACTCCGACACCCTGAAGGACATACGATGCCATTTCAGTGCCTTAGTGGCGAATATCATTCAGAACGTTCCAGGTATGAGTTTTCGTTTCCCAAACCGTTGTCAAATACCGAGGGACCCTCATGTTTTTCCTTTCCCTGAGGTTCTGTGATCTAAGTTGATAAGGCAACTTGTGAACATACTGGGAAAATGTGTCAGCATTACATGGATGGCAAGAATGTTTTACTTTTGAATTAGTGTCAAAATCAGAAAGCATCCAAAATAAATTTTCAACAACCAAGACAACAACACAAAAATCTGAAGAAGCTGGTAAAATAAGCTCTTTGGACAAACTGGTTCTGGACGCAGTGAGCAGAGAGCATAATACCCTAAAGGATCATAGAGGATTGAATGAATGAGATCCTTTTCAATAATGGAGAGGGTGCAGGGCACAGATGTAAAGTACAAGGGGGCAGTGTTAGTGATCGGGTTCTTGAACAGATGTGTGCCTGGTATTGAGCATAGGCTATGTGCCAGGTACTGGTTTAAGCACCAGAAATATAGGTACATGCAAATTACATTTGCAAAAGTCATAAATTCTTTTCAAGTGAAAGACAAAAATGTGACTGTACCCTTTGGCATACAATGTAAATACAAATGTTTCTTTTTTTGTTTCTAGAAAAAAATTAAATTTGTTACCTTAAAAAGTATACGCAAACAGTTGACTTTTAAAGTAAGAGCACAGCTGTATTTTATAAAAGGGTCCTGTAAGCACTTCTTTAGGCACATATTTTCAAGTACAAGAACCCTAGTTTGAATTTCTGGTGCAAGTAATGCTATTTCAAAGTAAAGAGAATTTTTTTGTTCTAAATTTTCTCACCTGAACCTCACGAATGTACAGATACTATGTAGTCTGTTACTAGACATTTGTATGCAACTTCCACATTGATTCTTTATGGTGTGGTTGCACTTCTTCAACAAGGATTGATGCGGAGAACTTGTAGGATAGGGTTTTAAAGTGGAAAGGATCCTTGGAGACCTTCTAAATCAGTGGTTTTCAGGTTACACTGTCTCTCCTCATTAGCAAGAGGCAGCAGAATGGTTTGGGCTCCCGGCCTGACACCTTACTTCAAACCGATCAGCTCCCCTTTCGTTTGTTTTGTATATTGAGATGCCACGTAAGGATCCTTTTATACAGACCGCTGCACCGGTGAAAACATGCAAAGTTTAAAAGAAATGTGTCCAGTCCAAAGCCCTGTCTTAACCAACCAACCAAGATCCAGACATGCGTTCACGTTCGTAATGTCTTGGCCAAGCTTCCCACAGAGCCAGCAGCAGCCCGGGGAGCAGCAGGCTCCTCGCCCGTGTCACCCCCAGGCAGCAGAGTCCTGCCGTGAAGTTCTGCTTGCCGTGTGCGTCCTCTCACATGCTGGCTGCAGGGTGACGTAGCCTGCAGCTTTGTCACTCTGACTTGCATATATGTAAATGATTTCTGTCTCTATGGAAGTTTTTAAGTTAAATGAAAATTTTTTTACAGTATTACATATTCAATAACACAAACTGAAATGCATGTTAAAGTAAAAAACAAAACAAAACATGGAAATGGCCCTGGCTGGTGTGGCTCAGTGGATTGAGTGCTGGCCTGCAAACCAAAGGGTCGCCGCTTCGATTCCCAGTCAGAGCACATGCCTGGGTTGTGGGCCAGGTCCCCAGTAGGGGGTACTTGAGAGGCAACCACATAGTGATGTTTCTGTCCCTCTCTTTCTCCCTCCTTTCCCCTCTGTCTCAGAAATAAAATAAATAAAAACTTTAAAAAAACCATGGAAATGAATTTTTTGCCATCTATTTTTTCTTTACAGTGAACCAGAGAAGAAGTATTTTTCCTCAGCAGAGCCTTCGTCACAGCCTGTTCATGCTGTTCAGCCACTGGGCGGGCCCTTTCAGCATCATGTTTACCCCCTTGGACAGATACAGCGATAGAAATATGCAGATTAACAGACATCAGTACTGTGCACTGAAGGTATTTGCTTAGAAATCTGGTTGCTTTTTTCTTAAGAGTGTAATTAAATGTTTTTGTCTCTCGGTGTCTAGTATTGTAAAAAAGGCTAGGGATGCCTTTCGAGAACCTGAGAGTATTAGAACATATATATTTGCTTGCTATATTCAAACATTTATACACTAAATTTATTGAATACATAAAAGACAATGCAAAAGAGTTTGAGAATCCACCCAAAATTTGAATGCTGTTGTCTTCACTTAAAGAACTCAGAATCACTTCAAGGAAATACCTGTTGTTTTTGCTATTCAAAGTCTTTCTCTTGCTTTTTTTTTCTTCTCTTCCAGTACTATTCAAACTCCATATCTGCTTCACTACCATGGTACTTACTGCTCAAAATAAATTACTTAGGTTCAAAAATTACTATTGTTCTTCATAAAGGAAAAAATTAAAGATAGTGCGGCTACATAAGCATGAGTAAAAATACCCTGCCTCTTCTCATTAAACAGCCGACATGTAACCTCTTAAATGTTTTCCATGCAATTCTTCTCCTCCTGTCTGAAGGCCATGTCCGCTGTGCTGTGCTGTGGCCCCGTCGCAGACAACGTCGGACTCTCGTCGGATGGCTATTTGTACAAATGGTTGGATAACATTTTGGATTCTCTGGACAAAAAGGTAATTATTTATAATTCCCTTAAAATTTCATAATTTTTATTGCATTATTTGGAATTATTGTATGGCCCACTGAAAACAAGCCTTTTTTTTTTAAGATTCTATTTATTTATTTTTAGAGAAGGGAGGGAGATAGAGAGAGAGAAACATCAATGTGTGGTTGCTTGGGGGTTATGGCCTGCAACCCAGGCATGTGCCCTGACTGGGAATCGAACCTGCGACACTTTGGTTCACAGCCTGTGCTCAATCCACTGAGCTATACCAGCCAGGGCTAAAACAAGCCTTTTTAAACATAAGATAGGTTAGAATTATGTGCAGGAAACATGTTGTGTAAAATTAAATAGGATACCATCGTCTAAGAAATGTCTAAATCTCATTACACGTTCGTCTGATCATTCTAATTTTCTTTCCTGGTACAGGATTAATACAGCAGCGTGTATGTGTCTCACAATAGGGTTCTCAGTCTGTTCATAAAATATTTATGTAGAACACGTTGAGCTCCAGGGAAGAAGCATGGTGTTTGCTGTGCTGAATTTCCTGTTTCTGGCCACTCTTCAATCAGTCACTCCTTCTTGCCCTCTCGACTCTGTGCCCTTTGGATTTTCATTGCATTCGTGCATAGACGTCACAGCTTAAGAAAGGACTTAGATGTTTTTTCTGCTAAGAATAATTTTTCTGTCGGGTTATCAAAAACAAAAAGAAAGCTTGATAAAAATAACTGGAGAGGTTAATAACTCACTCTTCTGAAAGCAGTTAATCACCGCTCCCATTCATCCCCTGCCTTCAGGGCTCTGCTGGAGGAGAGGATTGTCCTGCTAAGAAGAGTCTTGTGTACAACTCTGGGGACCAAAATTAATTTCTCCAGGCCACTTTTTTCTACTGGCTGAATAAAATGAAAAGGAGTTGAACAAAAAGAGGCTGAGTTTTGTGATTAAATGCAAGAAATATATGTATGATATAATTTTAATAAAATGTAGGGAAGTAGACCCTTGGATGATAGACAGCTGTCTGTCCTGAGCCGCGTTGTGCCCCTGCCGTAGGTCCATCAGCTGGGCTGTGAAGCCGTGACGCTGCTGCTGGAGCTGAACCCGGACCAGAGCAACCTGATGTACTGGGCTGTGGATCGCTGCTACACCGGTTCCAAGAGGGTGGCGGCCGGCTGCTTTAAAGCCATAGCGAACGTGTTCCAGAACAGGTACCCCAGATGCTGCTTTTTATCTTTTATTTAGTGCTCGTTTTCTGTTTCCGCTTGAATTCAGAAATGCTGACCTCTAACAAACCAGAATGAGGAGAATGACCATCATGCGTTTATTGTTGTACTGTTGGCCTTATAACAACCCAGCTGCCTCACGGGCTTCGTGGCCACATGCCTGCAGTCTTGCCCTTTTGTGCACTGTATTTATTAACTTGTGTGAAAGCCTCTAAACATTATTTGCCTAACATGTGAAATTTGTCCCTAGGGATTATCAGTGTGACACAGTGATGCTCCTAAATCTGATACTGTTTAAAGCAGCTGATTCTTCTCGAAGTATCTATGAAGTTGCTATGCAACTTTTACAGGTTTGTAAACAAATGTTAATTAAAATCTTTATTCTCAGGACTTAATGAAGCATTACAGTCTCTTCCTGCCTTGAAAGTATACTAATATTCAGCTTTATTTTTAATAGTGAGGTATGGCATCAGCTCCTGAAGATCATTTGAAAGAGAAGGCAAAGATAATATGGGCCACTTGAGTCTATAAGTAATACCAACTGTTCAGAGTATTGCAGAGGGATTATTCATATCGCCCCTCACACACTCATGCGTGCCTCTGTGTGTGCCAGGACTTACAAAAATTGCGTGGTCAGAGCTGTGTGTGTGTTAACTATTTCCGTTCAGATAAGAATGTGAGTCAAATTCTGTGAGTCACATTTTTTTTGAGAACCAAGTGAAAAATAATCTTACCTTTTTTATGATAACCTTGTGTAATTTTCCTTTGTTAGGCTGAGAAATATAACCTAGAAAGTGAATTTGCCAAGCATGACTATATCGTTATTATACCATGCTTAACTAATGGATAATGAGTTGAGGTTCTTTACTCTTTATTAAGGGTTAAGAGTAGGATTCATGGGGTGGGGGGTTTGGTGGGAGGTAAATACAGAAAACTGTACTTGAGCAACAATGAAATAACTTTTGGGAAAAAAAAGAATAGGATTCAAGTAGATGCTGATTTTTCAAGAGGTTTGAGGTGATACTGATGCTGGTACAGACCGTCTTAGGAATTACACCCTAATGACTTCATTAAGAAGAAAGTTTGGGGAGCTGGGTGAAAAGGGCAAAGGGATTAAGTACTAGTTGGCAGTTACAAAATCGTCACGGGGATGTAAAGAAAAGTCCAAGGAAGATAGTAAGCAGTATTGTGAACACTATGTGTGGTGCCAGTTGGGTACTTGAAATATTGGGGGGCCGCTTTATAAAGCATATGATTGTCTAATCACTATGCTGTACACCTGAAACTAATACAAAATAATGTTGAATGTAAACTATAATTGAAGGAATAAAATTTTTAAAAAGGAAAGTTCAGTGGCGTAGCTCTTTACGTAGTATAACGTCAAAGGAATTTTTAGTTTATATTCAATATTTAATGTGTGATTAACCAAGATCTGTTTGAAGATTATTTTTTTACTTATACATGTTCTATATAGTCATATTTTTGAACTGGAAAGTGGTAAATCTTTTTCAAGTAATTGTGTATTAAGTTGCTGAAGTTCTTTTCAGACTGTGCTACTAACCCAAAACATTGCCATTGAACACAAGGAATGTAATGCCTTGTAAATAATTAGAGACCTTTTGCCAACATTTATTGGAATTTGATATTAACGTGAGATACTCTGCAATATATGTAACTATAATTCTTAAACTGGATTCTTTCTTGGGAGATTTCATTGTTTTTAATTGTAGCTGAAATTTAGAGGACCCATAAAATCTTGAATTGATGGAATTGCATTCCTGTAGATCTTGGAACCGAAGATGTTTCGCTATGCTCACAAACTGGAGGTTCAGAGAACAGACGGAGTCCTCAGCCAGCTCTCTCCTCTGCCGCATCTGTACTCTGTTTCATATTATCAGCTGTCTGAGGAATTAGCGAGGGCGTATCCTGAGCTAACTCTTGCCATATTCTCAGGTATGATCATCAAACTGGTTAGTAGTTTTTCTTTTTTAGCAATCATTTCTACAAATTGGCTTTTAGGAAGTTTTAAATGTATGGAAACTTAGGTTGACTCGAAACAAAACATGTGTTTACATGAGAGATTTTTTTTCTTTAATAAGAACTCTTAATACTGACCTATCATGATGTTTTGATGTCTTAATAATGACGTCTTTATAGCACTTCTTAGTTTTTCTTACATTGCCCTTCTCCACTCTACCCAGCCCAAAAAAAAAAAAAAAAAAAGTAGGAGTGGTCTTCACATGTAATTTTAAAACATATCTTGTCCTGGCTGGTGTGACTTAGTGGATCGAACACCAAAAGGTCACTGGTTCAATTCCCAGTCAGGGCACATGCCCGGGTTGCGGGCCAGGTCCCCAGTTGGGGGCCACACAAGAGGCAACCACACATTGATGTTTCTCTCACTTTTTCTCCCTCCCTTCCCCTCTCTCTAAAAATAAATAAATAAAATCTTTAAAAAATAAAATAATGGGGCGATTGTGCTTGCTTCAGCAGCACTTATACTAAAATAATGCAGGGATAACTATACAGGTTTCTTTCTATAAGCAAAACCTCTCATCATAGGGCAAGGCCCTGCAGTACCTTAAGGAGAACTCCCGATAGGATCTCACATTTCTTTCTGGTCCAGTATCCTTTATTCGGGGACAACAAATATCCCTTCCAGGGTTTCTGAAACATCAGGGTGTGTGTCAGGTGAGATATCATATCTATGTGGTCTCCCAGGACTCAGATTTAGGAAAATTTGGGGGTCCATCTCATCTAACCTTCTAGCAAAAGAACACATTATTGTAAATGCCCCCATAATGCCTTACCCTTTAACTAAAAAGTTTTAATTATAAGACAAAAAATCTCTCAGCTTGTTTTTCTTCTTTCTACCCACAGCAAGATCTTGTTCTCGTCTGAGTACTGGATATGTACCAAAACTGGCATCCAGGGGATGGCCGGTTCTGCTGTGGGTCTTTTCTTACATTAGTGCTCAAGACATATGGCCTTAGCTTCCTTGCGTTTCTTTCCATATTGCCTGTTTCAGCAGTGGAAATGGTTGGTTTCCCATGCTTAATTGACCCAGTGGGGAAAGATTAACCTAAATTCTCCTATCAGTCAATTCTTAAAGCAGTTGACCTGTGTGGGTTGCACTGGTGGATGGCAGCGATCAGGCCTCTCTTTTCTTACCTCCTGCCGTCCTGAAAGCCCTGCCAGGGAGCACATGGATGGTCATCAGCGCAGCGTGGTAGCCACCCCAAACTCCAGCTTTGCTGCCACTTGGCTTCTTCTGGAGGCTCCTGAGCAGAACACAGCGGAGACCAGCGGGGGCTCAGGGGTCAGGAAGTAGGTTGGGATGGCAGCTGGTCCCGCCATAGCCCCAGCTCCCTGCATACACACTGACTTTCTCCCAGTCAGGATCTCCTCATTCAACTACTTTCAGAGCTCCGGCTCTAATATTTCATGCTGCAGGCAATAGCATCGATGCAGTAACAGAAGGGATTCTTACAAAAAGTAGAATTGAGCATGACTGTATGCAAGGCCCTGGGACTGAGCACTTCATTGGCACTGTATTGAATCTGCACAATAGCTCCACAAGGCAGCTACTTTTTCTTTTTTTTCCTTGTTTCTTTTCTTTTTTTTCTTTTTCTTTCCTTTCCTTTTTTTTTTTTTTTTTTTTTTTTGAGAGAGAGAGATTGGACAAGGGAGGGAGAGAGGGGAAGAGAGGAAGAGAAACATTGGCCATTTGGCCCATAACCCAGGCTTATGCCCTGGCTGGGAATTGAACCCATGACCTTTTGGTCCACAGGATGATGCTCAACCAACTAAGTCATACCAGCCAGGGCAAGGCAACTACTTTAATTATCCTCTTTTTGCAGAATAACAAATTAAGGACAAATAGTTGACGGGCTGGCTCTAGGTCAGGCATCTTGTATAGGGTAGAGCTGGGATTCAAACCCAGGTATTCGTGAATTCACTGAGCTTCCATATTTACTACTTCCAATGAGTAAATAAGTAACATGTAAATATAGGCAAAGGGGGTGAGGTGAGAAGAAAGAACATTTTTATTTAAAGTGACATTTGGAAACTAAACGGTGTATAAAAACTTACGGGCTTTGGAATCAACCTTGTGTTTGGCCCCTCTGCTACTTGACCGGTCTGACCTCAGTCAGGTTAACGCTCTGTCCACCTCACAGGTGTCTCATGAGCATTAAATGAGGTGAATGTGAAAGTCACAGGCGTGTCATAGGGTCTCCCCTAGATAGGACTCAAATGTGTGCCGTTCTTCATGGGTCAGTTCAAGTACTCCACGTACACAGATTGTCCTTTATCTTACAGTTAGATTTATTTATTGTGTTAAAAAGCCCATACTGTAAAATTTGTCACAATTACTTTAACTGTACAGTTCAGCAGAGTTATGTATATTTACATTGTTATGAAATATCCAGAAAGTTTCCATCCTGCAGAACTGAAACTCTCTACCCACTGTAGGAGAACGCCTTTTCCCTTTCCCTTCGCCGCTGGTCCCACCATTCTGCTTTCCATTTAAGTAGAGTCGTGCATTATTTGTTTTTTTTAATGACTGGCTTATTCACTTAGCGTACTGTCCTCAGTGTTCATCCATGTTGTAGTAAGTGACCGGCTGCCTTCCTTTTCAAGGCTGCCTAGTGTTCCATTGTATGTACGTACCGCGTTATGTGTATCCATTCATCTGTCGATGGACATTTGGGTGGTTTCCACTCCTCAGCTGTTGTGAATAGTGCAGCTGTGAACATGGGTGTGTAGATACCTTTCTGAGATCCTGCCTTCAGCTGCAGAAGTGGAATTGCTGGATCGTGTGGTAGTTGTGTTTTTCCTTTTCCGAAGAGCCCTGTTCTCTCTGCTATGCTGGTTGCATCATTTTATATACAGTCCTTCCAACTGTGCAAACATGTATTTTATCTTTTTTTTATTTTTTTTTTTAAGATTTTATTTATTTATTTTTAGAGAGGGAAGGGAGGGAGAAAGAGAAACATCAATGTACTGTTGCTGGGGTTTGTGGCCTGCAACCCAGGCATGTGCCCTGACTGGGAATCGAACCTGCGATGCTTTGGTTCGCAGCCCACGCTCAATCCACTGAGCTACGCCAGCCAGGGCCCATGTATTTTGTCTTAACCACCAAAGGTGTTTCATATAAAAAGTAAGAATGTGATATATGTTAGCTTTTATGTTGTTTATGATGTCATCAAAGTCAAATTTATTAGGAGAAACAGCACTCATAGTCTTTAAATGGAATGAATAAAATCTGGCTTCCTTTCCTGACGACTGATATGTTGAAATTAATCACAAATCAAAGGAAAGCAACATTATATCAGTTGTCCCATCTTTCGGCCTTTTTAAATTACAGAGATAAGCCAGAGGATCCAGACCGCTCACCCGGCTGGGAGGCAGGTGATGCTGCACTACCTGTTACCGTGGATGAACAACATCGAGCTGGTGGACCTGAAACCTCTGCCCGCGGCGAGGCGGCATGATGAAGACGAAGATGACTCCTTAAAAGACCGAGAACTTATGGTGACGAGCAGGCGCTGGCTACGAGGAGAAGGCTGGGGATCCCCACAAGCCACTGCGATGGTTTTGAACAATCTGATGTACATGACAGCGAAGGTGAGATGGGTCTGTATTTGCAGTTGGCACACAGAATTACTGAGTTAAGAGGAGCAAACAAGGTTAGAAACAGATGAAGATGTTAGGTAATTCTGTGATGATAACCAAACAAATATGAATTAAAAATTCCTATCTCTAAAAAGAAAACTTCTAATCAGATGTAAATATCTTGGAGAGGGATTAAAATCATAATTACAGTCATGCACCACCTAATGGCATGAATACATTCTGAGAAATTCATCATTAGGCAGTTTTGTTGTTCATGGACATTGTGGGGTGTACCTACACAAACCTAGGTGGTATGTAGCCCACTACACACCTAGGCTGGACAGCATGGCCTACTGCTCCTAGGCTACCAGCCTGTACCGCATGTTACTGTGCACACCAACATGAGATTAAAGCAAGCAATGAAGAGACATGGTAAACACGAGATGTGTGAGGCTGCTGCTGGCATAACACAGCACACGGTTTTACAGTATACTTGTTTTTAATAAGTAGAAAGAGTACATTCAAAAAAAAAAAAAAAAAAAAGAAAGAGTACATTCTAGACTGATGATAAAAAGTATATTAAATACATAAGCCAGCAACATAACTTTTTGTTATCATTATCAAGTATTGCATACTCTACATAATTGTATGAGGTCTGTCCAGAATAAGTCCAGCCATTGTTAATATAACAAGAACAGTTTGCATGACATTGATGTAACCTGGCAGCCAAGGAGAGTGGACTGGAATGGGCATGTGTGAGCAACAACGACTTCACTGTACTAGTCAGTGGGGGCATTAGACGCCACTGAGTGAGCATGTGTACAGTGTGGCTGTAGCATTCAAAATGACCGAGTGGGTAGAACAATAAGTCTGCATCAGATTTTGCACTGAGCTTGAGCATTCCTCCATGGAAACTATTAGAATGATTCAGAAGGCCACAGCTCTGGGCAGCTGGTGATTGACAGCTTCATCATGACAACACTCCTGCATCACATCTTATGCAGTGTTTTTTTGGCAAAATATCAAATCACCCAAGTGACTCAGCCCCCTTCAGCCCATATTTGGTGCACTGCAACTTCTTTTTCCAAAACTAAAATCACTTTTGAAAGGGAAGAGATTTCAGACCATCAATGAAATTCAGGAAAATACAGTGGAGCAGCTGATGGCAATTAAGAGAACTGTGTGAGGTCCCAAGGTGCCTACTTTTGTTGCGCGTGGGTCACCGGCCAGCAGTGATCACGGAACGCTGTGGATGGCTCATCGAAAAACACGCAAGAATAAACATGCACAGAGACAAACTAGTTTCTGTGGGGAAGTAGGGACGAAATGGCCACCCCCCTAGTGGGGAGTGCGCTGATTTACCCTCCATACCTGCTTTTATTGGGCTTATTTTGCATAATAATTCAGGTAAAGTACAGTACTCATTAGGGGGAAGTAAGGAACCATAGAAAACAAGGAACTCTGCTGGTCTATTGAGTCGGGGTCAAAGAGCTGTAAGACTTTGAGGAACAAACTAACTTCCTCCTTGGACCCCTCTCATTCAACTGAGAGCATTCTAAACAAAGAAGGTTTCACAGTAATTTACATATTCTTTCTTAGGCCTGATCACTCAGGGAACCCACCTTTTTCAGCACAGAGCTACACCACTCTGTCATTGTTTCAGGCTTAGGTGGAGCAAGGGAATTAAGGCAATAAGGAGATTTTCTCCCAGATGATGAGAACTCAGGCTATGCCAAAGCCGAGGAGTGAGGGTCTGTCACCCTCTTTTGCTGCAGCCCCCAAAGTCCTTCTTTTGGGGGGCCTCCCAAAGTGATCGTGCCTGTCTTAGGTCATTCCCCCCTTGAGGAATCTTACCCGTCTTTGGCTAACTGACCAAGCTTTTGGGGGTTCAGTTATGAATGAAGCAGCGCTCCTGCCAGGGAGATAAGCTTTTGTCTCCTTGCTGGCTTACGGTTCCAAGGGCGTTCCCTTAGCCTAGGCGGGGGGGGGGGGGGGGGGGGGGGGGGGGGGGGGGGGGGGGGTTCAGCTTCTGATACCAGTCAGGGCGGTTCCCAACATACTTTGAAGGAGACTAAGTCATCATTGTCCTATGTACAATGTTTCTTGTATCTTTATCTTCTTCAGTAAATGTTTCTATTTTTCATATTACCTGGCTGAGTACCTTCTGGACAGACCTCGTAGGTGCAATACTTCTATGCCACTGTCAGCATGGTAGGTGTTGTTTACATGAGCATCTCCACAAACACATGAGGAATGCATTGTGCTATAGTGTTACGATGTTATGGCAACAATGTGACTAGGCAGTAGGGGCTTTTGGTTCCAGTATAATCTTATAGGGCCACTGTCAAGATCATGTGGTATGTATGTATGGTCTGTCATTGACTGAAACACCATCATGCGCTGCCTGGCTGGAATAGTACTTATGTTCAGATGTGTTGAAGGAAGTGATTATTCCTCTGAAGTATGGAAAAGATCAAAGCTGTCTGTAAAAATGTTTTCTAATATTTCATGATGTGACAAGTGTGGTACATAATAGACAGTCTTCACTGAAACATTTGCTGTGTTTTCTGCATGTAGTACGGTGACGAGCTGGCCTGGTCGGAGATGGAGAATGTGTGGACCACGCTTGCAGATGGCTGGCCAAAAAACCTGAAAATAATTTTGCATTTTTTGATCAGCATTTGTGGAGTGAATAGTGAACCAAGCCTCTTGCCTTACGTATGTATTAAAGTTCATTTAACTTTTTTAACATATACATATTTTTTTTGATGGTGTCCTGTAATATCAGAGTATACTCATCAGCAGATCAGCAGAGGCAAAGCAGGGCCAGGAAAAGGATAGTCAGAAAAGAGTACACGAATGTGTTTATTGACTCATTGAATGAATATTATTGGCCAGGTTCTCTTCTGGGTTCTGGGTATTATAATCTGATGGGTGATACAGATTTTATTCATTTCTTATTCATTTAATGAATAAGTCAGTAATTTAATAACGTCCAGCCATGATAAGGGTTACAAAGGAAAATTGCAGACAACTGAGAGTGAATAACCTTGGGACCACAAACATCTGGGTTGGTTAGAGATTACATTCAAGAGAAAGTGATATTGAAGCAGAGACCGGAAAAATAGAGTTTGCTAGGCAGGTGCTGGCCTTTGGAGTATGAGAGCAAGATGGTAAACAGAGCTCAGTGTCTGTAGAATTGTGCCCAAAACTTCTGGCAGCAAGGGAAGGCTTGGTAAGAGGTGTACAGGGAAGAATAAAATAGTCTTTTCCTTCTACGGAGGAAAGCAATCCTTAAATATGCTCAAGTTAAAAGAATAGGAACCTGTCAAACATGCATGTGAATATATATATATGCACATGCATGCAAACACATGTGTGTGTATATGTACATACAGCTATCAGTCACATGGCAGCATCTCCTAAAAGTATGTTCCACAGAAGACTATCTCTGCAGAACATTGCCCTGGAACTTCTTACAGATCCTACTTTTTTTTTTTAAGAGGGTTTTTTTTTTTTTATTGATTTCAGAGAGAGAGGGAGAGAGAAACATTGATTTGTTGTTCCACTTACGTATGCATTTATTCTTTGATTTTTGTATGTGCCCTGACTGGGGATAGAACCCAAAACCCAGGCATATTGGAACAGCGCTCTAACCAACTGAGCTACCCAGCCAGAGCCAGATCCTACTTTAAAAAAACCATTTAATAGCTTTGCTTTACCCAGCATTCCCCAAGTTAACCCGATTACTGAAAACATTATTCTAGAGGCCTGTCACTGAGAAGCACAGAGAGCAAGGAAGGTGTGTGGTACAGAATGGCATGATCCCACGTTACCTCTCTGAACATCAGGTTCCCTGCCCTAAAGTCATGCCGACCCCTTGCTGTCCTGCTCACATGCTGTGCCTTCCTACCTTGGGGCCTTGGCACTTACTCTTCTCTCGTGTCCTCAGTAACCACATTGAGGACATGACTCCTCACCTACTTTGGGTCTTTCCTCAAATGTCCATTGGCATTGAGACTTTTGCTGGTTCATTTTGTCAGAAACCCTAAATGCCCTGCCCCCACACAAGATTCTTCATTTTTCTTTCTCTGCTTTGTCGATTTTCCTAGCACTGATCATCATCAAACATATACAAGGTGGGGCAACAGTAGGCTTACCAGGGGGTGGGGGGGAAGGGAGGGGAAAGGAGAGAGGAAGGGTGGTGGAAGGAGACTTGACTTGGGGTGATGAATACACAATACAATATTCAGATGGTGTGTTGTAGAGCTGTATACCTGAAATCAGTATAATTTTATTAACTAGTGACACCCCAATAAATTCAAAAAAGAAAGGAGCCAAATTTAATGACAGTAATTTCTTTTCTTCCCTTTTATTAAACTTATAGGGTGACACTGGCTAATAATTATACAGGTTTCAGGCACACAGTTCCAGAACACACCATCCGTACACTGTGTTGTGTGTTTGCCACCCAAGTCAAGTGTCCTTCCATCACCATTTATCCCCCCTAAATAATTTCTTAATAATCATCTTTTAAATCACTTATTATAGGCTGCACCTAGTACAAGTACTTCGTCTACATTATTTCATTTTATTCTCAGTATAAAGCTGTGAGTTTGGTAATATTACCGCACTTTTACAGATGAACAAAACAAGACAGGAACTAGAGTCATTTCCCCAAAGTCACACAGCCGTTTAGCATTATCACATGACAGAGCTGGAGTTCCAGCTCAGATCTGTCTGTGAGAAAGGGGTGAAAATGTCTTGGAAAGGCAGAGGAGTTTGGGGAGGGGGCGGCAGATTCCACTCACAGGGCTTCGCGCTCAGACGGAACAAAGGCCCAGGGAGGCAGCGCTGCAGCTGGAAGGTCAGAGGGGACTGAACAGGAGAACAGGGGATTCTCAAACAGAGCAGGTCGGACAGACAAGGAGCTGTGGGTAGGGAAGTCGGTTACCTGTGGGTAAGCTTTATAAGACTTTTGGTATGATAGAATGAAGCTTGTTTTAAGATTCCTGCAGAGGTTATGTAAAGAAGAGCTTCTCACGTGTGTGTGCATACAGATCATCTGGGGATCTTGTTCTGGTTCCGATTCCGGAGGTGGGGTAGGGCCTGAGATTTAGTGTTTGTAGCAAGTTCCCAGATGATGGCTGTGCTGCTAGGACCACATTTTGAGTAGTAAGGATAAAAGTACGGGGAAACATACATATAATGCATACTACTGGAATTTTTTCACTTACAAACTTATGCTGTGTACTAGGCATTTTTACAGTACTTTTGTGTATCTTATTTAACCCTAACAGCTAGGTGAAGTCGGCGCTATTGTCCCCATTTTGCAGAAGGGAAAACTGAGAGTATCTTTCCAGCTTAGATAGCTAGTAAGTGTTAGATCTACATTCCAATCCAGGCTGTGTGAGTTGAGTTGAGTTTAGTTCTAGACCCTTTTTTAATCACTGCTCTGCACTGCTGGGTTGAATACAGAGAATAAGAAGGCAGAATAAAAGGTAAATCCTAGGTTTGAAGGCCGCCCGACTAAAAATAAGAGGGCAACTTGGTATGATATTGATTAAAATTTTTCCATTAAGAAGTAAACATTTTTATAGGAAAACAACTATCTTTTGCTCTTCTTTAAAAAAAAAATTGTGAAGGAAGTGGTTAATGTGGAAACCATTAGTATATCCAGGTCATTCTAATATGATATCAGTATAATGTTGAGGGTGAGAGGGAGGATAGTGTTTATACAGCTGATTAATTGATGTCTTATTGCTGATCAATGTATTCAAATTTAAAATGGAACTTACTCTGATAAAATTTGTCTCGACAAATTTATGAAGTAAAACTGTTGCTTTTTCTTTTCCGAATGATTTCTTTGTGACAGGTGAAGAAGGTTATTGTATATTTAGGTAGAGACAAAACGATGCAGTTGCTAGAAGAGCTGGTGGGTGAACTACAGCTGACCGACCCTGTCAGTTCGGGGGTCACTCACATGGATAATCCCCCCTACTATCGCATCACTTCCAGCTACAAAATCCCTTCTGTCACCTCAGGTGAGACGTTAGCTACAACTGATTACCTTGTCTCAGAAGAGAACCTTTCTTTGGTGGTTCACTCCAGCAAGTGTTCGCTTGAAGCACCGTCAAAACAAAAGCAGACGAGTCATGTACTGTTGCTAACTTGATAATATTTTGTAAATCCTCTTATGAGTACAGAAATCTGACAGTGTAAGGATTTTTAATATTACAAAGGGAAGCACATTTCCATGCTTATATTTAGAAGCAGAATACAGATTTGTATATCCTTACATTCATTTTAATGAATAAAATTAATGTTAAATATAGAAAATGTTTACTCTTTGAAATTTTACTCTGTAATTCTATATTTAAGTTTTTGAGCAAATACTATATTAGTATCCAATTTTATGAGTGTGTATACAGGGTCCGGCAGAAGTAAGGCCTGTTTGAATGTGGTTGGTAGAGTAATAATATGGGTGTAATAATTTATAGTTTTAATTTGAACATTTCACCTAAACTGTCACTTGGTGTGCTTGAGTGTGATATTGTTATGTTACAGAACTACATGCATATGATTTTGTAATAAAAGATTTAGTAATAAATTGGGGGCGTTATTTTTGCCAGATCCTGCATACTCATATATTATAGTTACTATAATTTTGGCATATTATAATATCTGTATAATGAGAAATCTTTTATATCTTTATAATTTGCTTTTTGTCATCTATTTTTATCTCAGACTTTTTGTTTACTTAGGGGATTTCTAATAATGCTTCTATTGGATTTTCTATATCTGCAAGAATGTTTTTATTCCAAAAAGTTTTTTTTTATTTAGTCAGAATTTCTTTAGGAATGCTTTGTTCATGTTTCATGGTTGACCTGTCTACTTCTCTACCGATAAAGTTGCCTTCTCCCAGCAAAAGTTCCTATTTTCTCTGTGCTGCTGTTTGTTTTGATTTGTCTTGGTAAAAGCTTTCCTCAAAAAGCTACCAATTATAGGTCTGTCTTTTCATAAAGAGTGGAGTACTAAAAAGCTAATTGGATGTCCTGTAGGTATACACAGAACTCACTGATTCTGTCGTTTGTTATACAGTGATTTCATTGGTGCAAGTGTCTACAGGTCCTCTCTCTTGCACTAAACAGATTACCCAGACGAAACTACTGGTCATTGTCTAAAGTCGAAAGTGTCCGAGTATGTGTAGATACACACAGACACACAACATAGTCTTCAAGCCTTCTTGCAGCCCCACGGGGTAAGAAGATGGCAGGGGGCACAGCCTCAAATTTTAGTATGTGTGTTCTCAGTGAGGCCCCTATTCTCAATGAAGCACCTCCTCCCTCAACGGGGCATAGTGTGCCCTCATCCGCCTATCTTCTGATTTAGTCTCAGGAGGCGGGAGACAGACCTTGGGGGGACCAGCTACTACTGAAATAGATTTCCAACCCATCCTGCCATTTTCAGTACCGCCTACTCCCTTCCAGAAATACTTGATGCCACTCTTTTCTGAGCCTTTTGAAGGTTCAGCAACATAGATATGGCAGCTTCTTGGTTTCCTTCACTACCAGCTTATGATTGAGCCTTAACACAATTGACTTCTTGTCCATTTGTTTTCTGACATCAGAATTTTGTCATTGTCTCCTTTCCTTCTTGGTCATGATGAGTACATCCCTTTTTAAAAAATTACTTTGCTCTCATACTAGTGGAGTTTTGACATCTGTAATTTGATGTCTTTTGTGCTTATTGAGGTATCCTGGGTTTCACATGCACAGCTAACACTTTACTTCTGATCACAGGAACTACTTCCAGCAGCAATACAATGGTGGCCCCCACCGACGGCAGTCCTGACAACAAGCCCATGAAAGAGACTGTTGAGGAGAGGTGAGCACTTCTCTGCTCGCCATCGGCCTTTCGGTTTGACAGACACTGATCATCGTCAGAGCAAATGATAATTTCTGCATTGGAATATATGTTTCATGGTGGTAGGATTCTGGTGAAAAAATATATTCCCCTTTTAGGAATTTTCCACATTGGCTCTTTCAGCATCAAAGATGCCGACATGCTACACTTTTATGTGAATAGAATTGGTGGAGTATGGTCAACCATTAATTGTATTGCTTACATTTTTAAACTTTCCAAAATGGATTTTTATTCTGCCTATAAAAATAGGTTTCACCAGAACATTATTACCACAACAATTTAAGAAAAATTTCATGTAAAAATAATTGACTTTAAAGCTTAAGCTTTTGAATCGTGAGGTAGAAGTTAATATATATCATGGTAAACTTCTGTTAATATTTTGAATACTGTGTGCTTACTTAAACATAGAAAGTGTAATATGAAGTACAAATACTGTTTTGCTGTGAACTGTGACTAACCACAATGATCATTCCCGTAGCTATGTGCACCTAGACATCTACAGTGGACTGAACAGCCATTTAAATCGTCAGCATCACAGACTAGAATCTCGATACAGCAGCAGCTCTGGAGGATCTTATGAAGAAGAAAAAAGTAATAAATTCCAAATGTTTTTTTATAACTGCAATGGCAAGATGTATTATTAATTCTGTCAATGCTAATATATTCTTTCAGTAAATTGTTTTTAGGAAGAGTATTTAAGTGCCACTAGTGGTGTTCAAACACAACCTGAAATGTCTTGATTTTAAGAAACGGTATAAGCTGGTGGGGGGGATGGTTAAAAACCCGGGTTCCCTGCAGACAAAGTAAAAGGAAGTTAAGAATTAGTTCTCAGAAAGCATCATGGAACTGACACTGGCAACAGGCCGCTCATTTAAAGAGGTTTGCTCTTTCTTCATGGACTCCCATTATTAGAGCTCTCCCTTGCAATTGTAGAGTGAATAGTTTACCCACGTTTGCTGTAACACTGAGGTAGGGTGAGATAGAAGCCCACATCTTCAGACAGGGAAGGGACCCTGGGGATGATCTGGTTCAATCTCTTCATTGTGCACATGATGGAACTGAGGTCCAGAGAGGTTAAGTGACTTACCCACGTCACACAGAATTCACATTCTCTGATGGCATTCTTTACCACGTCCTGCAGCCCCACTGGGGTAGAGCAGATTTCCTGTTAAGACGGGTTTATGTTGGCGCTGTCTCAGGAAATTCAGAATTGAGTAACTTACCAGAAGGCCCTTGTTACAAGGCAGCTTCACCTATCATGTGGTTACACGACTTGGACGTCAATTATGGGACCATAAGGAAATGCGGATGTAGTTTCACTTTGACGTAAAGGACGGAACCTGAACTGATATCTCTTTCTCTCTGATTTGCTTAATTTGATAATATCTATGCCAGGTCTTCCTAGTAAACAAATGTCAAAATAGTAGGAAATTATTTTTATTGCTTTCCAATGCTATAAATAGTTGGTGTCTTACTAGAGTTTGCTTATATCAGCAAAAAATAGATGGTGTAGAAAATGAGATCATTTTATTTTGATAGGTGACTCAATGCCACTTTATTCTAATTGGCGGCTGAAAGTGATGGAGCATAATCAAGGAGAGCCACTACCCTTCCCACCAGCTGGAGGCTGCTGGTCACCACTGGTGGATTACTTGCCTGAAACGTCATCACCTGGATTACCTCTTCACAGGTGGACTACAGCCTCATTCCTATCTCATACGAGCCAAATTCTGCTTAACACTTTGAGCTTTCCTTATGCTATCTGAGAACACAGAATAAAAGCAATCTTCTTTCTTTAAATACTGCAACAAATTAGATCACTGTGTTTAGATTTTAGGAAATCTAAACACTTAGAATTCTAACTGTACGTGATTAATACTATTAAATGTAATTGTGCTGCTGTTTTTCTGGGTGTCTGGCATAGTTACTTGACCTTTCTGGGACCCAGTTACTACATCTGGAAAATATGATTTGGTGGTAGTAGGCGCTATTATTTTGAGTTAAATTGAATTTTACTGAACAGAATCGTGATAAAATGCATTTTTTCAAAATATGCTAATGCACCAAACACATATAGAACACCTACTATGTGGCAAGCAGTGTGCTAGGTCTCAGGGTTGCAGATGAAGAAAATATGGCCTTTGGCTTCAAGGAGCCCTTAGCAGATAGGTTTTTTCTAAAACTATCACTTAACAGTTTCTTGGGCTGTATTTCTTTTCCTCTATTTTTCTTGAGAAGTTGTATTTTTTTCCATAAAATACAATATGAGAGTCTTCAGATGATCTGGATAAGAGTGTCTCTAGGTTTGCTCTGGTGAAACAGTAATAACACTCTCATTCGTCATAGGTGTAACATAGCAGTGATCCTTTTGACTGACCTGATCATTGATCACAGTGTGAAGGTGGAATGGGGAAGCTACCTCCATCTTCTTCTACATGCAATATTTCTAGGTAATAATATTTGATTCTAATTCCTTCATTTTTTATTGTTGTGATAATTGAAACAAAGTTTCTACGTGTTTATTTCTGTTGTACATGTGTGTGCTATTTCCATGACAGTTTTTACCATGATTCTTGGTATAGGGGTGTTATCCCCAATCCAAACTTCTGGCCCACCCCCCCGCCACCCCCGCTGACCCACTGATACACAGGCCCTCTAGCAGGGAAGATTCCGTAGCTGTAGCAAGAGTCGAGTTAATTTACCTCTGGGTTGGAAACTTGCAGAGTGGATGGAAACTTGAACAGGGTTCTAAGAGTTTCCCAGAAGGCGATTGGCTTGTGGACAGTCTGATTGTTATAGCTGAGACTCCGATGTGCCTTCTGCAGTGAAGGGTGGGGTCCATCAGATCAGCAGGACCCTTGTGGCTCGTAGGCTTGGTGTCTTGAAGCAGGTCAGGGTGGCCGTCTTCTCCTAAGTTTTCCCGATAGGCACATTTTTATGTGCATTACTTCATTCCTTTGGTAATCAAGCATCTGCTGACTTTCTGTTGTGTGCTGGGCACAAAGGGTGTTTGCCTTTTTAAACCCGTTTACATCTAGTGTTAGGTAGCACAGTAATTTCTAAGATTGCTACATTTTAGACATAAAACACACTGCAAATTGACTGATCCTGCCAGTTCTGTAGGACAGAAGGCTGCTGTGAAAGGGTGCATAAGCCATACACTGATAAAAAACTTAGGTAGCGTATCATCTTCTACCACATATTTTATATAATTCCTGCATTTCTTTAAAATGAGAGTTTGGTAGTGAGAATACTCCTTATTTCTCTTTGTTGATAGCTGTTTTCTGCTCTTTTTAGGGTTTGACCACTGCCACCCTGAGGTGTATGAACATTGCAAGCGCCTGCTTCTGCACTTGCTCATAGCGATGGGACCCAACAGTAACATCCGAACTGTTGCCTCTGTCCTTCTCAGGAACAAGGAGTGCGGCGAGCCCAGGGCGCTCACCGTCAGACACGCCGCACACCTCGACTCCACCTTCCCAGGTACTCGGGAGAGGGCCCGTACTTCCCCAGCGTGGAATCGTGCAGTAGAGGAAGTTAAACAAGTGACAGTTGAAATACTTGAGCACATTTTTTTAAATGTAGTTTTATTATTTTAAGTACCATTGATATTTTTTATCGAGCAGTAAAAGAAGGAATTAGATTTGGAGTAATCGAGTCTGTATTGCCTTGGGAGGGTCTTTGTCATGGAAATTTTAAGTTCTGAACATGTAAGATCAAGGTATAATGAAAGAGAGCTTAATTTATTAAGTAATGGTTATGAAAAAGATGTTGAACTTTATTACAGTTTTTTATTCACTTGATTGTATCTATTGCATTTTAAATGTTATACATTTTTATTGTATTACTTGCTCAGACATCTTTATTAAACTTTATAACTAAAAAAAATTTAAGTAAATAAATAAAATGTTATATACTTAAAAATTTAAGTAAATAAATAAATGTTTGAAGTATATTAAATTCCAAATCACGCATTTTGAAGTACTGAGGTCCAAATTAATGAAACTTTAATATAAAATTTATTTCACTGTTGATATAAATAATTTTTTACTTTGAAAGTTATATTTATTTCTGTCCTAATAGCCACAACTTATTTATTCCGTTCATCACTAGCTGTGGGTTGGTAATAGATGGTCTAGGAGGTAATTGTTTTCAAAACCTGAAATGAAATTACTTTTTAAGTTAAAACCAAGTTATTTACTGAATATCTTATACTTAGTGAAACAACAACTGTTAGGGAATTTATTCACCGTTAAGACTGTGATTAAAAAGGAATGGAATGAAGTTTACTGCCCTTTCATGTTACAGCATCTTGATTCAAAAGGTGTCTGTTTCTGTTGGTTTTTAAGGCTCCTTTTGCCATTTTCTAAAGATGGGTATTAGTACAATAATAACCTTTAAAATTACTTAACAATTGATATAAATATTGCAAATAAAATTTAAAATTGTCTTTCTGTAAAGAAAATTAATCAGAAGGTATAGATAGACTCCTTTCCATAAGAAATTAAAAATCCGTTCACATCACAGAATGTGACTGACTTAATAAACATGGAAGAAGTATTGATACACTGAAAGGTTGTGAAAATTGCCACTTCCACCTTCATCAGCAGATGGCACCAGAGGACTGTACAGTAAATTCAAATATTTGGCCAAAAAATCCACTTACTTTTTCCATAAAATAAAAGACACATTTTTCATTTTCACCAATAACTTCATTAATTTGTGTATTTTTTGTGTGTGAGCTGTCTTCTGCATGGTTTAACGCTGATTGTTCTCAATTAATGTCTCAATTTGATCACTATCAACTTTACCTGGTCTGACCTGGAGAAATCCCAGCGCGAAATTTCACACGCTACTTCTGACGTATTTGATCAGTCATAGCACCTTCTCCATACACTGCACAAATCTTTTTTTTTTTTTGCATTTTTACCTTTCTTGAAATAATAAAGCATAATATGCCAAAAATGTCATATATTTTCTTCTACCTATTAAAATAGCTATACAAAAATTCACCAATTTTGATAAGTTTTCTTTAAATGCACATTGCTTCGACAGCTGTCATGATACCACCTAACAAAATTGTTTCAATTGAAGTTAAAGACAGTGAAACACTAATAGAGCCATCTTATGGAAAAACCAAATGAACTTTTTGGTCAACCCAGTGGTTACGTTAATAATAGGCTGTGAAATAATGTTTGCCCAAAAACCTCACTTGGTGTAATTTGGTGCTTATGGCCTCCGACAGAAGGAGAGCTGAGTCCCTCCCATGCCCCCTGTAATCTGTAAGGAGTAATAGTTCAATTTAATGAGTATTGTGTGAGACTCTCCTATGTTTGGCATTCACGACCGTCGTTCTCTTCCAGCAGGTGTTAGTGATTTTATACCTGATTACCAGCCCTCCCCTATGACTGACTCAGGGCTTAGCTCAAGTTCTACCTCTTCTAGTATCAGCTTAGGAAACAACAGCACGGCCATTTCGCATCTGCACACCACCATCCTCAACGAGGTCGACATCCCCGTAGAGCAGGACGGAAAAGTCAAAACCCTCATGGAATTCATCACCTCGAGGTAAAGTGGCACCTCTGGCCATTCCAGCAGGAGTCGTGTGTTAAGTCGTTGTTTCATTTGTCAGCTACAGGGAACCCTGTTGTTTTTTTTTCCTGAGGTGCCATTGATTAGAAATACACCAGTTTGTATTGTGCAATGTTAATAAGATTATGGTGCACCAAAGACTTTCTTCTTTTGCCTTCACACCATTATACCCAAGAAGGGCCTTGCTTGTGCCTGGACACCACATGCCCAAAGAGAATACTGTGTTATGTAAATATATACCCCACTTTCATTAGCTATTTCACCAATAAATCATCACATATTTATTTGTGGTGTACTCTTTGCAAGGCATTATAAAGAAGAAACATAGATGGAGAGAAAGGGGCTGGTATTCCACAGCAAGAGCAAAATCTCAGGGGCATGAAAAAACAAACTGTATTTGGAAATGGTGAGGAATCCAGTCTGGCTGTAGTGCTGAGAAAAGAGAGTTTCTACAGGAGAAAGCTTGGGAGAATTCAAACTAGAGGGCCATGAAGTGTGCCCCCCACCCAGGTTATAGATCTTTCTTTCAAGAAAGGAGACATGACTAGTAATCTTCGAATGGGGAAGGTGGGAGACACAGTGAAGTAAGTATGTGGAGAAACTCAGCCGCTTAGGAATGTGGAGGGTGGAAGACCCTGGAGCAGCGTGACCTTGGGAGGGGCGCTTCGGGCTTCGGGCTCACTCATCAAGGCGGCAGCATTCAGAGTGCCACGACATTTTAAAGAAAGAATTGACAGGACCTTGCTCGGTCTAAACTTTCCCTAGTAAATTATTTCCTGTGCATTAACAATCTAAATGCAGTCTCTCCTCTACAAATACAATGGTTTGGCCTGGAACCCAAAAGCAGTAACCAGTACTCTTCTCACTTGGCAAAATTTATCTTCTTTTCCTGCTGACTACCTGCGAGAGAATCTGACTGTACTGATGGAAGACCGCAGTGATACGTGACCCGGATCTCCCTTCCCCGGCTGCAGCTCAGGGCTTCTCCGTATAACAGCCCTAGTCGGCTGTGCCGTGCTATTTGGTGTATTCAAGCACTAGCCTTTCTGACCGCAAAGGTGTGATTTAGGCCAGCACAAATACAACTGTTCATATAAGAGAACTACATCTGTCCTCTTTTTCAGAAAAAGAGGGCCCCTTTGGAACCATGAGGATGTGTCCGCCAAGAACCCGAGCATAAAGAGTGCTGAGCAGTTAACTACATTCTTGAAACACGTGGTTGCTGTTTTTAAGCAGTCCAGCTCAGGTATCTTTCCGTGTTTGGGGGAATACTTACTTTCCATGAGATACTGTGATGTGATGTTAACACTCCTGGTAATGTAGCAAAAAGTTGACAATTAATATGTGTAAAATAAAAGGTTTTAGACACGCTTTCACTTTTAACTTATTAGCAATAATAAATTTGTTTCATTTGAAGAAAATTAAGTTACTTAAAAAATACAAAAGCCACCTGTGACATTCTGAGGTGCTTAGTTTTGTCCTTGATGACATCATACAATTATATAATTGTGTAATATGAAAACATTATATTAAAGAAGATATGTACAGTTGATAAACTTAAAAAATGTTTTATACAAGTATGTGTTTCTATGATCTAAAGTTTAACACATTTTGAAAATTATAGTAAAAATGTAGGTGTCTCAAGCCGTGGTTCTCACCTAAGGGCAGGGTTGTCCCTTGGGACGTTTGGCAGCATCAGGAGATGTTTTTGTCACAGTTGGAGGGCAGGGGCGAGTGGTCACTACTGGTATGTGGTTGGGCAAAGGCCAGGGATGCTGCTGAACATTGCGTGCTGCACAGGTCAGCCCTCACAGCAAAGAATTACCCGACTAAAAGGTCAATTGCATAAGGTTGAGAAGCACTGTTCCCAAGGATTACTTCCCTGAAGGCTAGACTGAGGAGTCATCTAAAACTCAAATGACGCTTAATGAAAAGAAAAGGCATTGACTCATGAAATGTGAGTGCCCCTAGTACTGCGCCAGGCACTGGGTCTTCAACAGCCTCTGATGATAGCCCTTGCCTTCTGAAAAACAAGAACCATTCACTTGCTTCCTTTCTTTTCGCAGAAGGAATTCATTTGGAACATCACCTTAGTGAAGTTGCTCTGCAAACAGCACTTTCTTGTTCTTCCCGACACTACGCCGGGAGGTCCTTTCAGATTTTCAGGGCCCTGAAGCAGCCTCTTTCCGCAGCTACACTTTCCGATGTTCTCTCTAGGCTCGTAGAAACTGTGGGGGACCCAGGAGAAGATGCACAGGTATTTCATTAAGTTTGTTCAGCAGTTATCAACCGTCTTCTTGTAGTCAAGGACTTAGTGCCAAATATAGGTCACTGCAGATAGGCCGAGTTCATGGTCATATAGAATCATTAATGTCAGATGTTAACAAGCTTTAGTGTTTAATATTTAATAACTTTAGTGCCTTTCAGAGAAAGCTTTACCTTTACACTCATACACACACAGAGCCCCGGACATTAGAGTTAAGAAGGTAAAAAGAGATAAGAAGTTTAATTTAAATGTAAAGTAGAACATTAAATTTTATTTTTTAACATAAATTAAGTGAAATACTGCAACAGAGAACCTATGTCTCTATTGCACCATTCTAGACACTGGGGATATGATGTGAGAAAGACAAAGTTCCTGGCATTCTGGAGTGCATGTTCTATTGGGGAAGTAAGCCTAATTTAGTCCACCAATAATAGCACAATTTTACTTAGTAACAAATGCAATGATAATAATAACAACAGGTTGAAGAGTGATGGGAAGGAGGGAGTGATTTTTTTTATGTGGTGATCATCAGAGGAGATGATTTTAGAACCCATGCTTAAGAAGTGACCCGTGATAACTGGGGGAGATCATTTCCAGCAGAGGGAAATGGAACTGGGACGTGAAAGGGCCCTGAGGCAGAGGCAGCAGGCTTTTCTGAAGGCCTTCACGCAAACTGGTGTCTCTAGAGTGGATTGGACGGGGTCGTCCAGAGGCGGGAGGCTGATGAGATAGGCAGGTCTAGATCATGGGAGGCGTAGTAGGTGGTGGTGAGAGGTGGGACTTCACTCTGAATTAATGGGAAGCCACTCACGGGTTTTGAGAGCAGGGTGATAGGTATGACTTGCTTTTCAAAAACTAACTCTGGGGGCCAGGTAGAGTTTTTGAGGGGCAAGAGTGAAAGCAAGGGGGTGTCTTCAAACAGGTTGTTTTAATTAGAGTCCAAGCAGAAATGGTGGGAGCTTAGATTAAGCTACGGAGATAGAGAAAAAAGATCAGATTTAAGATATATTAAAAATGATATTTTCAAGACTTGTTGATAAATTCAGTTTAGATGCAATTTTAGGTGACTTGTGGTGCTGTTATAATCAATTTATGCCATTAGTTTAATGAGTTTTCATCAATCAGCAAGATCGTGTTGCTTAAGAGCTTAATCATTTTGTAATGTTAATGGGGAGCTTGTTCTATTTTTAAATCTCACCAGGAAGTCCTTTGCAGTTTCTTTTTTCCAGAGCATAATTAATTTAAGTCTGCCGTTTTTTCTAGGGATTTGTGATTGAGCTTCTTCTCACGTTGGAATCTGCAATTGATACTTTGGCTGAAAGCATGAAGCATTACGATCTTCTTTCTGCCCTTTCTCAGTAAGAATTTTAAACCAGGCAACGTGTAGATTCGTATAAAGAACTTCAGTGGCTAACATGTATGACTATGACACTGTGTTATTCCAATACCAGTAGTGAGAATGATACCAAAGAGTTCAGACGGATTACCAGGGGGAAATGAGCCTCAGACAGTGAGGACGTGTGACAGTCACAGAGCTACTAAGTGGCAGTGCTGTGCCCCTCATGTCCTGGTCTGAGGTGTGCCTAATGGACCGGCTCCATTCCGGTCACATTCAGCATCCCACTGTCCCTGCAGCAGGCCTGGCCCCTCGGGACTCACCTTCCATGAGTGTTCCTTCTCCCTGGAGCTGCCTGCCTCCCTCTTTCTCTCTTGCAAACCGTGAATTGACTGAATTGACATATCCTTCATGTCCCATCTCAGATATCACCTCAAGGCTAAACTTTTCTAACTGCCCCAGGGAAGGGCTAATCGTTCCATCCTTTGGGTTCTTGCAAGTATTTTCTTTACATTTTAATAACAGCAAGAAACAGGCTTTAAATGGATCCATGTATATATCACTCTCCCCCAATAGGTTTTAGCAAGTAGTCCTCACATTTTGCATACTGGTGGCACATGTATTATAGAAAGCATTCTGTGGTTATTTTTCAGTCAATGATAATTGAACATGAGAGAGGAGAAATCAAAAAATTAACTTTTGACCTTGCCTCTTTTGGAAAGAGTGCATTAGACATAATGTTTGCTAAGTCCCAGAGTGGAGTTATCCGTGATCACTACAGAAGAATTTTCACTTCCCATCGTAGCTTATCCAATTCAATGGAAACAGTTGGACACGGTCGAAATGATACTGTTGTACGTTTTGTTTTAATATGGAGGGGAGAACTCAAATTTGATTAAGCAAAGTCAGATGCACTTAAAAATTATTTTCCCTGGTAGCAGTTAACGGTTTTTCAGTGTTTCCAACAGTAAAATTAACATAGCCAAAGAAATGATTGTGCATGCACTCATCTTCTCTTTTCTTTTTTTGAAGAACCTCATATCATGATCCCGTCATGGGAAACAAGTATGCAGCTAACAGGAAAAGCACTGGACAACTCAATCTAAGCACAAGTCCCATTAATAGTAGTGGTTATTTGGGATACAGCAGCAATGCAAGAAGTAACTCTTTGAGGTTAAGTTTAATTGGTGACCGCAGAGGTGACCGGCGGCGGAGTAACACACTGGATATAATGGACGGACGGATAAACCATAGCAACAGTTTAGCAAGGACTAGAAGCCTCTCCTCTCTCAGAGAGAAGGGGTTGTACGATGTGCAGTCCACTACTGAGCCTGCCAGCCTGATGGCCACCATTTTTTGGATAGCAGCGTCTTTATTAGAATCGGATTATGAATACGAATACCTCCTGGCTCTCAGACTTCTGAACAAACTGCTTATCCACTTGCCTTTGGATAAATCAGAGAGTCGAGAGAAGATTGAAAATGTACAAAGCAAATTGAAATGGAATAATTTTCCAGGCCTTCAACAGCTCTTCCTTAAGGGTTTTACCTCAGTGTCCACGCAGGAAATGACCGTGCACCTCCTCAGCAAGCTCATCGCCGTCTCCAAGCACTCCCTGGTCGACCCTTCCCAGCTGTCAGGTAACGTGAGCAGAATTGCTCCCGCTCTGTGCTTTGTACTGTAGTGAAATGCAAACTGTCGTTTGTTTGGAGATCTACTAATTCTGGCTTTTCTGTAGTTTCAGTTTTTTAAATATGTGAGAGAGCTGAAGTTCTTGTGTAGAAGCAAAAAAGCCAAAAAAAAAAAAAAGCCAAAAAAAAAAGAATTTAGAAGATCAAGTGCCCCAGGAAATAAAAAGGAATTGGTTTCTGTGAACCACTAAAAAAATACCTTTGACTTTTAAAATGATGTACAATTAAATTGGTTATTGTTTGCTTTCTTTCTTTTTATTTTGTTTTTTGATAGGCTTTCCTCTTAACATCCTTTGCTTATTGCCTCACTTAATTCAGCATTTTGACAGCCCAACTCAGTTCTGCAAAGAAACAGCGAGCCGGATAGCAAAGGTAAGCAGGCGTTCCGCTGAAAGATAGCACTGGGGGGAGGTTTCCTCGAGTTTGTCTTTGGCGGGGATCTTTCTACTGTCACTTTGTGAACTTTACATTTAAACTTTTATTCTTTTATGCATAAAAAGACGTTAACTTATAGCTGCTCAAAGGACAGTGAACAAAATTATTTTGTTAAAGTAATACTCCTCTGAGTCTGAGTGTTTTTCTGCTCCGTTTTCCTCCTTTATCCTCTCTACATCTCTGGCAGTTTCTAGTTCATTCATTGATTCACTAGCAAATATTTACTGAGCACTGGGTTAGGCAATGGAAATACAAAGATGAAGTAGAAGGGACACTCACCCTTGTGGGCCTTAGGGTGAGGATGAAATCAAGGAAGGAGACAGTCGCCGCAGAGTCTGGTAAGTGAGAGGGCAGAGTTCACTGGGGGGCACATAAAGCAGATACGCCCCTGGGAAATCATATCTGAGCTGACACTGAAGGCTGAACCAGAATAACCGAAGTGAGATCCCTGGGTAGGAAACAAGGAGCCTGGCTGAGAGTAGAAGTTTTCTAAGCAGAAGAAATTGCACGTGCAAAGGCCCTGAGGAAGGAGATAGACTGCATATTGGGGTTCTGGAAATCATCTGTTTATGTTTGCCTTTTTTCCTTTTAATGCTGTCTTCATCTTTTCCCTTTGCTTCCTTCATTTATTTTCTTGCTTATTTGCTCTTCCCCTCCCATTGGACAGTTCTGAAATAGAAATGTAGCTGTTTCTAAATCATCTGTTAACATTTGTTTAAAAGTGTTATAGCTCTTGTTCTTAATTCTAAGAGAATATGACTGATAATATAAAAATATTTAATAAAATATTGCTGTTGATTTCATTTTTTCCTGTTGCTTCTGTTTTTAATTATATTTCTAAATAAATTAGATAAGGAGAGATCCTTAACATAATTATTTTGAAAGCATGTATTCAAAAAGGAGAGCCATTATTATAGTTCATGGAAACATATCTCAGTTTGGAAAATAATTATTTGCCTTAAGAAAAGAAAACCCAACAAAATGTGTTTGCATTAATGAAGTCTAAGAGTGATGTGAAATAATTTATTAAAATAGTTTTCATTTTACTATTCTAATAACACATCACGATGTAAACAAGTTTTCTTTTTTAATGAGGGATAAGAAAGAAAATATTAGGGGAAAATATATTGGCTTACTTTGGTATTTCAAGAAATAAAACGCATAAATTCCCTAATAAGGGCAGTAGAAGCATTTGAAAGCACCAGCTGAAACCAGTGAGTAACTGACTCCCTGCTGCACGCTGGGGTGGGCGGGGCCTTGCCTGAAGGACGTAGGAGCAGCTTGAGTGTCAAGCCTCTTCTGTGGTAATGAGGCAAAGAACAGGAAATTCCAAGTATCTTTTTTGTTTTTAAGAAATAAAATATATGGCTTTCCTTGAGTCATAAATTGTTTTTTAACTCTGTTTTCCTCCTTTTGACAAACACTCAGAAGTTCCATCTGTATGCTTTTAGCAGCCTGCAGGATGTGAATTAAATTGATTTCTTAATTATTCTCTCATTTAAACTGTTGAGAGTAATTTTCTGCCATTATGTGCTTGCTCATTATGCAAATATCTCTGGTTCTACTGTTTGTGCCTTTGGAGAGCATAGAATTTCAAAACGAGGCAGCCACTTAGGACAAATATTATCCTTTTTAGCTGTTCATTCTGGCAGAAATAGTATGCTAAAAATATTTGTTAAAGCGCACTCTTTGGATCAGATTTTAACCTGGTAATTCAAAAATTCCAAAATAAATCTAAGGCACTCAGTTTATTATAAAATTATACAGAATGTATTCCAAGATTTTTTCTTAATCGTTCTTTAGGGGGGAAAAGTCTTTAAAAAAATAAGAATTGTATAGGAATGTCTTATTCTTTGGGAAAGATTCTTTAAACTATGAAAAATTTTCCTGAAGACTAACCAATTATAAAATTATAAAATTATGTGATTTTTTTATAAATAGTATGATAAATTGTTATATTCTGAAATGCAAATAAGAAATATCAACCAAATTTTTTTTCCTGGTATGCATTTTATGGGTAAAAGGCTTATGTGTAAAATCAACTGCTTTTAATGATTTTATAAAATAGCTTCTAAGGTACTGTGTGAGTCTGCGTAGTCTTGCATACCTTCCTATCTCGGGCTTATCCAGTGACAATACCCACATGATGGATAACAGTAAAAGTCAGTCATCTGAAAGTTGACTTTATAGTACATATAGTTTTAAGAGGTAATACTTCACTATTGTTAGTACTCGAGGCAGTTTGTGTAAATACATACAAAACATCGATAAGATGAAAGAGAAAGTGAGGGGAATGGAAAAAGAAAACTAAAATAAATTTCATAGAGGGTAACCGTTTTACAATAGAGATATGAGTGTGGCCCTTTTTCAGTTCTGAATTGTTTGGGTGTCCCTGGAGAAGGATACAGGCACATCCTCACCTATAGCTTAGGGAACAGACTAAGCAGGTACATTTGGTCAGAAAAGTCCCCAAACACTCATATTCCGTAGTACCGTACCGAACAAACTCCAGCAAGTCAGTATATTTTGAAGCAGCCTATAAACAATAGGCCAAGGACCTCAAGAGCTTTAGGTGATTTCCTGAAGAGCAGTTTGAGGTCCACCCTGCAGGGAGTCCGGTGGAGTCCTTTGAATGTCTCACGCACATTGTGGCTTTCCACAGTCGACTGCTCCACTGAGACCCTGAAGGGCTCGAGACAAAAGCAGTTCTTTGGCACAGCAGCTGTGAACCTCCCAGAGAATTCCCACTCTGAGCCTGTTTTGTGTAGATTTTACAGAACAAAACTCTTCTTACAAAACAGTTATAAAATGGTATCTAGGGTTTACAAAGTCATGTATGGGTTTTTACTGAAGAGTTTTACCGGAGCATTAGGCTGATAAAAGCCACACCATTTAACACCTCCCGAAGTGTTTGACATTATGAATCATCTTTCCATATCTCTGTCGCTGTTCTCCTACCGTCTTGTGCTCTTTTCCTCTTCTGGTTAACTTTGCTACTGTGCTGACGTGCAGTACATTGAAGCTTCAATGAATACATTTAAATTAATTTATTAAATACATTTAGTGTGAAATCAAATTTAAACTTGCATTATTATTTTTGGCAAATGAAATGATTTTATTATTTTTCTCTAGGTGTGCGCAGAAGAAAAATGCCCCACACTTGTCAACCTGGCTCACATGATGAGCCTGTACAGCACACACACGTACTCCAGGGACTGTTCGAACTGGATCAACGTGGTGTGCAGGTACCTGCACGACTCCTTCTCGGACGCCACGCTCAGCCTTGTGACTTACCTCGCAGAGGTAGGTTTGCCAGAAAGGGATGGGGAGCGGTTAACTGCTCTGTGACAAAACTTTTACATAGGCTTATTTCAGAAAGCAGCACTGATACTCATCTTTAAATTATCTTTGAGAGCGAATATAGATTACATCTCTTCTCTTTTTAAAGAAAAATATGTCATTCCTTTCAAGTAAAAAGGAAGTTTTTATAAAGTTCTTTTTCCATTTTCAATATTTATTTCTTTATTCACTGTCCCTAAGTGATATAAACTCAAAATAATGTAAACCTCAACTTTATTTAAAATGGAAAATGGGTTTTTTGAGGTCTTGGTCCTAGAGAATGGTTATGATATTTGCTTCTACAAAATTATTCTCTGCTGTAAAATCCCTTCTCGAATAATATAGTGTGTGCAAAGGCATTTCTGCTGGGAAGTTTTTTTTTTATGCTACTTTCGCTTTTCAATCTAAAAAGTTGGTAGCTAAACATAGAATTATTAAAAAAAAAAACTAGCCCTAGAACAGCATACGAAGTTAGTAATTTTTGTTTAGGAAGTAACGTCATTCCTAATAAAATCCTGAGTAGATAGCCACAAAGAGAACTTCAAAAGGAAGAAATTCCTAATCACTAAAAAAGTTTATCAGCCCTAGCTGATGTGGCTCAGTGGATTGAGCACCAGCCTGTGAACCAAAGGGTCACTGGTTCAATTCCCAGTCAGGGCACAGGCCTGGACTGTGAGCCAAGTCAAGCACTCAAGTAGGGGGTGTGTGAGAGGCAACCATACATTGAGGTTTCTCTCCTTTTCCTTCCCTTCCCCTCTCTCTAAAAACAAATCAAGTATATTTTTTAAAGTTTATCAGCTTATAATAAACTAATACCTTCTTCTTTTAAAAAGTTGACCTCTAGAAATTAAGCTAAAATGCTGTGTAAACTCAAAAGACATCACTCATAACTCAAACATTGTAAATGTTGTTCATAACACTTTAACTTAGCTACATCACTGATGTTGGCTATCATAAAAGATTTCAAGCCTGGTGTGAAGTTTTAAAGTGTTGGTTTTGATAGGCTTGCTCCCATCAGCTTTGTATTTAAGGGAGCTGACAGTGTGAGCTGTCTGCGCGGCAGCATCCTCCCTTGACGGAATGCAAGTCTCTCGGTTTATCTTATACTTAGGCTCCCATCTTGGGATCCGAGGTCTGAACCCTGCACAGCACAGCCTGTGGTGCAGCACACGTGCGACACTTGTCCACTCCGCAGGGAGAATGCTTTGCCTCAAACGTTGCTCTCTCAAGTGTAAATTACCCTTACTGCACTCTTATTAATAATGCTCGAAGTATTACTAACAGCAATACTAAAGCAAGTTGCTTGTATTTTAACTATTTATTTAATTATCCTGCAAAGACTAAGAGGTGGGTAGCATTGCTGTTTTATTTTTAAAAATCCAGGGGTTCAGAGAAGTTAAGAAATATGTCCAAGATCACGTAGCTAATAAGTAGCTGGTGTGAATAGCTTGGGAGGTAGCTATTTTTTGGTGGTGGTGGTATATAGTGATTTTTCTCTTTACCTAAAGTAAATGGTGTTCAATTAAACTAATTAAGGAAGTAAAAGAAAACACTAAGATTAAGATGAAAAATATCTAATTCTTTTTTCTGAACCAACGACAAATAACAATAATAGATATTACCTATTACTTTTATTGGTCTCTGGATTTCTAACCATCTATCTAACCATAAACTGGTGGTTTGAATCTATCATATTTTATTTTTCAATATCGCAAATATCAATGTTGAATTTTCTTCCACGTGATTAAAGTAAGCTTGTTAATTTTACTGCCAGCTGTTAGAGAAAGGACTGTCCAGCATGCAGCAGTCACTGCTGCAGATCATCTACAGTCTCCTGAGTCACGTTGACCTCTCCGCGGCCCCAGTGAAGCAGTTCAATCTGGAGATCATAAAGATTATTGGCAAATACGTGCAGGTGAGTGACCTCAAAACTTACGTATGGAAATGTCCATCTCAAAATGATGTAGAACCATAAAAAACCAGAAGCACCACAAGTATCCAAGAGTAAAGAAGTGGTGATTCGGGAATATTTAGGACACGCGGGACTGTGTTCTCAGTGTAAGTGACAAAAAGCAGAATCGGGATGGTATCTGATTTTCTTAAAAAGCAGCAGATACTTAGAAAGTTAAAGCAATCAGACATGGTTCAGTGTAAGTGATGACAAGTCAGGCTGGTCTGTGTGGAATTTCACCTTCCAACGATTTGTTAGGACGGGCCTCGCCGTGCCGGTCAGCGTTGTGGGTGCAACTTATTCCAGAGCAAACTCCTTAAGGACCTTGCAGATTAATATTTTGTTTCTATTCCAGCATACTTGCTTTCTCTAAAACAAAATGTACAAATGGAAGTACTTGGCTAGCAATGAGTTTGTGGTTTTTAGTCCATATCTGAGTAATAAAACTGGATTAAAATGTTTTCCATTCCATTAGGTAATCTGGTCCCTGTTTTCAGATTCCCTTGAAAATCACTGATTACAAATAGTCCAAAAGCAGGAGTCTTGAATGACCCCGTTTGTCTCCTCTATCTCAGCTCTGAATGAGTAAAGCTTCGCCAAGTAACAGTTCTGTTTTTTTCCTCAAGTACCTTTCTCTTCTTAAAGCATAAAGACTTTTATTCATCAAACATTTAGCTGGGTCTCCCATAGAAACACATACCACACTGAATTACTAATTTAGGACACATATATTTCTTTTGTTCAGAACCACAGGCTCACATGCCCCCTGGGCCCACAAGTAGCCGTAATAAGAGGACATAGACTTGTATCTGAGCAAACCGCATGCACACGCCCGGAACAGCATGACTTCGCCCCCGCCCCCCACGGCTGCCCTGTGGGCGTCCAGGTCCAGTGTGGCCAGGGCTTCCAGTTTCCTTTTTTTTTTTTTTTTTTTTTTTTTTTTTTTTTTTTTTTAAACAGAAGCCAGAAACCTGGGTTTTTCTCTTAAATCTCCTAACTTTAAAATGCTGGCTCAATTATTTTTTCAAATGTATTTTCAAGTGTTGTGTGAGCCAAGGTCATATGTAGCTGATGGGTCATTGCAGTTAGTGACTTCTACTTTATTCAAACATTAAACATTTTATAGAATTGAACTCCTGATAATTTTTTACATTTAGAACACAGCTGCCCATGTAATTTGTGGAAATTCCTGAAGAAGTTTTTGTATTTTATAATGCCAGAGCCTCTAATTATTTTTGTCAGAAAGAAACAATTTCTACTTGGATAAATGTAAACTGCTTTTTACAATGATATGCTTAAAATGTCACAATATTATGTGGGCATTTCTATTATTAAATATTTTGTGCTCTAGATATCTTTATAGCAAGATGTCATTAACTAAATTGGATAACTCAGTTCTGCATAAGATTTTTCATTTCCTTTTATTGTTTTAATGGTGTCCCACCCCAGGAGTATCAGCTGTGAAACAATATGCATACTACAAGGCTGAGATACGATATTGTCACTGTAAACAGTGTGTATAACAAAAGGCTGAAATGTGATATTGATACAAGTAAGAAAAAAGTAGTTTTTATATGTATTCTTTTCAGTAGATAGTAAAGGGAAAATAGTATACATTCTTTGACATTGATTCTTCTACACATATAAATTTATCATGTAAATTATTCCTAAATTATTTCAGTAGAAAAATACAAAACTAAGAAAAGCAGAAAAACAATAAAAAAAAAAAAACCATGGCCACCACGCAGGCAGGGAGAAGAGTAGCCGACACAGCTCAAGAGTCCCCGAGAGCCTCACTTCAGCCCTGTGCTTAAATGTATCATTTGGAGCTTGAGTTATCAACAAAAATCTAAATTCTTTTTAGTATTTTACTATTATGTCTAAAAAGGTATTATTTAAAATGTTTAATCTCCAAAACTTAAAACATTTAGAGCCATAAAACTATAAACTTCATTTTTCAAGAACCTGCACATATATGTAACTCCTTTGTTTACCATTACTAAAATTTTAAAGCACTCACTGGGAGGCATGCAAGATATTCTGATTTGGAAACATTATTAAGTATATGATGTCTTACAAAACTAAACTATCAGTATGAATAATAACTTGTTTTCTTTCTTCTTTTAACTCAGATCTGTTTAGGACTTCTAAGTCCTAAGCAGTTCATAGTTTTTGTAGAAACAGTATTTTCATTGTTTACAGTATAACTAAATTTTTGTCCTTAGTTAAACATGTATTTGTAACTCGTACATGTCTGTTACATTTTTAACTCAGAGTCCTTACTGGAAGGAAGCCCTCAACATACTAAAACTGGTGGTGTCTCGCTCGGCAAGTCTCGTTGTGCCCAACGACAGCCCCAAGACCTATGGGGGAGATACAGGTTCTCCTGAAATATCCTTCACTAAGATTTTTAACAATGTCTCTAAGGAGTTGCCTGGGAAGACCTTAGATTTTCACTTTGATATATCTGAGGTAAGAGGCTCAGGAATTGATACAGATGCTCTCATGCAAATTCTCACTTGTTCATTGACATGCACTGACTGGGCTCACACTCAGACGCTGCAGTAGGGGCTGGAAAGGGAGAGGGGATGGGGAGCAGGCTTCTCCGGAAGCTCATGTTCTGCTGGGGACATAGGAAAATAAACATTGTGGTCAGTGCTCGGCTGAAAGTAAAAGTCCTCCAGGAACACATATACCTCTAACCAGATCCGAGCTGAGTGCTGAAAGGTAAGTAACACTAGGCAGGCATGTGTATCTGGAAGCTCGGGACAAGGAGGTTAAATCCAAGAAAAGGCAGATGTGTGAGTGGAGGCTTGTAATTGTGAGAAAGCATGGGGCTCTGGAAACTTCCAATTAGCACGGCCTACCTTGAGCACTGAGTACAGAGAATGGAGGTCGAGTGTGGTAAGAAATGAAGCTGAAGGCATGGGGCGGAGGCAAGAGCTGTACAGGTACCTTCCCTGCCCTAGTCCCAAGATGGTTTATCTTGCAGCAGTTGGAGCTCTTAAAGGATTTTTAGCTGGAGTAGGACATACTTGTATTAGGATTTGCATTTTAGGATGATCAGTCTCGCAACAGGATGGGATGGAAAACAGACCAGGGGGAAGGGGAAGAAAATCAGTACGGAATCCATTGGGGTTAGAATCTGTCCTAAGGGAGACGGGCACACGAACAGTCCACCGTTGCATGGCAGACTGTCCAGGTGTGATCGCCCAGAGGCGGTGGTGCTGTCAGAGCGGGGCTTCGTGGAAGTCTGGAGTCACCGTAAAGATAAGTAGGGGTGTGCTTGCTGACTGTTCCATGCAAAAGGGGCAGCCTGTGCCAAAACATGGGTCCATAAAAGTAGGGTGTGTGTGGGAAACAATAGCAAGTTTGGTTTTGCTGGTGTGTGAAGTTCAAGGGGGCATGGTAGAAGCTGAGGTTAGGGAGGTAAGTGGGCACCAGATCATAAGAAACGGACTTGTATAACATGCAAGTGAGCTTGAATGTTATTTTCAAATGCAAATTCAAGACAGTTCAAAGCCAGATACATATAAATGAGTTTTGAATCTTTATAGAATTTTTACTGAAGTAAATTTTGGAGATGTTATACATCAGATTTGTAGTAGTTACACAGATATCTTTCTCTTTGAAGTTGTTATTTACCTTGAGTCTTTGCAAAAGCACATTATTGAAGCCCACTGAACAATATGCATTGAAAAAACATCAAAATGTTAAGAGACATTAAATTTGAATGGTAAAATTTTTTAAAGTTATTTTTATATTTTCTGAGCTTTCAAAGAAGATATATTTTATAATTGTGTGGGGAAGGGTTGGAGGTGGTTGTTTTTAAGAAAAGTGGATCTATATTGAAAATAAGAACAAGCTCTCTGGTAGTCTCAGAGCCTTATTTCCAATAAAATGAAATCTCTTGATTTAAAAAAAGACATCTTACTTTGATTTTTGTAACATCTACCACATGCTAAGTAGTTTTTCTCCTTATGCTGTTTTTTGGTTGGTGGTTTTTAAAAATGCCACAGCTATACCCTCAACCCCTTTATGTTGAAATATTTGAATTAAACACTGGCATTTTGTTCGTACGTAGACACCAATTATTGGAAACAAATATGGTGATCAGCATACTGCAGCTGGAAGAAATGGGAAACCAAAAGTGATCGCTGTTACTAGAAGTACTTCGTCCACTTCTTCTGGTTCTAATTCTACCGCCTTGGTTCCTGTGAGCTGGAAAAGGCCGCAGTTATCACAGGTACATTAAAACTGAACTTCCAGGGAACAGAAGAATCAACTTTTATCGTGTGTGTGAAAACTTGAGAAATTGTCTTATTTTAATAGTAATCCCAGCATTTGATTTTTTGTTTCCCTTAGCGAAGAACAAGAGAAAAGTTAATGAATGTGCTTTCTCTGTGTGGTCCAGAATCTGGCCTTCCGAAGAATCCATCAGTGAGTAACCATGAAACCGTGTATAAAGGTTTTAAAAATCGTGTTATTCCATGAGGAAAGGGAGATTATTCTGTCTTCTTGCTTGCCTTTTTTAACTTACCTGGCTTATGGTGTTGACGGAGCATGAAAAAAACATGACTTGTCTCCGTGACACGTGGCAGCTGTGCCCCTCACGGGATCACCCAGTTAGACGTGAACGTGCAGACCAAATGACACCTCTGAATTCACTGACAGCTGAGGCCCGGGGTGCTCTTAGGGCACTGATGTCTCGTGTGAGGATGACAAGGCTGACAGATGGCTTTTGTTTCTGTGGGGCGGTCAGGTGGTGTTTTCTTCGAACGAAGATTTGGAAGTCGGTGACCAGCAGACTAGCCTGATTTCTGCCACGGAAGACATAATTCAAGAGGAAGAGGTAGCGGTGGAAGATAATACCAGTGAACAACAGTTTGGAGTTTTTAAGGATTTTGACTTTTTAGATGTTGAACTGGAAGACGCAGAGGTAAGGATATGGGCTTTCTATTGTAATATTTATAGAACAGTTGTAACTGTATAAAAATTGAAGATTTGACCAGAGATGCTTTCCTTATTAAGGTCAGTGTAAGGTCAAAAGGATAAAAACCTAAATCAGTGTTGGGAACTGCCCTGACTGGTTTCAGAAGCTGTAATCCCCTGGGGCTAAGGCTGAGTAAAGGACCTTGGAACCCGAAGCCACTTAGGAGACAAAACTTATCTTCCTTGTAGGGGCACCACCTCTGCCCCCTTTCTCTTCACCCTGCTTGGCCCCAGGTGGATGACTGGTTAGCCAATGATGGGTAAGATTCCTCACAGGAGGGACGACCTAAGAGAGGCATGGTCACAAAGGGGCCCTCAGGGAAGGACTTGGGGGACTATAGGAAAAGGGGGTGATGACCCTCGCCTTTGACACAGCCTGAGTCCTCATTCTGTCTGGGAGAAGTCTCCTAATCTCTTGGCTGCCTTACTTCCCCTGCCTGACTTAAGCCTGAAACAGTGTCTTAAGCCTGAAACAATGCTGGAGGTGGGTGTGGGCCTGTGCTGGAAAGGGCCGTTCGTTCCCTGGGGCAACCAGGCCTAAGAAAGAATGCAGAAAATCCCATGAAAACTACTTTGCCAATACCCTCAATTTAAATGATAAGGGTCCAAGCAGAAAGTGAGTTCGTTCCCCAAAGTTTTAAGGCCCTTTAACTATCTGACCCTGACTCAGAATAAGCCCTCAGAGTTCTTTGAATGTTATCTATTGTTCAATCATTTCTGCCTGACAATGATTGATGAGCTTTACATATACACCCTGTATTCCTATGCAAATTGAACCTAATAAAAGAACGTCTAGGCAAGGGTCCAGGTGCTCTCCTCTAGGGAGTGGCCGAGGTGCTCTGAGGCTTTTTCTCCTCTTGAGGGAGAAGCCGCACCATCCCTCCCACCCACCCACCCCCGCCCCCCACAGGACTCAGTAGTCCGTGAGAATTTATTTTGTCTCATCCATAACGCCTCGGACCCCAGGAGCTTGGGATCCAAGTCAAATCAGGAACTAATGTGATTAGTACAATTAGTCCAGCATCAGAATAAGTCTGAAATAAAAGAGGAACATCTAATTTTTTTGTCTTTATCTTTAAAAATAGAAAATTAAAAATGTATTTCATCAAAAGTTGTTCTCTTAATTTTTTTTCAACTACACTTGACATTTAATATTACATTTGCTCCAGGTGTACAACATAGTGGTTAGACATTTATGTAATTTAGAGTGGTTCCCATCAGTAAGTGTTGTGCTCACCTGGCACCGTACACAGTTATTACAGTATTATTAACTGTATTCCCTATGTTGTACCAAAATTATTTTTTACATTTTGGGTGAGTTTAGACTTAAATGTTTAGCATGTGAAATTAATGTGCAGCAAAAGAGTAACAAAATTGAATTAAAATTTATCAAACAATTTTAAAGAATGTGGTATTCACTCTAAATTGGCGAACAAACAGGCTCTGGCCCTCTAGAACCTGTTTCTACGGCAGGTGCCGGACTCTTCCTGTGGCGGTCCTCGCCACTCTCTTCTTTAAGATGTGATGTAGCCAGTGCTCCTGAATGCCTCCCTTCATTCAAGACCCAAAGGGCTTTCCCCTCTAAATTGATTCCGTTTAGATCAAATTGATGGTCGTGTCATTCGGGTGCAAAATCCAACTCAAAAGGTGTGTTTGTGAGCTCACAAAACTGAGATCGTCCAGAATCATGGCTTCTCTAGAGACACAGCTCAGGGTGGTCGCTGACCCTTTCTCTGCAGTTGTGCAAGCCCTGCCGTCCTCTCTGAGTCAACTGGGCCTCGGACAGCACAAAGATGGTTGTCGCTTCTGTGCATGGCCTTCCACCCACAGCAGAGTGTTTGCCAGAAGTTAGGGTCACTTCCAGAAATGCTCTCAGGAAAGGAAAGAAATTGCTCTCCTAAATCCTCTAGCGAATTTCTTGTCACATCTCATTGGCCCACATTGAGATATTGGCCAGTGTCTGAAACAATCACTCAGGCAAAGCGGACAGGATTGCCCTGGTTGTCTTAGGAACCTGTCCCTGTCGCTGAGGTCAGCACCCTAAACTACGGGCACCCAAACCTGAGAAGTTTATGTCAAACAAGACAAAAAAAAGGTTCATTCTAAAACTGCTACAAATTTCTGTATTTGAGAGCCCCAAATGCCTTACTAAGTATCCATACCATGTCATTGGTGTCTTTCAACAGAGAATTCAAGTCACCCATATAACACATGCATTCATCAGCTCTCTTGATGGGGCATTTCCTTTGGCTCCAGTAGGCGAGGTGGAGGAATGAAATGTAGTGGCTTTCTGTCCTGTCCCTCCAGGAGTTGTTGACAGGAAACCAGATCAGGGAGGTCCTCTTCTGTGCTCAGCCGCCCCTGCAGATGGGAGGCTGTGACCACAGTGCCTCGTCAGACACAAGGCCTTTACACTAACCTAGGAGCTGTGCAGGCTTCTGTGCAGTAGTTCACTGTTTTTCCTTTCCCGAACACACAATTACACAGATTCAGCAGCTTGCAGGGCAGTAGCTTTTAAGCTCTTTTGTGAAGGTACTGTGCTCCACAGTCAATACATTTTATATCACATCCCAGGATATACTGCACACCTGCAAAATACAAGCTGCAAGGGTATGTGTCCTCCCTCAGTGCTTTATGCGCCCTGAAATTTTCTGTTCTCTTCCTTTTTATATTTGTTTTCCAAAAGGGCAGGTCACCCTCTAAAATAGATTTCACATCCACAACTTGGAAAACATGTTGTAGGAAATAGGACAGACTTGAATGAATAATTAAGCAAGAAAGTGGAATGGGCGAAGGGGCCTGCTGCCCTATCTCAAGGGTGTGGGCAGCTTCTGGATTCTTTTGTAGTTACTTGCTCTTTAGAGTTCAGAATTTAAAATTGTTAAAGGTAGGCCCTTGACATTTTTGTAATGATAAGGTTATTATTTGTTTGCTTTTTTTATAAAGAACACTATTAATGCTTCCAAGTTTACCCAGTACTTTAAAATGTCAGCAGTAATAAGAATGGCTTTTGAATAAAACTTTTCTTCAATTAAATGAAAGATGTTTACTGTAAGTCTGGCTTTAATTCAAGTGATGGCATTTTGGGGAGAGTGCTGCTAATTCTGCCTCATAATTAGGCCAAATCAAATGATAGAGATTTTCTAAAAGCTAAGTGTAGTCTTTCTCAAAATATGGTAACAGGAAAGACTTTGCTACAAACAAACTCAACTGCTAATGAAATCTTGAAAGCCCGCAGTGTGTATTTGTTCCTTCACCAAATATGCGCTGAGGGCCATTGCCATTATCGTGTGTATGCTGCATAATACCACTCGAGACATGTTCTAGGAAGGTGGCTTTTCAAGCTCTGGCTCCAGCAGAGTCCGAGGGCTGCTAGGATGCACCTTGAGAAGGAGAGAAAGATCCCAGGGCCAATGGCTGGAGCTCCTGGTCCAACCAGATCAGCTCTGATTTTGTTAATCAGTTTTACGCAGTCGACTTGCATCTTAAATTTCACTTGAAATAGGTATTCCTCTGCTTTATTTTTTCTTTTTTTAAAGGATTTGAAAACCTCTGTTCTGAACAATCCCTCTTGAGTAAAGGAACATAAATTATATTTTGCTAGCTAGCTGATTCACTGTAATCTGTCATATCGGGGCTTAAGACGAGTTGTAAGAATGATATCCTTACAGGGGGAGGATCAGCTTAGAATAACAGAAATTTAACTTCTATAAATCCAGGGTGAAATAGAATTTGCTGTATTTCCTCTTGACCTTTTAAAGTTGGCAAAAGTTAGGTTTCAATAGCTGTAATAGCTTAAACTATTTTATAATAAGAAATGACCCCTTGATTCAGTCAGAACCATCTTACAGTCTGAAATAGTCATGACCTCATATGTTGTCAGCTGCGTGTCGGTATTTTGCTGTCAGTCAGTTCTGCATTGTACCAAGTATTAAATCTATGTAAATTTTGAAGGTTTTTTGAAAGTTCGTGTTGCTGAAGTGTATCAAAGAAATGTTGTTTTAAGTGTCTGTCTGACTTGCTCACATATTTTGCATTAAAAAGTAATTTAAATCTCATGTTGGCTTCCTGCACAAAGCTTAACCCAGAGCTTGAATCAGTCTTTGAGTTAGAGAAACCACGACGAGTTTTCCCCAGAAGTGCAGTGTATATTTCAATGTTTGTCTTCGTTCTTTCTAATTCTGTGTGTTTTCCTTTTTGCTAACCAGGAGCTGCAGGTAAGTTGCAGCCTGGTGTTGTGGGGTGTTTATTTGTTGTTGTCTGTGATGTGTTCGTCCTCTCTGTGACCTCATCTGTGTTTGTGTATTAGACTAGAAATGGCCTAGATAGTAGATTTAGTTGGTCCCCAGTAATACAATAGAGAACGTAAAAAAAATTACTTAGTTAAAACAGGTTATCAACCAAATATTTTGATCTCTTGAAATATAAATATTTAATGATATTTTAAAAGTTTCAAGAAATTGAAGGGCTGATTGAAACTCTGCTTACGACAATGCATTAAGTATTCCTCATCTTGGTATATGTTTCCTGGCATACTACGTTTACTGTAGTTGTGAGCATGTATTTGAGGTCTTAGAAATCACATCTTGCTTTTCCAGGGTGAAAGTATGGACAACTTCAACTGGGGAGTCCGCAGGCGCTCGCTGGACAGTATGGACAAAGGGGACACGCCATCCCTCCAGGAGTACCAGTGCTCCAGCAGCACGCCCAGCCTGAACCTGACGAACCAGGAGGACACAGACGAGTCCTCAGAAGAGGAAGCGGCCCTCACAGCCAGCCAGATCCTCTCACGCTCGCAGATGGTACATCGCCACCTTCTCACACAGCGACAGCTGGTCTCCTAGTGCTCTTAGCTTCCAGCCTAGTGACTGCTGCTTCCTGATACTCTGTTTTTCATTTCAGTTTGGCTAAAATGCACACATGAAATGAAAATACAGGCTCGCAGCAGTAATGGAGTATCCCATTATCCATGACAGAACTACACCTTGAAGTCGACAGTGCACACCCATTTGCTAAGACGCATCTTAAACCGCCCCTCTCCTAGGAGTGGCACGTTGTTCTGGGCACTTTCAGAACAGGGCTTCCTTTTGAATGGTGCCTGTTTTTAGTACCAGTGTGGGCACCAGCACTGCCTAATTCACTGCCTTTTTTCTCTCCCAGTTAATGTGGAAAGATTGAGCACAACTTTGGTCTTTTTCACAGTGAAGTCAGTTAAATGGAGGTTCTGACTTGTATCACTAGGGCTAGATGGCAGAGAGTTAAAGAATGAATGAAAAATGAGGAAAAGAAGGCTACGGGTAGTGTGTTCTTTGGAAATGTGGCCGTGGAGGAAGGCCAGAGGTGCAGTGGGAGCCGGGCTGGAGCTGGAAGCGGCAGTGTGAGGAGCATCCACCACGGTGCACGTGATGGAGGATCAGCCGGCCAGGACAGGCGTAGCCCACAGCTCCCCCGCTCCTCTGCCAGTGCCCGCTTCCCATTGAACGAAACCGTGCCTCCCGTTAATCGGGACCCATTTGTTCTGCATCCGGTTCACAGGGCAGCTGTTGGCAGTGATGTCGAATGAAGGGCTGAGCTGGCTTTAGACCAGATGTAGAGTTGTCGGTTTGTGATTGGCTTCATGTCACCTCATTTTTCAGCATCTCGTTGTTGCCCCAGTATGTTCTCTAACTAACCCCCCCCATTTAAGCATTAGAAAGATAATTATGATTTGCTGAGTGTTTAAGATGAGCTAGTCTCTGCCCATGGTGCCTTCCATGTATTAGTCACTGTAACTCCTGGACCGCTGGAGGTGAGGATGGCTGTTGCAGCTCTGCAGGTTAAGTGACTTGTCCTGGACCATGCAGCTGGCAGGTGGGAGTGCACCGGGCCTCTAGGCCCGTGCCTCCCATGCATGGTCCTCCATGGGACTGTTCTCAGTTACAGGAATGGTTGAGTTACTGGCGACCGTGACCAAGTGAATGACAGGCCCTCCCTGGAGTCAGAGTGTAGGTTCTGAAGCTGTGGTATTGCCACTGTCCAGCGGTGTAACTGTGGCCAGGATACATGGCCTCATGAGAGCCTCATGAGGAGGAACGCCACCCAGCCCGCAGGAAGTGCTTACTGAAGGGTAGCCTCCAAGAGCGCGGTGGGGCAGAATTGGCTATCTCCTTATAAGGCCAACCCCGGTCGTAGTGGTAGTGAGAGAAAAAAGAACTTGCAGTTGCTTCCTCCTCGTGGCGGGGGGGGGGGGGGGGGGGGGGGGGGGGGGGCAGTTTTTGCCTTCACCTACTTTGCATCACTAATTTACTATTTCTCAGGTTAGATATTGACCATGAAAAATTTACAACCCTGCTTTAAAAAAGGAAGAAGTGTAATATTTTCCTTTATTCTAATTACTACCACTTTTCAAAGAGTATAAACCAACTAATGATAGACTATCATGACAACCATTTTATTGTCCTAACTCTTTCTGTAACACTGGAGTGTTATGGGATCAGTTTCAGCCTGCATGAGGGGACAGCCGGCTCAGAGTTAAAATTACCCCTGCTTCCTGAGAAGCCGCTGCGTGCTGGGCACCGAAGCCACGGGGAGGAGCCCCTGGCTCACCGATGCTCAGACCCCTGAAAACACAGAGCCTCACCCCCAAAATAGGAATTTCAGCTCAAGATGAACATCAAAGCTCCTCCCCTTTGATAGCTTTGTTTAGCAGACGTAACCTGTATAAAGGGTATTTCAGTTCTGCTGATGGATTGGTTAGCTGCGTGCATTAAGCGTACCCATTCTGATAGACTGCGTGGGGTAAAGGGCAGTTTCAGGAGTCAGAGAAGCTCTTGCTAACTAACATCCTCCTCCCCCCGACCCAATTATCTTAGGATACAGACGTGTTTCTTGTGGCCTTTGTGACCATCACCGACTCATAAATAAATTCCTTATTGTACTGTTTTTCCTTTTAGTTAAACAATGATTCTGCTGCGGATGAAACCATGCCAGACCATTCTGACTTACTTCAGTCTCAAGATTCCACGGGCAGCATCTCAACAGAAGAAGTGCTTCAGATCAGAGATGAGACCCCGAGTTTGGAGCCTTCCCTAGACAATGCTAATAGCCAGCTGCCTGAGGTGGGGAGAGACGGGGGCTGGTGCATGGCCAATCTGGGCTCTTTCTAGCACTCTGTTCCATCCCTGGCCTTTCTTTCCAAAGAGTTTTCCTCTGATGATGCTGACGATTTGATTTGTGTCCAGTATTTCTAACCTGGTGGGTTGTTTTTAAATGAAAGGCAATTCTGATGATAAAGGACAGTTGATGGATTAAGGAAATGACCTACAGGTTAAAAATAATCTTGAGTGTTTTTAATGAGCATTTCGTGTTGCAGAATGTGATTAGGTTCGTGTCCAGCCGCTTCTCTGGGGACGGGGAGCATCTTCTGTGGCGCTGCGTCTTCCCTAAGGACCGCTTTCGGTTTCCCATTTCCTTTTGCTTTGTATTTGGGTTTATGTAATTGGTGCTGTGATTGGGATGGAAACCTCAGGCCAGCTGTGTTAGCAGTTGTTTAAATGAAATCTCCTAAAAAGACTTTGGAGCTACTAGTATCATGCTCTTTTGGGAAGGCCTGTGAGAAGTAAGCCAGATTCCGAGCTAATGACTGACTGAAAATAAGTAAGTATTAGTTTCCTTAGTGTTCTTTCTTAAGATTATTGTAAATGCTTTTTTAAAAACTGTAATTGTGGAGCTCTGTCATATGTGCTTTTATGCCTTTGTGACCATTGGGAAAATACTATGGTTTTTACAGCGTTCACCAAATTCATGGAGTTAGATCTCATCATTTTAGTAAGTTGAATTCTCACGCTTTTAGTAGCTGATAATGTAGTTTTACATCTTTAACGGTAAGCGGACATATTTTGAAACGAAGGCATTTTGGCAACTTTTTTTAAATGCTCACACTAGTATAGCTGAAGTTCAGGTAATTTGATCCAACAAGTATTCATTGAGATTTTACTAAATGCTGGGCTCTCTAGGTGCTACAGAGAGAGATAAGGCATGATCCCGGCTCTCCCGGGTGCATTATCTATTAAGGGAGACAGAGAAGGTTAAAAAGTAGCTTTACATTTCAATGTGAGAAACTCAGGAACAGACATGTTCAAGGCTTTGTGAAAGTCAGAGGCTGATCAGCTGTGCACAGGGCAACAGTGGTAAAGGACAGGCTTCATGGCAACTGGGGCATTCCAGGTTGAGGGACAGCACATGGAAAGACATGGCAATGTGAAATAACATGGTAGGTTCAGGAACAGCAGGAAATTCAGTGTTTGGAGAATTAATGGAGGAGAAGGAGGAGCAATAGGAGAGATGGCTGGGGCCTAAGATATGAAGGGCCCTATATGCCGACTAAAGACTTAGACTTCACCTTAAGGGGATAGAAAGTTATAAATTTTCATTCTTTTAAGATACACCTGTGACAAGCACTGAATTAGGTGCCGAGGCAGGAGCGACACAGGCATTAATCACTTACCCAGTGTTTACTGAGCCCCCACTGCGTGCTGGGCGCTGTTCCTGATGCTCAGCTACAGCACTCTGTGAAACAGAGGCTCCTGGTTTCATGGGCCTATTCCAGTAGGGGAGACCTAATACATGGGTAAAGCAAATGAAATATAAATACTACATCGGAAAGTGGTTGTGTTACTATCCATACTAAGAACATCCAGCAGCAGTGTGGACTTGGTGAGGGAGAGTGTTGGAGAGGGTGGCATTTGAGATGAAGCCTAAGTGACAAGAAGGAGCCCGTCCTTGGCGATGCAGCGGGAGAATGTTCCAGGCTGAGGGAGCAGCAGCGAAGGGGGCCCTGCAGAATCTGAAGGACAGCAGGCCGGCCAGTGGGGCACAGTGAACACGGGATTGTGGAGGGAGGCGGGGCCAGAGGGTGGGCTCCTACGATCGGATCACTTTTAGAGGCCGCACAGCAGGTAACCACTGGAGGATTGTAAGCAGAAGGGTGTAATCTGATTATGTTTACTTTTTTAAATCTCAGCTTTTCTAATGGAGAAAGCAAAGTAGGTTCTTGTACCTGCTACACGGAAAGGCTATGATCTCATTGTGTTTTAGTAAAGTCTCCATGATGGAGGTGGAGACCGTGGACTGGAAGAGGCTGAGATAAGGAGATAAGAATATTAGCAAGACGGAAGGGGAACCTGAACTGAGACGAGGGCTTGAATGTGAGAAATGTTTATGGGAGATAACTGACACGTTGCAGAGATGCGACTTAGGTAGACAGGACTGCACTTCCTCCCAGCTGTGGGGAGGCTTGTTCAGTGGGCAGGAACTACTGGCTACCATTCTCCTCAGGAACGTGGAACAGGAGACCAACGCCAGAAATCCGTTCTTAAGACAAGCAGTATGGTTAATGGTTGCTTGTTTCAATTTTGTTTAACAAATATGGAACTCTTATTTTTTGGTTATTAAAAAGCTGCAATCATAGTAAACTACCTCCTAGAAATAATTTATTTTTATTGGAAATCGTGTATTTCCATACAGTATATTGGAAACTTTGGTATTTCAGATGGGCATCCATTCATCTAACATCTCTTAGTGGGCTCGCCCCCAAGGCACCCTGACATTCCTGAGGATACTTCTTTTTCCTGCAGGAAAAATACTTCAGTTTACAAGTTTTTTTCCTTTCACAGTAGCGGGTTTCATTATTACTATAAACTTTGTGAACTGGTGGATGAGAATGAAGGGGATATTTTTAAACCATACTATATCATTTAGAAACAGCTGCATGGACATTAAAACCATCACCCAAAAGAATGCTGCCCACAGGAGAACAAGTTTGTGTCTCTTGGGTATATTGGCCTGATTTGGTTTCCCCTGCTGTGCTGAAAAATATCAAATGACCCAAAATTCCCCCCATTTTAAAAAAGTATGAAAGCACCAAGGTATTGAAGTAAAAGCATAACTCTGTTACTTAAAGCATTTTCTTAAAATGAGGAATATAACTAACTTTACTATATTTTATGAAGAAAAATCCATCCCCGGAATTGAATCTCTCTCTTAAATTATGTCAATATCAGGAAGCTGAAACAACAGGCTACAGTACGTCATGACAGAAACTTCTGGGCTCCAGAAGGGATTCCATTCTGAACCTGTGTTTATTAGAGAAGCCTTTACAGAGGATTTCTTCTAGTATTTATAATAATTTAGAGGCCAGTCCATGGATGACAGAAATTATTCCTTGTAGGTGTTGAGTTTTTTAATGTAACAAAGGATGTGTGTGTATGTGTTCGTTTGTCTAATAAGAAAATTTGATTTTCATAATCTATAAATATAAACCTGGAATCCATTCCATTAGCCCAAACGCATTCTCTTCATGAAAGCTAGGTGTTACAGAAAAATCCAGCCCTGACCCATGTGGCTCAGTCGGTTGGGCACTGGGGCACAAAGTGAAAGGTCACCAATTTGATTCCCAGTCAGAGCGCATGCCGGTCAGAGCGCATGCCGGGGCTGTGGGCTTGGCCCCTGGTTGAGGTGCAGACAGGAGGCAACAGGTCGATGTTTCACACATCGCTGTTTCTCTTCCTTTCTTTCTCCCTCCATCCCCCTCTCTCAAAAAAATAAAGAAATTAAATCTTTTTGTAAAAAGAGAAATATTAGGTTGCCTTAGTTGACCAAAATTATAATCGGGAGTTGGAAGGAGATGATAAATGGGTAGAACACAAAGGATTTTCAGAGCAGCAAAAACTAATGTGCATGATACTCTAATAATGTATGTAAATCACTATACATTTGTCCAAACCCATAGAATATACTACACCAAGAGTGATTCAAATATAAACCATAGACTTTGGGTGATAGTGATCTATCAATCTGGTTTGTCTATTATAACAAATATATCACTCTGGTGGGGAATATTGATAAAGAAGTTGAGGCATGTGTATGGCTAGAAATTTCTGCACCTTCTGCTTTATTTTTCTGTAAACCTAAAACTGCTCTAAAAATTGTCTATTTAAAAAAAGAGAAATATTTAGCATATATTACAGTAATAGTTACAGATAAAATATCAATCTTAAAATTATTATGTAAGAACGAATGACTAATGAAAGATGAGGGCATTAAACTAAGAAGTTTGATGGATTATTTTAACCTGATATGTTTAACTTGATGTAGAAGGAAAAATTAAGAATAAAAACTCGAGGTATGGAAATGCCTCTCGCACTGTCACACAACCTGTCTTTCCAAATACCTGATGCTTGCCCCTTTTGGAGTCAAGTCATTAAAAAGGAAAATTTCAAGTGGAAACCTTCGAGTGTGTTAGAAAAGAAGTTCAAGTATTATTCTGTGAAGCAATCCTTTCATGCACCTTTGTATTCTCTTGCTGTATTTCTGTGCCTGTGACAACTTCGAATTCCTTTTTCCTGAAATACTATCAATCTTAGCCCAGGCTGCCATGACAAAATACTATAAACAGGGTAGTTTATCAACAGTGGAAATGTGTTATTTCTCACAGTCCTAGGGGCCAAGAAATCCAAGATCAAGGTGCCGGGCAGTTAACGGCCTGGTGAGGGCACTCTTCCCAGTGGCAGGTGGCTGTTGTCTTGCTGTTGGAAAAAGAGCTAACCAGCTCCCTGGCCTTCGGCTGGAAGGGTGCTGGGCCCACTCATGAGGGCTCCACTGTCACGACCCCATCACCTCCCGAAGGCTCCACCTCCTAATACCATCTCATGGGGGTTTAGGGTGTCGAGATGTGAATTTTGGGAGGATAGAAACATTCATTCCACAGCACTGTCTCTACCCCACCTTTGTCACAGCCCACCACACTTCCTCCAGCCAGATGTGGTCTTTCCCTTCTTTGAGCACCAACAGTGTTTTGCCTGTTGCTTATGATATTTACCTTTCTTTCATCACATTCTGTATTATGATCATTTGCATATTAGCCTAACCCCATTATTAGATTGTAAACATTGTTGTTAGTCATTTATTTCAGAGCACCCAGCCCAGAATCTAGTCAAAATCCTTGTTATTATATAAATGAATTTTACAGATGAAAAAATTAAGGCCCAGGCTGGTGGTCAAAAGTCAAGGGTTCTGACTTTCACTTCTGATATTTTGGGAAGAAAATTCTATCTTTATCCATGAAAAAAAAAAGATAAGAAACTACTGTGAAACTATGTAGTAATTTAGGTTTAAGTACTAAAAGAAGCTGATCTTTATTTCTAAAACTGTAAGGGACCACTAGTGCTTATTTTCAAACTGATTAAATGAATATCCATGCAAGCTTTCATTATCATTTGGGGTTAGAAAAATGCAGTCATCCTATTTGATAAATGAGTTTGTAATTATTTAATTTTCAAAAATAAAAGTCTAAAATTTCCCAGTGTTTTCCGAACTGTAACTCACTGAAGAAATGAGGTACTGTGGTCATAGTACTGAAAAGTTAACATCACAAGTGTTCAGCTCACTTATAGCAGTAAGACCGTGAATGTCATTGTTTCAGTTTGGAATCCTCCTGATTGGTCAGAACTTGTTCCTGACCCAAGGGCAGCCTGACAGGACCAGTAGATTAACTATTTTCAATGATTTCCCCATCCTTGTATCCAGAATTCACTGAGTATAATGTTCTGGTATAATGAAAGAAATGCTATTTCATATGAGAGAGAATTTGCAGTAATATACACCTCTTATGTAGAATTAGACTATGAATGAAAGGAGATACTTTACCAAAGAATGTATTTGTAAGTACACCTAAATCCTATTAAGAGAACTCCTTAAGGTTTCTATGTGGCAATAGGTGATGCATATTAATTTCAAATATTTTAAAACCTGAGACTATTTTTTAAAATTTTATGTAATCAGAGTCTAAAGACTCCAAAAATTAAACTATATAAATGAAGACAACTTAATAAAATAGTTGTATATTAATGCAAATAGTCATTTATTCTGTGTTGGTAAAATTGTCATTTCACATTATTAAAGTCCATAAAAAATTACTGTTTTTACAGGGTACAAGTTCAGTATTAAAGGAGGAACAGGCTATCACAGCCTTTGAAGATGAAAGGCCATATATAATCCAAGAACAGCGGGATTCTCTCGTCTGTCAAGGGATTCTTGATTTAGAGGAAACTGACATGCCCGAGCCCCTAGCTCCCGGAAGCTACCCAGAGTCAGTCTGCGAAGAAGATGTTACCTTGGCTTTGAAAGAACTAGATGAACGATGTGAAGAAGAAGAAGCCGATTTTTCTGGACTGTCCAGGTGAGAATAGTGTCACAAAAACATCTTCATGAGATGATATCTTCTGCCCCATCCCCTCCCAAATATGACCGTCTATCCCAGTGTACTCACTTGCATTTCTGTGTATGTTTTAGTCTAGAATCACACTGTCTTCATTTTTAAAGACGACATGACTTACTGTGATGGGTTTGTTTTCCGTTACTAATATTCACTTAAAGTAAAATAAATAGGCATTTCTCAAGGCGTTGCGACATTATGCTTTTAGAAGTACAGCAAATACCTATTTTGGCAGACTGCCTAATGGCCAGATGTTAAAATCAATATTGGGCCATGGCCAGATCCAAGTATCCAAATCATGGAATGAACTATTGTGATACCAGAATAAACCAGAAATATATCAAAAAATCATTTTGCAGTTTCATTATCAGTGGTTAGATTTTTTGAGTTGGACAGAGAATGGGCAGAAGTGATGATTTCTTTGTACTGCCAGATGTTATACTATTCCTTTTAGTTGTTTTTTTTTTTTAATTCTTACTTGAGGATATTTTTTCATTATTTCTAAGAGAGGGTTAGGGAGGGAGGGAGAGAGAGACACACACACACACATTGATATGAGAGAGAAACACCGAATAGTTGCCTTTTTGTACGTGCCCCAGCCGAGGGTGATTGAACCCACAGCCTGGGTATGTGCCCTAACAGGGAATTGAACCTGCAACCTTTTGGTCAGTGGGACAATGCTCCACCAACTGAACCACAGTGGCCAGGGCTAGACTGTTCCTTTTTTTTTTTTTTTTTTTTTTTTAAACAAGGAAATTTGCTTTTATTTTTTTTAAGGTTTTATTTATTTATTTTTAGAGAGGGGAGGGAGGGGGGAGACAGAGAGAGAGAGAGACATCGACATCAATATGTGGTTGCGGGGGTCATGGCCTGCAACCCAGGCATGTATCTTGACTGGGAATCAAACACGCAACACTTTGGTTCACAGCCCGCGCTCAATCCACTGAGCTACGCCAGCCAGGGCTAGACTGTTCCTTTTAAATGTTTCTCTAGTTAACAATTTGAAGCTCCTTGACAATTATTGTTATACCAAAATTAATATTTAGTAATCAAGTACGTCAGTTTTACTCATGCAATACAAATTATTCAGTATACTTTGAGTGATAATAGAGTTTTAACACATACAACAAATGAGGAAGTTTTTCACTCTTAGCATACCTACACTGCTTCCCTATATCTGAGAGTGTACACTCAGATAGTAGTAACACCTTGTTCATGTCTTTGATTTGGACATGACAGTAGCCTGTGCCGTCCCTCACTCACCGATCTTACACGAGTCCCGGGGTGCCAGAAGTGACGTGGAGGTAGATATCCAGCTGTTTATCTTTCTAAAAGGCTGAAGCCAAACACTTGACTTTGGCCAAGTACTGAAGCTGAAACAGAACAGAGCATCCCTACTGTTTATAGAGAGACATTAGGCTTACAAGGGTACATTTTGTTCAAATCAATCACCACAGGGACATTTAAGAAATTAAACTTTTTAAGGTATAATTTAACTTTTGACTTCAAATGTCTGCTTTATTTTTATTGTCCCCCACAACCTTTACTCAGAACCCTCTCTTCTATATGAATCACTCCTTAAAGTCTGTGAAGTGTTACAGAGCTGCCTTGTAATGCGAAGCAGGCCGTTTGGAGACCTTGAGTAACACATTTCTCCACGGACTGTCTGACTCGAGCTCATTTCCACCTTCAAGACCCAGAGTTACACACTTCTTTGAAGACTGGCCAACCCCAAAACATCCTTGTATTTGTTTATTATTTCATTTTTGTTTATCATCTGGCTGTTAGGATTGTAAATTCCTTAAAGAAAATCGCTAGGTCTTATGTTTCTTTTGAGTAAAATCTGTTATTGACACACTGCTGGGCACATAGTATGTGCTCAGTGAAACAGCTGAGCTCGTGCTGTGTGTCAGGGCTTTTACTGGGTTTGGACCTGTAGTCCTGGGTTCAAATTCTGGTTCTGTCATTCCCTACCTGATAATCTAAGCATGCTGTTTAACCTCCCTACACTTTTATTTCCTCATTGAGAAAACTGAGATAATAATCGTACCCAACCCTCACAAAGGGGCAGTGAAGACTGGATGAAACAGTCCACCTAACACAGCCCTTGGCAAAAAAGCACATGGCCAAAACCTCTTAAATGTTATCACTACAAATTGGACCTCCAAAATTGACCATTTAAAATGAAAGTCTTTTTGTTTTTTATAATTTATTAAGGCAACGTTGGTTAACATTAAATAAATTTCAAGTGTACAGCATTATAACTTGCTATCTGTATACTGTTGCGTGTTCACCACCAAAAGTTTACTTTTTTCCGTTATCATATATTTGACCCCTTCACCCACTTCTTCCTCCTCCACCTCCCTTCCTCTCTGGTGACCACCATTCTGTTGTCTATGTCTTTGAGTTTGTTCATGTAAGATTAAAGCATTCTAATCTAAATTGTTCTTAGCCATCATTGAAATTAGTCCATAGGGCTAGCATACCATAGGACTCGCATTGCTTTCAAGTGGTCACATGAAATTAGATCTTTAATTCCAAAGCTGCTAAATAGAAAGAACATGGAAATCTGCTTATTTGTGCTTTTTCATGCTTTCTTTAAAAGTTGAGTTTGTTGTGGATTCATAAAAATAATCTGTATTGGATAACTAAAACTCTTTTAAGAAATTGAGTCTATTCTGTTAAGATAGTGTCGTGATTGCTGTGATATTTGTGTCAACAGTCAGGATGAAGAGGAACAAGATGGTTTTCCAGAAGCGCAGACATCCCCTCTGCCGTCACCGTTTCTTTCTGCCATAATAGCCGCTTTTCAGCCGGCAGCCTGTGATGACGAGGAGGAAGCCTGGCGCTGCCACGTCAACCAGATGCTGTCTGACTCCGACGGGTCCTGCGCCGTGTTTACATTCCACGTGTTTTCCAGGCTGTTTCAGGTCGGCAAGGTTGAACGTTTCTGAACTGATGTTATTGTTACCTGGCCAAGTTATGGGTTTGGGGTCTAAACTCAGTATCTCAAATTTTAATATTCCCACTGATTTTCTTCAAAAAAATTTTTTTTCCTGCCCAAACTGATGTAGCTCAGTGGGCTGGACAACGTACCACAAACCAAAAGGTTGCCAATTCGATTCCCAGCCATGGCACATGGTTGGGCTGTAGGCCAGGTCTCTGGTTAGGGATGTTGCAGGCTAGGTCTCCAGTTGGGGGCATGTGGAGGCAATCACTGATGTTTCTCTTGCACATCAGTGTTTTTCTCCATCTCTTTCTGCCTCCTTTCCCCCTTTCTAAAAACAAACAAGTAGAATCTTTGTTAAAACCTTTTTCCTTAGAGAGAGTGATATTACTAAATTTACATTGTGACATACCACTGCTGGTACTTTATACAATGACTACTACAAATATCTGTAAGACAATTAGAATAAAACATCAAAACAACTAAAATTCTCTGCAGTACACTAGGCACCATGAGAGACACCAAAGAAATATAAAAAACATGATCCCTGCCTTCAAGGAGCTTACAGTCAATAATATCGTTAAACAGTTTAAATGCCAAAGTAATTGGTAGTTTTATTACTGTGTGGAGACCTTAAAAAATTTAGCTAAGGTTGCTTCCAATCCTAAAAATAATAACAACAAGCTAACATTTCTAGTGCTCACTACATGCTAGGCGGTAAGCTAAACTCTTTACATTAAGTATTTAATTCTTATGACAAACCTATGGAATGTAAATATATCTGTAGCATTCTGTAGCTGGGGTAACTTAGGCACAGAGAAATGCCCCCATTTATGTCATCAGCCTCTGAATTGCCCGCCACGTTGCCGCCCAGCCGCGCAGGGACTGCCTGTTCTCACTGAAGCTCTCCCAACCATCCCGGCCTCCAGCTCTCCCTCCTGGACATGCTTCACTGCTCGCTCATCGGAGCACTTATTGACTCTGTGCTTTTTGCATTGCGACTTGATTTTCTGTTTATGTTCTTTTATTTCTTTTGGCATTCTAAGTTTCTTGATGCCTGAGGTTGTGAGTTAGGCTTTCTAAAATGATAATGACGCCTACCAGTGCTACACATACACACATAGGCACACATTAAGTATCTGTATAATTAGTATACTAATGTAAATGTATTCTAATCCATTGAGTGCTCACTGTGGCTCTGACATTATCTGGTTGTTCTATGTGAATGAGTATTCATGAGTTTTGAGAAGATACCACTCTTAATGTACTTTTATGACTTTAATTAAAGTCAGATGGCAGCCCCATGGCCAAGAGGAGTAAACTACATTTACCAAAAATTTCTTCCAGTTAGAACTTAACTTTAGAAGAGCTAATTCCTCAGAAATGTGAGGCCTTTATTTCTAGAGTGTATTCCTAGTGTCTCTCCTCAAAAAAAAAATTAAAAACCTCAAGAATTGGGGATAGGTGAGGGGTATGTGTCATTGGTTATTCAGTAATACTGTTTTATAAATATTTGATCGTTTTTAGAAATTAATGTTTTCTAAAGAAGTGCCTAAAAACATGGCTTTGCAGATCAGTTATTAGGATTCTATATATTGCTACAATATTTTAAAAGAAAACATTGCCCTAATTAATAAATTATCCTTCTTTACTTAAAGATGAAAAGAGAAGAAGCCTTCTTAGGAAATACCAAACTTTTTTGTATGCTCTTCTCCACAGACAATTCAAAGAAGGTTTGGAGACATAACCAACGAGGCAGTCAGCTTTCTCGGCGAGAGTCTGCAGCGCATCGGTGCCAAATTCAAAAGCTCACTGGAAGTGATGATGATGTGTTCGGAGTGCCCAACAGTCTTTGTGGATGCTGAAACAGTAAGTTTTGACTGAGGGCTCACTATAAAGACTAAATTTGAATGGCATCATTCAATAAATAGGCTGTTTAAGAGGTAATTCAGCATTTTAAAGTGTAAAGGTTCATATTTTCAACTCGATTGTAAATATCTAGCAAAATACAACTCCAGTGTACCATCGGCAGTGACTTGTGACTGTTTTGGCCCCGTCCCTGCCCTCCCCCCCGCCAGCCTGCTAGATGCGGAGGCTAACAAGATCATGCTCCGGAGATGGGTGCTTTTTTCATGCTGCCTGAATGAGCGTGGGGAGGGGAGCACTAGACCTCCCCCATTAAGAACCCAGAGCTCCTTGGTCTTCCCACCTTGTTTCCAAACACATTCCTACATTATGCATTAAGATATTTAATGAAGGTTTAAGAAGCTTCAAAGGTGTTGCTTTCAAGGTATGATGTACTGGTCCGACATGCCATTTCTTGGCTGTCAGATCAGTTTTTTAAGGCATCTGAAGGCCTGCTGGTCCTTGCTGACATCCTGGAGAGATCCCACTTGATTCTTACTCTGCTTCAGTGAAAGGTCAGCCCTTGGTGTGGGGCACTGGCTCCAGGTTGGGCCACAAACCAACAGAAATTCCATGACCCAAAAGTTGCCGGTCTCATGACTGTGACCAGAAACCATAACCTGGATCGATGTGTTTCTGATTTGACAGCTGATGTCATGTGATTTGCTAGAAACACTCAAGTTCAGTGTTTTGGAGTTGCAAGAACACCTGGACACCTACAACGCCAAAAGGGAAGCCGCTGAGCAGGTCAGTCTGTTTTTACTGTGTGAGAAGAGTAGTTTGCCTATTTTTCCTCCTGCAGCTTCTTGTACTTGTTTTTTTTTAATTAATTAAATGTGTTAGGGTAACATTGGTTAATAAGATTATATAGGTTTCAAGGGTACATTTCTGTGATACATGATCTGTGTATTGCATTGTGTGCCTACCACCCAAAGTCAGATCATCTTCCATCACCACGTATTTGGCCCCCTTGCCCTTTACTGCCCTCCAACCCCTTCCCTTTGGGAACCACCACACTGTTGTCTGTGAGTTTCAGTTTTATGTCCCACCTATGAGTGAAATCATGTGGTTCTTAGCTTTTTCGGACTGAGTTATTTCGCTTAGCATGATGTTCTCAGGACCCTCCATGCTGTCACAAGTGGCAGTACTTCATCTTTTCTTATGGCTGAGCAGTATTCCATTGTATGCATGGACCACATCTTTTTCCAGTCCTCTGTCAAAAGACATTTTGGTTGTTTCCATGTCTTGACCACCAGGAATAGTGCTGCAGTGAACATGGGGGTGCATATATTTTTCAAATTTGGGGGGTAAATACCCAGGAAAGAAAGTGCTGGGTCATATAGTAACTGTTCTTAACTTTCTGAGGAACCGCCAAACTCCGCAGTGGCTGTGCCCGCTTCTGTTCCCACCAGCAGTGAGTGGGGGCTCCTTTTCTTCCACAGCCTCTCCAGCACTTGTTCTTACCTGTCTTGTCAATAATAGCCATTCTGACCAGTCGATGTGAGGGTTGTGTCTCACTGCAGTTTTCATTCACAGTTCTGTAATCACTAGTGAAGTTGAGCATCTTTTCGTGTATCTGTTGGCCACTTGTATCTCTTCTTGGGAGCAGTGAGTGGGACTATATCCAACTAAAAAGCTTCTGCACAGCAAAGGCAACCACTAACAAAATTAAAGGGCAGCCAACAGAATGGGAGAAAATATTTGCAAACAACAGTCCAACAAGAGGTTAATATCCAAAAACTATAAAGAAATCATACAATTTGCCCTGGCTGCTGTGGCTCAGTGGATTGAGCACCAGCCTGAGAACCAAAGGGTCGCCAGTTTGATTCCCAGTCAGGGCACATGCCTGGGTTGTGGGCCAGGTCCCCAGTAGAGGGTGTGTGAGAGGCAACCACACATTGATGTGTCCCTCTCTTTCTACCTCCCTTCCCCTCTATCTAAAATATAAATAAAGTCTTTTAAAAAAATGATACAATTCAGCACCAAGCAAACAGACAGTCCAGTGAAAGCACGGGCAGAGGACCCAAAGAGCAGTTTGATCTGACACTGAAGTGTCGGCCTGGCAGCTGCGTGGCTGCAGGAGAAGAGGGGGCCTCTCAGCACTTGTCTCTGGGTTTTACTGGGAAGAACGAATGTCTGTCTCTGGCTTTTAGAAACTGGCTAAGAGCACAGTGGAGAACTGTAGCTTTAGAAGAAGCTTTTGTGTGGAGACTATACAGTTGCTGTCCACATTGCAAGCGTGGAAATAAAAGTGTTTCTCTGAGAACACGTTGTGATATTGTGATCTAGAAAGTCTGCAGCCTGTGACGGAGTTGTGGTCTTTTTCCTGTGAGGGCTGTGTGTGCGTGGGCAGGCAAAGGCAGAAATGAGCATGTAGCAGATTATGCATATTACCCTAAGGAAGATTTCTTCCACTAGTCTGGCACTGCAAAGCACAGTAGGTCTTTTCCCTGAGAGTCACATTCAGTTAGCAGGGGCAGAAAAAAACTTAAAAATGCTTTTTCTTTTCACACAACTGTATATAAGTAGACTTTTTTTTTCTTGAATAGATGGGTCTTTCATTAATAAGAATTATCTATCAAATTTAAAGGCCTATGAAAAAATGAACTAAAAACCTCGTTTCTATTCCTTTAATAGCCCGGATAAGAATATAGGGCACAGCCCTAGCTGGCCTAGCTCAGTGGATTGAGTGCGGGCTGCAAACCAAAGCATCCCAGGTTCGATTCCCAGTCAGGGCACATGCCTGGGTTGCAGGCCATGGCCCCCAGCCAACCACACATTGATGTTTCTCTCTCTCTGTCTTTCTCCCCCCTTTCCCGCTCTTAAAAAAAAAATTAAATAAAAATATAGGGCACAAATACTATATATGAATAATTTGTGACAAAAGTAAAGTGTCACTTAAATTATACCCATAAATAAAAGTACCGGCAATGAGAGAGACTTCCCACAATTGTACAGAGCGAACAGAAAACGGATGCCACACTGTGATTTCCAGAGAAAAGTCACTCGGGCTAATGAGGAACTTCATGGAACAGAGAAATGACCTTAGGCCTTGACAGGTGGTGATTTTAGATTGGGGGATTTTTTTTTTTAGGGAGAGAATATGGTATGCGAAAATATTTATATTAAGTCTTTCTCCCCTTATAAAAGTAAGGGATTTTAATATTTGGGCTAAAAGAATAGTGACGGGTTGGGGAAGAGGAAAGAGCTTTCAACATCAGGGGAGAGCGGAGCAGGATCTGGTCACCTACAAGTGCCAGTGCTGTTTGTAAGGGGACCAGGCCTGGCCCTTCACGCGTACAGTGCTCACAGCTGTTGAGGACGTAGGGGCGGCTGGCACTGCTGGGTCACAGGGTCTGCATGTGTTCAACTTTGGGAGATTCTACCAAGCACTCATCTGAAAGAGGTCGTGTCCATTTGCATCCTCTTCACAAGTGTGTACAAGAGTTACCGCTGCTTCGTATCTTTGCCAACACTTGGTACTGTCAACTTTTAAAAACTTACTAGGGATGATAGGTGTGTGATACTATTTTACATTTCCCCTGATGACTGTATGGGCACCTTTTCATATAGATATTTTGTGAATTGTGCCTTCAAGTTTTTTGTCTGTTTTTGAAAATGGGTTATTTGTGGTTTTCTTATTGATTTGTAGTTCCTTATTTCAAACCCAAGCCTTTTATTGGGCATATGTATTACAATACTCTCTGTGGCTAGCAGTTTCACTGTCTTGATAGCATCTTTCAATAAACAGAAGTTTGTTTTTTTAAGATTTTATTTATTTAGTTTTAGAGTGGGCAAGGGAGAGAGAAAGAAGAGGAAAGTAACATCAATGTGTGGTTGCCACTCGTGTGGCCCCCACTGGTGACCTGGCCCACAACCCAGGCATGTGCTCTAGACCGGGAATCAAACCGGCAACCGTTTGGTTTGCAGGCTGGCGCTCAATCCACTGAGCCACACCAGCCAGGGCAGAAGTTTTTTATTTTAATTAATTCCACATTATCATTCTTTTCCATTATGGTTAGTGACTTCTGTCGTATCAGAAATGTTTGCCTACCCTAGAAGCTGCGGTGGATTGTTACAGCAATAACCCTGGTGAAGCCTGCCACTCTGTGTCCACACCCTCTGCTGCTCCTTTGTCATCAGGAGGTGGAGTCTGTTATCCTCCTCGCGGTCTGGAATGGCCTTGTGACTTGTTCTGACCAGTCAGATTTAGACACATTGCTGTGCAGTTCTGAGGCTCACACTTAAGAGGATTTTTTGCAGCTTCTGCCCTTGCCATCATGCTGGTCAGAGTGTAAATTGGGATAAATTCTGAAGAGCTATTTGAGCTCTAGTCTACTGGAGGATGCGGGGTCATGTGTAGGAGAAGGGAGACATCCCAGCTGCCACAGGCCGCATGTCAGGCATGGAGGGAAGCCAACGTTGAACTTCCGGCCCCAGTCAAGCCATCACATGACTGTCACCTCTGAGTGACCCTAGGCAAAACCAGAGGAAACTCCCAGCCACGTTAGATTTGTCCTGCTGTTTTAAGCCATTATGTTTTGGGGTGATTGGTTTTACTGCAATATATACCATTTATAATAAGAAAACATCAAATACCTACAAGTAAATCTAGCCAAAGATGCTCTACAGCCCCACACAGACATGCCTAGGGCGTGAATAGTAAATACCCCCAGAGTAAACACCGGGACTGATGTCGGGCTCCCTTCGGTGCCTTCCTCCTCCACCCTAAATCCTGGCTGACGGCATTCAGCTTCTATAGATGTGCTTGGAGCGCTGGCCTTTTGCAAGCTAGTCCATCTTGCCCCGAAGCCAAACCTCTCAGGTTAAACCTGAACTTCACTTGAGCCTTGAGTAAAGAAAATGTCATGACAAGAAGACTGAGTAGACGTGAAGTGGAGGGTGTTCCGTGCACAGACTGTGCACGGCGTCCTGCAGACACCGGCGGGAATGGCGCGGGCCCGCCCTCCTCAGGGCCGTGTGCAGCCCACGGAACTGTTGGGTTGGGGCCTGGCTGTTAACCCAATAAAAATCAAACAATTAAGCTCAATAGTGCCCCCCCCCAAATGCCATATCACTGGGCATACAATATACAAAATATTTAGTAAGAACAGGCCATTAAATAATCATTGAAATTATTGTTTCCAAATGTATTAATTTGCGGGGACAAATTGAGCTAGAATAGTGATGATGATTAAGTGTACAAGCATTTTAACGTTTTGCGTGAACTAACACTATGTACAAATTCCATGACAGATGTTGACTGAATGTTGCTGATAGAAAGAAGTCTTCTGGATAGCTTTTGACAACGGCTGCCAGCAGCTGTATCGCACCAGGAAGGCTTAACGTGCTGGTGTTTAGAGACGCTATCAAGCGAAGAGCCGAGGGCTGGTGCAGTCTGGGGGCCTTGAGGTCAAAGAGACTGTTTTGAAATAACTAAAAGGTTTAATTTTAATTCTCTGCATATAGAACGTTGAGCTGCAATTGAGAATTTTAAGTATAGCACTGAAATAGTTTTTTAAGATTTTTAAAATTTTTTTAGAGAGGGGAAGGGAGGGAGAAAGACAGGGAGAAAAACATCAGTGTGTGGCTGCCTCTTGAGCACCCCCCACCAGGGCCCTGGCCTGCAGCCCAGGCATGTGCCCTGACTGGGAATTGAACCAGCGACCCTTTGGTTCACAGGCCAGCATTCAATCCACTGAGCCATTCTAGCTAGGGCAGCACTAGAATGTTTTCAAAGGGTAAACTTAATGTACCTAGTAGTTTCTTCTCAAAGTCCTAATGAAAAATGTTCTAATGATTTCTTGTATATATTTGCATTATGTTTAATCTATCACACCTAATAAAAAAGAACTAAAATGTCAAAAGAACAGATAATACTGTGTTAATAATATCAAGCAGTCAAAACTTAGGAACTTAACCTGAAGGCTCTTAGCTTTCACTTGAGCTTGGACATTCTGTGACACCAGTGTCTTTTCCTATTAAACCACAGTGCTATCATTTTCTTTTTATTTGACCAAAGAAAAGGTACCTTAAATAAACAGCCAGCTTTAGGAAGAGCCCCTGGATAAGGAAAAACGGCATGTGGCTTCCATATCCAATATTCTTTGGAGATAACATATTTGTCATTCATTCCTGTCCAAAAAAGGAAGGAAAAAAGAAATAAAAATAAGATTTAAAATGGATTTTGTTTTCTGTTTCACTAATTTAAACTGACACCAGTCTTCTTGGAATTACACTCCTGATAAGCAAAAGGACCTGGTTAACTCTAAGCTGCCTTTATTAAATTGACCTGAGGGGAATCACATCTTTCATTTTCCCCATCGTACGTTAGACAAAGGTCAGGTGTAGACTGTGGAGGTTTTCAATAAAACCTGCAAAATGCAGAATACTCTTTACTGAAGTGGAGCACCGCAAGTCCCTGGAGTAGAAGACCCTTTTTTGCATTTCTGTTGGTAAGCGCTCAGGAGTGTGTAAATCTAGATAAACCGATAGTGTCACCTGCTTCAGTTTGTTGCCTAGCAACAGAGAGGCTCCAATGGAGATGAAAGTCTGTGTCTGCAACCATTCCTAGAAGTTCACGTTCACTTTTAAGTTTGTTTTGCACACAGAGGCTGTTATATTACCAATGTCACTGTTCAATTACTGTATTAAAGTTTACTGTTATTTATTTATTTAGTGGTTAGACAATTGTAAGAGGACATTTGGTGCCAAAGAAGACCTGTATAGAATCAACACAGATGCACAAGTAAGTGTCTTATTCTTACTTTTGCTGTATTTCTGTATGAGGTAAAATAATGTGTATGCTCAAATGCCCTTATTTGCTATTCCTAGAAATAAAGAACATTTGTAACACTTTCCAATTTTGTTATCAGAACAATCTTTGTAAAAGTTAGGTTCAATGAAATATTGGCTTTGTAATGAAAAAGTTACTTTAATAAAAATGGAAGCGCAGCGTGTAGCTGAGACTTAATAACATTCAGCAGATAAGCTTGATGGAAATCGGGACAGGCCAAGTCAGCTCTCAGTAGCAGCCGCCTCTTTTAAGAAATCCCGGCTCTTCATTGGCATTCCGTAGGCAAGACTGGTCAGGAACACAGCCTGAGAGTCATGTTCTGTCCCTCACCCGTGTTGGCCCTTCTGAACATGCATTTCTGCTTAAACTAATGTTTGTACTAGTGTAAAATTCAGCAAAAATAATAGTACTTTCTTAGAGAGGAGCACACATAAACAACACATTATATGAAGTGAGGACAGATTAAGACCTGCAAATTAGTCTAATAGGAGTGTAACTTCATGTGAAGACGCACTCATTATTTAATGACCTCTGCATTTGACGTCAGAATTCTAATCTTTTTCAACACCAATTATATTGTTATAGATTTCTAGTCACGATAAAAGTTACTGTACCACTATAAAAAAAAAGTGAAATGCCAAGAAAATAATAGTGTACTCTCAATAAATGTTTACTGTGTGCCAGGTCCTGTACTAAATGTTTCACATTCATTATCTCTGCCCTTCCAACTTGGTGTAGTAGATGCTATAATTATCCCCATTTTGCAGATGAGGAAACTGAGGCTAAGAGAAGCTAAATTATCTAAAATCAGTAAGTAAATAGAATTAAGAGTCAAACCTAGACAATCCTGAATTCTTACAAATAAATTAGCAAGTCGTATTTGTAAAATAAGTGCATAATTAACCCTATCTTAGAATTAGATCCTTTGGTTCTAATTCTGTCTTTGCCACTATTTAACTGCATGGCTTAAGTAATATAAACTCCTTTTTTCCTATATAAAAATGTGATCAGACTAAATGAGTTCCTTCTCCCAGAGTCTGCATCAGTTAACACAGCTCAAGGTTTTCTATTAAATGAAAACTGAACACTGTACATTTAGGGTTTCATTTACACCTCTCTCCTTTCATACTCAGCTCCGTAGCGTGGGGACCCTTTTTATACAGTATCTGCTGTCTGTCCCTGTGTACCAACATAGTCTTTTGCATAATAATGATCTATAAATGTATGCTGTAGGAGGGGAAGGGAAGGAAGGGAAGGGATGAGTCCAAGAACAGGATGAATGACTCCTGGACGAGGACCATAGAGAGGAGATGGCCCAAGGGCGAGAGGGCTGGGCCAGGGGGAAGGGGGCAAACGGGAAAAGAGATTGGGACAACTGTGACAGGATAAACAAGAAAAAAATAGAGTACTGAAAGCAAAAAAAGATAATAAAAATAAATGAGAACATACATGAAAATTTCAATATACTTAAAAGTCATTAATTTAAAATATACATCGTTTGCATATTTAGTATAATTTCTGGTAATTCAGAGCTGTAGAACTAATAACGTTTGTGTTATTTTCTACAATTGTAGTGACTACAAACGTCATCCATGAGTTTTTATTACATCCATGGTGGAATGTTGATGCACATAGAGTCAGTTCTATTTTATTTATGCTAAGAGAAGTGAGGAAAAGTATTAAAACTCAAATAGTTGTTAGTTTCCATATAAAACAGTATAAGATGAAACCTTAGAAATTCAGATATGCTAATAAATTTGACATTGGATTGTGCCCAGGTGATGCTCAGCAGAATGACTGATTTATGGTAAGCAGTAGGGAGCTAAAGTTCACCTTTGCTTAGCAAATCCTTTCTAAATTGATAGGAATAAATTTTATATAAATAGTCCTACAAAGGAAACTACTTAAAAATTCAAAAGGGACTTTTAGAAGGAATGTTTACATTACAGCAGTTGCTGTTTTAAATAGGAATCATTTTTCTCCATTGATGAGTAGGTCTAAGTTGCTGTACATGTTTTAATGTAATAGTTTTTAAGTAGTCCATAAACTAGATATTTCACTGTGTATTTTACGTACATTATCTCATTTTGATTCATTTTGATCAATGTACAAGCCTAGTAGGGTTGAATTTCTGAAGTTTACTCAATTATATTTGGAATGCAATTTAAAACACACATCAGCTTTCGCTATTTTGCCTTCTGACTCCAATTACGCACCAGTTACGGCAACATAGAACCTGATTAGACAGCGAAAGGTAGGAAGCCTAGAGTGAGCCCCACAAAGGTAATCTTCTCCTGGGTGTTTATTATATAAGAGTGTAAGCCAGCTTTTCTCTGAGTACAGTAATTCATTTTCTACGGAAAAATTTTTTCCTTTACTCAGAAAATTTTATGACACTTTGCTTTTTTTTAAAAGGTTATAAAAACCTAGATGAAGACCACTTACAATAAGCCAGATTTCCCAAGATCACATTAGTTTGATTTTCTTGGTAACTTTTACACAGAAATAAACTGTGGTCTAAACGTAATTAATTTATTTGGCCAAAGAGTTAAAAACACCCTGGATTGTTATAGTAAATGCCGGAAAAGTTTCATTCTGGAAATAGCATCATAAATTTTTCTTTGGGGTGTAATTAAATGTTCTGCCGTTTGCCTGGGACATCTGTGACCCTAGTTAAAATGATCTTACACTAATTCTTGGTCTTTTTCTTCCTTTGTATTTTTGTGACCCGATCACCTTCTTGCTTAGCAAATGGAAATTCTAGCAGTAAGTGACCTGTCTTAATTTATAGACTACTTATCCATGTCAGACAAACTGGTTCTCATTTGCCATTTGTCCATTTGTGACCTAGCAATGTTTTGTCATGGACTGCTACTTTAAAAGTAGTGTGTGCTTCAGGTTTGCATAGCCCTAATCTATCAAATGTTGGTCCTATAAAAATGATATTTTATAATTAATACGTACAACTAGCACTTGCCTTTTTATACATTTATTAACTAACATCTCCTTTTTAAATTTCTTAATTTTAAAAATCAAAGTGCAAACATTAATTTCATTGTCTCATTTCAATGAGATTACAAAGTTTGTTTTGTTTTTTTTTTTCCCCAGAAAAAAAGAATTCATTTTTAGCTAAGAGGTTATCCGATTTTATTTTGCTTTAACAAGCACTAATTGGTAAATACAGTGCAATCCTGATGTGGCAAAAGTATATGCATTTGAATTAGAAATTTAAAGTGTCAAAGCATAATGAATCCTTTTTAAAGCATCCTATATATTGCCTGCTTAAAAATTCTGTCTAATGTGAAAATGTGCTTCACACTAAAAATGAATTGTGTAACCAACGATATCTTTAAATTTTGAATCAGTCTTCAAAGCATCTTTCTTCAGCTTCCCACCATATTAACTTGCTTACTGCAGAAAAATAAATGCCAAGACAATTTTAACAATTACTTTACAAATTTATTGGGAATATGTGGTCTAGTCAAACATGGAAAATCACAGCTAAATGTAACACATTGTTATTTGTTTCCAGGAACTGGAGCTCTGCCGAAGGTTATACAAATTGCATTTTCAGTTGCTACTTCTGTTCCAAGCCTACTGTAAACTTATCAGCCAAGTAAATGCAATAAAAAATGAAGCCGAGGTAAATGTTCAGCTGAACTGGGGGAAAGTTAAAATGTACATATACATATACATTCTTTGTGGGAGAGCTTAAGACTGAAGTCACTCATCACAGATCATTTTTTACCAGAATTGGTTTTTTTTGAAGTGATGTGCTACTTCCGGACCTATTAGTAAGTACGACAGTCGGTATCCAGCAGCTTTAAAAGGTTCGAGACCTTAAAGGTTGCCATAGCAGCCACAGATCTTGTGTAATCAGAAGTCTGGTAAAGCACGTCAATCCCATAAAGATACAACACTGTATTATGAAACCCTTTAACATCCCATCCATGTTTTTCTGTAGTTCTAGAAACAGGCCCAAGAGTACGCATGCCAAAAGTGCTTGAAATGCCGGAGAGCATGAAATGACTAGATTCAAAGGCAGCGACTTGAGTCTTTTTTCCCCACTGCCAGCCACTGACCCTAAAACCATCACCAGGGAAATGATTTAATCTGTTTAAATGGCTAAACTTAAAAAGATACACATACTGGTTTATATAAAATACACTAGATAAATAATCTTTTGAAATAAAAAAGACTTTTTTCTACTGTGAAAAAAAATTTCACAGTCCACCCATAACAGTACATTTGTTTCCACTGCCCACGGTGAAGTGTACACCATGTTCGAGCCAACAACCTGCCTCATTTATTACAATTGAACAGTTACTACACTTACTACAACCTATCTGCCAAGGGTGTTTAACGACTGCTATTTCGGTGGCTAAAACATTTATCCCTACTGAATAGAGAACTTAAAATATTAGCTGCCCTTAACCAGTAAGTTTGACATTTGAAAATCTTTAAAATAAACTACTGCTGCCACCGAATCTGTCCTCACAGCCGGGTAGGTGCGCTTTCCGTCGCCGAGTGTGTCCGCGGACCCTCCTAAGGGCCCTTCTTCGTTGCAGGTCACCAACATGTCCGAGGAGCTTGCCCACCTGGAGAGCGTGCTCAAGGGGGCAGAGTCTGCCTCGGAACACGAAGAAATGGCCGTCTCCAAGGCTGCACAGACCACCATCGAAACTGCCATTCATTCTTTAATTGAGACTCTGAGAAATAAGGAATATGTATCAGCCGTGGCCCAAGTCAAAGCTTTCAGGTAAAATGAGAAGGGGTTCGTGAGGAGACGCACATGATACCAGCAATTTCCATCCATTTTCTCCTCGCAGCGCACATAAACTGAAATTCTGCAGCACGCACAAAAATTACTTCTGGCCATTCTAACAGAAAAATAGGTATCATTTTGATTCCTGTACACGAGGTGGCCGTTGTTGTGTTGGCTGTGGTCATTTTTCACTTGACAGCCTGGGAAAAGAGGTCCGTGCCCCTGACGCAGCAGTCAGTATGCTGCGCGTTGTGAAATCCCGCGGCACGCCGCTGGAGCATCGCTGCTTTCTGCCTCGACTGGGAGCTGCAGTGATCGGGTTTGGTTTTGAATTTGGTGGTTCTATAGCAGGTTTTTATAAGAGGAAAACATGATTTTGTTCTTTTTATGACGGTCACTGAAATGAGCCCAATTTTAGATTTTGTTCACTTTCAGTGATAATTCAGTAATCTGTTTGCTCAGATATTAAAAGATGCTCAGCTCCGTGGGCCGGGCATCATCCCACAAACCTAAAAGTCACCTGTTTGATTCCCGGTCGAAGCACATGCCTGTGTTGCGGGCCAGGTCCACTGTTGGGGGCATGTGAGAGGCAACAGATTGATGTTTCTCTCCCACTCTCCCTCCCTTCCCTTCTCTCTAAAAAATAAATGAAATGAAATCTTAAAAAAAAAAAAACCTCAGTGAATCACAATGAAATTTTGTTGTCATGGGTATTACCGTGAAATGTTAGTTCATCTTAATAATTGCTTGAGTGAGTCTCAGGACTTAAAATTACTGTGTATTTCCAGGTCTCTCTGGCCCAATGACATCTTTGGCAGTTGCGAAGATGACCCCGTGCAGACGCTGTTACACATATATTTCCATCACCAGACGCTGGGCCAGACGGGAAGCTTTGCGGTTATAGGCTCTGACCTGGATATGTCAGAAGCCAACTACAAGCTGATGGAGCTCAATCTAGAAATAAGAGAGTCTCTACGCATGGTGCAATCATACCAACTACTAGCACAGGCCAAACCAATTGGAAATTTGGTGAGCACTGGATTCTGAGAAACTTCAGGCATTTAAGAAAGAAACTAAACTGAAGACGATTAAGGATATTAACAAGCACCTTTTATGAACCCTTGCAATTCACTGATAAGTTTTTCTGGCAGCATCTACAACCACAGAGTAACTCATGTCAAACTTTATCAAGATATAAAAAGAATGTCAAATCAAAGATCTGAAGAAGAAAAACTAATTGTTTAACAGCTGCCAATACCTCCCACAATTACTAGGAAGAAGAGATTTTTAAATTACTTAACCTGTGTGGAACAGAAAAGGGCTAAAAGTGATGCATACAAGTACGTACATTGCTTTCTGGGGAACAGATTGTAAGAGTGTCTGCAGTAACGGCCTCTAACACTGAGATCCTGAGAAGCAGGTAAAATGAGGCTGAAATCGAGGCTGGTTCATTTTAGCTGAAGACCTGCAAAGCTGCTTGGATTTCTCGCAGTCATAAACATAATCTACAACTGATGCTTACCCATCTAGATGAAGAACATCCAGTCGGATAGATATACACAGAAACTTGTTTGCAAAAACCATTGATTTTTTTTCAACATGTGGGATAAGGGTATGGGCGTTTTGTTTTTTAGTCTGTATAAGGAAGTGTGTGTGTATGTGCGTGCGTGTGCGTGAGAGCTGGGGTGTGTGAATACGTGACAGTCCTATTTTCAAGGTGTGGATGTTTGGTGATAACGTCTCAGAGCATGCCTGAAAGAGCACTGCAAGATTATTTTTGAAGAAATTTTATTTTATTAGATCTAACTCTTCATAGTGTGTAAATGTTAGAACATTTTAATAATATTTTAAAACTGGGCTTTCCCGGTATTTCAAAAAGAAATAATATATCTGTTAACGTTATTGGAATGCTGCTCAGTTCTCTGATCAGTGCTTACGTTACGACTGTTGACGACTAACCAAAGTAGACGCCTGCAGAGACTTTAAAGTGTAAGATAAAGATGTATGCTGCCCGCCAGCTCCTCTCACTAGGAAAGTTAACTTATTTTACTCCATAATTATTATAGAAACTGTATAGATTAAAACTAGTATTTTTTTTTCTTGTACATTTGTGCAATGCACTGTATACAAGACTAGGTGTACAAAGCTAAAGGAAGACATTGTGGTCATTGATGGTAGAATATATGACTTGTAGGCGCTGAAGTCTGCAGAATTCGAGAAGAGAGATGCAAATGCATTTTTATACGTTTATTCAGGACTCAAATGTTCTGCCCTAAAGGAACCTGGGGCTGCGGGGGGAGATGAAAGCAAGCCTGAAGACTGACTACCAAAACATGCAATATACTTATTCACTGAGTCTGTAGCATAACATGAACTGGATTCCCTGTCCTTTTTTAAATAGCATTTTGTAAAAGAAATGAATGTAGTCCCACAATTCCTCCGATCTGAAAGGAACACCTTGTATTTTTTATATGCATCTCTTATCCACTGTGACTTTTCTGTTAAACTGGGCTCTGTGATTCCAGAGTTTGGAATGTAGAAATGAAATGCTTAGCTTTGCCTTTTCCTGGGGGTGTGGACCCTGCCGGAAATGTAATTATGCTCAAGTGCATTAGCTGGAGGCACTGTGCGCCCCGTTGGACTGCTGACTACAGTTATGTTACCGATAAAATTCCGTAACTGGTCACGGCACATTCATAATCACTGTATTTTTTGACCCTGATAAAAAGAAATTATTTTGATGGTGTTCTGGTACTGTAAATGGCGTCCTTTAAATTATTTAATAGCATTTGGGTGTGGGGCAGGAAGAGAGGGCTGGTGTCCGGAGACACACCACATTTTACATCCTAGCTCACTATCCCCTACTTTTCCTCACCCTCCTTCTATCCTTTTGTTAAAATAAAAAGCATTGTAGTTGTTGGTCTGTGTTGTATTTTAAGAAAGGATGAATGATTATAGTGTGCCTCATTTGGAAACTGTTCAGATTACCTTCATTGCCCTTAAATACAGTTTTCTGTAAAAGGAGGACAAAATTAGTTGACTGTTCAGATCGAACCTTTCAAACAGTTGAAATTTGCTTTTCCCATTTCTTTGCATGCGAGTCTGTTAATGAAAATGAAAATGAACACGCCTGCAGAGGTCAAGGTGCCACAGTCATCGAGACCGTCTTTGGGCTAAGGGATCTCCCTCGGGCCTGCCCTTCTCTGCCCCTGACCCTCTACATCCAAAGTGTGCACTTGCTGACAAAATACATCAAATGCTTAACTCGCTAAACACCTCATGTAGTTCCTATCTGGGCCCAGAAGCTTATTTTTGCTCAAAGAAGCTTTTCCTTTAGCCCACTACATTTATCGTTTTTAATTGGTTTGTAAAATAACACCAGAAGAGAAGAGAGCTGGAATTTCCCTCATGCTGCTGCTCAAATAGAAGGCCAACGTGTTTTTACAGAAGGTAGAAAATACTTCCTACTTCTCATGATATAAAAGAACAGGTATGGTTACAACCTGCAATTCCCCTTAAATTTGGGAAGTAGTTACACGTTCTCCTAGAACAGACTCACCGATTCGGAGTGAGCAGGTGTGTGGGAACCGCCCCTGCACCACACCCGCATAGCCCAGGCGGGGGAAACAAGACAGTAGAATCAGTGAAATTAGGGTTGTTTTATGACTTTTTAAAACAGTTTCAAAGCGATCCACTGTCACTCTTGCAAATGCAGGAAATACGAAAGAAGCTAGAATCACTTCCCTTGACACCCAGAGATGACAGTAGCCTGGAGTGTTTCCTCCTAGCCTCTCAGGCTCTTGCTCAGCGAAGCTCACTCACCACCTGCAGGCTGTACACTGCAGCTCGACCTCGGCTTCCCACTGCGAGAACGTCAGCATGGCAACTTAGGAAAAAGATGTTTGTGCCACGAGGTTTTTGGCCCAAACTTTCAGGAAAACTTTCATTTTAACCTAATTACTTATTTATATTTAGAAACAAAACCAATTACCATATTCCAGGGTATTATTTTGCATCAAGGCATCGTTAACTGCTTTCTAGAGCTACACTTTTAACACAAGCATAAATAAAAGAAAAACATTTATATAGATACAGAATTAGTATGACCCATGTACAATGTGCATCCTTATTTTTCCCTCAAAAATTTGGGCAAAAATGTACATGTTATTCATGGCAAAATACAGTAGTTTGATCCTTGCTCTCCTCAACTGTAAAACAGGGTTAGTTGCTCTTAGGGGAATTAATGGTAAACGGTATTAAACGTTTGCCCATGTTAGTAGCCAGTGAATTTCTCTTAGGACCCACTGCAGGTGTCTGCTGTTCTCTCATTCACTCAGCAATTGCCCGAGTGCCTCCTGTATGCCGCTCACTGATGTGTGAGTGGAATAAATCTCCCATCCTTACCCTCGGCCAAGTCAACAGCAAGTGTCAGGAGGAAGCATCACCTCACCAACACCCAGAGTCACTGCCACTCAATACTCGTTGGCACCCTCCCCCATGGCCACCATTGTACCTGCTCTTTGCAGGGCTCCTCACCGGCTTACAAGCAGCCACGGGACAGAGAGGGGGTTTGCCCTCGTGCCCCACCACGGCCTTAAAACCTTCCAGTGGGTTCTCACTGATGGCGGGTGCCTGAGCGAGTTCCAGGACGTCCCAGTCCGAGCCTACCACTCCCACCAGCCGCCAGGGCCCCCCTGCCCTCTGCAGCGCCCTGCTGCTGTGGCCTTTGCCACCTGGCATTCCTGCCTTTGCGCAGGTTTGTTTAATCTGGAAAAGGTCTCCTTCCCCGCTTCGCTTAATTCATCCAAACGTCAGCACAGCTGAAGTCATTTTTTAAAGAAGTCCTTCCTACCCTGCCCAACTCAGATCCTCTATGACAGTTAACGCTCTCTTCCATATTAGCATGGCAGAACTTCCATTTTATTTTTTTTAATGGGGAAATGAGTGGCCATCTACCCTCCATTCTAGAAGCTCCACCAGGGCAGAGGCCACACCCAGGCTTGTTTAGCAAGTGCAAAGCTGACTCAGCTGCTGGCCTCCACGCTTCAGTTCCATAAATGCACCTGGGGTGCCTGTTAAATGTTTAATTTAGCCATTCAACGGGGGCAGTGGCCTAGGAGTCTGCATTTTTTGCAGCACCTGCCTAGGTCCATAAGGATACAGAGGGCCTTTCCCACTGCTCTAAGTCAGGTGTGCCAAACTCATTTTCACCGGGGGCCACATTGACCCCTCAGTTGCCTTCAAAGGGCTGCATGTAATTTTAGGACTGTGTAAATGTTAAATACTCCTTAACTGGGGGCAAGGAGCTTAGTGCTGCTGCTGGGTAGAAACAAGGTGTCAGGCGGGATCCGGCCCACGGGCCTGTTTGCCACCTGTGCTAAGGGCTCTAGAGATGTCAAACTCACTAAGTTTTTATCCCTTGCCCTTGTCTCCACACAAGCGCCCAATAGGTTCACAGACTTACAACGGCCCCTCTAAGGCAGTAAGGGTTAACTTGAAGGGGCCGCGCTGCTTAGAAAATCAGAGAGTAGCACAGTGAGCACCTGGCACCGAGGATGTGGCTTCTGTGACCAGGAGGCAGTAGCCCTCAACCCCAATTCCACCGGGGGCCTGAGGCTCTGGCTCAAGTGCCACCCTCGGCCAGGAGAGCTTGGGGCCCGCCTGTTTTCTTGGGACTCACGTAGGAAGCTATTAGGTGCCCTTAAAAGAGAATCTCTGTTAGACGGAGAAAACACTTTGCAGTTACAGAACTGCAAGTCAATAAAAACAAAGGCTACTGCGGTCTTCGTCAACTCACTTGACAATCTGTAAGTACACTTAGGAGCCCTGTTTCTAAATAGCCCCCACCTTTAAGTCCATGTAACAAAGTTATCTAACATCTTAAAGAAGCCGCCCTTAGCAACCCCATCCAAGCCCCAGCTGTGAAATTGTGATTAACAACTCAGTTTTGTTCTCGGCTTGCCTCCTCACGGCGCCCCCCACCAGACCCCCGCCCAGGAGTTTGTCACCTACGAGACTGAGGTCACAGGGATGCACTAAAACTCCCACCCACAGTCAGCCAGCCCCTCCGGGTTACCCCCAGCTGTCCCGAGGACCGCGCACTGCCTCCACCTCCTACAGAAGCGTGCTTATTTTAACGGTGATCCGGGTTCTCTTTGTTCACCTCGTATCTTGTTTACAAGCTCCAACCCCACAGGCACACATGAGCGGTGAGTCTCACATCTGAGCCCCTCTAAATTTTTCTCAAGTGATTAATACGCCACAGAGTCTGGCTGCTCCATATGCACTGAACAGACATTAATCTTAAGTGACAGGCCCAGACTGTTGGCACAGGACAAGCTTTCCTAAACCTTTATTTAAAAAAAAAAAAAAAGATTATATGCAATTGTTTTGCAATACTTTTATTTCAAGGCTTTGTCAAAAACAGCCTTTCAGGAAAAGGAAGAGGCCGGAAGGAGAAGGGGCTTGAGAAAAGCCCACGTGTCTGCTCCACTAGCACCCAGTCGGGCCCGGCCTTTTACACTCATTTAAATGATGTATTTGAAGCTGAAACTGCTGTCACAGGACAGGCGTTTGCCTTTGCATCTCCCACACAGGTCCTGGCGATGGGGCCGTTTAGGGTCGATGTGGCGGAGTTTGACTGAGCAGGAGCACCTAGTCTGCTTACAACTCTGAAAAATCAAGGTGAGAAGCAAGCACATTCAAAAGGTAAACCCTTGGTAATTCCCTAGAACTTCAAGAAGCTTTCCAGTCCATTCCAACACTTACTGAACACATGAACACTTAGGAATGCACTCTGAGCAAGGCCCTGCGCTAGTCTGGCTGTCTGCATCCCTTGTAGCAAGGACAGAGTTAACGGACAGAGGGGGTTTAACCATTTGTCGTCGTCCCATGTTGCACAGGGTTTAGTTTGGAATTGTGAGTTTCTCTTGAAACAACTTTCTACAGGAAGTCTTTACCTGCGCTTGAAGGATGGAGAACAAGTAAACGGAATGGGAGTTAAATAAACCGTATTGCAAAACAATGAAAGCTAATGTAAGGCTAGTGGCTAGTAGCAAGCTGTGGGTCAGGCCTGGCACCAGTGACCTTGGCCCTCACCCCACCCTACTGCAAATGACCTCAAGCTGAGGCCGAAGGTAAAGCAGCAACTGCTGAGCCCACAGAAGGGTGGTTGCATCCTCCTTTAGAACCTCGCCCTACTCTGCCATGGTCTATGGGAGTCTAAACAGTTTTCCACACTTAGCTTCCCACCATCCACCCCATGGTGATACTGTTTTCGACATCCAACTCGAGTCAAGCGTGTTGATTAGGCTGTCTCAACTGGAGAGTGGGGCTCCACTCTCTGTGATAACTGGCAAGTGTAGTCACCTCTTCTGTCTTGGGTCGCCTTAGCCCCTCCACACAGCGCAGTGCTTCCTTAATAGCGAATAAGCAATGTTACCACTTAACCCTATAAAGCTCGGCAACTTAGATTTACTTCAAAACAAATTATTCTCCTTCTGCAAGTTCTCAGACAAGACTGAACTTTAAAACCCCATGCTTACACTAACTAAACTGGGTAAATACGCTTCATAAAAAACATTTGGGCAAAACAGGCAACTTTCACCACCTCACGCTAGTAGAACAGGGTCCTACTTTTCGGCTTGCTTTCTCCTGCACTAGACTGAGCAGCAGGTGAGACAAACATCCCTCCATATTTCAAGTGAGGTCCTGGTCTCTGAAATGTTACCATGATCGAGATTTGCAAGGGCAGAAGGAAACTCCCACCAAGGGCCTGTTTCCCAGTCAAGTATTGTTTCCAAACTCCTGCCAAAAAGTTGTCAAAACCTGGAGGTCACTGGGAACCTCGCCTCTTTGAGGAAACACATTCAGCAAACCACACCAAGCCCCTCCACCACTCCCCAGTTCAGGCACAAAAATGCCAGCACTCGACTTACCTGACAGATAATATCCTCCACGCGGTAAGGGTTGTAAGACTTCTGACAGGTTCTGCAAAACTGCTTAAAGTAAACCTGTGACGAGAGAGGAAAAACTTAAAACCTTCTTGACACCTATGTCAAAGGGTGCCGGTCGCGTGGCGCTCACCTTGCTCGTGCCCTGCACGCACCACACGTACGCACTTTCCCACCGGATGTTGCAGTCCTTGCAGTGATAGTAGCCGTACTTCTGCTCCAAGTACTGCAGAGAGGATACCACAGTGTAACCAACACGGCATCTGAATTTGTATCCACTTCAGAAGCTGAGAAGGATCTGGTTGCTACTTAAAATTGGCAACTTCCTTCAGATCATGGAGGAAAGCAGCAGGGTCAGTTTGAAACAGTCTCTACTCAGTAGTAATTAGGTGAGCCAATGGCTTAATTAAGCAGATAAGCAAGCGTGGGCCCCCAAAAGTTTATATGCCAGATTAACTGGGTTCCTAGAGCAAATTACTGAGCAAGTAGGTGTTTTCCCTCAAACAGGCAAGAGAAAACCCAAACATCCAGGGTTCACTAAACCTCGAGATTCTGCAGGGAGGCCTCTTCTGTCGGAAAAGGTGGGACTTTCGAACACACATGTGGAAGTGGTTACGCTGAAGGAAAGGAGTAAGACTCCTCATCCTGAAGTACTTCAAGGTGTTCACCCAAGATTAAGTTCTCTGTGCTGCTAGTTAAATCTGCACCGAACAGTGGAGCTAGGAATCTGCATGGCGGATAAGCCATAACGCATGCGTAACGTGAATTAAAGGAGCATTGCTGTATTCTTAGGCTTTCTTCCATCCGCGTGAGCAACTAGGTGTAAACAAGTTTCTGGAGTTAGAGCTCTACAAGGGAAAGGAACTCAGGAGAGCACTCAGAGCACTGTCACAGGTGAGCAAATTAAAGTGCAGAAAGGTTAAGAATGAAGAAAGTAGGTATGGAGTTTAGGCATAGCTCCTTGACTCACCACTCCTCCCCTCGCCCGCCCCCAGAGCCTGGGACGGCGGTGGAAGAGACCACCGAAGGCCTCCTTCCGGGCTCTGGCAGCCTGCGAATGCCTTCCCGCTGCCCTGGACCGCAGCTGCCCTCTGTGTACTCCAGCCCTTTGGGGTTCAGCTGGTGTGAACCCGCCCTCCGAGCCTGCCCAATGCACAACAGCCCACACACTCAAGCAGCACCGCGCTTGAGCAGGGGTGCTTTCCAAGAGAGAGGAAAGATCCTGAGAGGCGCTACAGTAGCTCTCGCTGCCAGTAGAAGCTTTGGAAATCCAGGCAAGAATCAGTTAGGAGGGAGCTGACCCTGGTAGTCGCCTGTCGGGCTTTTGCCACATTAAGTTCGGACAGCCGAGTGGGATTGGTGGGAATCAATTCTCCTGCCAACAAGTCCAGCTGCTGACGTTCAGCGGAGCACCCTCCCTAGACCACCGAATTCGCGGTCCACACGGGACCGCGTGCCCACGACCAGAGGTTAGGCAGCAAATATGCTCAGAATACGAATGCCACAGGGCGTCTCCCTCGCCAAACTTGGCGCTGGTAGTTTGTAATCGCCGTAAACAATCAGGCCACAATTGATTTTACTGCTGGCGGAGGAGGATGGCCGTGCTGCCCTCGGCGGCCGTAGAAAGGCGCACAGACGTCCTCCACGCCCCACGGGTCCGGAGCGGGCAGGGACCCGAACCTGGAGGAGACGCACGCCCCGGAGCCCCCCTTCGCCCCCCGCCAGTTCCCGGGCCGACTCGAGCCTCACCTGGAAGCGCAGGCGCTCCTTGCCCGGCTCCGGGCTCCGCTGCGACGACCTCGCGCCCTCGGCGGCCTGGGCGCCCCGTGCCGGCGGCGGCTGTTCCGGGCTCCCGGACGCGCTCCGCGGGGTGGCCTCGGCCGCCCGGGTCTCCCGCGGCTCCCCGCTCGCCCGCGTCGCGGCCGCGGCCTCCTCCTCCTCCTCGTCCTGGGACGGCGGCGCTTGGGGCTCACTCCTCGCCGACCCCTCTCCCGGCTGGGCGTCTCGGGGCTTCGCGGGTGGCGGCCCTCGCCCTGCGCCCGGCGCGGCCTCGGCGCCGTCCAGGAAGGTGGTGAGGTGGCGGGAGACCAGGGGCGAGTACAGCGCGACGGTGCGCGGGAAGTGCACGGGCCGCGGGCCGCCGCTCGGGGGACTGTCGCGCTCGGGGCCCCCGCGGGCCGGCTGCAGGGAGGCGGCGGCGCCCGCCGTGCCCTCGGGGCCGGGGCTGGCCGGGTGCCCGACGTCGCCGGGCCTGCGCAGCAGCGTGCGCCGCCCGAGCGAGCACTGCACCGACGCGTCCCGGCGCGGGTTCACCTGCACGGCCGCGTCCCGGCTGCCGACCTTGCGGAGCCGCGGGGCCAGGCCGGGGCTCACCTGAGACAGGAGGGCCATGAGCTGCGCCCTCTGGTAGTTGTCGAAGTACTCGGCGGCCATCAGCTGCCCGTAGCCGGGAAAGGACGGCGGGGCCGCCCCGGCCGAGGAGGAGGAGGAGGAGGAAGCCGCGGGAGGGTAGCCCCAGCTGCGTGGTCGCCAGCTGCACCCGCCCGCTACGCCCTTGCCCTTGGCCGCGGACGGGTAAGGGTACGGGTACGAGTAGGCGGCGCACGCGGGGTACATGTAACCGTCCTGCACCCCGTCCCCCAGGGAAGCCATAAGCGCAGGCCCGGCCGCTGCAGCCTGCCGCCGCTCCCTAAATAGGCGGCCTTGCGGGGGCGGCCCCAGAGCCCGCCTCACGGACACACCCTTCCCGCCACCGCTGTGTCCCCGCGTCCCCGCCGGGAGGGCTGCCCCCGGGCCACCTCGGTGTGGAACTTTTCCACACTCGGAGGTCCACACAAATACCTTTAGATGTTACAGAAAGAAGCTTTCCTTGCGATGCACGAAGTAATTCATAAGTGAACTTGCCCAAGGGGAAGAGCCTTCCAACTAGGTAGAGCTCTCACCTGGAGTAGCTGAGCCAGGTGGTCCCCATACCTTGCTTGTACCAGGTGTCTGCACCGCCCAGGAAGCTGAAGCGAGGCTGGGAGCCTCTGGCTAGCGCGCAAAAATGCGAAGGTTTGGGAAGCTGTTTTGGTTGGCTTACCTATGATCTCAGGTTACAGGTTACTTAATTGTCTCAGAGATGCTCCGAGAAGTCTACCTACACTCACTAACCCTTTCAGTAAGTGTACAGGGGAAGCACTCTGGCTAACAGTCTTCTCCCCTGCAGCACGTGCCCTGCCCCCTCAGACTACCCCCCCCCCCCCCACACACACACCCTGGCCTCCAGGTACTGTGGAGTACCGCGAGGTACTGATAACTATTCTTCTTCGGGGTGGAGAGTAGTTCCGCAAATTCTTCTAATCTTATCAGCCCTCCGCAAGATAAACTGATTTATGGTGCAGTTAATGTCACTGCAGAAGACCAAGTCAGTCCCCAGCTGGAAAGAAAATGCTCTGTCCACCTGAAAAACGTTGTCTGTTCATCACCAATAGATACCAGATCAAATAAACAAATGCACTGATGTATATATTTTTTTCTGATTTGAAACATGTTTGACACTAAAATACTATATATTGTTTAATTGACCTGTTTGGGGATTTTCCTAAATACAGGTCAAATTTCAACATTGTCAAGTATTTATAAGTTGAGCTAGCACACATTTTTTTCCAACAATTACATTAAACTCAATTATGCTTTACAAATATAGCTTTTTTTTTTAACCAATATAAGATAGTGCACCAAAATTCTACATCTCCAAGACTCTGTTTTCCAAGAGTTTACAGGTTTGAAACAGTCATAGAGATTGGTCATGGTTAAAACCAAACAGCACATTTCACTTGCTCAGGCTTCAGGTCAGCAGTCCCAGGTGCGAGTCATAGTACGACATTGATCTGTAATTTGTGAAAGCGCTCGGTGAACACACCAAGGCAACCTTACAATGGGAAGATCGAAATTGTTACAAGTATATAACACAGACCAATTGTTACCCTTTATGTAAACCATATGCACTAACACAGACTATGAATACGAAGCGACGCTTCAGCAGGACGGAGCTGCTGCGTGCCTCCACGCTCAGAGAGCAGTCTGCGTGGTTTCCATCATGATTAGGTTGTCTGCTTTCACGGTGCCATAGGACGTGTCTGCCATTTCCTCTTCTTTCAGTTTCTTATAAGAAATATCTGTGTCTTCGTCTTCATCTAGAGGATCTCGCTTGTGTAGTATTTCACTCCCATACATTTTATATAATAAAACAAAGATCCCTGCTTCTGCAGACTGGAAAAGGGCATAGAGCAAGGGAAACATGTACATACTTCCTATGAATCGAGGTGGAAAGGCCAGTTTGAGAATGGCAGTGCAGAGCTGCACATTCTGGCTCCCTGTCTCCAGGCAGACAGTCCTCTTGCAGTTGGGAGGGAGGTGGAAAAGAGTGGCTAAGCCGTAGCCTGAAGCATAGCCTGCCAAAGGCATAACAATCGCCACCATGTACACGGTTGCAGGAATACTGGCCAGCAGCTCAGGTCCTAGCATAGTGCCGGTCATTATGAAAAGGACCACCAGCGTCACTAGCAGAGACCACAGGGAAACCTAGCGATAGAAAATGGATAAACAAACGATCAAAAAGAAGGTAGCTGAGAAGGAATTCAGGCAAGGAAATCCTAGGCCCTTGGAAGAGACCCTAGGCCCTTGGAAGAGTCCCGCCCACTCTGACCTCCCACACAAAATGGAGATCTTTCCCACCACCTTGTCGGGAGGCCTCCAGAACCACGCTGCACAGCTCTAATGGTTCGGAGGCTCCTCCTGCAAAACAGCCTCCAGAAGTTTACAGAACAGTCATATGGGGAAGGCTACTCTTCGCCAGGACTGTCCCCAGGCATTCGGTCAAAAGTCTGTTTTGGAGTTGTGACTGTTCCGAGCAGGCACTGAATGCGTGAATGTGCCCCCTAATAACAGAGCAATGAGAACTGAGCCCCATTCACCAGGAGTGGTCTGATGAGTAAGTAGAGTGGACGAATGGACACTACTTTCCTGGACCAGGACCCATGTTTTCCATAAGAAATTAGCTCTAGTTTAGCCCTGGCTGGCGTAGCTCAGTGGATTGAGCGCAGGCTGAGAACCAAAGCATCACAGGTTCGATTCCCAGTCAGGGCACATGCCAGGTTGCAGGTCAGGGCCCCCAGCAACCGCACATTGATGTTTCTCTCTCTCTTTCTCCCTCCCTTCCCTCTCTAAAAATAAATAAATAAAATCTTAAAAAAAAGAAATTAGCTCTAGTTTAACACATGAGATAACAGGCTATTAAAATTTATGAAAACAAGTGTGTGATATTTTTCACCTTCAAAATATGTTATACCTCAGAGAACTGATAGCAATATCAAAAGCAATTACTAATTGCCCTGGTTGGCGTAGCTCAGTGGATTGAGCACGGGCTGCGAACCAGGCATCACAGGTTCGATTCCCAGTCAGGGCACATGCCTGGGTTGCGGGCCATGACCCCCAGCAACCGCACATTGATGATTCTCTCTCTCTTTCTCTCTCCCTTCCCTCTCTAAAAATAAATAAATAAAATCTTTTAAAAAAAGCGATTACTGTTAGATTAAGTAAGAGAAAAAATGTAAACATTTTTTCACCTCACCTATAACAGGTGAGGTGTCCGTTGCAATTTTGCAATTCCCCCTTTGTCACCTGTTCATGGGAAACCTCCCACCCATGAGTCTCTAGTGGTGCTTAGGAATTATTATAGTAGATGGATGTGTAATAGAGAACTGACTGAATAAAACAGTGTGTCGTCTTGACTGATACATTTCAGTCACTTAGAAGACAGACTGTGTAAATAGCAAGTAGAAACCTAAAAATTCCACTCCTAGTTCTTCAGACTGGTAATTAGCTTGTTCCTCTAAATGGGGGTGGGGGTGGGGTGAGAGGTGTTTGTGAGGGGGACAACAGATCCAGAACAGTGTTGTTTCTGGTTGCCTGGATGTTGGGGGTAGGGGGGAACCCCTTAGGGGTGTGTGGGACTGGCATATATGGTACTTTAAAAAGTTAGTTAAAACTCATCTGGGCTGGTTGAAAAGTCCACCCTAGAGGATGCTGCAGTTATTATTATATAAGGGACTCATGTTGCCCGTGTGCAATTGGCAGAAACCAAACCATTATAAATCAAAACTTTTCTTATATTGAGTTTCAAAGTGTGCCCATATCAAAAGCTTGGGCAGAAAATCTGACTCTTAAATGTGAAAATAATGGCTCCAAAGTTTCCTCTGTACTATTCTAAGTCCTCTGGGTGAGCATTGACATTAAATGCTCATTTTGAAGTGTTTGCAAAAGTATAAAAATGTTATAAAGCATGTCCCATGAATTTGCTGGTTCAGGAGAGGGGATAAGTTCAGCTTAAACTCAAAGTTAGCCAGTCTCCTTGAACTGTGTATTATTAAATATATTTATCTGTTTTAGCGTGGCGATAACTTATTTAATTGACTTTCTCTTAGAATCCTAAAGCATTATAGTAAATGTTGTCACATTAATAGCATTAGCTAAAAGATTAAGCTTAATATGTTCTTAATGCACTTCCAGGTTATCTATTGATATATTAAGAATATATATGCAGGAACAGTTATAAAGGACACATGGACAATAACAGAGGAGGGGGGTGAAAACCGGAGGGAGGTAGGGAGGGCTGTGGGGTTGGGCTGGGGTGGCAAGAAAAGGCAGAAAACTATATTTGAACAACAATAAAAATATGTAATTTATAAAATATGTGTATATTTACATGTAAATATATATTTATTACACTCAAATATATGTTTATTATAGAACACAATTACTTTTACCTAAGGCTGGATATATGTACAGAAAAGAACTCTATTTTCCATATTAATAAAAGTTAGCCCCTCTGTATATTCAGATTGCTTTAGAAAAAAAATTAGCCCTGCTGCTGGTGTGGTTCAGCATATTGAACACCAGCCTGTGAACCACAGGATCACTGGTTCAATTCCCAGTCAGGGCACATGCCTGGGTTTTGGCCCAGTTCCCCAGTAGGGGGCATGCAAGAGGCAACCACACACTGATGTTTCACTCCCTTTCTCCCTCCTTTCCCCTCTCTCTAAACATAAATAAAATCTTTTCTAAAAAAGTAGAACAACAAATCTCTTTCTCTCCCTCCCTTACTTGCTCTCGCTCTAAAATTTTAAAAAAAAGTAATTATATTAAATATTGCAGTGGGGAAGGAGAAAAGGAACACAAAAATTCAGTAATGGCAATACAGTTTGCCTTATTTATTCAAAATCTAATTTTGTGCTTTGACGTTCATATTTTGTGCATTCTATTATATTGCTATGATGTAATTTTTAAATTACTTTTGGTCTTAATTAGTGTCAACTTCTTTTTAGAAAACAGCAGTCTACAGAATTACTCAGAGCTCTGCCGTTGAAAAACACAGTAATGCATTTTAAAATACTATACAAGTTGTATTAGAATAACCTTATTTCACCTGCGTGTTTGTAACACACTAGTTGCTAATGGGACATGTGTCCATCGGATGCACTGCCATCTACTTCCCACATGGCCTGTTTCTTCCTATGAGTATTGAGTTCTCTTGTGCTGTTTTTAATAAATCTGTGTCTTGATGAAAGCTGTAATTTTTTGAAATTTGAAGGTGAAAATTACCTTTGTGGCATAAACTTTTTTCTTAAGTGTATCCATGCAAGGACAGCCAAAGCCTTTTCTTCCTTACCCCTTTCCCCCAAACTTCCTAGCATTCCAGCCGGGGTTCTGCGCACAAGGACTCCCTGCGTCTATCACGTACGGAAAGGGGAGAGCGACGTTACCTTCACAATGTAGTCAGCCACCCGGTTGTATTTGTAGCGGATGAAGACGCCCAGCCCAATCGGGATGAGAGTGCTGCAAAGGGTCAGGGTGATCGCCCCTAGGGGCAGCAGCTGCACCAGGGGGGTGTTGATCCAAGCTCGGCTGTAGATCCACACACACAGGGGCATCAAGACCAGGGCCAGCAGCGTGGAGGAGATGGTCATGATGATGCTGCAGAAAAGGGGAGGAACAGAGGTCAAAACGGGCCCTGAGCCAAAGGGCCTGTGAGGCACAGGGAAACCCTCCATCTTGCACCTTGGGTAGAGGGGGCGGCTGTAGATCCCCAGCTTGAGGTCTGGGGAGAACCTACTTCATGGGGGGGGGGGGGGGGGGGGGCGGGGGGGGGAATGCCAAGTGAGCTGCATGTCCAAGTCCACCTGAAACATGAACCTCGGGCAGAGGAAAAAAAAAAAAAGTACCGTTGCCCCTGGCTTTGTAAAACCTATGAAGCCTAGATGGTTTTGAGGGCAAGGAACACTTTTTTCTTTTTTAAGCGTTCCAAATAACCTGTTAGACATGGTAAAGCTGCTGAATACTTGTTGGATTCCACTCAGTCCCGTTGTCCTCTATATGAGACAACTCTTTATGGGGACCAATTGCCCTGTTCTGTGTGCATCTCCGGCGAGTGGCCAGTTCCCTTTGTGTTCCAGGGGCCTGCGCCGACAGCCCGGCCCTCGGGGAGGGTGGCGAGAGCGCTGCGGGTGAATCCCCGGGAGCCTCGGAGCAGCTCCTTCCAAGTCTAGGTCTTTCCCCGGCCACACTATCTCTTCTCCTCTGCCTTGACTTCGAAAGCCGGGGCGCCAGCATCTTCCCCCACTTCTCTTCTTCCCTGTTCCCCGCCTCATTCTAGCCGCCTCTCCTTCCTCTCCTCCTGGTCTTGAACCCTCTGCCGCAAGCGCGGCGGGTTGGGATGAGAAAGATGCCCGAGGGACACGGCTCCGTACCTGAGGTTCATGTCGCCGTCCACCAGCAGGGACATCAGGTTGGAGAGATTGCCGCCGGGACAGCAGCCGCACAGGAGCACCGCCACGGCAGCCACCTCGTCCAGCGAGAAGACGAGCGCCAGCAGGAAGGCCAGCAGTGGCAGGAAGCCGAACTGGCAGAGCGCGGCCAGCAGCGCGCCCACGGGCCGCCGGACGTGCGCCCCGAAGTGGTTCACGTCCACGGTGCAGCCCAGGCCCAGCATGGTGATGCATAGGGCTGCGCCCACGAACACGTTCAGTCCGTGGTTCAGCGGCGTGTCCCAGAATGGGGGCTCGTGGGGGACCCAGGGCCGAGGGAACGGGGAAGCGCCCAGGCTGCCCGCGCCGCCCGCGAAGCCGCTGGTCGTGGGCCCCGGAGTTGGAGTGGGGCCGGGGCTGAAACTGACGCTCGGACCCGGCGCGAGGCTGAGCCCGGGGCTGGGGCCGGCGCTGGGGGTGGGAGCGCCGGAGAAGTCCGGGCCGGGGCTCGGGCTGCTGGCGTTGGGCGGCAGCGTGTAGTTGTCCGGCTGCAGAGAGGACGGGATGAAGAACAGAGTGGCATTGTCGCTCTGGTTCATGGCGCTGTCGTCGGGCGGCTGCAGGGCTGGCTCCTGTCCGCGCTGCGGATGTCTGTTCCCTCCCGCCGCGCGCGCTGGAGGCCGCCTGTCCGTCCGTCCGCTTCCAAGCCTCGGCTACAGCTCGCCGCTGACGTTTCCGCGGCGTCGGGTGGGGCAGGCCGGTCCGAGGCCTGGCGGGGGCTCGGTGGACGCCCGCCGGCTGGCACTTAAGAGAGCGCAGCCCCGGAGGGTGAGCCCAATCGCGGCGCCCCGCGCCCGGCAGGCCCCGCCCCGCCGCCGAGTCCCCTCCTTTTAATCACCAGTAAGTGGTTCTGTTCGAGTGTAGCCAGGGGCGGAACAAAGACCTGACAAAGGACAAGAAGAGGAAAAAAACGTCCCTGGCTGCTGATCAAGTTGTCTGATGGGCTCTGCCTCTCGATAATGAAATCTGGAGACCCAGGCGCGTAGGGACAGAGAAGAAAAGCGCTTATCTGTGCACGAACATAAACCATGTACCCTGTGCAAACAGCCGGCCGTCCTGACCTCAGGAGGTGGGGAGGGGCGGGGGCTGACTTCATAGGAGCGGTTCTCTGGTAGGAAGACACACTCCCTATCTGGCTTTAATTTGCAGGCACAAATTTTAAATTAGATTTTTATGGAATCATACTGGTGGTTTTTGCATAAGCGGGGTCTTGGGCAACTGCTGTTGCACTATTTCATTGGGCCCTGAGAGGGACGCTGTTAGGTCGACTTTTCCACGCAGGGAATCAGGCACCGGGAAGTCTCTGCCTCGTCAACCAGACCCACGAGTTCCGGACCGAACGCGAGAAGTGACACGTCATTGAAGAGTGCAGCCGCGAGCTCGGCTTAGAAAGGGCTGGGGGCGGGGTGGGGGTGTGTTTTGGAAGTTATTGGCAGATGGGGAGAGGACATTTCATTGATCATAGATTTATGAATACTATAGCTCTGCTGGCATCAGGATTAAAGGACTGAAAGGAAATAAAGCGGTGAGATTCTATGCTTCAGACAGGTGTTATCCCCCAAACAAATCAAATTCTGAGTCCTTGGGAAAGGAGACTCAACGACTTTGTTGGTCTCTGGATACATCCATCTACAAACACAAGTGAAAGCGGCCTCTCTACACACCAGCCACACAGCTCTTGGAGAAGTGTCTGGCTGTCAGGAAGACCAGAAAGTGACAGCCAGTTGAGCTGTGAAAGCCCACAGGGGACTGTCTAGGCCAAAGTCAAGGATGGGGTTTAGCCTGTGTGGGGTTAGATGCTAGAACGAACTCCTCCTCCTGGGGGCTGGTCCCACCTCGCTCACCTTCTGACTCCACAGCACACGGACAACTTCCACTTCCCCACGTGGGCTGAGCCACACGGAGGAACAGATCCTCGATGTGTTTATATCTTCTCCACCCCAAATCTCCTCAAAATGACAGCGAATATGAAAAATAAGACTGCCCTGGCTGGCGTAGCTCAGTGGATTGAGTGCGGGCTTCGAACCAAAGTGTCGCAGGTTCGATTCCCAGTCAGGGCACATGCCTGGGTTGCAGGCCACGGCCCCCAGCAACCATACATTGATGTTTCTCTCTCTCTCTCTCTATCTCTCTCTCTCTATCTCCTTACCTTCCCTCTCTAAAAATAAATAAATAAAATATTAAAAAAAGAAAAATAAGACTCAATTCACAACATATTGCATTCTTTTTTCTTTCTTTTTATTATTCCTGTTTATTACAGTTGGCCCAATTTTTCCCCCTTTGCCCTCCTCGGCCAAGCCCTCCCCCCTCCCACAGTCAGTCCTCACACCATTGACCGTGTCCGTGGGTCATCCACACATGTTCTTGGACTAACCGCTTCTCCTTCTTTCCACTATTCCCCTTTGCCCCCCTCCCCTCTGGCAGTCGGTCTGTTCCCTGTTTCCAGATACCGTATTCTTAATCACCAACAATTTATTTCTTCTCCGTGACACACAATTTCTATGAGGGCCGTGCTTCTGCAAGCATTTAGGAAAACAGCAAACCTCAACCTTTTCCAAAACACTCACAAGAAAACAACAAAAATAAGTTTTCATTTAGGCTTGTGTAAGCAAAAGAAACATATTTGGATATATAATGAAGCATGCTGGCAGTGTTACTTTGGCTGCGGGAGTTCACCCGGGGGAGGCGTGGAAAAACAGGCTAGATAAGGAGGAGGCGCTGCCAGGCCGTGGGGGGAGATAAGCCCAGAACACACCAGGCAGAGGATGAGCTGAAGCCAGCGCTGCAGGCTCCACTCCCACTTGTCCCCTCCTCCTGTTAATGATGTTACAATCCACAATCAAATCAAACAAGCAGCAATTACAGGCAGACCAACTCATCCAAACAGCTCCCCTCGAGGTTTGGGAGGTGTTTTGTTCAATGGGTGAAGCGTCAAAAGCAGAAAAGCCTTGGTTTGTAAGCCAGCAGGATCACTGAACGGGCCCTCGGACTGTGTTCTCACCTCCTGATGCGGTTGTTGTCTACGCGAAGGAAGCAGGTGTTCTTGCCTCCTCTCTTCTTTCTGATCTCTCCTTCGCTCTTTAGGAGAAAACCCAGGCTTAGGAAACAGCTCATTCTCCAGGTGGGGTGATGTTGGCATGCTGCGTGGGTCACTTACCTTCCTGGACGGTCTCCCCTTCACGTTGCCCGCCCAGAAGGGAGAGATGCTTAGAAGGCAGGTGACAACATGGCACTCCGAAAACATGCTATTTGGAGGAAAATTAATTTAGAGCCGTGGTGCACACCATTTACCAGGTTCCTAGGAGGGTCTAAAATCTATTTAGAGGGATATTTAATGACAAGGGGGAAATTCCTGTGATAAGATCTTAAGCAATAAAACAAGTTAAAAGGCCATAAGCATACACACACACACTGTATTTTAGTAAACTTATAAAATGTATACAACTTTAGAGGAAATTTTCCCAATGTATATTACACCTGAGTACAAGTATTAAAAGTGCCTTTTATTTTTTTCTTTGTATTTTATGGTGTTTTCCAAATTTTGGCCATAAATATATTTTATAATTAAAAAAATATAAATGTTATCTTTTAAAGTATAAAATCCAGAGGACTATTGGGCATGAAAGTCTGAGTGCTTGCCATCAGCGAGGGCCTCAGTGATCACTCACAGTGCCTTCCAGGCACCTCACAACCTGCTCAGGAATGTCCCGGCAGGCAGCCTGCTGCGCCAGGCCGGCAAGAAGTCGTACGGATGGAAGCCTTGCCAGATGTGGCAAATAAAAACCCTGGGTGACCAGATCAACAATAAATAAAGTATTTGGTAGAAAGATGTCACAAATATTCAATATTTTACCTGGCAACCTTACCTGGATAAAGAGGATGAGCGGTGGCGTCCGGGACTAGGGTCTCCACGCTGTTCGGACACACACCCTCCACTGTGGGGGATATACCAGCTGGGAAAAGAGGAGGCGCAGAGCTGGGGCTAGGGATGCTGTCCCAGGATTGGTGAAGAGGAAAGAGCGAGGCCCTGCCTGGCCCTCTGGGGCTCTTGGCCTGGTTCCAGGTGGAGAGGGGAGCTGAGGTTCCAAGTTCAATGTGTTTACAGCTGAACTGCAGTTTCGCATGAGTTGAAGGAAGCTGCTCATGCACACAAACACGACGGCAGCAATAGTGTGGGGAAGGAGTGGATATGAACTGCACACATGAGCGGCCAGGCTCTAAAGTGGACTAGGAAGACAGGGAGTGAGCCCCAGGGAGGACCAGAGGAGGGGAGTGGACTCCAAGGGAGGCCAGGTGGTGGAAGACGCTGGTAAACACTCCAACCTTACCTGAAACATCTCAGATCCCTGCAGTCACTCCAGTGCGCTGACTCTCAATAGTTTTCTCCCCCGGGCTCCTCCCTGTTCTCCTAGGAGACAACACTCCCTTTGGACAGAAACCCATCAAAATCTCCTAGCATAAAGTACAAGTGGAAGCCGCTCCCCTCCTAAAGGACCCTGCTTCTGAGTTGTCAGTGGCCAAGTGAGGGATGGTTCCTAGACCCACTTTTTTAATTTAAAAAAAGGTTGTATTTATTTATTTTTAGAGAGAGGGGATGGGGGGTGGGGGGGAAGAGGGAAAGAAACATCGATGTGCTAGAGATACATCAATTGGTTGTCTTTCACACACCCCCAACTGGGGCACCTGGCCTGCAACCCAGGCACGTGCCCTGACTGGGAATCCAACTGGTGACCTTTTGATTAGCAGGCCGGCACTCGATCTGCTGAGCCACACCAGCCAGGACCCCACGTTAGTATAGAATTCGGAGTAATCCTAGGCAGGGGGTAGATTTTAAAGTCAGCTTGTGAGGAGAAATTCATATACAGGTAAAACTGACCTTGAAAATCCTTTAAACTCCCATAAGAGTATAATTATCTTTCTTCATGAAGGCCACACCAATACTTCCCACTTGCCTACCATATTGAGACAGATGGCTATTTTTCGGTTGAGTACCAGGTGAAGTGGCTAGCTTGCATTCAGAGGCTGTGTTATATGAAGTGATGCCCTGGACCATTTCTCCGGGTTCTCAGGCCACGGAAAGCTCTGGAAGCTGAGACTGGCTGGGGAACAGCGGAGTCCCATCTCCAGGCTCACACTGTACTCACTGAGGCCCAATGGCTGGCAGCGTCACCCATGCATATCCATCGTCTTTCTCCTGCTTTTCCCTGTTTTACACTCAGTTGAATTTGTGAAGGTTAAAGTGTGCCTATGATGTGACTCTGGGAATGAGGATTCTACGCTCAGTGACTGATGCAGGGGTGGAAAGTGATCCAACCCTAGCCAGTTAGGGTCCTTCCCTGCAAGTTTCTTTTTAAAGTGAGAGCCACGGGGGAAGTTTCCCTTTCGTCTCTTGTTAAGAAGTTGGAAAGTTGTGCCCTGGCTGGCGTAGCTCAGTGGATTGAGCGTGGGCTGCGAACCAAAGTGTTGCAGGTTCGATTCCCAGTCAGGGTACATGCCTGGGTTGCAGGCCATGAGCCCCAGCAACCGCACATTGATGTCTCTCTCTCTCTCCCTCTCTCTTTCTCCCTCCCTTCCCTCTCTAAAAATAAATAAATACAATCTTTAAAAAAAAAAGAAGAAGTTGGAAAGTTGTGAGCCCAGAAGCTGATACTAACCATCGTTCCATTTTATGAAGTCACCTAACCTGGGAAAGGAAGCCAAAAATAAAATCCTAAACAAAACAGATGAGAGGCAAAGAGAGAGAATGCTCGCTACACCCAAGTCCCTGTTGGGATCTTTTTCCCAGACACCCTTTGCATTCGTGGTTCTATGAGCTAATACACCTTCCCTTTCAGCCAAACTAGTTTAAGTTGCAACCAAAGGAGTCACTGAATAATACAACCATTTTCACCAAATGGGGAAAGTTGAGCATTTGTTATTCAGTAATGTTGCAGCTAATGATTAGGAGTCAAAGGCTGTTATTGGTGTCAGTGTCACCCCCTTTCCTGGATGGCAGCCCCAAGCCCAGTGGCCAGGGCTGGGTGCAGTGTCATTGCACAGCGAAGCAGCTGCTGACAGGTTAACCTGTCATCAAGGTGCGGCCAGCTACCCTAAGCTGGAAAAGACCTTTCTGTTGATGAATAAGATGGAGCCCCCATAACCAACTCAGCCCCTGTGCTGAAATGATGTTGGGATTGGAAGGTTGGCTTGTGTGTACCTGTTGCTTGCAAACCTTCTGTTCCATTATTTGATCCCCGTGTCCCCATGTGACTTTTCCCAGCCTATCCTGCTCACTCGGACAACACATCAGCTCCCCACCCATCCGTCATCTCTGTTCAAGTAGCCTCTCGGTTTCTCCCGAGTCACGTGACTCAGCTGTGCCCTCCCTGCCAGAAGGTAGGCACAGATTCAATCCAGATCCTCCTTTCTGTGTTGCTTCCAAAGCCTGTCCCAGAGGCACCCTCAGCTTTCCACATAGCCTCTCAACAACTTAACAATGAGCATTTGCGTCACTGGAGAGACTGCTTTGTCTTTTCTCTGCTAATCTTCTGCCCTTTAATCAGGTTCACCCTTGTTGTCAACTGTTGTGTAGCTTTCCATCACTGTCAGCTAACCGAAGTGAGAAGTTCTAACATTTCAACGTGTTTTTGACGCATGGAAGATTTTCCTGGGGACTTCATGTGGTGATCTTCATGTGGCACGCAGGCTGGTGTCAGGCGGCATTTGTCATCTGATAAATGGAAAGGAAGAAAACCGTATCTACAAAGCTCTAGCAGGATATTAAACTGAGAATTTATTTGATCTAAACCTGAAAAAAAACCTCCAGTGACATTTTTTTAAGGCTTCCAGCTGAAAAATTACCTCTTGTTAAGTAATCAAACAACACAATGAATAGCCAAAGTGAGATGGAAAAAAAAAGTTTTATGACAATTAGATTCCACTAATTGATTTCAATTTGGGTTCTTTTAAATAAAATTTCCATCACTACATACAAAGTAAAAAAGAATTGTTGACATTTTTAAATTTAGGAAGTGTTATTTTGAAACAGCCTTAAAGCTGGATTTCTCTTGGAATAATTTAAAATCTCCTTCCCCATTATATTATAAAACAACCTCTTGCTCACGTCAACCTTGATAAGTACGGAAATGTGTTGGATGAATAGTAATGAATGCTGGCCTTCATATGATCTTAAGAACAGACTGAGGTCTGTTAATAATTTTATATTGCATACACTCTTTCCTTACTCCCCACATTTAATTAGTCTTGCCATTCAATAGACCTGAACATTACTGCCCTGCTTACCTGTGTCTGTCACTGATCTCCATTGCTCTGCTTCGTCTAGAATATTGGTTAGGAGGTAGCAGATAAGGTCACTGCTCCCCTCTCTCCCCAGCTCTTCAAATTCATGCTGAGAGGACTTAACTGGGGTTGGGGATGGGGGGTTAAAAATTGATACAAGCATTGTCATATTATCATGCTTGCTTAGGTTCTCTCTTAACTGGCCAAATATAAATGACTTTTCAAAAAAATCTGAGGTTTTAGAATATATGAAGCCTGTCTAGAAAGTATCCAGCTATGTAATATGAAAAATAGAGACATTTATTGAAGAAGATACAAGAATCATTGTACATAGGACAATGATGTCTCAGTTCCCTTCAAAGCAGACACCTTGGGACTTCACACAGTTCTCCCATGATTCATTTCCAGTTATGACATTCTTGAGGAGCGCTGGTTCATTGGTAGCGGTTTGAATCAAGTCATTAGCAGCTGCACCTCGATGTTTCCTCTACTCTGGTAGCAGAGCCACAGAACAAATTTTGCCATGACACATTTCATGCCAAGATACTGCGTCAAAATCTCGGACACGGTAGTTTTTAGAATCCCTGGATCAGCTCTAGTTCTTGCACAGACACCAATCTTTGTTCATTGCAGTCGGTAGAGGGTCAACATTCTCAGGTGTTCCGCTTGTTGCAGGCCTTCCAGAACGTGAACCACTTCCAACAGATTCTCCACCATCTTTAAAGTGTTTGGGCCACACTTTTGCTTGCGCTCCACTCATTGCATTGTCCCCCAAAGCCTTCCAAATCATCCCAATAGTTTCCACAAGAGAATGTCCAAGCTTAACGCAAAATTCGATGCAGATTCATTGCTCCACTCAGTCATTTTGAATGTGACGGCCACATAATACCCACACTCACGCAAGGCCATTTACCACCCGCACTGAATAGTACAGTGAAGTCATCATTGTCACACATGCACAACCCAGTCCACTGTCCCTGGCTGCCAGGTTACATTGAGGTTGAGTGCACTGTTCTTGTTATATTAACAATGGCTGGACTTTTTCTGGGCAGACCTTGTTGTACCTAACACACATATATGTATTCAATTTCTTCTATTACTTTAGATCCTTCAGAGTGGTCTATAGTAGGCATGGATTCCTAAAATTTCAGAGTTTTTTTTAATACTGTATTATAACAAGTTAATCCAACAACTGTGTATTAATCTTCCAGTGTCTTGCTAGACAGTAGAATGATAGAGGTGAATAGAAGGCAATGTTTCATGTTCTCAAGGACCTTGTGGCTCCACCGAAGTGTACAGTCAAGTACACAAATGCACAGCATACAGTGACACACTTTATATGCAGATGCAAGTAGAGATGAGTGTGATGACCTCTGGCTGTGGAGCCTCAGCCTCATTAACCAATCGGTCACTGGACTTCAACTTGTAAAGGAAGACAAAGCACATTCCAAGGGAGGGGAGTAGCTTGAACAAAAAGTCATGGGAACACAGTACCACCACAGGGGGAGCAGAGAGTGTGTGCAGTGTGGCAAGGACAGGAGACAAGGTGTGGACGGGTAGTGGAGGCAAATTATCTAGGGGCTTCATTGCTATGTAAAGAGCTTGAACTTTATTCTCTTGACAGCAGAAAGTCAGCTACACTTTCTATGTCAGGAAGGGACATAGACAGATTCAAGACTCAGAATGACAATTCCAGAAGCCCTGAGTAAACAGATTGGAACAGGCGCAAAGAACAGCAAGGGAGTCCAGCTAGGAAGCTGTTAGGGTAATGCAAACGGAAAATATGTCAGCTTTTCCTGGAGAATAAGCACAGGAAGGGAGAGGAGAAGACACACTTGTGGCTAAAGAGAGAGATGACTCAAAGCATAATTAGGCTCTGATTTGGAAGACAGGGCAGAGGGGAGCGACCTTCGCTGAGATACAGGGCATAGGCAAAGCAGCAAGTTTGAGACTCAGGCTTTATTAGCCTGTTGGGTGGGGGATGTTTCATGCTCCCTTGGAGTCTAATATGCAAATGAACTTCAGTCCTGAACCCTATGGCAGAGGAATTGGGGAATTGCCCTAAATTAGTGGTCAGATTTAGGGCACTATTACACCTCCATTTCCTGGTACTATGACTGACTTGGTTAGCTGAGAATCCTTCTTTTACAAAAAATACTCACATATAAAATATGCTGCGTTAAAAACAACAAACATCCTTTTAAAGGCATAAATGTTTTCACAGTAGCATGAATAGAAAACCTCCATATACTACATCTCATAGGCATTCCAGAAGGAAAGAAAATACAAGAAGTAATATTTTTAAATGTAATAGTGAAGAATTATCCAGACTTGAAGAAAGACATGCATCCAGATTCAGGAGGCATAATGAATTCTGGGAAGGAAAACAGGAATAAATCCATAGCAAAAAAAAAAAAAGCAAAAAAAAAGGACAGAATATCTTCATTACACAAATTACATAATTTTTGGCTTTACTTCTCTAATTTCTAAGTTCAACTTAAACTGGATAATATATAACATCACTTACTCAGGAGGTATCTGAGTAAGTATGGGGGGCTGGGATGCACGAGTGAGGAAGACCACCTCTGTAAAAGCAGGTGCCTTCCAGCCACCACATGCTTCTGTTTGCACTACCTCTACGCTCTTCTTCGGACCTCCCCCCCACCCCGCCCCATGTGTGTTCCTTGTCCTCAGTTACACCTTTCGGTGTTGCTGTCCTAGGGTTTAATCAGGGCCTTTGTTTTTACTTCTCACTTTGTATATCCTTACGTGCTTTCAGGAACTCACCTGCCTTTGCCCATGACCTGTAGACACTGACTCCCTAATCTCTATTTCTAGTCCCAAATGTGAGCCCTAAATCCACCACAGATACTGCAAACATGACATAAAGCAGACACTCACCATCCCCACCTCGTCCCTTCCTTTCTTTATCTTGGTTACGGGCACTGCTATCATCAGTCTCTTGCCTTTACATATGTGTTTCCATGGTCAGAAAAACATCCACCCCTTTCCTTCCTTTGGAAATATCCAATTCATCCCTTACATTTTCCTTCAAATCTTACTTCCTGTGTGAGCCCCTGTGATTCCCTCTGGTTTCCCTGTCTGAGTTCCGTACTGTCTTCTTTGGCTTCCATTTTGGTTCTCACCCATCCTGTAAATAGGGTTTTGAAGTCTACCTTCTGCAATAACTACAGGTGTGTTGCTAGCAGGAGCTGTGCTGGTGCTGTTTTGTGTCCCAAGCCTCGCCTTTGCATGGTTCCTATCCTGAAATAGGCCCACTTTGAATAGAGTTGAATGAATGGGCAGGTGGATAAATGAATGGTGGTGTCTTATCCAACCAACACATGCGGGAATCAAGAGTGCGGCTTTAGTGCTATATGGTCATCTGGTGACAACATTCGCTTCTGTTAAACTGGCTCCTACTTGTATTCTGGTACTGAAAGTGGAATTATTGCCCATAGCATACTACTGTCTTTTTCTTTCTTTCTTCTTTCTTTTTTTTTAATGCTGTCTGTTTTTTGCAGCTGAGGGTTGCCAGTCGTTGTCATAAAGCAGACTCAACAGCTCTGCTCCAAGTGACCTGATGCGGAACTGTCTGGGCTGTGGGCTGGAATATTAAATGACAGTGTGTTTCTGCAGCTTGCTGAGCCTCTTGAGTCACAGCCGCAGTAAAAACATTTTAACAAAATTAAAATGTCCGTGGGGGAAGGGAAGGCAGAGAATAAAGAAGGTTGGACAGAATGGCCAGAGAGACAGCGGTGTTGCCTAATTTCTATATTTAGTTATAATAGCAAAGCAGAGACTAAGACTGAGAGGTCTGCATGTGGGATTTAAAATAGTCTAAATATGCTCCCCATCGGATTGAAAACAAAGAGAAGAATTTTTCGGGAAAATATACACTAAATCGAAAGGGGCCATGGGGCAAAGAAATAAAAGCTACCTCCTGGGGAGAGCAAATTGAAATAGATCAATTACCTCTTGTCACTTCCTATTTCCAAACTAATGAATTACTTTTTAAAAAGCCTGGCGCTGTGCCCCGCTGAGTTTGGCACAAAGAAGGAAATTCCTGATGGGCCTCTCATGCAAATGCGGAGTGGCTGCGAGGACCGAGTGCTGCTGCCTCGCCGGGAATCAACATAAATGAACTCTCGTTCGTAGAGAAAAACTAGAACTTGAAAAACCTCTGTGGTGAGCTAGAGCCCTGAGGAGCACACTGGATTTTACTTTTATGCAAATGAATACTTCCAGTGTTACCTCGAGCAAAGGGGAGCAAAGGGCTCTAAAACCCCTAAAACGTAAGGTAGCAGTCTCTGGTTTGCCCCATTAAGAAAGGAGACATCACTTGCCCCGCTGCTTTCCAGGCCCCCGGGCACCGGGGTGAGTTCGATGAGATCTCTACACTCACCCGCGGACGTGGAAGGAACGGCTGAAGCCAACCGTGAGGCGTCCCAGGGGATCAAAGAGCCCGCAGGCCGGAAGGACAGCTGCACCCCAGCAGGGACTAGAGGAGGATGCTGAGCTCCAGCAGGAGATAACTGTGGCAGCCAGGGCGAGAGATAATGAAGTTAGCGGAGCTGAGCCTAGTCCTCGGGTGAATTACAGCTCATCAACCCACGTGAGTCACGCGGTCTGGGACGCGAGGTATTTCCGGGACACACGTAATCGGAAACTGGGCCTTTCATTTATTTTGGCATGAGGTGGGGTGGAAATGAGTAAATAAATATATATTAGAACAGTGCTTCTCAAACTTTAGGGTGTACAGACATCACCTGGGGATTTTGTTCAAAATCAAATTCTGAACGGAGTCCGGAGCAGGGCCTGAATTCTGCGTTTCTGACCAGTACTCAGGAGATGTGTGCTCCACGGACCACACCTTGAGTAGCAAGGCATCAAGGCATCCTACAAAATTTAAGGATTTAAAGAATATCCCTAGCCTGATGAAAGAACACGGGCTTTGAAGTCAGAGACCTTTAGATTTTAGGTCCAAGACTCACCACTTACAAGTCGCAGCGGCCCTCTCAGTCCGTTTCCGCATGCAGTTGCAGTGTCTGGGGAGCTGGAACGGGCGAGGTTGAGATAAAGAATTAAGTAGCACAATGTCTAGCTCATAGCAAACGCTTAGTAGATGTTAACTATTTTATTATTACTATTATTCTGTGAAAGAGTGTCCCACAGATCCCATGATCAGAATCACCGAGGTGTTAGATTAAAACGCAGATAGCCTGGAGAACGCATTGAACCCGCTGACCCAGGGTGTCTGATAGAGGACCAGCATTTTTAACCAGCCCCTGCTGGAAACTCCGTGCGCGGACAAACCTGGTCAACCACTTCCCAAGAACACTGAGTTAGCATGCCGCGCCAAACCCTGGCTTCCACTGTGACCTGGCTTCCTGAGTGGGTGAAAGGTGAAAGGCAGCGTGGCCACTGGGCTGCAGAGGTGGCACCGCGTTGAACTGAAGGAGAAACCTACGCTCTGCTTCCCTGTATTCCTTGTCAGGGAAGAGGCGCATATTCCAGAACAAAGGTTGCCTTTCTGAGCCACCTCTCCTCCACCGTCATGCGGTTTCTTGCCATCAAAAGGTAAAGGAAGTGCACCTTTCCAGACAGTTCAGAGTCAAAGCTGACTCTGGACTGAATATCAAAGGTGTTCCATGTGATTTTTGAGGCCTTTCCACTGCTTTTATGTTGTCCTTTGCCCTATTTCTCAGACCCACCCTCTTTCCTAACTGGTGCCTTGTGCCACCGCATTCCTCTCAGTCCCCAGGGCGGCATGTGCTCCCTCACCTACCATCTCATGCCTCCTTCCTGCCTTGCACACCAACTAACCACTTCAGTGCAGGGGTAGGGTAAGGAGGTGACGAGGTGGAGAGGTGCACATCCTTTAGATGAAACTGGTTTCGCTGAACCAAAGTCCCACCTAGAAGGATGTGGCCCAACTCCATAACCAGAGGGACCAAAGGCAGTACTGCCAACAGACAAAGCCAGGACTTTACTTAGGAAATAAGGTCTCAATTTGCTCTCCCACATGATTGAATGACCAGTTTCCCAGATTTACAGAGTGTAAGAGGTAACTTCAGTCTAGAAAAAGGCAGATAAAAGTAGTTGTCTACCACCACCTTAGAAAAATCTTAAAAGCAGTGCAAAATATCAAATAGTTTGATATTTGATCAAAGTATCCATGTTGATCAAATAAATTTCTCAATGACCCTTGTGAGGGCCAATTATTCATTTTCCAAAGTCTCTTGCACATGTCATGTAGTAGGCAGTCAACATATTATTTGTTAAATATTTATTATGTGGTAGACATTGTTCTGGGTCCTGGGAATGCTACTACATAATATTTGTTTATTTTTAAATGCAAATAAATAAGTTATTTTAGGCAATTATAGAATCATGTGCTATAATAAATGCTATGAACAAGAAAAAATAGGATAATGTGCCCTGGCTGATATGGCTCAGTTGGTTGGAGCATCATCCCATAGACCAAAAGGCTGTAGGTTTGATTCATGCTTGGGGCACATACCCAGGTTGTGGGTTCAATCCCTAGTCCAGGCGCATGTGAGAAGGCAACCAATTGATATATCTCACATTGATGTTTCCTTCTCTCTTTCTCTCCCTTCCTCTTCTCATTAAGCAATGAAAAAAAAATGTTCTCAGGTGAGGATAAAACAAACAAACAAACAAAAAAGGGTAATATGATTGGGCATCACTCAAGCTGAGAGGTACACAGGTGGAATGCTGTAGCCATGTAAACATCCGAGGGAAGAGCATTCTAGGCAGAAGGACAGCAACACAGAGACCTGGGGAGAGGAACTAGCCTGGCATCTCTCAGGGACAGGTACAGGCACCAATACGTGCCTACCTTAAATATGTGAATACTGAATATCTCCTAACAGACATGATTGGGAGCCTCATCAGAGTTTGAACAATGGCATTAGTACACGATCAATTACTTAATTACTTTTCTTTTAATTCAGTGAGTATTAAGTATCCCCCGGGTGGGATACTCTCTATGCTAGATGCAGAAGGTGAGAGATGTTTCTGAAAGTGTCTGCCCCAGGCCGCTCAGAACTGGTGGTGGAGACAGACACGCAGGCACGTATTTAGAACTACTTCCCATCTGAGTTACAGCCCCGGAGTCAGAGTGTCACTGAAGGCTGGGGAGGCTTCGGGGAAGGCCTCACTCCTCCAGGAGACGAGTGGAAAGCTTTTACACAAGAGGTGACCTCTGAATTGAGCCTTTAAAGATGAATAGGATTTAACAAGATGAATTGTTCCCTGCAACACTGTGGACTAGCTAGTGTGAAAAATCCTCTAGCTACAAAACTGCTGGATTACACACGATAAATATCCTTTGAAAGCCAGGAATGTAGAATGGTGAATTAGTGCTAAAGCCAATATTTTATTGAAGACCTTTGTCAAACTAGGAACCCAGAGTCCTGGGCTGAGACTGGGGTGGGGACATGTGGGGGCAGGACACAAGAGACAGAGTCCCAGATGCCACAGGTGGGGAGTAGGAAGTGAAATGGTTCACACAAAGTCAGAATCTGGAAGGGCCACACCCTCCTCAAAAAGGTAGGAGAGCAGCTGACATAATGCTGTATAGAGAGAACCCTAAAGAGTCCACCAAAAAACTGCTAGAACTTAGAAATGAATTCAGTAGAGTAGCAGGGTACAAAATAAATATCCAGAAGTCAGTTGCATTTCCATACGCCAGTAATGAACTAACAAAGGGAAACTAAGAAAACAATCCCATTTACAATTGCATAAAAATATCTAGGAGTAAACCTAACCAAGGGTGTAACAGACCTGTACTTGGAAAATTATAAGACACTGGAGAAAGAAACTAAAGGAGACAAATAAGGTGGAAACATATACCGTGTTCATGGACTGGAAGAATTAGCATAATTAAAAAGTCCATACTACCCAAAGTAATCTATAGATTCAATGCAATTCCTATCAAGATTCTAATGGTTTATTTCACAGAACTAGAACAAATATTCCAAAAATGTATATGGAACCACAGAAGACCCCAAATAGCCACAACAATCTTGAGAAAGAAGAACAAAGGGAGGAATCATGCTACCTGATATCAAAATACTATAAGGCCATAGTGATCAAAACAGCATGGCACTGCCATAAAACAGACACATAGATCAATGGAACAGAATCACCTTTATGGTCAATTAAACATTTGACAAAGGAGGCAGAAACATACAATGGGGAAATTTATGACAGTCTAATAAATGGTGTTGGGAAATTGTACAAATACATGCAAAAAAGATGAAACTAGCTCACCTTCTTATACCATGCACAAGAATAAACTCCAAATATATTAAAGACTTAAATGTAATACTCAAAACCCGCCTGTATTGTATCAGGGTGATTCAAAGGGCCGACCGAGTGAGAGCCATCGTCACCAAGATCTCTGCCATTCTCATCATCTCTTCTCTCTCTATCTCTCACTGAAGACAGGTGATGGCCATATTCTTATATGCTCTTGACTTTTTTTGACCATTGCTGTAAAAATTTCTCTTGCCCCCTTTATGCCCTATTGCTTGATCGTCTAAGGAACTCATTCATTCCAAGATATTTTGGCCTCTCCCTGGGAGCTGGAGGCAGGTCATATGGCCTTAGAAGCAGGACAGACAGGGCACCCCACCCCCTTGGATGCCATATTCTACGACCATCTGTTGGTTCCACTGGGTAGCCCCGCCAGATGTCCAGCTGCGGTCAGCCATCCAGTCCCCGAACTCCTTCCTTTCCTAAAAGCTCCCTGCACTCAATCAGTTTCCTAAAGTCAAACTTAGTAAAACACATGTGAGTAACAAACCCCCATATTAGGATGTATAATGATTAAAAACCACTTCGCAGGACTTTCTAATTAATGCGATTGTTACAAGCACTTTGCAGGTAATTAATTGTTACAAGCAGAGACTTGTGACATCCAGCCACACCGAAGCCTGCGAGGTTCCCTCCCAAACCGTCCATACCTCGTTCTCATGTCTCCCAATTGTTTGTTTGGGGGAGTAACTTGAGACCTACTTATGTATCGTTTGTTTAAGATATTAGATTTGGGGACATACATAAGAAGTTTTTCTCAACAAACTACAACACAGAAGAATGTGAGCAGAAGCTGTCCGTCTGCGACGGGGAACTAAAGGACAAGAGGTCTTCGAGCAGGAGACCGTCACCGGGGAAACGGTCTGCCCGCTGCCTCCCGCCCTGGCAGCCCTTCCCTGGGGCTGTCACCCGGAGCGGAGCGCCCAGGGAGCCGCAGCAGGAGGGGCCGCCGACCTCCACGCCATTCCTGGGCATTTCCACCACCCAAATGAAGGCTGCCTCCAGGCGGGAGGAGGCATGCCTCATGAGAAAATCAGGATATGTATCAGTGGTGGAAAATAATGCACTGAAAGAATGCCCACCCCCTGCCTTTGTCTTATTGATCAGTTAGAAGTCGATGATTCAAGGGGTCCCAGGAAGTAGGATTTGTGACGTCAGTCTGCACAGTGGCTCCTTTCAGCCTCTGTCCCTTAGGCCCGGCGCGCTCAGCGGCAGCACCGAGGCAGGTGGGGTTCGCTGCAGCGTCAGCTCCACTAGGTACTTCTTATTTGGAGCCACGGAATTCTGCCAGAAATTCTACTGCAGCCTTAAATGAATGAATACGCTCTGACCCACATAATTTACTATAGCCACTGCTAAGCTTCAGGTTGGAAGTTTGGTGAGAAAATAGTCCTCGGTGCGTCTGTCTGTGCCTGTACTTTCAAGGGTCAAAGTGGTCACACAACTGCATTGAATCTTACTCGCTAATTGGCAGCAAGCTATTTTAAAGAGCTGAAGTAACTGGGTTATTTTTTCAGACGTTTTAATTTGAAATTAAGCAAAATGTCTCTTATGGATGTCTTCCTTAAAGTCTTTTGATTACAATTATGAAATAGTCACTAGTTTTTAAATAAATGCCCAATGATGATAATGGTTTATTTTTAAACGAAGACAGATTTTTAAAAAAGATTTTATTTATTTTAGACAGAGGGGAAGGGAGGGAGAGAGGGAGAGAAACGTCAGTGTGTGGCTGCCTCTCGTGTGCCCCCTACTGGAGACCTGGCCTGCAACCCAGGCATGTACCCTACTGGAAATCCAACCAGCGACCCTTTGGTTTGCAGGCAGGCACTCAATCCACTGAAGTCACACCAGCTAGGGCTGATTTGTGTTTTAAATAGCACCAGAAATTGTAAGGTCAAGATTCCGATCACCAATTCCAACAGGGGGACAGTGGTTCCCACACCCCAAGCAATTCTTCGACACCAGCTGGGTGTGCTACAGCTGAATCATTCAGACAGTGTCTACCACAGGATAAGGGCTCCGTGCTACAAGACTGCCCCACCCCACCAGTTGCCAATGGAAAGTCCAGGTTATTTATCACATGTGCTTCTGACTTACCGACGATAAATCAGAGGTTCCAACCATCTCCTCTCCCCACCCACCTTTGGGCTGGCTTAATTAGCTAAAATGGCTCACAGGACTCAGAGAAACAATTTACTGATGAGATCACTAGTTTGTTACAAAAGGATGCAACTTGGGAACAGCCAGATGGGAGAGACCCACAGGGCAGGTCACTGGGAAAGGGCACGAAGGGGTCATGCCCTTTCATAGCCCACCGCTCTCCCCACATCCACACGTGTTCACCAACCCGGAGGCTCTCGGGACCCTCTGCTTATGGGTTTTTATAGAGGCTTCATTACAGAGGCACAATGGATTAAATCATTGGCCACTGGGGATTGATTCGAACCCAGCCCCCTCAGCCTCCCTGGAAACCAGGGAGTGGGGCTGAGAGTTCCAACCCTCTATTTCTGATTGGCTCTTCTAACAAGCAGCCATCTGTAGGTGGATCCAAACGTCGCCTGGTTAAGCTAACAAAGGATGCCCTGACTGGCGTGGCTCAGTGGGTCGAGCATTGTCTGGCACCGAGAGGTCTCTGATTTGATTCTGGCTCAGGGCACATGCCTGGGTTGTGGGCCAAGTCCCCAGACGGGGGCGCACCAGAGACAACGATCAGTGTTTCTCTCCCTTCCTTTTTCCTTCCCTCCCCATCTCTCTAAAAGAAGTAAAATCTTTTAAAAAGATAACAAAAACACATACATTATTCTCATTACTTAGGAGATTTCAAGGGTTTTTGGAGCTCTTTGCTAGAAATGGGGACTAAGGTTAAATATGTATTATTATAAATCCCACTATAACAGTAGCCTTTTGGGGTCCATATGATGTAGGGAATGTCACCCTTAAGCTTCCTCTTCCTGGGTGGGCCCTGAGGTTGGCTTTGTCTCCTTGGCCTCATGAGGCGGGAGAACTTAAGACTAATTTTGGCGTCAGCGAACACGCTGAGTGCAAAGGGTTGTGGTGCTTGGGTGCTCTCCCTTGATTCTAGGTTCAGGCTTTCCCCCGAATGTAGCATGGCATTTTTATCTTTACTGCTGTCTTTTCATTTCTTTACTGTTTTTAAAAATATTTTATTTATTTATTTTCAGAGAGAGGGGAAAGCAGGGAGAAAGAAAAAAAGAAAAATCGATGTGCGATACAAACATTGACCGGCTGCCCCTTGCATGCCCCCAGCTGGGGACCTGGCCCACAACCCAGGCATGTGCCCTGACTGGGACTCGAACCAGCGGTCTTTGGTCCACAGGATGGTGCTCAATTCACTGAGCCACACCAGCCAGGGCCTCAATTCTTTACTATTTTAAATGTAACTTCAACGAAATTGTATCTAACATTTTCCTTTAGAAAAATGGTTGGTCCTTATTATCCAGTCCATCATTCATGGAAACTGAGCTTCTGTTTGTATAGGCTGTTGCAACACGCACACCATATTTCTGCGATACTTCCTTTGGATGCCCTAGTCAGCCAGCGCGGTAGCAGAAACTCAGAACTGCAAGCTAGGTCTGGACTGCATCATTTCATCCACAGGCAACACATTTTCTGAAGCTGGCTCCCAGGTGCCCAAACCCCAACCATTAACATAAACAAATTCAATTGTGAGCTCATCCACAAGGATGTTTTGGCAGAAGATACACGTGGGGCGGGCGTTCCCTGAGAGCCTCATTCTGAGACGGCATGGGGCTTGCAGAGAAATACGAAGGGCCAGGCAGAGAGAGAACCTAGGCTGGGTCAGTTCCAGCAGGTGATTTTGCTGGAAGCAGAGGCAGTTAGAGGGAGCCATAAATACCCAATGATGAGAGAAGTTAGCTGACTCCAGCTGCAGCTGGGATGCTGGTTTCAGGTTAAGCTAGGCTTAGCAAGCAGGAGACCGGAGCCTTCTCTGAGAAGGAGAAAGACCTGGTGGAAAGCAGGATGTGACGTGGCTGAGAGAGCAGAAGCAGGGCCTGTGAGAAATATTTGCTAATCCAGGGGTAGAACGTTGGGGGGTACTTTGGGTGAGTGCTCAGCGTAGCGTTTTCAGAAGCAGAGGGCCTGGGCAGGAGGTCTGAAGAGCTTAGAGGAGTCTGAGGCTTGGTCGGCCGAGCTGTTCACCTGTATTTATTTGTCTTCTGGCAATTTTCCTCAGCTGTCAGTGGTTTTCCCCTCTGCCGGTTGTGTTCCCTACCCGTGTGTGTCTCCTCCTCTCTGCTTACCAAACCATGGCTATAGACAGAAGTGAGATTTGATGGAAGGCACTAATGATCAGTGTGCTCCACTATCATGCTTCTCCAAGGATACACACACTTCTTCTGCCGGGACGTAGGAACTGCCACAGAACAAGGGAACTGCTTCCTCAAGTGTGACTTCTGTTTGGGAGAGTTGGGACACTAATATTTTCTTTATTCAAAGTTATCATTTACCTTACAGTCCTCTATGCCCCACTTTCTTTTATCTTTCTCCAGGAGATCACAGTATGACCAGGACTTTGGTTACCAAGTATATGCGGTGAACCCCCGGTCTGCATGCACAGCCTGGAAATGTTGCTTGGGCTCCAGGCGCCTACACACGACTTCCATCTGAAGCTTTTAAATTGTCTAAACTCAGCTCAGTATCTGCTTCCCAAAGCATACATGTTCTCCTGCATGCATTCATTCATTCATTCACTCATTCATTCATTCACTCATCCAGATAGTTGTTGGGCTTCAAGTACTACATTGCACTAGGTACCAGAAATAATCATGAGCAAGATATATGTGCTTCCTGCTTTCATGAAGCTTCTAGTCCAGTGAAATATGTTCATAAGTAAAGAAGAAAATTTTCTAGACCCAGAGAATACAAATTTCCAAGTTGAAAAGACCCACTGAGGGCCTAAAGCAATATTTAAAGAGCTTAACCAATAAATAAATATGATAAAAATATAAAAAACACTTGAGACAAAGAAAACAATTTTTCAGAAATAAGGGGAGAAAGTCCATATTCAAAGGAACAGGACTAGAATGAAGTAAGACTTTCAGTACCAACACTAATTATTTGAAGACCATAGAAAATGCCTTTAACGCTGATGCACTTATCTGTAAGGAAGAAATACTACATCCTTAGAACTATCCACTTGTATTAGCTTCTCCAGAGAAACAGAACCAAAACATGTGTATTTATATTGAAAGAAATTTATTTTAAGAAATTGGCTCATGCGATCATGAATGCTGGTAAGTTCAAAGTCTACAGGTTGGGCCAGCAGGGTGGGCCGGCAGGCTGGCGACCCAAAGAAGAACCAATACCGCAGTTCCAGTCTGAATGCCGCCTGATGGCAGAATCCCCTCTTGCTCGCAGGAAGTCAGTCTTTGTTCTAGTTAAGCCTTGAACGGATTGGATAAGGCCCACCACACCCTCAGGGCAAACCGCTTTACTCAAATCCACCTGTATGTGTTAACATCCAGAATAGTCTTTGACACATAATTGGGCACTGTGACCCAGCCAAGTTTACATAGAATTAGCCTTCACAACGAAGAATAAAATATGTTCAAACATTCAAAGCCTCCGAAAGTTCACCTCTCATGCACCCTTTCCCATGAGCCTCTGAGAAAGCTTCAGCGCAACAAGGGAGTGAACTGAGAAAGAAAACCCCCTGGACCTGGGGAGAGGTTCTAACACGGGCCAGTCTTGGGACGACAGCTATGGAGCAGGCAGAGAAGCCCACCCGGACAGGTGGGAGCAGCAGGATGGTGCTGCCGGGGAAGGAAACCAAAGACAGATTCTCCGTTTTCTTGTATTTTTCTGGAGTCTCTAGGGCATTGTTATTAAGGGCACAGACTCTAGAGCCATGCTTCCTGTATTTTAAACCCTGGCTCGATTCCTTTGCCACTAGCGGATGCTGGGCAAGCTACTTAATCTCTGGTGCTTCAGTTTCTTCACATGTAAAATGGGGCCGATTGTTGTATGTCTTACTGGGGGGATGGTGGGTGGTCAAGATGACCTAGGTCAAGTTATTCAACACCCCCCAAATCTCAGGGGCTTAAAACCATGAAGATATTTTGCTTTTTCATGCTGCATGTCCCTGAGGGTTGGCTGGCTGGAGGCTCCACCTTGTCCTTATTAAACAGCCTCTGTCTCTGGGTGAGTCTCTGTCACCCACAATGGCAGTGTTTGCTCTGGTAGGGGGAGGAAAAATAAAGGCTCCTGTTCAGAAGTAATGTGTCGTTTTTGCTCATGTTCCACTGGCTGAAGCAAGGGAACGGCAGGGACATGCCACTGGCCCAATGCCCAGGCGGAGGAGGCTGGAATGTCGAAGGGTGCGCCAAGGACTCTGGTGGAACCCACGTCCTCCCATCCCCAGGAGGAGTCCACAGTACGAGGTAAGAAGTGGAGCCGAAACCACCTGAAGGGAGGGACAAATGGGTCCTTGAGAAGGGAATAAGGAGAAGGCCAGAGGAAGGGAAGGGGGGCCATGAGCACAGGGACATTGGCTTTGAATTTTGAGAGAGAGAAGTGAGAGCGTTCCTGTGAGAGGCGGGAACTTGGAGAGCATGAGGAGAAGTCTGAATTTGCACTAACTCAGGCTGGGTGGTGTGCCGCCTACTAACACATATCAGAGAGGAGGTCTGTAATAGCTCCTCGAGAAATTTTAACAGACTTTCGTTACGTGTCTTTGAGCTGGGACACCAGGGTAAGATGGGCCCCAAGGGAGCCCACGCATGAGTGTTAGCAAGAGAACCCAAGGAACTTGGGCCATGGAAGCAGCTTCCCCGCACATGTCCTGGGAGCCTCTCCTCTTTCATCGCCCCTGCTGGTGGGGTGTTCTGGTAGGAATTTGAGAAGCTCGGGTAACAGTTTTTAAAATATTGAAGTATTTGAAATGCATCTAATCCAATTTTGATGTATCTTTGCACACTTACAGTTCACTTAGAAAAGTTCTTTCCAACATTCAATTTGTCCTGCAAATGTATTGTTTTTAAAGTATTTCCATGGTTCCGAAAAGAAACAGAATGGAAATTAGGTTCTAGGCTCACTATTTTAAAATGCATTTTTAAATGCCTTGACTGGTGTGACTCAGTGGATTGAGTGAGGGCCTGCAAACCAAAGGGTTGCCAGTTCAATTCCAGTCAGGGCACATGCCTGGGTTGCAGGGCTGATCCCCAGTAGGGGGCGTATGAGAGGCAACTACATGTCGATGTTTCTCTCCCTCTCTCTCCCTCCCTTCCATTCTAAAATAAGTAAATAAAACCTTTTAAAAATTAAAGTAAAATGTGTTTTTAAATAATTTTTTTTTATTTTGGAATAGGTTAGACCTACAGAAAAGTTGCAAAGATATTAAGTTCAGAGGTCCCATACACCCTATGCCCAGTTTCCCCTATTGTTAAATCATACATCAGTATATTTGTCAAAGTTAATGAACTGATTAGAGATACATTGTGTTAACTAAAGTCCATACTTCATTCAGATTTCCTTAAGTTTTTGCCTAGTTTCCTTTTTCTGTCCCAGGATCCCACCCAGGAACCACGTTAGATTTGGCCATCATGGTATCCTCATTATATTTTGATAGATCTCATAGTGATTCACTTGTACTGAAAACATTGAATTCAGAGCTGAGGGAGAGTTGAGATTTAAAACTCTCCAAGAAAAAACAAGATCTCCCCCTGGTGTTCAAATAGAAAGTAGCATCTGGCTGCTGTGGCTCAGGGATTGAGTGCAGGCCTGTGAAGAGAACGCTCGCCATTCGATTCCCAGTCAGGGGATTTGCCTGGGTTGAGCACCAGGTCCCCAGTAGGGGGCGTGTGAGAGGCAACGGATTGATGTTTCTCTCCCTTCTTTTCTAAAAATACATACATAAAATCTTTAAAAAAAAATTTCATCCTGACTTTCCAACGCAGTGCTGATGCAGAAGAACAAACCCTCCTCAAAAAGTTTATTTGGGGACTCATAGTTTAACTATCATCAATAGAAAGAGAAGATACAGTCAATTACTAACGCAAACGGCAAACAGCCTCTGCAGCAGCATGTTTTTGAAGAGAGGGAGCCTTGAACTTGGCAGGTGTTCATGTCAAAAGCCCGTGGAGTTGACGCAGGCGCCTCCCCTCTGGGGCCTGGTATAGTGCCCCACTCAATAGGTAATCAAAGCCTGAAGGAGCGGTTTTCTGTGGGTTGACATTCTTTAGATTCATTAATCAGGGTTAATGAATCTAAGAGGCACGTTGTTCATCCTCAAGCCTATTGTTACCTAAACGGCTGTCTACTTCCCAGATCTTGCTGAGCAGCACTTCCCTGCCCCCCCCCCCTCCCCAATTACTGAAAACCAAGTTTCTGCCTATTCACACGTGTGATCATCATGGAAAATCAGAAAGCGTGCCAAAAGAGGCCTGTGAAATAACAATCCCAAAGACAGAAAATCAGACACTAGCCATCTATATAGAAATAGACATAGTTAAGAGCTTAGAGCTTTAATAGGATATTCTTCTATGGAATTTTAATGATTTGGATTGCCTTGGGTCAACAGGAGAAAGAAACCCAGCACATTTGCAGGGACGGCTTCGACACTGGCGTTTGGGCAGTAGGACTGACAACGGGTAGAGAGAGAAACACATCTATTAAACGCAGAATACAGTCGTTGATTTCCTTGATGAGTTTAAACCGTCAAATGGCATTCCTATTGCAACCAGCATCTTCTATTTATGACAGCGTCAGAAAAAGATTTTTGTTAAAAATGACTGAAATTTAAAAAGGTCTTAGGAATTCAGCTGAGTTTTTATTACTTAGAAAATTTATTTATTTGTGGCCGACCCTGTTACTTGCTGGTCCGACATCCACTTGCCCTTTTCTTCCACTAACAGACTTCACTAGGAAGGCAATGCACTCAGCTAAATACGTACGTATCCCCTCTCCCAGTTTCCTTTGCTGGGAGATGCTTTGTAATAGTGTTGGACAATGACATACAAGCAGAAATCTGCTGCGCCTCTGGGAAACTTTTGTTTCTGATGCAAGGTTGCAGCTATCCCTTGCACTGCCTCTTCCCCTTATTTCTGACTTGGGTAAAGAGGTGATGGCTGGATCTGCAGCAGTCAAATAGAACCACGAGGCAACGAGAATGCAGACAAAGTTCAACTCTAAGGATGGAGCATAACGTTAGAAAGAGCCTGGTTCTCTGAAATTATTGTTGAATACTGAACGAACACCATCAATAACCTAATTTGGAGTTCTTGAATATTTACATATGCTTCTGAAAATTTAAGTTCTGTTACCTAAAGCCCAATATATATTGCTCAATTAATATTATTCCTAAATATTTTTATTGTTTATTTTTTAAAGATTTTATTTATTTTTAGACAGAGAGGAAGGGTGAAAGAGGGGAAGAAACATCAATGTGTGGTTGCGTTTCATGCACCCCCAACTGGGGACCTGGCCTGCAACCCAGGCATGTGCCCTGGCTGGAAATTAAACCTGTGACCCTTTCATTCACAGGCCAGTGCTCAATCCACTGAGCCACACCAGCCAGGGCTATTCCTAAATATTTTTAATATAATTAATGTTCCTGAGACCCGGGCACTATGTGAAGCTCCTTGTATGCTTCGTCTCTCTCTTTTTCTAATCCTCACCCGAGGACACACTCAGAGAGGCGAAGGGAGGAAGAGAGGGAGAGAAACATTGATCAGTTACCTAGTACGTGCCCTGACTGGGGACCGAACCCACAACTCAGGTGTGTGCCCCGAGTGGGGATGGAACCTGCACTCCTCGGCCCACGAGATGATTCTACAGCTATCTGAGCCACACCAGCCAAGGCTGTGCTTCGTTTCTTTTACTCTGCACAGCAAATTCACGATGTGGATCTTACAGTCAAGCCCTTCTTGTCAGGGGTAGAGGGAGAGTCTGAAATTTAATTGAATGACACGATAAGGGTTACACAGCTACTAGTGGTGGGAAAAGGTGGACCCAAGATGGTCTTCTCTGTTCTGCCATGTACTCGGATTTCCTACAACAGTGTTGAACACCACCATTTATAATTTTTAAAAATATTTTATTTATTTATTTTTAGGGAGAGAAAGGGAAGGAAGGGAGGAAGAAAGGGAGAGAAACATCAGTGTACAGAAGATACACTGATTGGTTGCTTCTTGCATGTCCCCAGTTGGGGACCTGGCCCACAACCCAGGCCTGTGTCACGGGACTGGGAATTGACCCAGGGCACCATTTATAATTTTCATACACGCATTTTATCTTCAGGATGTAATTTCCTATGTTTGTTTGTTTTTAGTTTAATAGACATTTATTCTTTTAGTTGAACCACCTCTACCCACAAAACAGATGGTTTAAGTTTTTGAGTGGAAAGGAATTTATGTCTGCTACATGTTTTCCTGAAACCATTTAACTGAGCCTTTTAAGACCCCTGAAGAAAATAGGAGAAAAACTGATTCAAGGAAACCAACAGTTAAATTTGGAAACATACTATGTGTTCTTAAATCAGCAAACCCAGAATGGAAACGCGCAATTCCTCTTCTGTATTTACTGCACACTCAAAATCAGCACTGGGAAACAGCAGCCTACTGTACTGGCAAACACAACGAGGTGGTTAGTGTGCTTTGCCAGCAAGGTGGGCACACCTGGAGGCCTGGAGCGGTTGTGGCATGGTAAGGTTTTCTGGTAGTTTGAGCAGGGCTGAGAAAAATAACTGTAGGCCATGATCGAACTAAGCAATGAAGTACTCTTAAATAGAGCTCACCAGTTTCCTCCCCTAAGGTGGCTAGTGGCTTCATGATGTGACCTTGGAGACCAAGTCAATTTTGCTTAGGTTAACCAGGACCTGCTTCATTTGTAGGCAAGCCCTCTTGCCAACAGGACTCCTTGTTCCCTTCTCCTAAAAATGGTGGCATTCTTTTAAACTTTTCTCCTTCAGACGGAGTAGTTATGAAAGAAAGAGATAATCTCCACCTCCACCAACCAACCTGCTGTAGCTTCCAGTAACTACCCCCCCCCCCGCCTTTAGGGGTTTTTTGTTCATAGATTTTCCTGTTTCCCATGGTTTGACTTGTCAGAAGGGCCAGGACAACGGCACTTGTGTAGGCGTCCTCTGCTGGCACAGGGCCAAGGAGGGAAAACGGGGAGCCCACCCCTGTCCCCTCTGTGGGTTTGACTCTCCGCCCCAATCTGCCTGCTTTATTTGTCATTGTCCTTGGGTAGCTACCTTTCGTGTTCTGTCCAAAATATTTAATTGTTGTAAGTGGGAAAGACCTGAGAGCTTACTCCATTTGACTATGTCTGAAGTCCAAAGCTGCATTATTTTTAAGAGCCCCAAACTGGAAACAACCCGACTAACTGTCCCTCAACACGAGAATGGACAAACTGTGGTATATTTATACCACGGCAATGAGAACTATAGCAACATCATTAACATGAGTGAATCTCACATTTTGTTTAGCGTCTGAGAAAAAAAAACCCAGTTTTAGCCTTTAATCAAAATAAAGTAGGCAGCAAAAAAGTGTGTGGTTCCATTTATACAAAGTTCAAGAACGGGCCAGACTACATTATACTGTTAGAAGTCAGGATGGCTGGCTCTGAGAGGGAGGAGGAGTGCTGAGCAGGCGGCATCAGGACAGCATGGCAGAGCTGGGAAGCCTTGCTTCCCCTGCCGGTGGTTCCACGTGCAGTCACTTGGTGCTAGTTCAGGGAGCTGAGCATTCATGGTGTAACCTTTCCTGTGCATACGTTACTAGTCAGTTAAAAATTCTTGAGAAGTCAACTCTTCCTCCTGAGGGCAAATGACAGAATCTTAGCTTAAATCGACCTGTGTACTTAGGGGAATTTATACAGCAGGGTGCTTCGCGGAATTCAAGGATGGGCCTTATAAACAATTCAGCCAAGGGCTCGAATACGATCAGAAACTTCTCCCACTACAAATGTTTCTTCCAGGAAATATGACCGCTGACAAAAAGCAATCGCCTTTTACACGATGTGCACTGAGACACCTGGGGTGTGCGCCCACTGCTTTGTTTGCCCACTTACCAGGGACGGCACCGCTTTCAGGAAAAATGGTCGTTCTCTCCTTCCGTCCATAAGGTTTCCATAAGAGATGCGTGGTTTTAACTGCAGTCACTTGGCCACAGTCGATCAGTCCAGGGATGGCGCCTGACCTTGCGCTGGGGAATCCTATTCCTACAACTTTAGTTCTTGTGACCATAGTTCTGTTTTTGAAGACAGTCGTGGGGTAGGGTGCAGAAAGGTGCATTTTAACAGCATGTCAGGTGATTCTAAAGTTCAAGAACTCCAGACTACCTTGATCCTTTATTTGGTTGTGCCCATTACTTCTTTTTTTAAAAATAACTATTTATTTATATTTAAACAGAGGGGGAGGGAGGAAGAAAGAGAGGGAGATAAAAATCCATGTGCCAGAGAAACGTCGATGGGTTGCCTCTTACATGCCCCCAACTGCAGGCCTGGCCTGCAACCCAGGCATGTGCCCTGATGGGGAATTGAACCAGAGACCTTTTGGTTCATAGTCTGGTGCACAATCCACTGAGCCACACCAGCCAGGGCTGTACCTATTATTTCTTCAAAGGCATTTTGTTTTAAAACTGAAATTGTATTCAGCCGCTACTGTGTCAATTCTGCTTGGTAGATGGTGTGGTGCGGTTCAATAAAATATGTTATACAAGGATCTGGCAAAAATAACGCCCCCTTTTATTACAAAATCATAAGCATGTAATTCTGTAACATCACAGTATCATACTCAAGCACACCAATGACATTTTAGGTGAAATGTTCAAATTAAAACTATAAATTATTACAGCCATACATTACCCTATCAACCACACTCAAACAGGCGTTACTTCTGCCAAACCCTGTATGAAGAACTACAACAATATAGGTTTGGTAAAGTTTTGGAATGAGTGTCTATATGCCTTTCCTGGAACTGATTTTTCAGCAGTAGAATCCATTTATAAATGATGACAGTTGTGACATCAGAGTTAACAAAAAATTACTTTCAACCATGACTATGATGCCCAATTCATTTAAAAAAACAAACAAACCCAAAGACAATCTCCTCAAATTTAAGTGATTGATTAACCATGGAATTAAGTGTGTTTCCTTCATTATAATTTTCTATATTTCTCTCACTTTCTGTAATAAACAATTTCTATAGGAAAAACAATGGTATAAAGATACAAACAATACATATGTTTTTTTTCTTTTAATCAAGGAATATCTGCAATCAGGAATGGAAAATCTGGGTCAAACTTTCAATAGCAATTAACACAGGCCTCTGTTTAAAAGCAAGATATATTTCTAAGGGGAAAATACTTCCTTATCTTAAACAGAAAACTACCCTTCCACTTAATATTCTATAACCATGTTAGGTCAGCACTGAAAAATTTATTTCTAGATTGTAGGATCCCCAGGTGAAATGCAGGATCATTTTCACTTTTATACTTAATATTTTTATTATCACTTTCAAAATCATAGGAAATAATGCTTTACTTTCTTGTTTTTTCTTTTAAAAAAGAAAACACGGAGGTTACCCAGTCAGATAAAGAACTGGTTTGAAATCGGCATTACCGGGCACAGTTTTAACGGAGTTGTGTTATGTAAGGTGCAGGAGTGAAACCTGTGGTTTTCTAAATAGTAATCAGAGGGCCATTTCATTCAGTCTCCTCACACTTATGTTTAGGGTCATTTAAAACACAAACCACATCAGGGGTTGCTAACTTTGGCTTCACCCCCAGGGGAATGCCCTGCTCGGTGCCGCCCCCCCCCCCCCCCCCCCCCCCGTTAGTTTCTCCAGTGCTTCCACTGCTCTTGAACCTCACAGCTGAACTTTGGGACAGCAAATACTTCTCAAGAGTGTCCTATGGGGGGGTTTCCTGTTGCACTGGCCTCTAACAAGTTTAAGTAAACCTCTCATTCATTGATTTGCAAGTATTTTGGCATTTACAGTAATTTTAAATGGTTCTTGAAAGTTTTTAGGTTGACTTGGGAGAAAAACTCAAACATGAAGGCTCTGTCCCTCACTACTGAGACTAACTATACAACATGGAGGCCAGTAAAAACTCCCGAGAGGAATGTGGGGAACTAATTAAACAGTGTACAATTCCTGATTTTTTCCCACTCATCCATGAGAGGAAAGATGCACATGATCAACTAAATAAATATCCATGCTGCTCTGAAAATGTATTCATTTTCTCTGCTGGAAACTCTTACAAAATCGGCACTTTACTTGTTTCACATATGCTATCTTTTTCTAACTCAACATCAATTTACAGCCGGTGAAATAGTTCCAGGAACATACCAATTTTGAGTAAACTATAAATTTAGTCCAAATAATCCACATATGCAATAACCAGGGCAGAGGAAATATAACACGATACATTCCAACTTCATAAAGACCAAATATGATTTGGGTTTGTGTGTTTAAAAAATCAACTAAGAAATTCATTAAGACCAGTAGGCAACTGGTGACAAGTGGCAGGGACGGTAGGGGGAATCTCACCATATCCAGAAATTAATAAAACACTTGAAAAACATATAAATTTAATAATAAACCTTATGGTCAGGCTGTTTATTAAGGAGGCAACCACACATACAAGTTCGGCTGTAGAAATGTTTGCCGATCAAACTTCATGTGACCTAAAAGGACCATGCGTAATGTCAAAAACGGATGCCTGTACAGTCGATAGAAAGTTAATTTAAACATACACAGTCTACTCATTCTAGAGTTATACAAACATCTGGGGACACATGTATCTAATTTCCTTTCAAAAAAACTTCTTTTATAAAAGTGATGTATTGAGATAATAATTTTAAAAAGTATCTGACAATTATGAATGGTCCCAGTTTTACAAAATGTGATTTCCAGGGAATGAAAACTGAAAAAAGTCAACTCTTCAGAGAGTGTTTTATATTACAAACAAGTTTTGTAGAAAAATGATCCAGCAAATGCTTGAGTTAAGAATATTTATATTTTTTTCCAATTTTTACACTTTTATTAACACACAAAAAAATAACATTCAAACACTGAGAAAATTAAATAACTTTGGAAGCAGAGCTCGTATCTTTCTGCTTACATATAAGTGACAATTCTGGGCTGTTGGCACAAAAAAATAATCAACATTCATAAAACCCTCACTACTATGTATCAAACATAAGTTAAAATCATAGGCACTAGTTTATCAAATCCACATTTCTCCTGTACGACTAACCACAGTGAATCCTTGGATTTTCCCAAATAGAAAAATTGGCAATACACAAAGGCTTTCTAGTAAAAAAACAATTTTTCTTTTTAGGAAACTAAAAGCCAATAGTCTGTGGTAGTACAACAGCAGGTAAAATAATACTTTACCCAACTCAGATCAAAATACATTTTTAACGAGTGATGAAATATTTTAATTAAAAAAAATAGACATTTTTTTTCTGATGCAGCCTTTTAAAAACAAAGTTAAATAACCTGAATATTCCTTTTGAAACTGATAATCTAACTTAAAAATGTAATGGGTGTTTCATAATAGAGTTAAATTCATCTTAATTATTAGATTGCAGCATATATATATATTTCTCTTTTTGCAATGTTGCACTGAAGACTGAGACCTATTTTGTTTTGCGTTAATGTGGTTTTAAAGAGACAGTGGCTAGTTCTTTCTTTCACTTAGATTTGTACATGGGATACCCCCTCACACACCCAAAGCAGATGTTTTCTTGATCTCTGAAAAGCAACATATTTTAGTTCATCATCACGTGGAATTCTGGTGCCATCATTTCCTGAACCACCCCCATCACCCTCAAATGCAGGGATGAAATCTGTTCCCTGCATCACACAGGGAAATGCATTAGCACTGGCAGTTGGGCTGCATGACTCCCTGCTGGTCAGGCTCATAAAGACTCCCTCGGTGTCCCTCACGGCAGGACGGGGGTCTTGGTTTTCAAAGTTTTATCATTCTCTCAATGCGTCAACCTCAATGCTCTCCTGAATATCAAGCTTCCCATTTCTCAATTTCTTTTGCCAACTTACAGAATGTCTTTGACTAACAGGAAATAAACTTATGTTCAAATCTCTAAAATCCTCTAGGTGATTTGATTGCCAGTATTTTAGAACTATTCAAATTAAATATTTAAAAAATGGCCTCTCATTGTGAAAAAACGAGAGACCTGCTGTAGAGGACCTTTCAGTCTGGTAATAGTCTAAGAAAAAAGAAAACCCAACAACAACAAAAGAAGTGACTCCCAGGTACACATACAGGCCATTACAGAGCGAGTATTTAGGGTTAGTCACATGTAGTCACATGTACTGGGTTTCATTTGTTACCAAAAATGCAAAAACCGATGTAAGGCAGAATCAAAGTCAAAAGGGACAGTATTTTCAAAAGGTGTTTCATACAGTCACTCAGTTTACAGTGGATCCGATTGGGCAGGACTCGGCAGGCCGCGCCCCTACCACGACGCAGACTGCCGTGTCACTCGACGGCAACAGTACAAGTGTCATTACCAGAGAGTCTGTGAGTTAAGTGCATAGAAGTTCCCCTCTCTCACTGTATGGTTGTGTTCCAGGTTGTAAGCACTGAGGTGGTGTTATTTGTATCAAGAATAAAGACACATACTACTTGCTCTTTCCCATCATGGAAACATGCCAATAAAAGCAAGATCTCTCAGTTCTGTAACAGATAACAGCATGTGGAGAAGTTGGCTTCAATAGCAAAGGCCACCTTTCCTGAGCCAGGAACTACAAAGGTTAGAAAGATTGTACGACTGACACTAAGCCCTTCTGGCAATCGAAACAAACGCACGGAATCTGATGTGTCAATGCGACACGGCGGACGCACGCCATGGCCCTGTCTGATGGGGCTGACGTGTGAGCTACCGCCGAAACTTAGGAGTGAGCAAAATGATATTTTTTCCGTAATGAATCTGCAAAAATAAGGTACGGAACTCCCCCAAATTTAGATATAATTTTTAAAATCTCCAGCCCCTATCCTCCTTCATCTCAGTCTAGTTTCCTGGAGTACCAGCAAAATACTAGTGGGACATTTTAGATAATTAATCAGAATATTAGTTCTCATTAGCACAGATATTTATTGATACCATGTATACAGTAAATTAGGTTGAACGTGAAGTTTTGGATAGCTTGAACTCACCATTTTCTTGTGCACAAAGGTACTCTCTCATTCATAAATGGGCATTTTGTCTTTGGCATCCACTAGGTTTTTTTGCCCAGATATTGGCCTCTGTCAAATATTTAAAAATCAACTTAGTTTCTGTTCAACAAAACTAAAAGTGATTCTATGGAGAGTGATTGTATGATTACCAAACACATCTGATGTTAAATGTCATTAAAGTGCTGATTGATCGTCTCTGTCAGTTTGTGCTAATTAAGACAGAGAGGGACGGGATTTTATAAATCCCAAGAGTCTCGTGTGAACAGTCTGCATATAAAAGTTGTTGGTTAGCCTGGTGAAGGGTACCCATGAAGCTGTGGACCTCTGCATCCTTCTCTTTGCTGGTCAGTAACAGCCATCTTTCCAACTGTCGTCTTTCATGCTACCATAGGTTTTAGGAGCTGGCAAGGATCTGAAACAAAGCAATGCGATACAGTGATTTGCAGGGGCTTCGATCGAACATCACTGCACTGTGCCCCACGCAGGGTCATTACTCTGCAGGGCACCAAAGCCAGTGAAGGCCGCCCCAGGGGGCCGCCGAGACCAGCGCCGTAAGCGCAACCACCCACACTCGGCATCTCCACAGGTTCCCGTCCTGCTCCGCATCAGGCGCCCTCACTAACCTCTTTCTGTTAGCACAGCCAGTACAGTACAAGACTGCCTCGTCCTTTCCAACCACATGGATTACCAACCGTATTTACCTCACTACATTTCAATATTCTTCTCTGAAAACAGGAGTAACAACAGTTCCTACACTTTTAATGTTACTGCAAAAATTAAGATATACACGATACTTAGCGGAGTGCATGAGAAAAAGCTATTGTGCTCTACTATTGAATTCAGAAATGTTAATATATTTACATTAGAATAAAAAAGTATGGGCAGTTTAAATGCTCATGGGATGAACACATTTTTTACACGCAAATAGTGAACATTTAATTTTGACATGTAAATTTACTGATGTGGTAACCACATTCTTGAAAGGTAGAGAGAGATTACAGGTGCATAGTTACCCACCTGGGTGGGCTCAGAATTACCTGAAGATTAAACAAACCAAATCAGCATAACCACAGATTTTGGTCTTCATACTAGACCAACTCTTTGCCAGTGAATTTTAGGCCTATATGTTTACATAAATTCCACAGAAGATTCTGATTCGTGGCAAGGTTTGAGAATCACCCTCCTGGATTATACTCAGCTTTGGCAGCTAGAAATTTTATCTTAAATCTCACTCTAGGTTCTAATATGCCTTTAGTACTGTAGGAGGTCTCTGAGGTGCTTAATAATGTCAGATATCTAGGCAAATTTAATCTGAATCAAAGTGATGTAATACCCTAAATGTCCCAAGCAAGGTTTTCTTTTAAAACAATAATAAAAAAAATCTTCTGGTCAAATTGCACTAAGACTCCAGTGAGAACCCATTAGGACTCTCTAGGTTCACTATCAAATGCAGAGACGAGTGTGATACCAGCCCCCCCCTTGCCTACGCTCAGGAACGCTGAAACAGAGCTTTCACCACTCACCTGCGAACAGGCTGTGCAAGTTTGCTGCGAGGCACTGGTATACCCCCCGCAGAAGGGGCACTGGGTCTGGGCAAGCCACTTCTCATCACGGTTGTCCCTGCAGGTCTGGTTAGAGTAGCGCTGTTGACATTGCTGGGAGGATTCGCCGGGACTGTGTTCGGAACCACAGGAGGCCCAGGTGACGAGGTGGTTTGTGTGAGTTGTGTTGTTTCTTGGCTACCAGGAGAACCAGAGCCGTGGTTACTAAATGCTTTCACTGGTTGCCGGAGAGCCAAAGGAGATGGTGCTGCAGGGGAGCGGAATTTGCCTGGAGAAGGTACTGCAGAACGGCAAAGAAAAATCAGTGTCTTCAGTGGAAACCAAGTGTAAGCGAAACCACTGCTTTATGTAACACTTGGTAACTGCGCTTCGGAACACCTGTGTTCACGAAAACTCATTCTATCGAAATGCAAGGAATACAGAATATTTTTGGGCTAATAAAAGAAAAAGATGATTGGTAAGCCCCAAATAATCAAGTCCTTCCTCAAAAAGGTTGACTACCAGAGAGCTGACTAGAATTTAAGATACACTTTCCCCTTAAAGGAACATTCATGTAAACATGTATCAAGTACCTGGTAGGTGTGTCTCCAAGTCCTGTATCACCTACAATGTCAATTAAAAATTAGAAACTAACCATTATTAAGAACAAAAAACCCCAAATTACTTCTATTGTTGTGTTTCACCAAGTAGGGAAGTTATAAATCAATCTACTGGCATATCAGGAGGCATATGAAGTCACATGAAAAAAATGCTGTATTTCTCTGAAATGGCAAATCTATTGAGTGTTGAGAACACTTCTATATTAAAATACAGATATATGAAAGAATAAAATGTACAATTTACATTAATTTTTAAGCCAAAATAAGTTCAAATAAATTTTATTACTGTGTCGGTTCCTTAGCATCATAAGTTTAGATATAGCAAACACATTCATCCTTCCCTGTTTATTCTGTTTGGATAAGGGATCTCGGAAAGGATATCAGTTTTAGTTTCTTCAAATGCCCGTGGATGGCTACCCATAATGTAACCTGCTTTACCTAACCAAAAACTGCATTTGTGTGTATGTGTGTGTGTGTGTGTGGGTAGGGTGGGGGGGTTCAGAGAAAGTGGGAGGAAGGAGAGAGAAACGGATCGCGGGAAACCACCCTGTTTGCTCTCAGCCTCCATTAGTTTGGGGAGGGTGTGGGTGAAGGGAAAGCTTGGGCCAACAAAACTCTGTCCTTCTCACTTCTAGTCATCCAAGGGATACAAAGAACAGCAAGGTCTACCAGAGTAGAGAGCAGGAGAAGAAAGAAGGATGAGTCCGGCCACCACTGTTATCTGGTGACTGAGAGGGATAAGCCTGAGCCTCAAAACTCCAAAACAGGGGGAGTTCACCTCCTGCCATCCTTTCAATAAGGGTTTTTGTCCAGCGCCTCCTTCCTTCTTAGGTGACCCCCTGCTCTCTGTCCGATTAGAGCTCCAGGTGCCGGCATCTCTGTATTTAAGATACACTAGGCACCAGTACTTACCGTGTTCAATTATCTCTACTTAGCTCCCAAAACTCTGAGGCCATGATTCTCAAATTTGACTTTACATCAGAATCCTGAGGGACTTTAAAAAAAAATTATGGAAGCCCAGGTACCGCCCCCAGGGAATCTAACCGAGAATGGAACTTAAATATTAATTTTAAAGCCATCACAGAAGCTTTCTGCCATGAAGGTAGAACTGCGAAGGGGCTTAACCCCCTGTTGTGAAGTCCTGTAACACTGGACAGAACACAGAAAACAGCCTTCAGATACCGGAGCACAGGCAGTACAGGGCTGTAATCCCTGGGAGAAGGAAGCTGTATGTGGTGTGTGCCCGGTATACCCTGTTTTATTGTGGGGGGGTGGGGCGGGGTGGGGACTCTGGAAACATGTTTTGGACTGTAGAGCAAGGAGAAGGATCCGAGCAGATCCGTTATCTTCCTGAGCTGAGAAGGCAACAACTGGGATTTGACGGGCAGGGTACTTGAGAGGAGGGAACTTCAGAAGACCACCGCCACTCAGCTTAGGGGTCTGCCCGACGCTCTGGCTGAATGCTGTGCACGCACCGAGTGAAGCCCCAAGGGACTGGGCGAAGACAGACTGGAGCACTGGAAACGCGGCTTTCCAAAGCTCACAGAGGCCTAGGAAACGTGAGTTTCAGCCCGTCAGGGAATCCTTGCTGAACATCCAGGAAAATCAAGAGGCACCCCAAAATAAATAAGTTAGCCACAGAGTAAAGCTACTCTAAAGCCACTTTAACAAAACTTAAAAGCAAACCTTTAAAGCATGGGTTAGCAAATTACCAGCTGTGGGGGAGTCAACTGCTTTTGTAAATGAAGTTTTACTAGAACGTGGCAGCACCTGTGTGTTAATACACATCGCCTATGGCCGCTTTCCAGGTACAAGAGAACAGCTGGGCAGTTATGATAGAAACCAGATAGCCCACAATCCTAAAATACTTCCCCTCTGGCCCTTTAAGAAAATGTTCGCTGATCCCTGCAATAGAGGATCAAACTGATCCATAAATAACTGCTGGCCAAAACAAAGTCCAACACTATTTGAAAGAAGATAAAAATCCAGCACGGATCATGAAACTTCATAATGTCCACCATTCAATAAAAAATTAGTAGCAATATAAAGAAATAGAAAAATGATAACCAAACCAGGATAACAATTAGTCAATAGAAACAGACCAAAAAGTTACAGGATGACTAAATTAGTAGGCAAGGACTTTAAGAGAACTAATCCACATATGCTTGAAGATACAGAGAAAAATATAAACATAATGAGGTGAGAAATAAAATTTTTTAAAGATACAGAGTTTTTAAAGATGAAAAATTTACAATATATCCAAAATGTTTAGTTCTCTGGATGGGAATTAGTAGTTCAGATATTGGAGAACAGGCACCTGAAGACACAACAGTAAGAATTATCCAAACTAAAGCACATAGAGAACAAATAGTCAACAATAAAAGGATAAAGCCTCAGTGACCTACAGGTCAGTATCACACAGTTTAACAGAGAGAGGGAGGGTATGAACAGGACAGAAAAGATCTGAAGAAAGAATTTTCTTCCAAATTTGATGAAAACTATAAAGTCACATAATCCAAGTAGTTAAAAAAAACTACCCAGTCAGGGCAAAAATCAGGGAATACTACACCAAGGAATACCATGATTAAATTTCTGAAACAGAACAATGAGTATAAAAATATTAAAACTTTTTTCTTAAAAAAAAAACAAAAACCATCATATCCTGTTACAGAGTTTTCTCTGGGAGAAACCGGAAGACGTCCACTCGGCCCAAGTGCTCCTGAACTGCTCATTTCATGATCCTCACAGAAAGATTCTTTTTTTATCTCATATAATCCATCTTCCCCTTTCTATAGGTGACTACACAAATGTTTTCTCAATTCCATTCTCTCCAGTTCGCCTTTGCCTCCCTTGCCAGACCCATCTCTACCCAGGTTTCTTCACCATCTTCTAGAGACGCACGGGACAGCCGAGGCTCTTAGTCTCCCTCTCCTCCAGGCAGCACCTAAGGGCGGCGCCTGGACCTGCTCCTTCCAGTCCCAGCTCCAGAAGAGCCATCTTCAGCCCTAGCTTTTACCATAATTGGGAGTCTTTCAACCAGGATTTCGTTTTGGTGGGGGCGTAGGTTTCAGATAGTAAAGTTCAGCAGAGGACCATCAGTTCCAAAGAGTAAGTAGCAACAGTCTGGGGATTTGGAGACAGATGGAAACGAGGTTTGATTAAGAGATGTGGTACTCCATAGAGAATGACAAGCTGGTAGATGAACTACGACCGAGGAGTCCCAGGCCTCCTTCTGATGATGACTGGTGTAAAGTGCAAGGCCAAATTAGCCAGACTATATTGATGACACTGAGAGTGTTTCATTTCTACATGAGAGACTTGTAAGTATTAGAATGTATCCATAATGTTTTGAATATCTTACTCAAATCTTATCTTAAAAATAAACTTTCTAAAAAGCATCTTTCCCTCTGGAAAAACTTCTGACCATCATTTTAACTGTTAACAGTTGTGCCAGAGCCCTGACCAGAGTAGCCAGTTGGTTAGGTGTTGTCCCGCAAACTGAAAGGTCGCCAGTTCAATCCCTACTCAGGACAGACACCTGGGTAGCCAGGGAGTTCCTGGCTGCGGTGTGTGCGAGGGGCAACCAATCAACGTTTCTCTCACACATCGATGTTTCTCTCCCTGTCCCTCTCCCTCCCTTCCCCCTCTCTACCAATGAATGAATGAATGAATGAAATCTTAAAAAAATAGTTATGCCAGGGAAATGGTTATCTATTGGAATTCTCTTTAAAAATGTGAATCTGACTTTTTCCTACTTGGGAAAATGGGAATAGATGTATTTTTCCCACTAAGTATAATTTAAAACTTTGGGCATTATGTATAGAATAGACATAGGGCGGCTGTGAAAGGTAGAGAGAAAAAATACCACCAGTGTCAGTTGTAAGACATTAGTTTGACAACTTAGATGAAATAAACCAATTCATCAAAACACAGAAACTACAACTCATCTGACGTGTAATAGATAGTTGAATCACCAAATAATTAAGAAGATTGCTTTTGTAATTCAAAAATCTTCCAAAAAAGAAACTTCTGGGTCAGGTGGTTTCACTGGGAAATTCTGTAAAATGTCCAAAGGAGAATGAACACTAATTCTACCTACTCTCCACCAGAAAACAGAAGAGGAAGAAACATATTTCATTATAAAGCTAGTATTACCCTGATATCAAAACCAGAAAGACAGTATCAAAATAGAAAACTATACACCAATATCCCTCATGAATATAGACATAAAATTCCTTAACAAAATATTAGCAAATAGAGCTAAGTGATATCTATCTATCTATCTATCTATCTATCATGATTTAGTGGAATTTATTCCAGGATGCAAAGTTGATTCAATATTTGAAAATTAATCAATGTAATCCACCACAAAACAGGCTAAAGAAAAATCACTTGATCATAATTATTGATGTAAAAAAAAATCTGACAATATTCAATACATTCATGATAAAAATTCTCAGAAAAATAGGAGTGGGGGAAACTTCAATAGTGAGCAGCTACAAAAAAATATCTACAAGGTAACATTATACTCAATGATGAAAGATTAAACGATTCCTTTCTAAGACTCAGAACAAGGCAATGATATATGCTCTCACCACTCTTCGGAAACATACTGCTGGAAGTTCTAGATGATAAGCAAGAAAAGGAAATAAAAGGCACATAGGTTAGAAAGAAACTGTCTCCATGATTATTTATATAGAAAACCCCAAGGAATCTACAAAAAACAACTTCTAGAAATATTCAGTTCAATAAAGTCACAGAGTGGAAGATTAACATACAAAAATTGACTGTATTTCTATATAACAGCAATAAATGTACACAAATCAAAATAAAAATGTTATGCCATTTGCACTGTTCCCCCAAAAGAGGAAAGAAATGTTTTATGTAAATTTAGTAAAAACAAATCTCAACAAATATTGAAGGTTAGGTGCAAAGATGAAATGAGTAATATATGTGTAAACTGTTGGTAAATAAAAGGGGAAATATTTATTAAAATTTATTACACAAATTGTAAAGCATATTACATCCACGCCTTCCTCATCTAAGGAAGACGGTGCCTTCCAGCCTGCTGCAGCTGAGTTCTCTGGGAAGACACTCATTCAACAGTGCCTCTCAGGAGAGTCTCCTGGGCTGCCCTTATAAATTAACTAAAGTGTGGAGATTAAGTAAATTAGGCTCTATTGCCCAAATTGATTATGACAAAATGTTATAATTTCTCTTTACGCATCTTGGATATCAAGAAGTACACTTGCATCAAGGCATAAAATAACATGTTATCGCTCTGAGCAAAAATTAGAACTCTATTTATAAAACTGACATATGACTGAGAATGCTAACCTTGGTGTCTTTGTGTCTAAATTAAGTCATCTCTAAAATTCAAGGGTGGGTGAAATGAGGATTTATATTTTTAAAATATTCATTTTTTGTGTTTTAATAAGCATTTAATAAAAACTGTAAGTTTGTTTTCTAATTAAGGCTTAGATAATTTAGCGGGCACTTAAAACAACTCTGAAATGGAAAAACTGAGTAAATTATATATGGTTTTTAGTTTGATATTCACTAAATATAAAATGTTTTATGAATATATCCTACAGGTACCTAACAATGCAAAAATTAGACATTCCAAGCGGTTGTCTTCACAGTGACAGGTCCACCAAGCTGTAAATTGTGTAATTAAAAAAATGTAAACCGCTAATAAACATATGTTTGCGATAAAATAACACATGCCAAACACAGGCCACCATGACTAATGGGGAGAATAACATTTATTATTTATTAAAACACACACACCAGTCAGTTCTCTAACAAGTAGAGAACAAGGACAAACACACTTGCTTGTCAGCCACCCTGCGCTGTGTCCCGTCATCCCGGTCAGTCCACGGCCTGGGCATCGCCAAGGACAACAGCAGGTGACTGACACAATGGCTTAAAAATAAGCTCTGGTTATGAAAGGCCACAGAGAGGAAGTAAATACGATTCTCCCATTACAAAGTTAAAAAAATCTTTGTTAAAAGAGTTACTAGTGACTATTTATTCCAATCTTTATTCTGTGCAGAGAAGGAAAATTGCCACAACCAGGGATCAATTGAGCAAATAGCCAGGGAAGTCAGAGCTTGAACCCAGGTCTCCCGATTGCCAGGTTGGTATTCTTTAGTGGAAACCCAGAGAAACACCTCTGGGGGTAGATAAAGGCATAGAATCCTTTCATTTCTTCTTCTAGTAGTGTATTTCTTAAACACAAGAGGCAGAAGAACCCCTGGGAATGGGCTTCACTGGCTTTTCTTCCATACGCACAAAAAGGCTGAAAGAAATGAACACATAAGCTACCAGAAAACATTTACAGAATTGGCAGCATTATTCCCGATAGGCAAAAAGTGAAAACAACTCAAATATCCACCAACTGATGAATACAGACAAAATGTGGCATATCCTACAGTGGAGTATTATCAGTCAATAAAAAGGAACAAGGTACTAGTATATGTTACAGTGATGATAAACTTTGGGAACATCATGCTAAGGTAAAGAAACCGGTCACGAAGATCATATGTTATATGACTCCATATATGTGAAATACAGAGTGACAAAAAGGCTAGTGGGTGCAGGGGCTGGAATAAATGGGGAATGGGAGAAGTTATAAATGGACACAGTAATTTTTATGGGGGTGATAAAAATCTCTAACATCAGACAGTGGTAATAGTTGCTAAACTATAAGTACTTTAAGAGGATAGATTTTAAAAGTGGGAGATGGGGTAAAAAAGAATGAAAAATACCATTTGTGACAGTATAGATGGACCTTGTGGGTATCATGCTAACTGAAATCAGTCAGTCAGAGAAAAGAAACACACCATATAATTTCCTTGTATGTGGAATCTGAAGAACAAAAATAAACAAACAAACAAACTGACACACACTCATCTACAGATACAGAGGACAGACAGATGGCTGCCAGAGGGGAGGGGTGCTGGGGGGCTGGCTGAAGAAGGGGGAGGGACTGAGAAGTACAGACTGATGTATTTCTGTACTTCTCGGGATGTAAAGTGCAGCACAGGGAACACAGTCAATAATATTATAATGACCATGTACGATGCCAGGTGGGTACTGGAAATATTGGGAGTAACACTTTGTAAATATGACTGTTTAACCACTATGCTATACACCTGAAACTAGTATAAGATAATATTTAATGTTAACTGTAATATAAACATAAAAAAATAGGCCTCGGGCCGAGATGGCAGGGTTGTAGGTAGACATGATTCACCTCTTTGCACAACCACATCAAAATCACAACTAAAATACAGAATCATCACTCAGAACCGTCAGGAATCGAGCTGAGTGGAAGCCTGACAACTGCGAAGTTAAAGACACCACCTCCACTCAGACTAGGAGGAGCACTGGTGTGGAACAGGCTGGTCTTGCACCCATGGGTGGAGGATAAAAATTCATGGTGGACAAAAATTCAGGAGGGATATCTCAGGAGTGAGCAGGCCTAGCCCTACACCAGGTTCCCCAGCCCAGGGTTCCAGTGCCAGGAATGTAAGTCCTCACAACTTCTGGCTGCAAAAACCAGCAGTGATCAAGTCAGTTAAAGAAACTGCTGGAGCCACGAGCAGTTCCTCTTAAAGAACCCCCACACAAACTCATCTTCTCAGACTCACTCCCTCTAGGCTCCAGCACAGGGGTAGCAGCTTGAAGGGCATCAGTGGCATCCTGGGAAAGGCTGAAGTGTTTGGCATTGGGGCGAGCACGGGACACTGACACTTTTTCTGAGCCCTCCGCCTGCAGAGCCATGGAGAGAGCAGGCTGGTGCCATATTTGAGTGGAGGGCAGAGGTTGATAGTAAGTGGTCACAGGCAATCCTTGCAGCTGACTGGACTGGGTAATTTCTCCTATTGATCTGCCAACAGCAACCAAGGCTCAACTACAAGAGGAGGGTGTACGCAGCCCACGCTAAGGGTGCACCCTCGAAAACCCAGTTTGGGTGACATGGGAGGCTGTGCCATTGGACTCTACAGGACACCTACTAAATCAGGCCACACTACCAAGACATGGAGTCAAAACAGCTCCATCTAGTACACAGAAACAAACACAGGAAGGCTGTCAAAACAAGGAGACAAATGAAAGAACAGGTCAAAACTCCAGAAAAATAGATAAACTAATGGAAATAAGAAATCTATCAGAATTCAAAACCCTGGTTATGAGGGTGCTCAAGGAACTTAATGAGGACCTCAGCAGCATAAAAAAAGATCCAGTCAGAAATGAAGGATTCACTAATTGAAACAAAGAACAACTTACAGGGAAACAACAGTAGAGTGGGTAAAGTTGAGAATTGAACCAATAATTTGGAGTATAAGGAACCAAAAACCAACCAATCAGCACATGAAGAAAAAAAGAATACAAAAAAAATTGAGGGTAGTATAGGCAGCCTCTGGAACAGCTTCAAGAGGTCCAATATTCGCCTCCTAGGGCTACCAGAAGGAGAAGAGAAACAGCAAGGAATTGGAAATCTATCTGAAAAAGTAATGAAAGAAAACTTCCCTAATTGGGCAAAGGAAATAGACATGCAAGTTCAGGAAGCACAGAATCCCAATCAAGTTGGACCCAAAGAGGAACACACCAAGACATATATTAATTAAAATGCCAAAGGTTAAAGATAAAGAGAGAATCTAAAAGCAGCAAGAGAAAAGCAGAGAGTTACCTACAAAGGAGTTCCCATAAGACTGTCAAGCTGATTTCTCAAAAGAAACTCTACAGGCAAGAAATATTTGTAGTGATAAAAAGCAAGGACCTACAACCAAGATGACTCTATCCAGCAAAGCTATCACTTAGAATGGAAGGGCAGATAAAGTGCTTCCCAGACAAGGTAAAACTAAAGGAGTTCATCATCACCAAGCCATTATTACATGAAATGTTAAAGGGACTTATTTAAGAAAAAGAAGATCAAAATTATGAACATTAAAATGACAACAAACTCACAACTATCAACAACTGAATCTAAAAAATCAAAAACAGGTTAAGCAAACAACTATAACAGGAACAGAATCATAGGTATGGGGATCACCTGGAGGGGTATCAGCTGGTAGGGGGAAGGGGGAGAAAGGAGGAAATGGTGCAGGGATCAAGAAGCATACTTGGTAGGAACAAAATAGACAAGGGGATGTTAAGAATAGTATAGGAAAGGGAGAAGCCAAAGAACTTACGTGCACAAAGCATGGATGTGAACTAAGGTGGGGGGATTGCTGGGTGGAAGTGGGGCACCGGGAAGAGGAGGACAAAGGGGAAAAAACTGGGACAACTGTAACAGCATAATCAATAAAATATACTTAAAAATAACAAAAAAATAAAAGTAGAGGAGGGGAATAAAGGCAAGCAATCTCAAAATAAGCGGCCCTATTTTAAACAGTTCCCCATATCAACAGAAGAGGGAGCTCTAGAGCCATAAATTAGAAAATCTTAAATCAAGCTTTCTAAATGTCTGGAAAAACAAATTCCACAGAAAAACAAGCAACAGAAAAGGATGGAGGCCAAATATCACATAATTATACTGTAAGAAAAAAGAAACAAAATAACATTTTGTTGAAGGAGTTCATCAAGAAGACATTCCATTATGAGCTGGCCCTGGGCAAATGAAGGCTCCTTACCCGACCCTTGTCCTTGGAATGTGCATTCCACTTGCCTTCCCCACTCCCAGAACCTGCTCCAAGGATACAGCCTTGAGACATAAAGTTGAGTACACGCTGAACCCAGTTCAGGCCTCCTGTGGATGTGACTGAGCCAAGTTAAGGACTCCACGCACACTCGTAAGGTCTGGCACGCAGGTGTGGGTATCTACTTGTCTTGGAGCCACTGGAGACGAGCTTCGTATATAAGTTCCCTTGCTTATCAAACCTGTCACCTACAAATCTGGAGTGGTCTGCCTCTTTCTTCAGTCTCTCTCTGCCCTCTACATAAGGGGTCCAATTTCACATGTGGAAAGCTCACGAGGGGTTGTGAACCAAACATACTTCTTTTAATGATGGAACATGGCCAGACATCATGTCCGCCATGCCCAAATACTAAGAAAGGTGAAAATTCAAAGCTAGTATTTCAAATTCTAAAAACATTCATGAGAATTATATAAGAAATAAAAAGAATATTATAAATCAGGATGGAAACACTAAAAAATGAAGTAAAGGAACACGGAAAAGAATTAGACATACAATGAACCATTTCAAAATAAATAAAGCAGAAGGAACATAAGCTGCCATTGTGATAGATTATACTTCAACGGGAACAGACAATGAAAAGAAACTTTTACAGAACAGGAATAAAGCAAGATGAAAAGGATTAAAGAGAAGGTGACAGACACAGAAGTTAGGTAAAGAACATCTAAGCCTGTGTCCAACAGGAGTCCACTGTTGCAGCCACTGGCCTGCAGTGACAGAATGATGCAGCTGCTCATGATATGAGAGACATACACATGGGCTACCGAGCCCTGTGGAGGAATAGGAATGGCATGGCCACTCTCTCTAGTGGAGAGCGCCCCGTCTTCCCACCTGAGCAGGCTTTTATTAAGAATACAGATACAGTTTGTTCATTACAGTCTGGCAGGGAAGATCAAACAAATAGGTAGCTTTCAAAGGGCTGACAGAGCTCATGCTGAGTTTGGAGTTTTATCACCTAAGAGCTACAAGGCTAGTTTCGTTTCCTGCTTGTGCCTTCATATTCAAGAGCATCCTCAGCAAGCAGGTCTCACAGGATCTTGTATATCCTATGCCCCAGGTCTAATTACCCCGGGAGTCTGCCGATTCTGGTCTGGACTGCACCACCCCTGCTATTTCCGCAGGCCTGAGTCAGGCAGAGGAAACAGAGGCAGGCAAAAGACTTGGATTTCTCACAGCCAGAATGAGGACTCAGGCTTTGTCAAAGCTGAAGGGGCAGGGGTCGATGTCAATCACCCCCTCATTTCCACAGCCCCCTGAGTCTCTTCCCTGGTGGCTTTACCACGTGATTGCATCTGTCTTAGGTTCATTCTCTTTAGAGAATTGTTGCCCGTCATTGACTGCCAACCAAGCAATGGGAACCAGCATAGAACAGGCAGCATTCATGCCAGGGAAATAAGTTTTGTCTCTTTAGTGTCTCCTGGTTCAGAGGTCTCTCACTCAGCCTTAGCCACGGGGGGTTACAGCTTCCTGAGACCAGGCAGGGCAGACTCCAACAGTCCCCCCAAAAGAAAACCAAAGCAAGAGAATGCTAGTAAAAACAACAATAATTCAAAAGAATTTGTCTGAAATATAAAAACACTGTAACTTCAAATTAAAAGAACACATCACATATCTGGGGAAATCAACTCAGAATGGTCAACACTAAAACATATTCTTATAAATTATTAAACATTAAGGGAAAAGAAAACATCCTTTGGACATCCACATAAAAAGGCCAAATGACTATAACAAAAACAATTCTTTATCCCTAAAAAATGGAGTAACATATTTAAGATACTCAAGGAAAGAAAATATGAGCCAAAGATTTCATATCTAGACAATGACTTTCAAAAAATAAAAACAGCAGACAAGCTGTCATCGACGTGCAAAAACTGAGAAAACAGATACTGTTCTCATAACTCCTTCTTGGGGAATCTACTAGAGAGTGAGCTTCAAACACGGGAAATGATTAGTGAGATAATAACATACAGACTGGTGTCAAGGATCAAAATTGTATTTAAATGTAGAGCTAACCACTATGTTCACAGCAGCATTATTTACAATAGTCAAGATCTGGAAACAGTCTAAAGAGTGTCTCAGTAGGTGAGTGGATAAAAAAGCGCTGGTACATTTACATAATGGAATACTACTCAGCAGTAAAAAAGAAGGAACTCTTACCTTGTATGACAACATGAAGAGACCTGAAGACTATTATGTTAAGTGAAATAAGCCAGTCAGAGAAAAAACTAGCACCATACGATCTCACTTATATGTGGAATCTAATGAACAAAATAAACTAACGAGCAAAACAGAATCAGAGGCTTAGAAATATGGAACAGACTGACAGCTGCTAGAGGGGAGGGAGAGTGGAGACTGGATGAAAGAAGAATAAGGATTAACAAAGAACATTTTGCAGGACCCATGGATGTGAACAATGATGTGGGAACTGTCTGAGGGAGTGTGGAGGGGGGCCTGGGTGGAGGGGGGTCCAAAGGGGGAAAATTGGGACAACGTAATAGCATAAACAATAAAATATAATTTAAAAAAGAAAACCATAAGCTAAAACAACATTTAAAAAATGGAGAGCTAAGACTAAATGAATCCTATAAAGAAAAGCATGTAATAGCTATTTAATCTGACAATGTAGATATAACTGTAAAGCAGAAGGAGCAAGCATATGCAAAAATTTTATAAGCTGTTTTCCGTAATCATGTTGTCTGGTTATTATGCTAATGTTATCCCTAGAAGATTTTGCATGTAATATGGGATAAAACAAACTATTAAATGTTATTCTAATATTCTGTTACTAAGAGGTAGGATTCCCAGAGCAGGATAAAGAAGATGAAGATGTGAGTTAAAAAACGTTATACAATTACCCTCAAGCCCTTGAGTCTGAACAGGAGGTATCAGCTTGAACTCATCAAGACATTCAATCTTAAAAAATATACAAACACAAATCTATACACATATTTACTAGCTCTAGTAACTGAAAAGACCTAGAAACAGCAACCAGCTTAGGAGCAACAAGCATGGCTAAAAACTCAAATTATGGCTTTGAAATACCATTTACTACCTAAAAAGCCAGAACTTTTTGGAGTAATGACTAAATCTAGGTCTATGGCAAAAAATGTACCGGATGAGTGCATCCTGTCATACCAGTTAGCAAGAAGTTATCGAAGACTATTAGGTTTGTGTCAGAAAGACTGGAAGGCAACTTGAAGCTTTCACCAAAGTTGAAAAAAAAATCCAGAATGGATTGAAACACAAACAAAAAGCTTAAATCTACAAGTTCATAATGATATATATTTAAGAAAAATATCAGTCACCTTTGGTGGATGACAGTTTCCCAACGTTTTATTTTATAAACTAGAAAATAAAGGGAAAGAAAAATTGTTTTATTCTGAATTTCCTAATGAAACTGTGCCACTGGGTAACCAAAGAATAAGGAATATACAGTATTTTCCTATACATACATTCCAAAATACATACAGTATTTTGACAAATTAAAAAAAAGGAATGTCAGAAATGGAATGACCCAATTCTGCAACATAGCAGCTCGCCCCTCCCATTTGAGTTTCCGAGGCTTCAGTTATCCATGGCCCTAAAATATTAGATGGCAAATTCCAGAAATAATATTAAATGGCAAATTCCAGAAATAAACAATTTATAAGTTTTAAGATACATGCTGCTCTGGGCAGCACGATGAAATCTCATGCTGTCCTGCTCTGTCCCACCCACCCGGGACATGAACCATCCCTCTGTCCAGTGTATCCACGGTGTACATGCTACCCACTTGTTATTTACTTAGGAGTCTCGGTTATCAGATCAGCTATCAGAGAGAGAGATCACATTCACATGCCTTTTATTAAAGTATGTTGTTATAATTATTCTATTTTATTAATTATTGTTGTTCTCTTACTGTGCCTAATTTAATTTATAAATTAAACTTGATCATTTGTATGTATGTATAGGAAAAAACATACAGTAGTGTATATATAGGGTTTGGTAGTATCCACGGTTTCAGGCATCTACTGTGGGTCTTGAACCATATCCCTTGCAGACAAGAAGGGACAACTATACCTCATAAAGCAGGACTACAGGTATGAAGCATCAATGACTGCAAACATCACAAAAAACAGGCAATTCCATTTTATGTACCTTTAGCTGAAGCAGCAGCACCACCTATGAAGCAGTCTTTCCAAAAATAACAAAACTGAGTCCAATTAAGCATCTAAATTCAAATACCAATTTATAGGAAACCCATCCAAAGGAAACTCCTAAATGACGCCATGGACACTAGTTTGTGAGAACATCTGCAGGACAAATGACCCAGTAATTTATTCAAACCAACAATGAGGGGGAGCTAGAGACTTAAGACATTTAGTTGAGAGAAACTTAAAAAGACATGTATCAGAAAAGGTGAGACTAAAGTCTTAATTTTATTTCTTGGATGGTAAAAATCATACAGAGAAAGGAAGAAGTGCCTGCTATAAAAATCCAGAAGGAGGTCTGCTCCTGAGAGAGGAGGTGAGGGAGGGCTCTGCTTGGGAGCCGACAGTGGAGAGGGTTTGAGGTGGCAAGTCTGGTCTCTTGATACGGATGGTGGTTACAAGGGGTTGTCTGATAAGAGTTCGTTAAGCTATGTGTTACATGGTGTTCTGATTTTGTGTTATATTTTAAAATAGAGAAGTTTAGAAAAACAGATTTATAAATTATAAATCCTTTTAAACTTATGAATCCTTAAGTTCTTAGATCAATGCACTAGAGGGTATGAAAGACCAAGTCAAAAAGTTCTACAGTCTCGAGATGGGAAGAAATACTTGAATGAGGTGAACGTGTAAGTTGAGGGACCAACTAGAGGATAATAAACAGCTGTCATGTTACCACTGTAACAAAGGTGCCCTCTAATGACAGCAGCACTCTGTCTAAATGCAGTCAGTATTTAATAGGAAAGTTTAGGCACACATTTCAGAGAGGAGAAAATTTTGATCTAAGACTTTCTTCCTTTTTTTTTTTTTTTTTTAAGATTTTATGTATTTTTAGAGAGAGGGGAAGGAGAAAGAGAGGGAAGGAAACATCAATGTGTGGTTGCCTCTCATGCACCCCCAACTGGGGACCTGGCCCACAACCCAGGCATGTGCCGTGACTGGGAATTGAACCAGTGATCCTCTGGCTCACAGGTCTGTGCCCAATTCACTGAGCCACACCAGCCAGGGAAAATGATCTAAGACTTTCTGAGCAAAAAAAATTGATAGAGGTAGTCAAGATTTAAAGAGGAAAAAAGAGATCTTGGAAAACCATAAAAGCCTTATCAAGCCTGTAATGTAAATAAATTTTACTCAATTTTCATTCCCCAAATACCATGAAATGGTTCACCAGGAATCTGTGTGTTTGGAGGGAGCCCTAACAACAGTTCCCATGCTCTCTCCTTACCCATTCTCCCAGTTTTACATAATGAAGGCGTGGGAGGGGAGCAACTCCTATCATTTCAACTCTACCTAAAAACTATTTGACAGAGGCTAGCTTTGACTACAATAATAATAGAAGAGGGGCTAGAAAGGGGGTGGGAGGGAGTGAAGGGGACTAGAAGGGAACAATATAATGACTGTATCTTGTATATGATACAGATTCAATAAATTCTTCGTTGACAGAAAAGGGAACACAAGGAATTTTAAATTTTGGAATCTGGGTAATGACAAAATTCTGGGGTTCTCCATTTTCAAAAAGTCTGACATCGAACAGATTTTCAACTCTTGTCAATAAAGCTTCTTATAAACATTGTTAATCCTACTCTAAATATATCAAAATATAAAGAATTAAAGCAGCAATAGGCAACTATCACTAACTCCACCTTAGTTGCCTCTTTCCTTCTAAATAAAAGTATGTTTCTACATTTTAATTTGTTCTGATCTCTACACTCATCTTTTCTAACTACCGTATTTTGCCATGTATGATGAGCACCTACATTTTGTGTATGGTATGCACAGGACTATTATACCCACGGTGTGTAATTATTATACCCATGTATAATGTGCATCCTTGTTTTCCCTCAAAAACCTGGGCAAAAATGTGTGCATTATACATGGCAAAATAAGGTAGTCTTCTTTTTTTCCCCATGACTTGGGAAGGTCTCTACACTATTTACCTCACTTCATTGAGTTCTCAACAACGGGGAATAAATATCTCTTTATCAAAGCACTTTAAGATGTCACTTTTATGAAGCCTTAAAAACACAATTTTTTTCCCCTCAAACAGAAGGATGAGATGAAGAAAATAAAAAACCTCACAAGAAGAAAATGCAAAGGGGAATGTGCCCAGCCTTTCTTGAGTTAATGGCATAGCTCTGTTCATTCAACAAATGTTCAACGTGTCTCTTCATGCCAGACAACACAGTTCTGACTTCTCCCATCTTCAAACTCTAGAGACTACTAAATGCAATTAAAGTCAAAGTGACCACATTTTTAACTGTTATGGGAGCTATTTTCTTCCTCATCCCATAATTCTGGGAGCCCTTAATATAAGTACTTCAGCTTTCTAGAATATGTACAGTCTCATCATCAGAATGGGACAATTGATTTATGGGACGATTTACTATCTAATCCATGTTTCTTTATACAGGTTTAATGTGCCAAAGGTACCTATGAAAATCCTGTCTGCATCACATCTTATAAGAACAGAGAATCCCACAATCTAATGCAGACACCTCTCTCTTTCAAAGTCCAGATATGAAAGGAAATTAGAAAATCCAATTTGGTCTTGGATCCAAGAGGTATTCCCCAATTCAGCTTTAAGCTAATTCAGTAATTAAGCTAACATTTTAAATCCTATCACATACCTATGTACGTTTTTCAACTGATTCAGAACTTGCAGTGCAAAATGATAATGCCCAAGCCACAATACCAACCAGAAAATATGACAGTCTGGATTAAGTTAAATAAGTAAGAGATTAAACAAAATGAAATAAAACAGAACAAAAACAAACATACACACATACAAACTTCTCTCCCTCTATTAAGTCAAATAGATAGCTAGAATATTAGGAATTAGGAGAATCTTTAAGTAAAAATTTTACAATTATTTAAACCTACCTGATCCCAAAACACATTATGAAATAGCTTACAGAGGCATACAACAAATAAAATATATGTAAACTTAAAATCCTCTACTTTTTATTGTTGTATAGGAATGTCTTACTCTGTTTTAGACACCACAATCCTTTCATGCCCATCTGTTTTCACCCTACTGCACCTGGAAGTACTAAGAAAAAAAAAAAGGCTAAGGTTCTCAAATAATCTCTATAAGGATACTTTCTATAATGATCCCTAATAAGTCACCTTCTTCTTCATCAAAGGAACTAACGGCTGACAGTGGTACCAAAAGACACCTGTACTGGAGATCTATGATCAACTTCTGATATTCAAAACACAAACACCTACACACTCTAATTTTCTATTTGACTATTCTCTTTCCTTCAGATTCTATTATCTAAAACTACTTCCTTGAATTATACTTAATCCACCAAATCACTGCTAAAACTTTTCATCAATTGACTTGCTAAAATAATCTATTTTGTACTTTTGTAGACACATTAACAAAATCTTTTTTTCAACAAAGTAAATCTCAACCCTCCTCTTTCCAAATAATGTCCTTTAGTGCTTTAACCTCTTTATATAACTTTGTTTCTTACTGAGTTCTAAAGCTACCAGGAAATCTACATGCCCTGGACAGGAGAAGTGTTTTTCCTCATTGCCTACGTTTGTTCTGTCCCATTTCCTCTGAGTCTTCTATTCTTATTACTGCTGGTCTATCCGATCCCAGGCTCTTTCTCCCAATTCTGCTCTTTCTAGTGGCTCATACATGCAATCTCCTGGAATCAATGCGGCAGCTTTGGTGTCCAACCTTCACGTATTTTTTCAACTGTCAGTTTTTATAAAAGCTACCACTCCATAAATATTCCAAACATTATCAATTAACCACAACAACTTGCTACTTAACATCAACAGACTTTTAACGTGAAAGGCATTCCCATTTCATCCTACAGAAGGTAACTCCAAAAATCAAAGTCAGAAGAAAAAATATTACATACAAAATGTCTGTCATTTGGTTCATTTTAAAGCATTTATTAGTTCATCTAACATGACATTAAAACAATGAACTTCAGTTTCAAGTTAGTAAGAAGAAGATAAATTATCTAACATTAGATGCTATGTATCATTTATTCCTTTCAGAATAGCATCCCAATACATACCTCTGAAGAAAATAAGTTTCTTCTGGATTTATCCAAGTAACAGAAGATGATTCAATATTATTTTATTATTATTTTAAAAAGACTAAAAAGTGCCCTACAGACAGCAATAACTCAGTACGCCTAAAGGATAAGAGTTAACTAAACTGACCATTTACTGAAGTTTAAAACTTATTTAAGAGGCTGTAGTTACCTCTTTTTGTAGATGAAGTTTGAAGCAACTGTTTGGCTTTGAGGGAAGTACGAGGCAAATTTTTCAGCCTTTGCGAAGCTGTTGAAAAATAAGGAACTGTAATATTTGCCTGGAAGAACAAGATAAAGGCTATAGCTTCTGTAAACTTGAATATTTTAATACAAACCTGAAAATTTATTAAGAAACAGATACTATAGAGTGAAAATATATTAGAATCCTAGAAGCAGAGTGATGCTTAGTGTTGGAAAGGAAAAGGGATGAAAATCTTAGTACAAAGTGTGCATACTTTCAGAAGTAGTTTCTTATAGAGAAAATCTACAATATGTAAACTGATCAAAATATCAAAGAAAAAACAAACCACCAGCAAACATGCTATAGAGGCAAAGAATAGAAAGCTAAGTGAGTAAAAGTGATGAACACAAGCACACAGTGTAGAGTAAAATAAATGTAGTACTTGTTCAACACAAAAAAGCAGACTTTGGCAAAGCGGTTATTGTTAGATGAACTGTCCTACCGTGAAACACTAATCCCATACTCAAAAAGGAGAAGAAAACTCAGAACCAGGCAGATCCTCAAGTGGTCACAATCGAGTGTCTGTCTTATGTCCAACGTCATCACGTTGTAGAAGACAACTAATCTGTAATCCAGACTTTGGGTAGCAAAATATCTGGGCCGTGCACATATGTGTATGGGGTGGGAGGGGTGTGTGTGTGTGTGTCGGGGGAGTTGAGGGGGGTTTGGGGGAGTCAGAGCATCTACTTTTTAGGGTAATTAATGAGGAGTTCTAACCTTTCTTCAAAACTCTTAATCTATTAATTGCAACAAAACTCTCAAAGCTGGCATGTGAGGGGCAGTCAGAGCCATCCATGGTTACAGCTGGCTGTGGTTCCAGTGAGCTGACGAGGGCCAGACCTACCAATGCAGGCACTTCTTTAAGTGGCTTTAAAATTTCACTCAATCAATTTGAAAGTCAGACTTCATATACTCCTAAGCTAATAAACATATATACTTATATTTATGAGAGAAAAAGAGATTCCACAATAAATCTGGCCAAAGTATAAGCAATTATTGGGTTGAGAAAGGGAAACAATACATCATCAAATAAAATTAAGAATTTCTCTCTCACTCTATTGCTTAACCCTATCAATGCTTTCTGATAGTAAACATTTTTAAAAACTAACAAATGTATGATTTCAAATTTTACAGCACTACACAGTAGCTAAATAATACTTAATGCCAACTTAAATACTGCCAGGCAGACTAGCAAAAACCTCTCCAACCCTAAAAAAAAAAAATCAATTTTGTAATGCTTTACCTCATATTAATCCCACAGAAATACAGAATGCTATCATCATTGAATATTCTTCATTTACATACTTATTCATACTAGCTTTCAACCATTTATATTACTCATTCATTTATTCATTCTTTTAAATTTTTATCCACTTTATTCCTGATGCTATTTTAGGTACAATGGATTCAGTAGCTAACCAGAGACAAAGTTCCTACTTTCATGGAACTACTAACATTCTAGGAAAGGAGAAACAGATAATAAACAAAGTAAAATATGTAGCTGGCCTGCCAGATGGTGATACTTGCTATGAAAAAATTAAGTTGGTAGGAAAGGGGGACAGGAAATAGGAGACTTAAGTTGCAATTATAAATAGGGTGAACAGGAAAGATTTCCCTAAATGACATTTGTGGAAGAGCTGAAGGAAGAGAGGAACTGAGTTGTGCAGGTATCTGGGGAAAGCATTCTAGACAGAAGGGAAAGCTACAGTACAGGCTGGAGAGGTAGAGTACACGTATGTTGGAAGAACAGGAAGTAGGCCACTGTGATTGCAGAGGAATAAATAAGGACAAAAGGTAACGGACTATATGTTATGCTGGCAATCCACGATATCTATTAACCATTACATTTTTTTAAATGAGGGCTTAATATCAAGTATCATCTAGCCCTGGCTGGCGTAGCTCAGTGGACTGAGCATGGGCTGTGAATCAACCATCGCAGGTTTGATTCCCAGTCAGGGCACATGCCTGGGTTGCAGGCCATGGCCCCCAGCAGCCGCACATTGATGTTTCTCCCCCGCCCCCCCTTCCTTCCCTTCCCTCTCTAAAAATAAGTAAATAAATCTTAAAAAAATAAAATAAATATGCTGATTCCAACATCTTCTTTCGCAGCCCGAGCTCAATCCACTGAGCTACGCCAGCCAGGGCATGATATCGTTTTTAAATGTCAAATTATAGTAGTTAAATTGAAAGTCTCCAAATTTTTCTAGTAAAATTCAATGTGTTAGTTGCTTTAAAATAGGTTTCCCTGGTTCCTCTTTTTTTTTAAAAAAAGGATTTTATTTATTTTTTAGAAAGAAAAAAAGAAAGAAAGAAAGGGAGAAAGAAAGGGAGAAAAACATCACTGCATGGTGGCCTCTTGTGCACTCCCTAGGGGGGCCCTGGCCCACAACCCAGGCATGTGCCATGACCGAGAATTGAACTGGTGACCCTTTGGTTCTCAGGCCCGCACTCAATCTACTGAGCCACACCAGCCAGAGCATGGTCACTCGTTTAATATTTATATAATTTCAAATTAGCAAGACCCACTGTGAGAAGCAAAGATGGTACATTATTCTCTCATGTTACCATTATTTAGGCTAATGTTTTCCTCTTCAAACCAACTCCAAAAAATCTCTGTATTTCTGTTAAACATATAGTATCAATTTTCAAGTCATTCTAGCTCACAGTTTTCTTCGAGTTCCATTTATTCACCCCTGTAGTTCTACAGATCTATTCTTTCCTTTACATCCCCCTTGTCTCCTAAATACGTAATTCAGACTGTCATCACCTATTTTTGGACTAGAACAGTGTCTTTTTTGGGCCTTCCTACATCTAATCCTTTCACTTCGTTCACATACATTAAGGGGAGGGTGGTAAAAAATGCTGCCCTATTCCACACCACCTCAAGTGCAGGCAATAAGGGGGTATGCTGTCTGTACAAAAATTCTGAAACAAAAATGAAACAAGCTTGTTTTTTTAATCCTCATGTGCCAGCAATAATAATATTAGTGATAAAATGCTCCTCCCTGAAGAAAATATTGCAATTTGTTGGCCTAAGTTATAAACAATTGCTGCAAGTATGCTTGAGTTTTAATAACACATATGGAGTTTAAAATTAGCACATTTTACTATTTATCCATTAACAAACAATGCATTTCATATGAAAGATAATTAGGAGAACCCCCAATTATATAGTCTCCCCTGGCACAGGTGGATTCAACTACATGCTTCTTTCAAAAGTAAGCTCATAGCAATTTAAAATTAGGCTCACTTCAGCAGAATACGTGCTCAACCCCAGTGGCACAAAAACATATTCCCACATTTAAACAGATTAGAAATAAATAATGATGGTACAGTGATTATAAAATCAATGAAATAGAATGTTAAGTTACTCCAATTCTGTCATTATATGTGATTTTGAGTATATAGTTAAAATTTTTCAACTGTGAAGATTTTTAAAAATCATTAAACCTCCCTGGCTGGCGTAGCTCAGTGGACTGAGTGCGGGCTTCGAACCAAAGTATCGCAGATTTGATTCCCAGTCAGGGCACATGCCTGGGCTGCAGGCCACGGCCCCCAGCAACCGCACATTGATGTTTCTCTCTCTCTCTCTTTCTCCCTCCCTTCCCTCTCTAAAAATAAATAAATAAAATCTTTAAAAAAATCATTAGACTTGATTTGCAAAGGAACAAAGACAAACAGTATGGCAATCTCTGGAATTTAGTGTAAAACGGGATTTTATGAATATCTGCCAAACTTATCCTTACGTCGAAGATCTTTCCTATTTGTATAGTAGTTGCTTCATTAAAAAACAACAAACCTTTCAGAATTAAAAATGGAAGCGTGTTCTTCAATCAATATGAGTGAAGATAAATTGATAAAATCTGGGTATAGTGTGTATTGCAAAGATCAATTCTGAAAAATTTGTTTTTCAGAGATCATTACCGACAAATTTCAGAAGCTAAAGCTGTAGTATTCACTACTGCAATAGATCAGTATGTGAAAATATTTTTCCATTAAAAAGGATTAATGTATTTATTTAAAAGTATTATCCCATTATATTTTGGGAATATGTTGATTTTATTATTTATTTATTTTTTAATAAATAAAATCTTTGTTTAAATATATTTTTTAAAGATTTTATTTATTTATTTTTAGAGAGAGGGGAAGGGAAGGAGAAAGAGAGGGAATGAAACATCATCAATGTGTGGCTGCCTCTAGCACCCCACAACTGGGGACCTGGCCGACAACCCAGGCATGTGACCTGACTGAGAATCGAACCAGTGACCCTTTGGTTCACAGGTCCATGCTCAATCCACTGAGCTACACCAGCCAGGGGTTTATTACTTATTTTTTACTGACATAGTTATAAAACAGAAAGTGCAATAAGACAATATTTTCACCGTCTACATTTTTCCTAGCCATCATTATAACTCATCCCATTTATTTAACATATTTTTGTCATATGAAGAGTTGTTAAAAATAATCTTCTCCAGGTGCTGAATACTAAGTAAGCATAAGCCACTATAAATGAATGTTAACTACTGCTAGGTAAAATGACCCTTATCCCCACATACAACAAACATTTTGACTGCTTAGAGAGTCATCCTTCAATCTGCCTCCCTCTCTAACCTTTTCAGTGTTACCAAGCCACATATTTCTACTCCATTTTTTAAAAGTTCATCTAGATGGTATCACTGCCTGCACCACTGCCTTTGTTCAGATCATTTCTTGCTTGGATTATGAAACAGCCTTCTAAGTGGTTTCTAGTCTCTCCTCAACTTTAGTCCATTTTCTACATTGCTGCCACACTGAATTTTCTGAGAAGTTAACACTGATTAAAAGCCTACCACTGTTCCCTACATTTAGAGGATAAAATCTAAACTTTTTAATAGGGAATTTAAAAACTCCCAGAATCTGTCCCCTACCTACATCTCTCATCCTTAAGACTTCATCAGTGATCTCGCTGTTGGGAAAACTGCCTCCTTTCTTCACTTGGCAAGTCATAAAATCCTCCTAAACTGGCTGAGATTATCCTTCAGTGTCTTTCCTGGAAACCTCTTCACACTGCTGAATTTAATGCCTCCCTGTTCTCACAGAAGTCCACGCCCATTACTCCCTGCTACTGAAGGGCTTGGCTGTCTCATTCACATTTATGTTCTGGGTGCTTGGAATATAACATAACATACACTCAAAATAAACCTCTGTTAAATAATTAAGGAATACATAAATGACCGACACCTATATAAAGTAAGTATTCAAGACCCTCTACAATTAAGGTCTAATCCAGTGGTTCTCAGACTTGAATATGCTCCAGAATCAACTGAGAGGCATTTCTAAAAAAATAGATTCTGGTTCCCATCCCAGATGTATTCGATCAAATTTTCCAGAAGCAAGGGCCAGAAAAACTACATTTACGAAATTGCTTCAAGATTAGATAATTGACCCAACATCACTACACTACTTATGTTTAAACAGAAGTTCTACATATACTTCATTCATTCTTATTACACAAATTTATCACATAAATTTTATGCTTTATAATTATGTAAAATTCAAGTATAACCTTCTAGTGTTTTGGTTCCAAGTAAAATCTGGACAAAAATTCTGTCCCCATGAGCCTCTAGCTATTGGTAAAGCTGACAAGTGATCCTATCTACCTTTTTTCTGGGGGTATACTCTGTACCCCATACAAAAATGTTCTTCCATCTGGCTAAATGTTAAGCTATGGATAATATAACACTGAATTATTTTGCTCCTTTCTAGCAATTCACAATGAATGAATCATGCTCCAACTAAAACATCCAAGCATTTTTTCTAAGATGCCTACTCATTTGCAGTTAGGTCAGCATGATGTAATCCAAACACTGATTGGGAAAAAATCAGGAGACTCAGGAAGGAGGGCATAATTTGGCTTGGTTTTGCCACTTTTCTAGTTATATGATGTTGTACATATGATTTATATGGATCTCTGCTTCCTCTCTATAAAAATAAGACATGGGCTTTGTTATGTTGAAATGAGGTAATACATGTGAAAGTAAACATTTTAAAACACTAACCAAAGTTTGAGTATTATTACTTTTCTTAAACAAGCAGACTGTCTTGGATTTTTCTCTTTTCTCTTTTCTTATTTCTGAACAAATAATTCCTATATTTTTCTGAAAACTACACTTTCTACTAACCTGTACTCTAGTAGTAGAAAGTAAGGCACTAGAGTCTTTTGAAAAACTCTGTCCCTGACAAACATACCTTCCTTTAGCTGGGGAAACTGAGAAAATGAGATGTATCCATGGCCTCTGCAATGCTCTGGTTTTCTTAAACTTTTTAAGTTATTCACATTTTCCAAATATAAAAGTCAGAAATTAACAATAGGTATACAAATGAAAATATACAAGAACTCTCATAATATTCATATTTTATTGCCAGCATCCACAATAATGCAGCCACAGAAAGTATGCATATAAAATAGTGATTGGCAGAATAACAAGGCAAAAGAAGTGATCCCTTAGGTGGAAATAACAGCACCCTTGCAAAGGTAGGTTCATGCAGATCAGCAAGTAAGAACCAAAGCTTTACCACTCAAGAGCTGGAAAAACAAATACTTAAAACAAAATGCAACATCTATTATACCAACTGTACAAAAAATAAAAATGACCAATTCATGTATAAGTTGTATAAAACTTACTATTATATTTGTAATTATTTATAAAAATAAAAAGGCTATTATGAAAACAGTATATAATATACACACAAATAAAAAGAACACATATATATACATTTTATATATCAAAGATATGTATAAAATTTTAAGAAATATAGATAGTAGTTTTTAAAAAAAGGTGGTACCCCACTTTCTCTTCTGTCTATAAATTAATTAAATATTGAAATACACCATTATGAAATTGCATACATATTTAAACACTTAAAAGTAAATTAGTGATCAGATCTCATTATGCACCCCTATATTTTCCCCTTAATTATCAACTTTTGGGGAGAAAAGGAAAACTAATTCACCTACAGTAAAAATTTCGAGGGAATTAGCAAGTAATTATTCAGTGGTAATTGTATCACTAGAGACAGAGAGTAATTATCATAGAGTTTAAGATGTGGTCAATTTATTTTTCTACTATTAACATTTTTATCCTAGTTATCATCCTTTTCTTTTTTCTTCTATTTTTGTGAAGAACTATTTTGCATTTTCAGACAGCTTTGAGCTGCCAGAACAGTTCAAATAAAGAGCGTGCATGAGAGCACAGGAAACAACCTCGAGTAAAGAGTCAGGTGCTGACAATGGACTAAGGTAAAGATACAGACACGGCTGGTTTTATCACAGAACTGGGAAGCTGTTTGAAGATAATTGTGTAAAGTTTTGAGAAATTCAAAACTTAACAATTCAAAGTATAAAAGCACCTTTGAAAGTCAAATACAGATGATGTTTTGGGTTATCTGTGTATAGGATATAAAACTGAGTTTTATTACTTAATCTTCTCAATGACATAAAATGTTCTGTTGTATGAACACTGTGGATTGCTTTTTGTTTCAGGCAAATATACAAGGAGAGGAAAAAAACAGAAACAGGATTTCTTAAGTGTCAAATTAACTTAATTTGCAAGTTTAGAGGCATAAAACCTATCACAATTGTAGGGACAAGAGTACAAATTGCACCTTTACTTTCATTTTTAAACTTTTTGTGAATTCCTGTTTTCTTTATCATTTCATTTGAGTGTCAAAATGGCACTCTTAATTACACAGTTCACAAGACCTAGAATACTAAGTTTAAAATTTAATTTGGTACAGACATGTTTTTGTACATAAAGAATCAAATGAGGCACACAAATCTCCGGGTAACAATTTTCCACAGTGCTTTACATTTTTAGAGTTTATCTTAGAACAAAGCAGAAATAGTATTTCTGGGTAATTTTTGTCTTAGTACTAAACCACGGATGTAACAGCTCTCAATGTAGACTTGGGACCTTGAGCAGAATCAACATGGGTTTGAATCCTAACTTGCTACTTACAAACTGTAAGATCACAGATAAATTATTTAACTACTCAAAGCATCACCTTCCTAATTTGTATATGTGTTAATAATTGGACCCACTTCATAGAACTGGTCTGAGGGTTAAACAGGATTATGCATGTCCAGTACAATGAAACTTTTTGTAATATAAATGATATCAAGTGCAATTGGTAAATAAGAAAGTTTATCAATATTTTCACAAAAGTCATTTGGATTTAAATGTATTTTTTCTTGGCCTGTTGATTTTCAAGCCACCAATTAACAGCAGCTTAATACAAAGTACACAAAAAGTCAGCTAAACACAACAGAACCAAGGAAGAGTACAAGGGAATTAAAAAAGAATCAGATGCTTTCAAAGTTGTATTACTCAATAAACTAGTCATAAGTGAAAAGACAGTCAACAGTGTCAGGTTTGTATCTTCTCCCTCACAGCTTTGAGGAAATGAAGACACAATCACAGCGAACAGTGACAGGAATATGCCACAAAGGAACGGAATGGACCAGACAACAGGACTGATGACCTGAGCTGTGGGTGCAAGGCATGAATACTGAGCATTTCTAAGATTGTAGAAATAACTGTGACTGTTTAAAACTGGATTCGCTACCATCTAAATGACAAGCAGTACGTTTTAGAAAGTGTTTCATTCTTTTTAAATCACCTTGTACATTAAGTACACAGTGCCCATCTACTCTCACATCACTTCTTGGCTCAGTCTGGCCACTCTTTCTTAGAAGTTCTTTCAGCATTATTTTCTTGGATCTTTGTTTATGTTGCATATGTCTCCTTAATTCAACAATCTCAACCCTCCCTTTCCATCAAGTCACCTTCAACTATTTTTACAAGTGAAGTTTATATTTGCTGGAGTATTTATTTATTAAGAATTTACATGCTTTTAATTATGCTAGTATTTTAATAGGATCACTGTTGTCATTATTAATGCTCTAGTAAGAAAACTGCTTGAGTTTTAAGTGGTCTGTTCTAGAACTACTGTCCCCCACCTCCCAAATCCTGTCATTTATAATGTGCAGTATTGCAGAATGTGAGGCTTTTAAGGAATATACAGGGTTCAGCACAAATAATGCCTTTTTACTGCAAAATCATAAACATGTAATTCTGTGACATAACAATATCACACCCAAGCATACCATAGAACACTTTAGGTGAAACGTTCAAATTAAAACTATAAATTACTACACCCATATTATTACCCTACCAACTACACTCAAGCAGGCCTTACTTCAGCCTGACCCTGTATATTCATATATTAAATAGCTAGACTTTGCTTATTTTAAAATCTGGGGGGACAGTTTCACACAGCATAAGTATTAATATAACTGGGTATCTAACAGGGACAACTTTTAAATTACAATAGAGCTATGATCATCTTATACCAAGTAATAACCACTACATTGTACTTATTAGTTTAACACAGCTATTGAGCACAAAGCTAGGATTTATAACATGAAAGCTTACTTACTGGCTGAAGCCTGAGGTTGCATGCGAGGTATTCCTCCATTTGGCACTTGGAAATTGGAGTCACTTCTGCTGCTTTTCACTGAGTCAACTTGTATATTAGATGTCCGGGATAGGTTTGGAAGACTGCGTCTTAGTTTTTCTGTGGCAACAGAATTTTAGTTAAAAAAGGCTTTTTTCAGATGGAAAAAGAAAACTATTAATCAGCATTCAAACATCAAATTATTTATGCATTCTGTATATTTTAGAAGAGGTAACAAGAAGTACATATCTTATAACAATACACAACTCAACACGGATTCTATAAGTGAATGGAGTAAGAGAAACTTTAAAATGAACTAGAAATTATTTATTTAAATAAAAAATTTATATACAGGTCACTTCATGAGTGGACCAAAGCAAAGCAAACAAAATCAAGTAAAATTAAATTTATTTTTTCTTTTATTTTTGTATTGATTCACGATGAATAAAATGATTAACTATATTCTTGGTCTACCTTATCTGAAAACCTTGGTAAAAACTGTTACTTTCACACTGAAATATGGAGCAAAATTTTTTCCAGGAACATTCTGATTACCTTCATTTTTCACACTGCTTGTCTGTAAATCCGTGGGATGGCCTTGAAGTGAAAGGCGAGGCTGCTGTAAGCGGCTAATCATAGGCTGTGGGGACACTCTACTATACTCTATTCCCCGAGCAGGAGATCGTGAACGAGGTGAATTTCTAGGTGACTGCTTAGGTGATGGTCGAGGTGAATTGCGTGGTGATGGTGAAAACCTGTTAACAGCAGGGTATACTGCATGATGCATATTGTCATCTTCATCATCTAAACTTTGTGCATCAAGTTCCTGATCACTAAAAGTACCCCGTCTTGTAGAATTGCAAGATGAACCAGAACTGCGCCGAGATGTGGTGGCTGCATATTCTTGCCGAAGACCTGACGGTAATGAATGTGTAATTTTATTTCTTTAGTTATATTTGTCAACATTCAAATATGTTAAGGTTTAAAAACAAAAGATTATCACTCAGAAATTCAAATAAAGTAAAACCCTCCACCTGAATCAACTTAGACATCTTCCCATAAGGATGCATAAATCACATCTAAAAAGTTATTTTTAAAATGAAATTTTATAAATCTTTGCCGAATTTCAGCATTTCTTCTTGAATCTGAAATCTATATTACAAGCAGAACCATAAATTTAAAAATATTTCTACTCCTAAAAACAGTAATCCAAGTTTAAGATTAACATTAAAGGAAGCAATTACTGTTCAGCCAGTAAAGAATATACAGTGAGTAAATAAACTCCCTAGATACCAACTCCTTGGGTTAATCATATCCAAGAAGCTGATGAAGGAAACTTCTATCCTACCCTTAGGATTCAGTATTTGGGCGTAAGTGAAATTTCCATTGCTTCATAACCCAAGAAGCTTCAATAAAATGATCTTAAATTCTAAATCATCGAAAAAATTTTTTCAAAGGAGTCCCTTATGTATCCTGATACCTCCAGAAACACCCTAGCAACCTTAGAAGGTTGCATTAAATAATATAACAACTTCTAGAATAAGAACAATTGTTAATAGCATATTAACGAGAAAAAAATTACAACTTGAAAAAATTTTAGATATTTTACATAGAATCCAGATAAAATCTTTAGATGGAATTTAGATATTTTGAACAAGTCCTGCTAACTATTAGCAGTGTAGTCTAAAAGACCTGTTAGAACAGTATTCCAACTTTTAAGTTACATATTCATACAGCAGTCCCTCCTTATCCACAGTTCCACATTTTGTGGTTTCAGTTAATCGCAGTGAACTATGGTCTGAAAATATTAAATGAAAAATTCCATAAATAAACAATTCCTAAGTTTTAAATTCTACGCAGTTCAAAGTAGCATAAAAAAATATCACACCGCCCCAGTCCTGCCTGGGATGTGAATCATCTCTTTGTCGACTGTATATGTTGTATATACGGTACAATAAAATATTCTGTGTGTGTGAGAGAAACCACATTCACATAACTTTTATTAGAGTATATTGCTATAACTGCTCTATTTTAGTATTAATCTCTTACTGTGCCTAATTTATAAATTAAACTTTATCATGGGTACGTATGTATAGGAAAAAAACATAGCATATGTACAGTATCAGGCATCCACCGGGGGTCCTGGAGAGCCTGCCCCGCTGAAAGTGGGACTGAGGGGGAACTACTGTATAAGGGAAGTGCTGTCAATATGGTTCTCTAAAGCAGTGGGTGAGAAGCACACAGGGAATCAGATTCCCAGGGCCCACCTAGTTACTTAGTGCCTTACAATAGCAAACATGGCAATGAACTAAAGACAACAGACAAGTGAAAAGAGCTCTTTGGAAAGGAAAAATCCAAGTCCCAATGCAGGCCCTCCACTAACAAGGGGAGCCTAAGTAAGTCATAATCACTATGGCACTGTGTGTTTCTCATCCTAGAACGAGAGGGCTTAACCAGGCGAGTCCAAATCTGTAATTCTACATTTCTATTACCAAAAAACCTGGAGAAATGTTGTTGTAAAAAAGAAAATCATTCTCCTAAAAAAAAAACAACTGGTGTTTTCAAGGAGAAATCACACACATTTTTGGTATCCTTTTTTTATTCACTAGGGAAATAAATATTTGTGCATGCAGATGGCTTAGAAAGGGTTATTAAAGTAAGGCTAAAATTTCTTTTACTTGTTACTAAAGCACAATATGAAGCTATAGCAAATGGTTGCATTTCTAACAAAATACTGGGGCGGGAGGGGGGGGGTGGGAGCGGTTAGGATGTCCAAAAGAAAGCACTGGTGAGTTTACCCTAAGTTACAGTTGGGCAGCATCCTTTTTCTCCCTTCACATCCATGACAAGAACTAGCCCCTCACTGGCTGACCAGACCACACACTGAGGGAGGTGTTACATGAAATTACAGAAGAAGAGAGTTACATGTTATTAGCTTCTATAAATACAGCAAGCATCAAGTCTCCCTATCTTTCTAAGGGAAGTTGCATGAAAGTGGGAAATGAATCAGCAGAGTAAGAAACATTCTGCAGTTTTCTAATAAATGTTATAACTTGATAAAACTTACTATATATTTACAGAAAAGGGTCTAAACGTTTTTGAACTAAATCATAGCAATGCTCCATTACCCTCAGTCCACTGTCGCTGTGAAATGTGTGCTTCAAGGATCTTTTTATCATAGAGGTTAAAGGGACAACTTTAGAGACACTGCTTATTTCACAGTTAAGCCCATGGTATCTACAATAAAATGTATAGGAAAGAATAATATTGTAACTACCACCTTATATCCAGATGAGAGTCAGGGCATCCATGAACCCTTGAAATAGTATGAAATACTGTGTGCTTATATACATTTTGAGAATGATAGGGGACATAATTTTTATTGAATTTTTAAAGGTGTCTGTGACCTAAAAAGATACAAGGACCACTTTGCAGAGCAACATCACATGCTTTATTTAAAGTAACAAAGCCAAAGTTCTCATAAAGGTCTTTTTTATGTTCTATACCATACATTCTAAGGGAGGGAACATTTGTCCCAAGGGAGTTAAAATTGGTTCTGAGGATGTGAAAAAATCTTAGATACCATAATACACAGGTGGCAAACACAAGGTCTATGGGCAGAATCTGGCCCGGCACCTTGTTTCTACCCGGTAGCAGTGCCAAGCTCTCGCTTAACTGTTAAGGAGTAGTAACATTTACACAGTCCTAAAATTACATTCGGCCCTTTGAAGGCAACCATGGGGCTGATGTGGCCCCTGGTGAAAATGAGTTTGACATCCCTGCCATAATAGATTGTGTTCCTCATAGTATATAAAGAGACAGACAGTACATTTGTAGTATTAAAATTTCATAAAGAGAGAGATGGAAAAAAAAAAAGGGGAAAAGTATCTAAAAAGGCACCTTACGGGGCCAACAATGAAAAAAAGGTTGAGACATAATGGTCTACATTAAGAAAACCCAGAGTAATAGAGTAATAACTACACCAGTGAGTTCCAGTGCAGAGTGACATGCAGGGTGTGACTGCCAGTCATGGAAGCAGAGCGAAACTGGCCTGTCTTTGCTCTTCGCATAGCAAAATGCTCTATATAAAACGGACTCTGGAAACAAATTAATGAACAAGTAAGTCCATATGTTGAATAAGCCTCTAAAATTTTAACATTTCTATTCTTTCTACACTATTATTTTTCAATACTTTAAGACATATTTAATACCCACAACAAAATTAGGTTCTATGAAAGCCCTCAACTTTAGCAATGAAAATACTTACTTTCTTCCTGCATCCGAGCTAGAATCTGCACATCAGTTACATCATTTAGCTTATAATTGGATCCAATTGAATCTTCATCTAATTCTGAAGCACTTAACTCACTGTCTATTGAGGATTGAGGACTGAGTGGAGGATTTCTGTCTGATGAACTTTTCAAATTACCTTAAAAAAGAAAAAAATTCAAACTTTGGTGAAACAAAAACTGAATAAACATCTGTTATAGTTAACTGGATATTATATCTTTTGATTTAGTTCATTATTATTCTGCTCTGCTTACAAAATTCTCAAATACTGAATAAAAATTAACCTTATTAAGAATAAAGAGGGCTATGAATATTCCTAAATATATTATGGCATAAGCACAAAACATTTTCCTTTAACTATAACTTATCTATCCCCTTATAAAACAGTTAAGCTTTCAACAATTCCTGGTAAGTAGTTTTCAATAATATATGTTAGAGGATTTGAACTTTTACAAGATAACCAATGACACTGCTCTATAAATAGATCAATTTATGATGTGGTGTTTTCTCCTCTTTCCAAATTCATAGTCATTAGCCAGTATCGTCATCTTTTTCCCTGAATAAAAGTAACTGTTTTTCCTAAACCAGAATACTGTAATTTGAGGAAAATCAGGATTCCTTAGAAAGTTAGAAACAAACCAAAAAAGGAACACTAGCTCATTTCTCCTCCATTATGCCATGTTTACAAAATTCCCTTGGCAAACCAGTAATAATGATCTAAGCAATTCTTGGAAATGTAAGAGTGAAGCACAAAGATGAGGTGAGGAAAATGACTACATAAAGAAAGTATTTTGTCATTCTAAACCAAAAGGGGGACAGAAGACAGGCCAGAGGGGTAAAATATATACATATCCAAAAGAGTCTAATTTGTTTCTAAGGAAATGCTTTCATCAGATCAACTTCTAGTGGAGAATAATAAAATCATAACAGTGTCACTACTATTTCTAATACTAATTTATTTGAAATGCTTGTTTTCCAGAACTTTTCACTGTAAGCTCCAACATGAAGGCACATAAGAGCAAGAATATGAAATAGTTAATGTTCATATAATCAAGAAGATAATAGGAATAGAAAAGTTAGGCTCAAACAGTGCCTGAATAAAATTATTTATATTAAACAAATATAGCAGATTCAATTTTTTAGTATGACAGTAACGTCTGAAATATGTAGCAAGTAACAACCTATGTGCAAAGCAAACAAGCAGGGTCAACAAAGTCGTCAGTCTAGGTAGCACTCAGGTCAAAATGTGAGATGGTTAAGGATACTTTAATTTTTAAGGAAGTTACAATAATTCGCCGTAACGATAGTAGCAATAAGAGTAACTGAATGAGTGAATTCTAACAAACAGTAATTCAAAGAGTAACAGCTCAGTCACAGAACCAAAACAGAACATTCATTCCCCAATTTACAGCAATGTATCCCTCCCATTTCATTTAGAGCTCCAAACACTCTTTCGACACATTCACATAGAGCTTTATAGTTATTTAATTGCAATATCAATATTAAAATCCTGTAAAAAAGTTTTTAACTCTGTAGCTTCTTTACAGCCCAAGCAAACTATTTAATAGGTATCTATCAGTTATAATAATCAAGCTTGGGATCCTACTTAATGAAGCCAGCTTTAAAAATTTTTAAGTACATGCTAAAGAAAACCTCATAGATATAAACTGGCTTATCTGTATCCCTGTGTACAGTATCTGGTGCCAAGTAGCTCCTCAATGATATTTCCTCTCATCAGTTAAAAGTTTCACAAATGAAAGAACTTGAACTACAGATGAGTAAGGTATTTTCTGAGATAGGGCAGTAAGTTTAAAAACCATTCTTTAATCACTCTATTTCAATTCTTACCTGAATTTCCAGGAAGTATTAGCTGTTTGACTATAGGAGGTCGCACCGGGGTTGAGGACGGAGAATTAAAACCGCTGCTATACGGGCTACTTGCATTTGGACTGTAAGGACTCGTGTAACTCATGGAGTTGAAAGGATTATTATATAAGTTCTGCCTCTTGAGAGCTGCATTAATGAGAAGGGGAAATCAAATTTAGTTAACTACAAAAAAGTTAAAATTTTATTACAAAGTTTTTCCTATTAGGAAGTTCATTAAGTAATGATCTACCTCAATACAGAAACATTCTTATAATAGTGGGGGAACATATATTAATAATTCCAACAAAGTATTTTCATTACCTTAAATTGTGTTATGCAAGTAAAAGAGTAGTCACAGTGAACAACAAAATAATATCATAGAAAGAATATCTCCTCAACAAATTATTAACCACTAAGTGAATTTACTTATATCTTCTTGGAAAGTTTACTCCAACTGAATCAACCCCAAATGGCCCTGAAAAATAAAATGAATGTAAAAGCATATTTGTACTTTATATTTTTCTATAACAAACTATATTGCTTTAAAAAAAATTATGAAAGCCTTGGCTGGTGTAGCTCAGTGGATTGAGCAGGGGCTGCGAACCAAAGCATTGCAGGTTCGATTCCCAGTCAGGGCACATGCCTGGGTTGCAGGCCACAGCCCCCAGCAACCGCATGTTGATGTCTCTGTCTCTCTCTCTCTCTCCCCCCCTCCCTTCCCTCTCTAAAAAGAAATAAAATAAAATCTTATAAAACAGTTTTAAAAAATTAAAATATAAAAACTACTTAATAATGAGCTTTTAAAATAACATTTTCAAAGCCTGATTTTTTTTTAAATGTGGCATTGTTTTTCCTTTTTTTTTTTTTTTAAATATTTTATTTATTTATTTTTAGAGAGGGAAGGTAGGGAGATAGAGAGAGAGAGAGAGAAACATCAATGTGTGGTTGCTGGGGGTTATGGCCTGCAACCCAGGAATGTACCCTGGCTGGGAATCGAACCTGGGACACTTTGGTTCCCAGCCCGCGCTCAATCCACTGAGCTATGCCAGCCAGGGCTCCCTTTTTTTTTTTTTTAAGATTTTATTTATTTATTTTTAGAGAGGGAAGGGAGGGAGATAGAGATAGAGGCAGAGAGATAGAGAGAAACATCAATGTGCGGTTGCTGGGGGTTATGGCCAGCAACCCAGGAATGTACCCTGGCTGGGAATCGAACCTGGGACACTTTGGTTCCCAGCCCGCGCTCAATCCACTGAGCTACGCCAGCCAGGGCTGTTTTTCCTTTTTTAAAAAAAAGATTTTATTTACTTATTTTTTAGAGAGGGGAAGGGAGGGAGAAAGAGAAGGAGAGAAACATCAATATGCGGATGCCTCTCACATGACCTCCCACTCCAGACCCGGCCTGCAACCCAGGCATATGCCCTGAATGGGAATCAAACCTGCGACCCTATGGTTCACAGATCGGCACTCAACCACTAAGCCACACCAGCCAGGCAAAACTTGAATTTTTGAAAAATAAAAAGCAACATTAACTATTTGGCTAGGTTAACATCAAAACATGTGAGAATTCACTCTCTTTTTTTTAAAGTCCCTCCACGCCACCATTTTCCGGCCTAAGAAGGATATTTCTGCCAACAAGAGAAAAAACTTAGTGCTATGCATATAAAATAGAAGTAGCATAAAAATATGGCAAGATATCAAGTGTAATTATATCCAAGAAAAATACTTAAAATAGTATTTCTTTCTTCTACCCTATTCTAAAATCCAGTTGTTTAGTATTTCTGACCATCAGCACAGCACTGTGTAGAAACAGAGACAAAGGTGACGCGTGCTTTTTCTCAAGAGGCTTATAGCCAAGGAGTGGGGGCAGACAGAAACAATAATTTCAAGACAAAATGAAAATTGGTATTATAATAAAGGTACAAAGGTTTGTGGAAATTATGAGGAAGGAGGAAGTTAACATAATAGAGAGAAGCTAGGTAAGTCTTTCTGGAAGGAGAGGCACTGCTGCAGTCTTGAGAGAATAAATAATAATTTAACCCATGGCTGAATGTGGGGAAAGTATGTGCTTTCGTCTGTGTTTTTAACATGAACAGAAACCACGTCTTGAAAATGCACAGTGTGTTCAGGGAGTGGGATGAGTGATTTGGAGAGGTAGAGCACACGGCGAGGGACAGAACAGGAACACCCAGCAGGCGCAGGTCACGGAGAGCCTTGAACACTGTGCTCAGGAGTCTGAACTCCATTCAATAGCAACAGTGATGCCATCAGTGATTCTGGAGCAAGAATGATATGATAGAATTACTTTAGGGAAAAAAATTAATGGAAATTTTGATGTTGAATAGGTTAGGCTGAAGTAGGTTGTATAGGTGACAAAATAAGAAATGATAGACATTAAAAATTGGAAAGGATTACTAAAGGAAAAAAATAAGATGACTCTGAAGTTACTGGTTTGAATACTGGCAGAACAGTACTTTTGGGAAAAACATATGTTTTCTGTTTTACTGGATAGTGCAGGAAGTCAGAGTAGTTCTATACATACTCACTACGAGAGAGCACACCACATTTTATTTGTATTCAGGGTGCAGGAAGTGGGATGATCTCAGAAGTATTAACCTGAGCAGAAATGGGGCTGCTAGCTTCTTCCTGTCTCTTTATTCCTCCATCTCCTTGGAAACTCATTCTCTTTTACTTGGTTATTTAATCACCAGCATTTCAAGTCATCAGCCCTTTTATCTTCTCACTTGGTATACCACGTTCTTTTCCCTGAGAAATTTCATTCATTTCCACAACATTAATTATTATCTATATGCCAAACACTCCTTTCATTATTTGTATCTTCAGTCCTACGTATTCCTGAGCTCCAGCTCCACATACGCTGCCCAGTCAGTCTCCCCTGTGGGTATGGCGAGTGTGCCCCAGGGCCAACACGTCCACATCCAAACTCAAATTTTCCCACTCGAATTCTCTTCCAAGGTCCCTGTTTCAAAATAACATTTATCCTGTCACACAGCCAGAAACCTAGAAATCACTGTTGATACTCTATTTTCCCTCATTTCCTCATATTTGGTTCATTCCTTTTTACTCCCACATCTTTTCATCTCCACTAGCTCCCTTTTGCCCCAACACACACCGCCCAGCTATCATCATCCATCGCCCTTAAGAGCATTCCACATTCCCTTTCAGCTCTCTCCACTCTACTCTCCATACTGTAGCTAAGCAAGACTTTATCAAAATGCAAATCTTGTCTCTTCCCACCCCTACACACCACACCCTTAAACTAAACCCTTTGATATCTTCCCTTTGCTTTTACAGTAAAGTCCAAAATCTCACAGAGTCTGGCTTCTACATCTTTCTTGCCTTATCTCACATTGCTTCCTCCCTTACTCTTCCCCGGCCACCTTGGCTTGCTCTAGTTCCTCATTGTATGTCTGCTCTCTCTCGGCCTCCCACAGGGCTTCTGCACATGCTGCTTTCTACCTGGAACACCCTAATACACTCTCACCTTTCTCCTTAGCCCATTACATTTTTCTGAATCTTTAGGATTCAGGTTAAACATCACTTCCTGAGGTAAAATTCCTATTTCTCAAAGCAATGTATACCATTCCTTAACTATACACTGACAGTTAAAATAATTATTTGTATTTCTATTTCCCCTACTAGATGATCAACTCCATGAATGGAGACAGTGTTTTTACTCATCATGTATCCCCCATCCTTTCCCCAAAGCCTCATACATTAACAGGCTCTCAATAAATATTAATTGAATATAAACAGGAATGAATAAGATTAATTTGAATACAGGTGATATTAAATACCATACGAATGGGTAAAATCATATAAAAAACAGAGAGAAGTGGGGCAAAAGAAGACACCTGGGTAACCCTAAACTTAACCAATGGCCAGATGGGTAGGAATAGGAGGGATGCAAACTTTAATGGGTGCAGTATTTTAGAATGGGATAATGAAAAAGTTCTGGAGATGGATGGTGGTGATGGTTGCACAGCAATGTGGGCGTACCTCACACCACTAAACTGTGTATTTAAAAATGGTTAGAGTAGACAATTCTACGTTTCGTAAATTTTACCACACATGTACACGCACACAAAGGGGGCAGAAGGAAGAATATTCAAAGACCACAGGAAAGACAACAGCAGGGAGGGTAGGAGAAGATAAAAGAGATAATGCACCCCCATAAAACGCAAGAGAAGGACATTGTAGGGACAAGTGGTAGAGCACTGCGGAGAGGCTGCATGTGATGGAGCAGAAACTGTTCTGCCAAGAAGCTTTCTTTGCCTTATCAAAAAAGTATGTTTAAAAAAATCTCTCCTGCAGCTCGGGAAAAGGGGGTTTAGGACTACAAAGTTCAAACTTGAAATAGTCAAATTATTTTTCCTTTAAATATAGATTATATTCATAGCTACAGCTCTATGGATACAGATATAGAGCTGCAGCTATGAATATAATGTGCATATATGGCTATAAAAAAACAGATTGAGTACTTGATTACATCTAATTTTGGTTCAACAGTAACAGCTTCTCTTATATACTCCTATTAACTTTAATACCCTTTATAATAAAATAAAAAGCCACTCAAATCACTATTTTTGAGGTGCAACAATTGGTTTTCTCCTCTAAGTTCCCATTTCTTGGGATGTTTTAAACCAGGAATTGGTGAACTATACACCTGTGAGCCAATCCAGCCCACCACCTGTTTCTGTAAATGAAGTTTTATTGGAACACTGCCACACCTGTTCATGTATGTGGTATCTATGGCTGTTCTGGTGCAATAGGGCAAAGGTGGGTAACTACATCAGGGACCTCATAATCCACAAAGCCTCAACTACTTACCATCTGGCCTTTACCAAAAAAGTTTGCCAACCCCCGTTTTATATGTTTATTTATCTATTTATTGTCTGCTTCCTCTAATAGAATGTAAGTTCTAGGAAATACAGGACTTTCTGATCTATTTTATTCATTGCCTCAGAAATAAGAACAATGACCACTAGCACATGGTAGGCTATGAACATATACTTTTGAATGATAAAAAATTTTAATTAAATTGTAAAATGTATTTACATTATTTCTAAGTACTGGAAAATTTTTCCTAAAAATATTTAAAATAAATGTCTAAGTAATATCATTTCACTGAAATGTTAGAAATTTTCCAGCTGTTTCTAATTGTGAAATACTAGCTTGTTTACTAGCCTGCCTACATATTTCTAAATATCTCTTATGAATGTAATTTAAATCAAGCTCCAGGATGTAATTCTAAAAACATTTGATAAGCAGACAAAAAACATTTTAAAAAGTACATAAAGGGTATTGCTTTTTACAAATGGATTCTCTACACAGGGGAAAAGACTTTAGTGTCCAAACTGGCTCAGAGGCTCTGTAATCATATCTTAGAAGTTATTTTCATATAATAACCATTACTCCCTACAACCAACCAACTGTGCTTCTGCCCATTTAACTGTTTAGTCTCCCCTTCGCCTCCCATGACCACTGTCAGCACATTATTTCGATGTAACACCAAAATAAGAGATACAAAGCAAAGAACCCCAAAACCTATTGAGCATTAGTAATCATGCACCAGTCGTTTACTACAAGAGTATTCCAGAGAACAGTAACATTCTCAAGAGACTGAGAGCAATTCCAAGAAAGAGTCAATAACACTTTTCCTGCATTTCTACCCTCACAGGCATGCTATATTAAATGCCATAAATAGTCACAGACACATTCTGCCAGCTTTGAGAATACTATAAACAAAAGAGTATAAAAGCAATTTAAATGTAAAATGCCAAGTAAAAAGCAGAAAAAAAAAAGCAAAACATAACAAGGAAAGGAAATGAATACATTTACTAAGCACCTACTATGAGTCTGAAAAACATGCTAGGTTCTTTCATAAACATTATCATTTAACCCTAATGACAACCTTACAAGGTTCTTTATTCTTTTTCTTAAATTTTATTTTAATCATTGTTCAAATACAGTTTTCTGTCCTTTACTCCCATCTCAGCCCACCTACTCATCCCTCCCCACCTCCCTCCCATTTCCACCCCCCCTAGTTTTTGTCCATGTGTCCTTTATACTTACTTGTTCCTGTATACCCTTCCCCTTTTCCCCTGCCTCTCCCCTTTGGTCACTGTCAGCCTGTTCAAGGTTCTTTATTCTTATGAGAAAACCTAATATGCAGTCACAAAGTAATTAAGTGCTAGAATGAGAACAAGGTCTTTGGGGTTCTCAACCTGTGCCTTTCTACCACATCAGAATCCCCACAAGGGTGGTGAGATAATTTTAGATAATAGTACACAAATATTTTTTAAATAGTTAATTTTAACTTGTATTAGGAAAAAACCATTATCACATAAAATTTATTACTTATTGAATATTATTCTTTAAAATGAGGCTAAATAAAAATGAGAATTGAAAAAAATGAAGTACAGAGCAGAACAAGGTTATGTGCATATGGCAAAAACTCATGACGGCATGCACAACAGAATTTGAAAATCATTACCAAGCAACGAACTGCCTTCCTAAAAACATCTTCAACATATATTTGTGTGTGTGTGTGTGTGTGTGTGTGTGTGTAGGGGGGTTAATTCAAGAAAGCAAAGAGATGAACTTCCAAGTAAAATTGTAGACATACCTGACATAGTTTGATCAAGTTTGTGGATAAGAGACTTTTTAGCACACTCAACATCAGGACTTGGGTAATCCAAAACTTGCCTGCACCAAACTAATGGGCTAACCGATTTCTGCATTGGTGTAAGTTTTTTCTTTGGTGATGAATATAGCCTAGAAGAAAAACAAAAATGAAAGGGTAACATTCATTATTAAGGACAAGGTTAAAAGATAGGGATCCTTTTGAATGCACTTAAATGGAGGAGGGGAGTAAAAAGAACAGAGTATGTTTTAAAATCACCCACATTTACTTTGTGCACTGGGAGAAAATGACACTGTTACCATCAATATGAATCCATATTACATGAACCCAAATGAGGCCAACTGTCCAATCCAAAAATGGGTATTTTTCTCTTTTACTCTTTACAAAAACTATGAGGAAACATCTGTCTTTAAAGCAGTTTACTCTATTGTCAATATTACTTAATTAACTCCATAATATAACCATATCACTTAGACTTGTCTAGCAGGCAGAATGGAAAAGATAAATATTTTGCTTTCTATTTCCAGTTCTCTTTCTACCACAAACCACACGAAAATCTACCATTAGCAATTCATTTCCTTTAGTTAAGCAGTACCCATACTGTAGCTCTTTTCAAACAATATTTTAAAGGAAAGCAACACTCCAGCTCCTTAATATGAATGGATTTATGAAATTACATCAATCAAAGGAAAGAAGGGACAGTTTATAAATAAATTCCTGGGTAAGGTATGTAAAAAGAAAAAGAGCAGAAGAGAAGGGTGGGGTGTACTTAAATTTTCTACTTCACAATTTTTCCTTAAATTAGTCCCTTTTATGTCAATTGGCATTAATTTATTTCAAATGTGACTCTATATGAAAAATGTGAAGTAACTTGAATTCTAACCACAGTGGTTTTTAACTTAAAGCACTTTTTATGTAGAACTAAATAAACAAAATTATGCTTTGATATATCTACATACTTAAATGTCTCAATAAAGCAAGAAGTTAATAACTTCACATTTTACATTAATCAAGTTAGGACAATAAAATGAAGTGTACTCTGGAATAAACATATCTCTACAGTACTGAGATTGACAAAAACTTTACAAAGGCAACAGGTATATTTACTATCTCTTTGCCCTTCTCCCCTCTCTGTAACTTAAGCCTGTCACTCATACCAATTATTTAACTCTGATCAAGATCATCAATACTAATCAGGGAAAATAATCATTCTCTAGTCAACAATCCATATTCATCTGAACAAAAATAATGAGACAGAATCCCGATTTATGAAATAATTTATTAACTCAAAATGGAAATGAAACCAATGGATTTCATTCTATTATTCCCAACTCAAATACTGCAAATGTCTCATCATAAATCACTGCCTCAGCATCCTGGCCTTCACTGTATAAGATCATACACTGATATTCTACGTTAGCAGTATTTAGCAAGTAAAGTCTACAGATGAATGACAAACATTCATAAAACCACTTTACGATATTATCCCTATTCTTAACTTCTCCTTGAACTAGCTGGTTTCACACAATTTACCCATGGGACTCACATGTACTTATTAGTATGTTCCTCTATTAGTTATAAAACTCATTTTAAAAAGTGCAAGCAACATGAGTAAGCCTCAAAAAACATGCTCAGTGAAAAGAAGCCAGACACAAAAAAACACATTTTATATGATCCCATTTACACAAATGTCTACAAAAGTGCATGGAGCAGATAGTAGGTTAGTTATTGCTTAGGAGTGAAGGTAGGAATGGGCATGAGGTTTCTTCTTAGGGTGATATAAATGTTCTAAAAATTACATAGTAATGATAATTGTGGTAAGTGTCTTGGCTATAAATGTACTAAATTCATTGAATTACACAATGACTTTTTGGTACACAGGTATGGGTAATAGTATGTAGATTATATCTTGTTAAAGCTACTTATAGAAAAGTTGTACAGTACTTTTAGCACCTCTAAAAAGACAGAAACTACTATAAACTAATTAAACCGAACATCAATAATTTAAAATCAATTAAACTAAAATACCATCATCTCTCCTATATCCCATAGTAGCTTTCCTGTTTTTGTCAATGGCACTATAATTCTTTCTGTTAAAAAAGTTAAAAACTTAAGAGTAATTTTGGATTCCTCCATCATTTTATTTCCTACCCTCACCAAAAAATTCTGAAAACAAGTCCTGCTGATCCTACCTACATGTATAAACTACCTCCTCCGTGCCCACACCCCCAATATTCCTAGTATTGTATTTACTCCCCTAACTAGCAATAGAGAATGCTCCTTCCTTCCATAAAGTTGGTGGCAACTCTTCCATTCCCAGAGCGATGAAAAGGCGAGACTGGTTCAATAATCCCTGGGATACATCAACTATCTTCTATCACTCTAGCCTCTCATTTCAGTGCCCTATCACTGCCCCCAAGTAAAGCTGGAGAGTTTTGGCCCATCTGGTATTGGCACAAAATTTTGTTTCAAAATTTGGTTGTGCTTTCAAAGTACTTCTAAACCTGCCAGAGGACACATGAGCCAGGTTGTAGCATGCAAGACCAAGGTGTTTCAGCCCCTGAATTTTAATGAGAAAATCCCAAATAAAAATATTTGCTATAAATATACATATCACTCTCCCTGCTTTTTTCTCACAAACACAAAAATTCTTCAAAATAAGCATTTTGGCCTTGGCCGGGTGGCTCAGTTGCTTGAAGCACCATTCCGGTACGGCGAAAGGATATGGGTTGGCTCCCTGGTCAGGCGTGTACGTGAGGTAACTGACAGATCTTTTCTCTCTCTCCCTACCCCACCCCTAAAATCAATAAACATATCCTCAAGTAAGGATTTTTAAAAAATAACCATTTTGCCTACTATAAACCTTTTTTTTCATCTGATACTTTTTAATTTCTTAAATAATAATATATGGTTTAATTAAGAGGAACTTATTTCTAATGGGCACAGCCAATTTATTGATGGCCAATGCAACTTGCAACAGGTTGAGATGTATCAAGTTTTTAACTTGCCAAAAAAACTTGAAACTTATTACTTCACTACCCTATTTCTGCTAAAATTAAGCCATAAAGGTCCAATAGGGAGTTGAGCCTCCACCCCTACCTGGCATCGAGGAGGCAAAAGGAGGCAATGGAGAGTGGGCTACCTCCTCTCCCTTTCCCCCACCCCCAGTGTGTCAGTGGGACCCAGTAGGGAGCCGATCTAAGATCTAACACCCCTGCCATCCTGAGGTGGCAGGAGGAGGTGTGAGCCACTGCTCCACCACTGAAGTGGTATCAGTAGTGCCTAGCAGGGAGCTGAACACACACCCATCCAGGCCCACACACTACACACAAATAAGGTGACTGAGTACTGAGAAAGAGATATAATTATGAGTGTCACAATGTAACACCCAGAATGTTCAGAATATGAAATGAAAATCACTCATTATACTGAGAATACAGTTAAACGAGAGACAAAGAGCAGAAACAATTGAGTCAAGCTGAAAACAGTAAAAATTAATGAATGCATGAAAGAATGAATATGGTAGACATAAATGCAACCATAGCAAAACAATCACCAGAGCGCTGGAGTTTAAAGTAAGGAGCATTATTAGAGACAAAGTGAAGCATATCAATAAATCAGGAAGATATAACAATTAAGTATAAAATACCTAATAACAGTAGTAAAATTGAAAGGAAAAAGAGACAATTCAGAATTTTGTCTGAAATTTTCAATAGCCCCCTCTCAACTGAAAAAAGAACTGGAGAATCAGTAAGCCTATAGAAGACTTGAACATCATCATCAATCAACTTTACTTAACCAACACTTATAGGGGACTCTAACCAAAGATAACAGAATATACGTTCTTTTTACGTGCAAGTGGGACACTCTTCAAGACATAACACCATCTAGACCATAAAATAGTTTTTCTGAATTTGTAAGAATTGGAATTCATTAATGTCTGTTCTCTGACCACTAAAATTTAATGGAAAGAAACCAACAACAAAAAGAAATTTCATAAATCCCAAATATTTGGAAACTAGACAACATTCTCATAAATAGCCATGGGTCAAGAAACATATCACAAGGGAAATCAGAAACTATCTTGACCTAAGAACAAAACTAACATACTGATAAATACCTGATGAGGCTAAGGAGGCACTCAGAGGAAAATTTGTAATTTTAAACACATATCAGGAAAGAAAAGAAGTCTCAAATCCACAATCTAAGCATTAAAAAATAAGAGCAAATTAAGCCCAAGACAGTAAGAAGGAAACTATAAATATTAGCAGAAATTAATGAAATAGAAAAACAATACAAGGAAAAAACCCACCAAAGTTTGCTTTTTGAAATGATCAAAAGATTAACAAATCTTTAGATTTACCTAAAAACATGAGAGAAAACATGAATTACCAAAATCAGAAATAATAATCAGAGTGAACACTACTACAAACACTACCAATATAAAAAAGATTTTATTACAAGGGAATAACACTATAAGGAAGTATTATGAACAACTTTATGCCAACAAAACACCAAAGTTAGATAGGTTAGATAAATTCCCAGAAAGATACAAGTTACCAAATGGAACTCAAAAATAAATAGAGAATCTGAAGATACTTATAAAAAGAAATTAAATTAGTAATTAAGAAATCTTCCTGGGGGGGGGAAGCCCAGGCCCATATGCCTTCACTTATTAATTTTATCAATACTAAGGAAAAAATAATGCCAATCCTACACAAATATGTTAAAAAAATAAATCTAATGGTTAAATATTGAATACTCTTCCTAAGACTGGGAATAACGTTAGGAATATACACTCTCATTCCTATTCAGTGCTGTACTGGAGTGTCTAGACAGTGCAATAAGGCAAGAAAAAAAATTAAAGGCATCCTTAATGGAAAGAAAGAAGTAAAACTGTCTTTATTCACAGAAAACATAATCCTGTATACAGAAAATCCTCTGTAGGAACCTGCCCCCCCCAAAAACAAATTCAAATAAATGTGTTTAGCAAAGTTACAGGATGTAAGAACAGGCAAAACAAATCCATTGTATTTCTATATATTATCGATGAAGAATTTGAATTTGAAATAAATACAGCAATTTCATTCAGAACGCTTATCAAAAAGAATAAAATAGGAATGGATTTAACAAATGAAGTACAAGAGTTGTACTCTGAAAATGATAAAACACTGCTGAGAAAAATTACAGACAACAAATAAATGGAGATGTACCATGTTCATAGATCTTGAAGACTCAGTTTTGTTAGGTTCTCAGTCCTTCCAAATTGATTTATCTACAGAATCAACATGATCTCCAAAAAAAAAAGAATATATATATATCTCAGCAGGCATTATATCTCAGCAGGCATATATCAGCTGATATATATATATATCAGCAGGCATTTTCATAGAAGTTGACATGGTAAGCCTAAACCCTATACAAAAATGTAAAGGGCAAAGAATGGCTAAAACAACGTTGAAGAAAAAAAAATCATTTTTTTAAATTAAAGAATTTCTGGTCTTGTTTTTTTCAGTCCATTCTATACACTGCAACCAAATTGGTTTTTAAAATACAAATCTGCCTTTGTAACACTCCCTTGCTGAAAATTCTGTGCCAGTTCCTTTTTTCCCTTAGGATAGAGTCTTAAAAAAAAAAAAAAAAAAAAAAAAAAGGCTCCCACAGCCCTTACACACAAGCAATGAAAAAACTGTTTCAGTACTTTTTTAAAAAAGCTTTATTTCACACCCCTTTTCACCAACCAGATCTAAATAGCAGCCATATGGTCCTAATTTGATTCCAGGAAAGAGCTTTTACTTCAGGGTCATTTGTACATGCTGTTCCCTTTGCCTGAAACAAATTAAATTCTACCTCTTGCCTACCTCGTCCTCCCCGTCCAACTTCAGCCAGCCCATTTCTACTTCTGACTGAGTCTTACATGTCACTTATTCAGGAAACCTTCCTTGAACATCTTTGCGGTCACTTAGATATGCCCTATCAAAAAGGAGATTCCATCTCCCTCATTTCAATTTAAGAGACTTAGTTTATACTTTCATATTTCTGTGTGAATTTTTTGCATGGGTATTTATAAGTAGAAAAGAGACATTTAAATGTGTTAGAGGTGATAAAAACGCTACAATATGGATGAATCTCAAAAACATTATGCTAAGTAAAAGAAACCAGCCACAAAAGACCACACACACTGAGTAAATCCACTTGTATGGAACGTCTAGAACAGGCACACCTATGAGACAGAAAGTACAACAGATTAGTGGTTGCCTAAGGATGGGAGAGAGGGTGGAGAAGAGGGATGGGAACTGACTGCCAAAGGGTACAACGTTTCTTTTGGAGATGTTGAGAATATTCTAAAACAGGATTATGGTGATGGTTGTACTATTCTATAAATGTAATAAAAATCACTGAGTACTAAAAATCTCAGTGTACTTTAAACAGGTGAATTTTTTGATATGTATTTATATTTCAATAAAGCGATTTAAATTAGCTTTTCAGGATACCACTTTTCATCTCAGAACAGCAATTTTCAATCCTTATCATCTCACTGCACATGTAAACTAATTACTAAAATTCTGTGGTACACACAAAATATTTTTTTTTGCCAATCTGACCAAAGAAAAAAAGGTATAATTTTGATTCATTCACACTGGATGGCTATTGTGGTGTTGGCTGTTGTCTTTTTTTTACTTGACAATCTAAGGGAAAAGAGGTCAGTGCCTCCGACTAAACAGACAGATAATGCAGGTTTTAAAAATTCCTGTGGCACACTGGTTGAAAATCACTGCCTTGGAATCATCACTACAAAGAAATTCAGTACCATTAAATGTAACTTATGTATTGTTAAATACTTAGACAACTAGTAGAAATGTAATTAAGAACATGAATGTTATAAAACTTATAATAAAAATCATATTTTGACCCACAAGTCACATACTTATATTGTATACTGGTGATAAAAACAACTAAGAATATTAACTTCATTATTTTTTTTAAAGTATAACAATGTATAATGATACAGAAATGTATAAACGTATGGTGTGATAATAACCTCTTTCCTCCTACCAACTCTACCCTCTGAAGTTACAGTTTGGAGTACGTCTCTGCTGACTTCTCTATGCATACACACATAGTAGATGCAATTCAATAATGGAGATGTGAAAGGAGACTTCAGTTACTTTGGTGAATTTAGGGTAACCATAGCAATCACTTTTCATATTGTAGTCAACTGAAGCTAAGGACAACAAAAAATATAAGTTTTCTTATGGTAAATATAAAAGTTATATTAAAAATTTTATTGAAATAAATTTCTTTAGATTGGTGTACAATTTTTTATGGGTAAAGTAAAATCAGATTTTAATACCTCAAAATCACCCTTCTCTATTTACTGAGTAGGCATATTCAAGGCCAAAGAACAGAGCCTCTGCCTCATAAAGTTCGACATGTAATCCCTGCCATTTAGAGATGATCAAATGCACCTGGATGAACACTGAATAAACTGCAATGATTATAATGTTTAAAAATACATATGAAGAAAGATAAAACCTACCAAAGTAAGATCAATGTGGCCTTTTTGAGATTGTAATTTTGTTTCCATTTTTATAACTATGTTTTTTAAACACTTTCATTAATAGAGTATCTCTGGTTTTACCCACAATTAAATATAATTTAATAATTCTAAACTATTAAGATACATTGCTTAATAATGATTTAACAAGTTTTCTCAGCCAATGTGGCAGTAATAATAATAAATGTTATTATTATTTATATTTTAACAAGTGCTTATTAAATGCCAGACATGGTTTCAGTATTTTAAATATACTAACTCTTTCAACCTTCACAACAAATCAACCTATGAGAGAGGTACTATTACAATGTACTATTTACAGATGAGGTCACTGAGACACAGTGAGATAAATGTCTTGTCCAAGGTAGTATAGCTGCTAAAAGGCAAAAAAAGAATTGCTGCAGAACCTGTGCTCTTAACTATTACTGCCTAATGCCATTTTTAAAGAGAATGCAAAAGATCCTTGAGTTAAAGACTTCAATATAAGTAACCATTCTAATAGCCTCCTGCTATTCCCTGCTCTCCTTTCCTAAGCCGTACCAACCGTAGAATGTAAGTTACAATCAATCCCATTACTCTAACACAAAAATCACAATTCAATTGAAGAAAAATATCTTAGGTATATATATATATATATATATATATATATATATAATGTGTGTATGTATACATAAAGTCTTTTTGATGGATCATAATGGCATTTATTACTGTATTTGGCCCACTAGCTGACTTAAAGGCATGTAATGCTGTATTTATATGAAGAAATATAAAATACCCTTCTGGTTTTTAGGGGACTATCATCAGTGTTACCAATAATAACAGCAACTATTAGTAAGGCAAACTCATTTGTTGAGTCTTAGAGCATAACAGTTTACAAGCACTGAAGCAGCATCAGCTGCAGGGTAGGATAGACACAGAAACAGCAGGTGTGACGGCAGAACACAACATGGTAAACCGAAAAGCAAGGCAGAGAAAGCAGAGCAGACAGAAGAAAAGCTATGAAGTACTTAACGAAACCCAAACTTTTAGACAATGACACTCTATGCTTTCATTTTCGTATCATGACTCTCTTGATTCTCATTCCAGTATGGCATAGGTTTTTTAATTTTAAGAAAATCAAAACAATTTTGATATTCCCTGAGATGTCACAGAACTGCGGGTGAAAAGTACTTCTTTAAAAAGACAAACTTCTAGCGTTGAGGCCTAGCCATATACTGCTGGCAAACAATAGTTATGGTGAGACCAAATGAAAAGGGCAACAATCAGAAACTGAGTTGCTTCTTTTTTGAGAAGAGACCCAGGAAGACTGCTAGTCTCAAACTACACCAGACTCTGCAATTGGTTGTGGTATCCGCAATGCAAGAGACAGTGTTTATGTATATTAAGTAATACATATCTTTCGAGCCATAATCACGTACAAAGATAGCAACCACTACTGATAGCAGAATTTTTTAGTCAATGCAAAACATACATGGGTATACGCATATTCAACAAATATACACACAGATATGTTACATATGTAAAGACGTGTGTGTGTAATCCACACTGATTATTTTACAGCTTGTTAATAGCTAACTCCTTTATCTCAGAAATGCATTAAACAGGATCTTATTCTGTAGAAGCCATGGTTAAAAGTCGTAACTTTTGCCCTGGCTGGTGTAGCTCAGTGGATTGAGCACGGGCTGTGAACCAGGCATTGCAGGTTCGATTCCCAGTCAGGGCACATGCCTGGGTTGCAGGCCACGGCCCCCAGCAACTGCACATTGATGTTTCTCTCTCTCTCTCTTTCTCCTTCCCTTCCCTCTCTAAAAATAAATAAATAAAATCTTAAAAAAAAAAAAAAAGAGTCGTAACTTTTAGTATATAACATATCCTTCAAATCCCAGATAATAATAATGCATACTATAATGACTTGTCAACTAGTTAGTTTTTAAAAATTGATATATATTTTTAATTGTTGAGAAGGTTTCTGCAAAAGTATTATCCAAGAAGATATGAGCATAAAGTTAGAATCCACAAAACATTGGTAACAGAGGTTTATTAATACAATCTTTTATCCACTATGTGAAAATATGGACCAAATAATAGGAGGAAATCTAAATACATACACTTAGATACAAATATATTTAAACATATATATTTAAATGTAAGTATTTAACTTCAACAATAGGTTAGCCCAGAACATTAGGTAACTAAAGTGTTAAAGATAATCTGGCATTTTTAAAAAGATTTTGTTTATTTATTTTTAGACAGGGGAAGGGAGGGAGGAAGAGAGGGAGAGAAACATCAATGTGTGGTCGCCTCTCACATGCCCCCTACTGGTGACCTCGCCAGCAACCCAGGCATGTGCCCTGACTGGGAATTGAACTACCATCCTTTTGGTTCACAGGCCTGCGCTCAACCACTGAGCCACACCAGCCAGGACAACAAATGAAAATTCTTATGCCAACCTGGACTGTTTTCTCTGTCCACATATTCAATCAAAACATCTTACCAATTCATGAGTGCCCTTCAAATTTATCCCTTCCTTTTCATTTCCACTCCACTCCAGTGTAGAATCTCATCGCATCCAATAATAAGCTCAACCAGTTTCCCTGTACTAGACGTTTCATCCTTCTAATTTATTTTCTACCCTCTATCACTTAGTTCTCTAAAACACAGATCAGTATAACTTTGTCTCACAGCTCAAAAACTCTTCCATTGAATATAGCCCCAGCTTAATTTTCATGAACCTGTGCCATCTGATCCAGAAAGACATCCTCTGATCTTCCCTCCCAAGTACTCCAGTACAAAACCCTTTGTCCAGCCAAAATGGTGAAATAAATGTTCACTTTATGCATCATGGCCAGTTTAACCACAGATGTCTTTGTTCATAGTAGTTTTTACTTGGGGGGCAGTGGGAGAAATTCCTTTACATTTTACTTGTCTAAAGCAAGTCTTACTTCAAGACCAATTCAAGACTTACCTTTTCTACAAGGTTTTCTACCAGTAAATGCTATGGTTATGACTACTCATTACCATGTTAATATAGTGCTCTACTTACAGTATTGGGTTGGCCAAAAAGTTCACTTAGTTTTTTTCTGTAGAATGGCTCTGATAGGAAGTGTCTTTAACCTTTCAAAACAATTTTGTTAGATTGTATTGTGATGGCTGTCATATCAGTGTGCATTTTTTAAAAACTTATCAAAATTGGTGAATTTTTGTGCAGCCATCTTAGCATTGAAGATAGAAGAAAATAATGCAACATTTTCAACATACTATGCTTTATTATTTCAAGAAAGGTAAAAACACAAGTGAAATGCATAAAAAAGATTTATGTAGTATCTAGAGAAGGTGCTGAGAATGATCAAATGTGTCAAAAGTGGCTTGCCAAGTTTCTTGGTATTACTGATATTTTGGCCAAATAATTCTTTGCTGTGGGGCTGTCTTATGCATTGGAAGATGTTGAGCAGAACCTTTGGCTTCTACCCACTAGAAGCCAATAGAGGGAGATAGCTGACATACTCAAAAAGTTTGTCTTTTATTTTACGGAAACAATAACAACAACAATGACGACAACAACAATGTAACAGACTTTTTGGCCAACCCATTAGGTATTTAATAAATGTTTGTTAAAACATTACTCCTAGGGTGACCATTCTTCCCAGTTTGCCCAGAAGGCCTAATTTAATCCTGTTGTTTTTCCTATTTGTTTTCCTATTGTTTTTCCTAAAACTACTTCAATTTTTCCTAATTTTCAAAACATTACTATTTTATGACTTAGAAATATATATGGAGCAAAATTACTTGAATATGATATTTATTCCTTCAATACAGCACTAAGTAATTCTCATTAAGTTTGACAACCACACTATAAGCATGTTTTAAGGCAATAGTTGGGGTGATTTAGCCCCAGGAAACATCTAGCAATGTATGGAGACATTTTTGTTAGGCCAGGGATATGGCTAGACATCCTACAATGGATAGGACAGCCCCCATGACAAATAATTATCTGGCCCAAAATGTCAATATCTTCATCTAAAAAAGTTAGTAAGATCAAAGTAATATTTCTAAAATGTGAATGTTTTCTAAGAGGAACTAAACAAATCTTATCTTTATCATTTAGCTTGATATGATGTTTTCACACAATCAATTATAAGCCGTTGGAATGGAGTGGAAAGAATATCACTATGGACTCAATACTTTGATTTGAATTCCAGTTTTGCCATGTGCTTCAGGGCACAAAAGGTTCATAAAGCTCAGGAACTCAATTTTCTAGCCCATACAGGTAACTGCCTTCTGTTCCCAACTACATACCCTACATACTATTCCCACACTAACCTTTCCAAAACATCGTTTTGTTAAGAATATCGGAACACTCAAAAAAATCTCCTGGATTTCACAGGCCATCCACAGTATGGTTTCCAAAGCAATGATGCAACTTTATTTCTCACTTGTTCCCCAGCAAACTTCACTTAAATATCTTCACAGTCTTTCTTTTTACCCTACTCAAATTCAGCTTTTCCTAAACTTTTTGATTCTGACAGAAGAGCAAGAAATACCCTTCCATCCGTACCTAAATCTTTAGTCCCAACTCTCACATTCAAGCCATATATCTATGACCTCTCATTGTTGGTTTCAAAGAGAACTGAATTCTGTGTTCATTCTGTCTCCAATCTAAACTTGAGGAAGCTTCAAGGCTTAGTATCAATCTCTACTCAGCCATTTAAACAAATATATATGTAGCAGCAACCACTGGCCAGACATGGTGCTAGACAGGAATTCAGAGATGCATTCAGGCAAAACTAGATGATTATACCTCACATAGCGCTGGTCGTTAGCTTCTTCATAGGCTGCCAAGGAGTACTACCATCAAGACCTACAGTACCTGCTCATCAAGTTCCAAGCCTCTAGATTCATGTTTCTAGGATTCATAAGGTATTTTTTTGTTGTTGTTGGGGGAAGGGAGGGAGAGGGAGGAGAGAAACATTGATGTGAAAGAGAAACAGCAATCAGAAGCCTCTTGTACACTCCCCGACCAGGGATGGATTATTCAACCTAAGCATATGCCCTGACCAAGAATCAAACTTGCAACCCTTCCACCTATGAGATAACATTCCAAACCAACTGAGCTACACTGGCCAGGGCAGATTCATAAGATTTTTAACATTTTGTTTCTTAACCCTCTCCAGATCAGCCCTAGCTAGGAACAACCAATGGCAAATAAAAATTTCACTATGACAAATCATGGCAAGACCCATTATCTCCCTCTTAGAGGGGCAAATAGTGGGTCTGCTCACAAGATAATCACATCCTAAAATTACTAAATTACAGTATTCTTTTTATGTCTACTAAATAGTTATTAAGACAAACAATCTGAGCTCATTATAACAATAAACTACAGTACTAATTAGGCATGAAATGCATATTTAAAAACTGCTTCACTAACTGGAGAGCATTTATTAAATTCCATTCTTCAAGCTTATCAGACTCACGGGTCACTTACAGACTCGGCCTGGCCAACCCCTGCTTCTTATTCACACCTTTCAAACAAAACAACCGTAGTTGTGTGCTTTTTTTTACTATCTCAAGGGAGTTAAGAAGCTTCTGAACAAAGTAATGGGGAGGGGCTTCCTTATAGTAAACTATAGAAGTGGGATAGTTTAAGTCATCTCATGAATTCTAAACCTCTTAATTTTTAACTAGATGCTACCTTATCTTTCCAAATATTTTCAAATTTCATGTCAGATATTATGATATTGCCTTATCTTGCTTCTATTATACAATCACTTTTTCTTCTCTTCCCTATAGCTCTTTAACATCCTTAAGAAACTTCCATTTTTTTTCCAGAATTTGAGCCTTTTCCCAGATCAAAGCAACTCTATGGTTTGCATTTTTTGAACCACACCTAGTTGAAAGATCTAGTTTAAAAGACTTCCTTTTAAATAAGCTAGTTTGTTCCAAAAGATGTCCATTTCCTCCATAATTTAGATTTCCAAATGAAAGATCCCAGAGGATGTGATTCTGAATAAATGGAACTGGCAAAATAAGAATTTATATTACTGAAAGTCTTAAAATCTACATGCTTTTATAAGTTCATTACTATAATAAAATCCATTAGTGTAACTCAATTAATTTGAATTAAGACACCACTTAATTCTATTAATTACCTCCTTTTACAAAATTAAACTAATTTAGAGTATAGGTATATTCCTGGCAGAGGGGCGCAAGCGGGGCAAGGAGGCAGGATCTGGGTGCGTGGAGGGAGAAGGGAAGAAGCCCTTTCGAGGCACCAGGGCATCAGCAACAGTTTCCCTGGGTAGTCTGGAATACGCAGTTGCACACAGGGTAGCCTCCAAAGATGGGACTGAGGAGAGGTGCCACATCAGTGACCCAGAAGACTCATAGGATGTGAGCTACACAGCTTTGAAGCTCCTTATTTGACATTCCTGGAAAATAAAGAAGTTTTAGGGTTCTGCCTGCAAAAATGAGCTACATACTTTATTTAGGTAAATGTGATAAACTCATTAATATTTACACTTGTGGAATTTCATTTTTAAAATACAAAGTTAAAAATGAATGATAGATCATAAGATCACATACACTAGCTGACTTGAGAGCCAGTTCTACCAAAAACCCATGTCTAAATTTGTTCACCTTACTACCACTAAAGTAGCAAGGAAAACATCAACAGTTTTTTAATGTCTCATATTATAGTAAGATCCCCGTCTATCTGAACACAGGGGAACAAAACTGACTGGAACCTTATCAACAGAATATTTTAAACAACAAAAGTAATTTGTGTTCACAACAGAAAATTTAGAAGTCACCAAAAATATGAAGAAGTTTAAAACAAGGTACATCTACTATCCTACCAAAGAGAGACATCACTATTTTGATTAATTTTAAAACTGATTTTTAACATCAGACACTGTATCTACACAGTATTTTCTTTCTTAATTCATCATGGGAGAGTACATATTCAATACCGCCACTATGTTGAATATGTGTGAGGTTCCTCAACTGTAACTGGCAGAAGGGTAATGTAAATCATACAAGAAACTTGGTCTCATTACAATTTCATCTCATTTCAACCTAACAGCATTGATAATCAGATTGATTAAATTTAATGTAATGTAACTAAACCTTACTACACACAAGATACTGTGAGCCTGTTTAGAAACATAAAAATGAGTATGATACTGTCCCTCTGCTTAAATTGCTCACAATCTACACAGACCAAAGTACAAGGTTGTCGTGTTATAGAACTCTAAAAAAGGATATATAAACAGTGACAGGTAACACTGAAGAGGAAGTAAACCAAGTGGGGAATTTAGAATTTCACAAAAGACAGAAAAAAAGGTGCTTTATGCAGAAGGAATATAAAAAGCTAACAGACTATGAATATTCATGAAGTTCTCTGGCAACAGCAAATAAATCTAAGAAAAAGGTGAATTGGGAAAGAACTGACTGCTAAGGACCTTAAATATCTTGCTAACTCATTTTTATTGTCTAGACATAAAAATGACTTTTTCAAACCTATCCTCAAGAGAAACAGAATCTGCCATTACTGAGGATATTCAGAGAAACGTGCCAGAGATTTAGAAGAAAAACATCCATGATGCTTCCATTGCTCAAGATTCCTGCCACATTTGAGTTGAGCACTTTGTCTCCCAAATAGATTACAATATCTGAATCACAGAAAGAAGTAAAAAGAACACTTAGAAGTAACCTAATTCAACTTTTTATCTCTTTGTAATATCCCTTGCCGTAGGACCTGTCGGCAGTCTTCACTGCTAACAGTTACTTACAAGAAATATTAAAGGCAGTCCATACCATCTAGGAACAGTTCTATTGGAAAATTCTTTCTTACATTAAATAAAAACTTGTCTGCCTCTAATTCATACCTATTGTTCTAGTAATAATTTCCAGTTGTATAGAATTAGTCTAATGTTATTTTACCAGCCATGTGGCCCCTTCTTTGTCTAACTTCCATTTTTTAATAACTCAAAAAATCTTCATTATGATGTTTTTCAGTGTTCCCAACACGGTGCTATTCACACATAGAGGCTCTAAATATTTGTTCCATTAGTGAAAAAACAATGAAAGCCACGTTAGAATCACTGGAAAACCACTGCTAAGAAGGGCATAAAACTCTCATCTAGATGTAACTTCTGATTCCCTTAAAATTTTTAACCCACCCCGTTATTTTAAAGTAACATCTCTTTGGTACAAGAATGCTCCTTGGCACAAGAAAAAAACCCTTCAAGATATTAAACAGTGAATGACTGCTAACTGTTCATAAGTCATAATAATTACATAAACTAAACTGCTTTATTAACTTAGGCTTATCATATTAAACTGCAGGGAAATTTTCCCAATGGCCCCTACAAAAAGCATACATGAAACAAAGAGGTCACCCCAGCTGGTGTGGCTCAGTGGATTGGGTGCTAGCCTGTGAACCAGAGGGTTGCTGGTTCGATTCCCAGTCAGGGCACATGCCTGGGTTGAGGGCCGGGTCCCCAGTTGGGTGTGTGTGAGGGGCAGTCAATTGATGTGTCCCCAGTTGGGTGTGTGTGAGGGGCAGTCAATTGATGTATCTCATATATTGATGTTTTCTTCCCTCTCTTTCTCCCTCCCTACCCCCTCTCTAAAAACAAATAAATAAATAAAATCTTAAACAAACAAAGAGATCATGTAATAAAGTCTACTCTTAGTGGAGCAAAGAGCTACAAATAAAAAAAAACACAGTAAATAAAAATCACATACCTATCTATTTTTAAGTTGGGGACATTTATCAATAAAATTTACTAATGATAAATCAGTCTGAGTTTAAAGTGACTTCATAAACTTAAGGGAAAATTGATTCAAATTAAAGTGGATTTAGCTCTGGCTGGCGTAGCTCAGTGGACTGAGCACAGGCTGCGAACTAAAGCATTGCAGGTTCGATTCCCAGTCAGGGTACATGCCTGGGTTGCAGGCCAGAGCCCCCAGCAACTGCACATTGATGTTTCTCTCTCTCTCCCTCCCTTCTATCTCTAAAAATAAATAAATAAAAATCTCAAAAAAAAAATTAAGTGGATTTAACAGGATATGAGAAACTTATGAAATCTCTAATCAAAATGTTTAAGAAATAATTACCTGCCCCGGCCAGCTTGGATATTAAACATCTTAAAAACAAAAGGCATGACCATCTGATCTCAATCCATTTCTAACTTTGTTTTCTATAATTCTGTGTTCTGCAAAAGTTTCTAGGGACCCTGTAAAGAACCTGACAACTCGTATCAATTTCCCCTAGTATCTCTGTTCTAAATCTGTTGTCTCCACTACAGATATAGTGGCTATCAACAATAATGGATCTCTGAAAGGTAAGAAATAAGAAAAAGGGAAAAAATAATAAAGCCACGAAGTTCTGGATACTAAGACTAATTTTAACTAACACTAATTAGGTAATACAATCTGTAGAGATACATAAGGAATATTAAAAGTCTCATCTACAACAGTACAACAGAGTAGATAAATAATCTAAAACTCATTTAGAAAGTATTTCACACATATACCTCCTTTTTTCCCCACAAGTAAATTCCTTTCTGATTAGCACAATTCACAAAAGGAATGGAAAAAACAACAGGCTTGAAGACATGGAGAAGTCACTTCCTAACCCTGCCTCTCAACAATGAATATTTTTAAATAGCAATGTAGAGGTTTTAATGTATTGTATCACTTGTTCATTCTTTTCTATGTGGTTTGAGAAAGTCTAATTAAAAAGTATATAAAAGATCCTTTCTTTAAGACTCAGGACTCTTCCCCACTAAAGGTATACCTGTTTTAGATAAATGCAATGAAGAAACTGTCAATTTCTGAAAGATTAAGACTAAAATTACATTGTTTTACAAAAATGTGGGAGTCTAAGACTGCAAGTACATGGGTCAAAATACAGAGAAGGTTAAGTTATTGTAAATATTAAAACAAGTGCAGACCCTGAGAAGATTCAGTTGGTTAGAACTCTGAGAAGGAATTTATCTGCTACAGTTTCCTCCCTATAGTCAACTGAGAACCCAAATTTTATGAATAATAAGAGTCTAGCAGCCATTTGCTGACAGGGGCTCCCCACATTCTCTGTGTTAAGTGGAACTGCTTCAGAACGAACTCTGGGCTTCCTGCACTCTGTGCAGCATGCTCCCCGCCACCTGAGTCAACCACCACAGGGAAGTCCTGCTTTCTTTTTTCAACCAATGGACTGACAGCTGTCCTGTCCAATCAGAACTACACAAATTCATCTATACCAACCAATAAGAACTGTACAATTTGGAAATCTCACTTACATTAAATGGATCAAAATGGGAACCACATGCGGGTGGGTGTGTGGAAGAGAGAATTCTCTATAAAAGGTAACCCCTCCTTTGTCTTGGTGGAGCAAAATATAGGTTGCTACCTGAATCTGTCTCTTCTAGAGTACAGCTCTTTTTGCTCAAAAAATGTTTTTTTTTACTTATTATAACAGTCTAAAATTAATTTTGGTTTACGCAAGGATGGTATTACAGTAGTTGATTACAGATCAACAGGCCAAGAGAGGATAAAAATAATATTACTTACCTAATACAAATTCCAATTCTAGTACAAAGAAAAGATGCTAACAGTGATACGGGACAACTTCAAGTATTTAGACATATGCTGAAAACTTCACCCTGCACATAGCAGAACACATGGGACATTCTTGATTTACCTCAACAATTTTAATATCTCAAAAGGTTGAGAAAGAAATGAGAAGAACTAGACCTGTTTTGACGATCACCAACAAATTAACTAAGGAAATGAAAATGACCAGCCCTGGCTGGTGTAGCTCAGTAGACTGAGCTCAGAGCTGTGAACCAAAGCTTTACTAGTTTGATTCCCAATCAGGGCACATGCCTGGGTTGTGGGCCAGGTCCCCAGTGGTGGGTGGGGGGGTGAGAGAGTCAACCATACATCGATGTTTCTCTGCCTCTCTTTCTCCTTCCCTTCCCCCATCTCTAAAATCTTAAAAAAGAAAATAATCAAAGTACTAGAAGAAAATGCTATTTTGTCTTGAGTTTATAGCAGACTAGAAAGAAAATCCTAACCAGATGTGCAAACCAAGTTTCAGAATATCTGATCTAAAAACATTCAGAGAACATTTCATATTAAATAATTATTTTTAGTTGGGGAGTGTGAAACTGGTACTGTAATTGCATTTAAAAAGTCCTTATATTCTATTACAATATTCAGTATTTAAATGATACGATGTTTGGGATGGAACTTACTTCAAAATATTCCAGAAGGGTGATGTTTGAATGGTATGGATGCAACAAGAATGGCATGAGTTGGTTAAGTGTTGAAGATGAGTGATTAGTTAAATGGAGGTTCATTTACTGTTCACTCTACTTTTGTATATATTTGAAATTTTCCAAAATGAATAGTTTTAAGTTCAATGCCAAATTTGGTGAGTCTAGGACTAAAATAATAAAACAGTGATGATAATGATGAAAACTAACACTTATACATTTAATTTGTAACAAGAACAATTTTAAATACTTTACATATAATACACTTAATTCTATATGGTCAGTACAATAATGATCTCTATAGTCACGCACTGCATGACAAGACATTGAGAATCACATGTAACAGGACAGTCCCATAAGATTAAAATGGGGCTGAAAATTCCTATGGCCTAGTGAGGTTGTTGACATTATAATATCTTAGGGCCAAGTATTATATAAGCACTTACTATTGTGTTACAATCACCTACAGTGGTCAGAAGAAGTAGCATGCTATAGTCTAGCAGCTGTAGGTGAACAGAATTTGTCGCCCCCAAATATGTTTCTATCGTAAGAATTCTTTTAGGCTGTTTATTTTTAAGAAACAGCAAATATGAGAGAAGCTCTGAAAACTAAGAGAGGATAACCTTTTGTAAAACATTTACATTTGTAAGGGGAATCTCCATTGGTCAGGTGTCTCCCTCAGTGTACCAGGAAGAAGAGGATGACCTTATCTCTAGAAACTCGTATCAGTGTAGACGGCAGTGACTTAAATCTGCCTAAACTAACTACCTTACCCTGATTTACTGAGCTTTTTCCAGTGAGCTCCCATAACTGACTTCCCTCACCCGCAACTTCTGTTGTTTTGAGCTGAAGATGGTACTAAAGATGGTGGCTCAAGCCCATTTAGGTGAGTTACTCACTTTTCCTAGGTCTCTCCCATGTGTACATGAGGTATACATGTTATTAAACTTTTGTCTGTTTTTTCCTCTCTTAATTGTCTTTTATTATAGGAATGTCTTAGCCGAGAGACTCCTGAAGGGAAGAGGAAAAATTATTTTTCCTCCCTACAGAGCCACAGGCTATATTGTGCAGTAGGCTATACCATCTGGGTTTCTGTCAGGACACAACAAGGAAATCTCTGAAAGTATCCCTTTCAGTATTTCGAGATAATGAAGAGGTTCAAGCACAGAGATTAAGTGGTTTACCCAAGGTCACATGGCTAATGAGGGTGGGAGCAGGAATTCCAACTCAGGTTATCTAGTTCTTAGAGTCCCGGCTCTTGGCTACTATGTTATCTGACTCCCAGAAGCTCTGAAGTCCAAGTTAGAACAAGAATAATGAGTACAAAAAGGGATCCTTATGTAAAGAAATTTTTAAAAATGTACATAGGCCTCAGGCTGTTAAAGGACAAATGACCAAAAGACAGAATGATCAGGAGGGGAGAGCATATAATAACCAAAAACGAATAACAGTATAAATCTACTGAAAATAACATTAAAAAAATAAGATAATTAAAATTAGGTAAAGGTTAACAAATTTTAAATATACATCCTAGCTCAGCCGTATACATTCAAACCTCAGCTCTGGAATGTCTCCCGTCTTGAACAATTTGGTTCTCGACCAAACTATTCATGAAAAAAATTGTCAAAACTTCAGTTCTCAACCCAACAATCCTGTCATACTGATACTGGTATGATCGATCACACATCTCCCAGGTGACAAAGGAGAGAATGAGCAAGCAGGAGTCAGTTCACTGCCAAACTTCACGTTGTTAACATCTTGGGCAATTGTGCTATGAACATTGTTGTGGGGTTTTTTTTTTTGCGTTTGTTGCTGCTTATTATTATTAAATGCATATAGTAAGCCACCATGGATCCTAAGAAGGTTAGTGATAATAGCAAAGTGAAAGGAAAGTTGTAAGAACAACAATAGAGCTTAAAAAAGAAATAATTGCAAAGTATGACAGAGGTGTTTACATATTTGATCTGACTACTGAATAAGGCATGGCGAAATCCACGATGAGCATAATTTTAGAACAGAAAGAGGCCATCAGGAGTGTTGATGTTGCTAAAGGTGTGAAACTGCTCATGAAACAGGATCACAGGCAACTGAAGAGGCAGAAAACTTGTTGCTGATTTGGATAAAAGAAAAGCGGTTAGCTGGTGATACCACTTTGGAGGCAATGATATGAGAAAAAGCGAAGATGCTGCATGCTGACCTCCTGAAAGACACCCTGGGACGGGTGTAGAAAGTGATTTGTTTAAGGCTGGTAGGGGGTGGTTTGATAACGTTAAGAAAAGGAGTGGGATTCATAGTGTTGCGAGGCACAGGGAGGCTGCCAATTCTAACAAAGTAGGTGCTGATAATTTTGTGACAAAATTTCAATAATACACAGAGGCCGAGGGATGTGTTCCCCAACAAGAGTTCAATTGTGATGAGACAGGCCTCTTCTGCAGGAAAATGACAAAGAGAACCTACATCACACAGAAGTCATTTCCAGGACACAAACCAATGAAGGACACACTGACATTATTGTTGTGTAGAAATGTGAATGGGGACTCAAAATTGAAGCCTCTATTGGTCTACCATTCTGAAAACTCGTGAGTTTTCAAGCAAAATAATGTCATGAAAAACAAGCTGAATGTAATGTGGAGCGCGAACAGCAAGGCTTGGGTAAACAGGCAATTTTTAATTGAGTGGATTCAGGAAGTGCTTGCTCCAAGTGTAAAGAAACACCTCTGGGAAAAACCACCGCCACTCAGGGCACTTCTGCAATGGACCATGCTCCTGCCTGCCCTCCAGGCTCGGAGGCCCGTTGGTGGAGGAATACAGCTTCATCACTGGTAGGTTCTTGCCACCTACTGTCTAGCCCATGGACCAGCAGGTCATTTCTCATTTTAAAAACCTCTACACAAAGGCTTTGAGGACGAGCCAGGGTCTGCTGTGGAGAATACTGTGTCTCTGGGTAAGTCCTCGGGCTTGGAAGCGGATGGTGACAATGCAGAGGAGCTGCTGGAGGATCATAATGCTGAGTGGACCATCAAAGAACTCAAAGACCTTCATATGGAACCGCAACAGATGACAGCTGAGGGGCTCTCTTCAGAGGAGGAGAGGGGAAGGGAGAATATTCCTACTTCACTAATCAAGAAAATGCTTGGGAAATGGGGAAAAATGCAAAGTTTTATTGAGAAATATCACCATGACAAAAAAAGTAGCCATTAAACGTGTTCGATGACAATACAGTGTTTCACTTCAGGCAAGTGTTAAAACACAGGTGAAAACAAACATCACTGGATAGGTTTTAGTGAGAGAGGCCCAGTGAGCCTGAAGCAAGGTCTAGTGGAGCCAAAAGACGTGAGAGAGAAAGAATCCTGTAAACACAGCTACACGATGCTTTTGTGGAAGGGGACTCTGCTTCTAAACAATAATATCCCTCCCACTCCACCTCCCCGTATTCAGTCATCAGTAGCTCTCAACATTTTAAAGGTAAGTTCTACGGTGTACGTATTTTTTTTTTACTGTGCATTTCTTTTTTGTTAAGGTTTTGTTTACATTTCATGTTCTTTTCAGTTTTAAAGTGTTTATAGAGTAAACAGTACATTAGACATGTATATAAGAAAGGTTAAAACAAGGAATAATTTAGAGGTCTAGAATGGATGAACTCATTTACATTATTTTTAAAAAAGATTGTTTGTTTGCTTGTTTATTTATGTTTAGAGAGGGAAGGGACGGAGAAAGAGAGAGAGAGAGAAACATCGATGTGTGGTTGCTGGGGGCCATGGCCTGCAACCCAGGCATGTGCCCTGACAGGGAATTGCACCTGCGACACTTTGGTTCACAGCCCATGCTCAATCCACTGAGCTACACCAGCCAGGGCTCATTTACATTATTTCTAATGAGAAAAAAATAATTTGGTTTTCGAATAAATCGTTTCTTGAACAGCCTTCTAAAATGAATTAAGTTTCAGAACCAAGGTGCCACTGGTATTTCCTGAAAAAATTAAATGTAGCATTACCATTTGATCCAGCAATTTCACTTCTGGGTATATTCCCAGAAGTGAAAGTAAGGACTTGTACAGATATTTGTATGCCCATGTTTATAGTGGCATTATTCACCAGAGGCAGAAGCAATCCAAGCGTCCATCAATGAATGAATGATAAAGAAAATGTGATAGATACAGACATGGGGACACACACACACACACACACACACAGGAATGCATTATCTTAAAAAAAGAAATCCTGTCATGTGTTACAGCATGTATGAAACTTGAGGACATTATGCTAAGTGCATAAGTGAGTCACAGAAATACAAATACTGCATGATTCCACTTTTGAGGTACCTAGAGCAGTCAAACTCAGAAACAAAGTAGAACTGTGGTTGCCAGGAGCTGTGGGTGGGGCCAGTAGGGAAGGTAAGGAGTTGATATTTTGTGGGGATAATATTTCAGTATGCAGGATGGAAGGGTTCTGGGGACCTTTTGTACAACAATATGTATGTGGTTGACAACACTGAACTACATGTTTGGGAGGCTGAATTTTATGGAGTTTTTTTTTTCATAGAAAAACATACATTCCATATTTTAATATAAACAACGTATACATCATGTAAGCTTAGGTGTAGGAACAGAAAGAATTAAGAATGACATCAAACCCCTACCGTACATTATATTAAAAAGCAAAATATTAGCAAGGATTGAAAAAATTGCTGTTTTTTTCTTGCCCATTGAATATGAAAAAAAAATGGAAAGAAAGAAGGAAAAAGAATTCTGAGATGTGCTGCAACATAATGAACCTTGGAGACACTGGTAAATGACAAAAAGCAGTCACAAAGCACAAATATTCTCTGATTCCACATAGATGGGTTGCCTGAAGTAGTCAAATATGAGACAAAAAGTAGAATGGTAGTTGTCACAGGCTTGGGGGTGGAGGCAGGTATTGTTCAATGGCATGGAGTTTCAATTTCGGAAAGGTTAAATAAAAAGCTCTGGAGATGGATGGCCACCCAACAATATGGATATACTCAATGCCACTGAACTACACACTTAAAAATGGTTAACATGGTCAATTTGATATTATGTATACAAGTATTTTGCCATGATAAAATGGACCGAAGACCTAAATGTAAGAGTTATAAACCTCCTAGAAAAAAACCCAAGATTAAATCTCATGAACTCAGATTAGGCAAGGTTTCTTAGATATGACACCAAAAGCACAAGCAACAGAAGAAAAAATAAACTGGACATCATATTAAATATTTGTAAATCATCTTTCCCACAAGGTATTAGTATCTAGAATATACAAAGCATTCTTACAACTTAACAAAATGAAAACAGGTTACCCACTTAGGAAATGGGCAAATGGTTCAAGCCAACACTTCTCCACAGAAGACATACAATGGCCAATATATTAAAAGATGCTGGACATCATTAGTCATTAGGCAAATGCAAATTGGAACCACAATGAGATACCAGCAGATGGCTACATAACAAAAAAAGACATATAATAACAAGTACTGGCGAGGATATGAAGAAATTGGAACGGTTGTACAATTATGTTGCTTGTGGGAACATAAAATGGCATAGCTACTGTGGAAAACAGTTTGGCAATTTCTCAAAAAGTTAAATATAGAGTGACTACTTTGTCTAGTGATCCTACTTGTAGATATAAACCCAAGAAAAATAAAAACATATCTATGTAAAATCTCAAATATTGATAGCAGCATTTTTCATAACAGTCAAAAGATGGAAACCAAATGCCCATCAACTGATAAATGGGTAAACCAAATGGGGTAACATTAATCAGACATAAATGGCAATAAAAAAAGGGAATGTTATGATACATGCTACAACATGGATGAATGTTGAAACATTATACTAAATCAGCGATTTTCAACCAGTGTGCAGCAAGAATTTTTTTTAATTTAAAAATTTATTTATTTTTTAGAGAGAGGAGAAGGGGAAGAGAAGAGAGAAAGAGAAACATTGATGTGAGAGAGAAACATCAATTGGTTCCTCTCACACACGCCCCAACAGGGGACCAAACCCGCAAGCTAGCCATGTGCCCTGACTGGGAACTGAACAGGCAACCTTTTGCTTTGGGGGAGGACACCCAACTGAGCCACACAGGTCAGGGCACTGCAAGAATTTTTAAAACATGCAGTACCTCCCTGGCTAGTTAGCTAAGTTGATTAGAGCATTGTCCCTGTACGCCAAGATTGTGGGTTTGATCACTGGTCAGGGCACATGCAAGAGTCAACTGATGAATGCATAAAAAAATAAGTGGGGTAACAAATCCCTGTTCCTCTCCGTATCTCTCTGTCTCTGTCTCTCTCTCCCCCCCTCCTGTACTTTCTCTCTCTCTCTCTGAAACCAATACATAAAAAAAAAAAAATTGGAATAAAACATGCAATACCTGACTGTTTAGTCAAGGGCACCAACCTCCTTTCCCTTATACTGTCAAATAAAAAATGACAGGAGCCAAGACAACAACAGCCATCTGATGTGAATAAATCAAAATCAAACCTATTTTTTTTGTCAGATTAGCAAAAATATACATTGGTGTGTGCCACACATTTTTACTAATTAATTTGTGTGCCATGCAGTAAAACAGGTTGAAAATTGCTGTAGTAAATAAAGACTTGGCTGGTATGACTCAGTAGATCGAGTGCCAGCCTGTGAACCAAAGGGTGGCAGGTTCGATTCCCAGTCTAGGGCACATGCCTAGGTTGCAGGCCAGGTCCCCAGTAGGGGGCGCACGAGAGACAGCCACACAATGATGTTTCTCTCCCTCTCTTTCTCCCTCCCTTCCCCTCTCTAAACATAAATAAATCTTTTTAAAAAAGAGAAGAAATATTGCTGCACTAAATGAAATAAGCCAGACAAAAAGCCACATATTATATGATTTCATTGATATGAAAAGAGCAGAAGAGGCAATTCCTGAGACACAGAAAGTAGATAAATAGAGCTGGGGCCTGGGGGAATGGGAAGTGACTGATAACAAGTTGGAGTTTTTTGTGAGAATGATGAAAATGTTTTGAATCCGATAGTGGTGTAACGGCAGTACAACTTTATGAATATACTAAAAAACCAGTAAATCACACTTTAAATATGTGAATTTTATTATGTGTGAATTTCATCTCAACAAATAAAAACTTAAGGAGGAAAAAATTGTATTAAGAGGATTAGTACAAAAAGACTGCAGCAAAGTATACAATGATACCAGATGACAAAGAGTAGGCAGAAATATTCTTTGGCTTGTTTTTCTGCCAATAGTTTGTTCAAATAGGTCAAATAAACATTCTTCAAAGGAATCTGAAGTTCAGTTAAGACAAGGTGATAGACAGTAAGCTTGGGAAAGGTTTAGGCCTATCCCTCCAAACAATGGAACAAAACTAAAATATTGTCAATCTGGAATATCATTACAAGGTACAGAGTGTATCTGACCCTACAGGCTCACATTAAGCATAAGTAACAGAATTTAAAACTGTTAATGAAATATTTGGTTTCAAAATAACAGCACTTAGCTCAAGCAATTATATTCATCACACACTGTCTGGTCAAGTACCATCTAAATGCTGAGTACAGTTCTGGGGAGGTGTCAGAGGATCAACACAGTAGAGTTCAAATGTTTTAAGGAGTCAATCATGTGGAAAAGAGATTTGTACTTGAAAAAGCAAAAAAAAAAAAAAAAAAAAAAAAACAGTGAGAAAAGCACAGGCTTTGATGTCAAAAAGGCCTGGTTCCTAAAGGAAACAGATCAGAAAATATCAGAGGGTACCACAAGTACTAAAAGTAACTGTAGCTGTATGAAACTTTTGTTTCAACTATTCATACACATGTGTGTACTAGCCTATGATGTAAAATGTATTTCTGGTCATGAAGCTGGAGCAAAAAAAAAAGGAGGAGAAGAAGAAGTTGTAAAAAACACTACTCTAGAGTACTATTTTCTAAGTATGTTCTATGGATACCAGTTCCTTAGGATCTCAGGGAAGTTTAGGAAACCTTAACACTTAGAGATTTACTATATTCAATTCACATTAGCATATCAAAAAGTATAGCATTAAAAAAAACTTGTTTGTTTGATTATCCCATATATATTTGACCTCAGACTCACCACTATTTTTTCACACAGTATCTACTGACACATTCAGAACTGGCATTATATGGTATACACTTGAAGAAAAAAATTCCTCTACATGAAAAAGAAGGTACAATAGGTATCTTATGGGAAAGTAGATTTTTACCTTACAAAGAGAAAAATCTTCACTCTTTCAATCTTCCTCCCCCTGCCACTAACTCCCACCCCCTTTCAATTTACACTCCAAACACAACACATCCCAAAGCACTTCATAGTTAGCAAAGTTTCAATTTGTGCAAATTTTTTCAAAAAGTACAGGACATCTACAGTATCAAGAAATGTATCCAGGATCAAAGCAGTAACCAGGAACCACCCAGTCAAAAGAAACTTCTAGGATAGTATTTAAGACTTGCTTTACTATAACAAATCCTATACTCAGAAACCAAAGCTGTAAGACTTAATCAGCTTCTGCAAGTGGAGTCAATGTGTTCTAATAATACATAATCTAAAATGGGCTGATGAGTGCAGCCAATCCTCATTATTACAGCATCATCATCATCACTTGGAAGAGGCATGTGATGATATCTGGATGATTCTGGGTTCTTTTAAACTGTATATATACCCAAGATTCCTTTGGGGGGGACGTGATTTCACGCTATGAAAAAACTGTCAATATCACAGTTAGTTCTAATAATATTTCTTGTCACTTGACAATAAAACAAAGGCTTGCCTGGCATTATATATTCAAGAGTACCTCTATAATTCAATCCTTCCTAATTAGGAGTTACAAACACCTCTGACTCTGCGCTAGCAGTTGTTGGAGCATAAATTCCCTTCCCACTCTCTCTCCCTCTAATGCCACCTCCCGTCCTTAAAGTCTGCCTCAGCTACTTTGGACTATTATTTTCTTCTCAATTTTTGAGCACTCTCAAAACTTTTTGCTCCTATCACTTTTTTGTTTTTGGCAATTCACTGTATAAATCCAGGTTATTTAACTGCATCCAGGTTATTTCACTGTATACATCCAGATTATTTAAAAGAAGCTACAAAAGAAGATATTTCCCATATCTTATGGGAAAGTAGATTTTTACCTTACAAAGAGAAAAACCTTGACTCTTTCAATCTTCCTCCCCCTGCCACTAACTCCCACCCCCTTTCAATTTACACTCCAAACACACCACATCCCAAAGCACTTTATAGTTATCAAAGTTTCAATTCACGTAAATTTCTTCAAAAAAGTACAGGACATCTACAGTATCAAGAAATGTATCCAGGATCAAAACTTGGATCCCCAAAAGCCTGTAAGGTATCAACTTTTAAGAATCTTCAGACTCTCGCCCAAGATCTTCTAAGATCTTGGAAATCTTGATTTAAATAACTAGGCTTAAGAGTAAGAGCAGCTAGTCTGGGAGAGTTCACTATATGCCAGACCCAGTGCTAAAAGCTTACCGGGATTCTTTCAATCCTCACAACTCTATAAAGAACTATTATTTTCACCATCAAATAGAGGAAGAAAATGAAGCTCAGAATAACTTGCCCAAGGTCACACAGCTAGTAAATGGCAGAGACAGGGCCTGAATCCAGGCAAAGCTCTTAACCACCTTGGTACCCTGTAAAGTTACAGTCCTGCAGTACCGGAGCCCATGAAGGACTTCGATTTCACTAACTTGTAAGTTTCAATTTCAACAAAGAGCAGAAACATTTTAGCCAAAAGTTAAAACTTTATAAATGGGTAAATTAAGAGAAAGAATTTCCCATAGACAGCTTTATGTGGTTGCAATAAAATACGAGGGTAACTGCCTCACATGTCCTTTCTATTTATGGAAGTGATATTACTCTGTGGGTCACAATTGTATCAAGAAGTTGGCTTATGAAAATACAGCTTTGGCTTTCCAAGAGCCCTACTTAAAAATGTAAAGGAAAGACAGCTGTGATAACTGTACAGCTCAAAAAAAAAAAAAAAAAAAAAAAAAAGGCCAGACCCAGTGCTTGTTTAAGAAATAAGAACCAGGGCTCTTGTTCCACCCTTGACTCTTACACAAAGCGACACCATCCTCTGCCCTCTGCACACAAAGCAAGCTTTACCCCGCTGCCCAAAGGGGAGTGCTGGTTCACACGGTCTCCCCTTCGCCGCCTGAAACGCACCCATCTCCCTCTCGTCCAAAGCACTGCCCACTGCACAGACTGAGACCACTAAGGTCTGCACCACTCCCGGGGACACCTCCTCAATTAAGCAGACCCCTCCCCGACACACAAAATGCTCAGGCCACCATCCCAAAGCCAGTATGTATTTATTCCCAGCCACACAAAGCAGGATCCCTTCCTACAAGCAGTTTCCCACCTCCGGCTCCTCCCTCGACGAGCAGCCCTTCCCAGGCTGTGCCAACCCACAGACCCCAACGGGATCCAAAACCCAGAGGGTCCACAACCCAGAGAACTGGCTACTAGATCCTTTCCTCTCGCACGCCTCGAATTCCAAGTCCAGCTGACCCTCCCCCGGCCAAAGCGAGAAAGCCACGAGTCCCCGTCAGAGAGCGGATCCGGCTACACAAAGCGAGGTGTCCCGCCAGGTGCCCTCCCCGGGGGACCCTCGGAAGACGCTCTCCGCCCCCGGGCTCGTCCCCGCCCAGCCCCGGCCCGGCGCCCCGCGCTCACCAGCTCTCCTCCTCCTCCTCCCAGCCTGACAGCCGCTCCAGCTCCTCGGGCCGCAGCGGCTCCACCTCGTCCAGCAAGCCGCCCTCGCCCGCTGCCAGCAGGGAGGTGGTGTCTCGCAGCTCCTCGCTACTCGTCCGCCTCGGGCCCGACCCAGCCCCGCCGGTCGACTTGACGCCGAGTCCCAAGGGGAAGCCCCGAGGGGACGCCGAGCCGGAGGAGGGAGTGGACGTGCCGGCTCGCACTGGGCTGCCGGGCCCGAAGGAGCCAGCGCCCTGCACGGCTCCCGAGCGACTCCTCAGCTGTTCGTTCTGCTTCTCCAGCTTCTTCACCAGCTCCTGCAGCTTCCGCACCTCCTGGTCCGCGTTCACGTTGGAGTTAACGTCCTCCATCCCGGCCCCGCCGCCTCTGCCGCCCGCCACCCGCTCGGACTCACAACCACCGGGAAAGAGCCGGAGCAAAGAGGCGTCGCCGCCGTTGCCGCTCACTCTAGCCGAGGCGCCGGCATAGAGCAGGGCCAGGCCCCACCGCCAGCGTCCCCCCCAGCTCGGGTTCCGAAGTGCCGCTGGCCCCAGCCGACCCGCCTCATCTGCGCCGGCTCCAGGATTGGGGGAGGCGGCGCCAATATCCGGCCGCGGCCGCCATCTTCCCTCCGTCCCTCCGCCCCCCGCAGCCCAGCCCCGTCGGTGACCTCAGAGCGTCGAGGATGGACGCGGCCCGGGCGGGCGCAGTGAGGACCCGCTGGCGAGCTCGCGGCGGGGCGGGGCGAGCGGGAGGGGCGTGTGCCGGAAGGGGCGTGTCCGCGCCGTCGGCGGGGGTGGGTCGCTGCGGGGCTGCTGGGGTGGGGTGTTCTCGCCGCAGGCGGGGCGCGAGCCGGGGAAATCGACCCGCTCACCTCCGCCTATTGGTCTTAGGTGAGGGGCGTGTAGTGTGTTCTCTACCCCTAAGCACTGGCATGTGGGACCAGCAAGTGGATCATATATTCCCTCCCTGCTGGTTCTCCGAAGGGCACTCAACCAGGCCCCAAGGAAAGACAGTTTACTTTGCCTGTTTGTTCAGCAAATATTTATTCGATGCCTACTTGAAACAGGAGATTGGCTAGAAGGAGCTTCAGAAACCATCTGTGACCCATCTCTGCGAATGAGAAACCAGAATCCCAAATGGTTAAGAAAGATCTAAGGTCAAAATAATAACCATAAATTGAGTGCTCACTACGGGCCAGACACTGTGCTAATAAGCACTTAAAAGGCTTTATCTCACCGTATAAAACATAGTTTCCCCGACTTAAAATCAGGGTATAGAAAACTGCTCCTCTCTCCTTGCCTTTGTCCATGTATTGATGCATAATGGGCTCTTGAGATCAGTTTTGTTCTGAAAAACTTTTACATTGTGGGTCCTGTTGTTTTAAAAGTTTGATATTAAAAGTACTTAATAATCATGTTCACATATACCGATGAATGTTGAGAGATGTATGAATGTAAAAGTCTGTCGTTAAATGGCACCCATTTATAATGTGTACTACAGGCAGCAAAACAAAACAAACAAACAAAAACACTTAAATGCTTTGTTTTTATCGTTTTTATTCCTCTTTTTTTGTCAGTGGTGTACGACTTGGCTTGTGTTTGCAGATTTCCTCCAATTGCCTCCTCCACCCATAGCTAATAATAATCCAGTCCCATTACTCCTGGGTGTGGTCGTGGTTTACTTGCTTGTACTCTTTAGCTTTTCTGTGCTGTATTTTCCTTGCCTGGAATATTCTACCTGTCAAATCTGATTTCTTAAAACCCATGTTCATCCATCCAGGAAACCTTTTCCTGACAATTCCACAGATATCTAGTTCTGTTTAGCATTACCTGATCAGTAGTTTTGAACAGGTAGTTCTGCAGTTTTTATAAAAATGTTTTAAGAAATCTTTTTTGTTTATTTTTGTTTGTATCATTGAAAAAAATGGACCATTCATTTTTGTTTTCCATGTCTAGTGTATTGCCTGACACAGTGGGTATTCAATACTAAATTTATTGAAAGGTAGAATGTGAATTCTGACAGGTCAAGGACAAGATTGATGTTTATTCATAGCAAAAAACAGCATTGAGTATTTTGAAAGTTTCCTGACTAATGATAAATCAATAGAGTATTTCTCAGCTATGCACACTCAGAGGATGTCCTTGTCTGCTAGTACACAACAGTTGTGAATTAATATGTATCATCCTTATAATGCTCATCTAAATAGCATTACTGTTTTGGATACATCTGAATGTGTCCAAGACACTGGTTGCCAGAATGTTAAACACTGTGACTATTTCGCATATAGCACTTTTTGCTTGCATTTAATGGTTTATGAAATAGATTCCAAGTGGGCTGTTTCTGTATTGAGGATACTTCAAACATACTCCTTGAAAGGAATAGTTCACATGACAGTATAAAGTTAAACTGATATTCCATGGGGTAAGGAGAGTTTGGTGTCATGTGAAGGGATGAATTGAAAACCAGGAAGCCTGGTGGCAGATTCTAGCTGTACCGCAAGTGTGGTGCTTGACGTAATCTCTGGTCCTTAAGCATGTCATGCTGGCTCTGTATTCAAAACACATCTGAATACTTTCTAGCACCTCCACTACTACAACTCTAGTTCCATTTGCCTTTTCTTGTCTAGATTACTGTGGTACTACTCTCTTAAAGGGCTTTTCTAGTCTGCTGTTTATAATCCATGAGTCACAGAGGAACCAGATGATCCTCTGTGTAAGTCAGATCAGGTAACTTTCCTGCTAAGAATCTTCCACTTGCTTCCCCACATACAATCTAAAGTACTTTTCTTGGGCTATAAGACTGGACACTTAGCAACTTCTGTAAGTATTTTTTAATAAATATTTGTTTTGACTGTTGATCTTTTTATTTATTTACTTTTAGAAAGGGGAAGGGAGGGAGAAGGGAGGGAGAAAGAGGGAAACATCAATGTGTGATTGTCTCTCAAACACACCCTACCGAGGGCCCTGCCTGCATCCCAATCCTGTGCCTTGCCTGGGAATTGAACCGGTGACCCTTTGGTTCGCAGGCTGGCGCTCAATCCACTGAGCCACATCGCCAAGGCAACTTCTGCAAGTATTGGATGGACTACTACTCCTCACCTCCATCATCCAATTCCTTGATATTCTTCAAACATGCCAAGCATGCTTCTACTTGGGGAACTTTGGACTTGATGTTCCCTTTGTCTAGCACCTATTCTTCCTCTACATTGTCTCATTACTGACTCTTTTCAGTCTGGTCTTCACCTTGAATATCACCTAAATTCATTATCCTTGTTACTACTATCATCTAAAATAGCATCGCCATCATTCCCCATCCCCTTAGCCTGTTTCATTTTTCCTCAAACATGTTATATATTTTCTCCTTTGTTTATTTCCTGTCTTCAGTAGAATGTTAACTGTGTAAGAACAGGGCTCACTGCTGTATCTTTGTGCCTAAAACAGTGCCTACTATGTGGTAGGTGCTTAATAAATGTTGAGTGAATGGGTGGATTTAGGTCATGTGAATCCTCCTCAAAGAGAATTTCAGGTACATACATGTGTTTGTTGTGCCTCAAAGCATTACAGTGGGGATTCCTAATAATGTTGAATGGTTGTTGTTTTTTTTACAGTATATTTTCCTCTTCCAGAAGAGCAACATGTCACACTATATAAGTCATCCTTGAAACTAGGTCATTCTCCACTTCTGAATGCCAACAGCCTTAAGAATTGCTGAGAATAGAAACTCTCAGATTCTCACTAAAGTATGAAGAAAAGAATATTTTCATTCTATCCTAAACTGTGTGAGAATCTTTTTCTTTCAGGTTAATTACAATACTGTCTTCTCTAGTGACTCAAATGTTAGAGCACTTTTTTAAATGTCACTCTAAAAGTTACTCTCATACAGATATGAAGAGTAGAGCTGGTAGGTTAGGCATCTGCAGTATGCACACAGCCCAACTTGCTTTGCAGGTGTTGTCTTTTATGATAAGCTTGTTTTGTTGCTGAATGAAGGACTTGCTTCTTTTCTAGGCAGGTGTGGCCCTTTCCATAACTTGCTCCTACTTGCATGTTAGCTCTTGGTGAAACTTGTGAGCAAGTGGAAAACATTACAAGGCACTAGAAGTATTTAGATTGAAAAACTGTTACTCAATGGCTTAAAGGTATTTAGTAATCCTAAAAACTTAAATCAAGGGGTGTGTGTGTGTGTGTGTGTTTAGAAATCGCTAGGCACTTACAGAAATGTTTGCATCTATTTTTTAACAATTATCAAATTCTCTGAGAAAAACTCTGCTAGCCAATACAACCATTTGATCTTCACAAGCACACATCTGGCTAGTCCTTTCCTCTGTGTCTTCTCTCACCTATTTGTCACCAGCATCATTCCCCTGATGTACCTCCCTCTGCTCTATCAAGGGGTTTCTTCTTCACTGCCAGGCACATGCAATCTTAAAAAGGTATTCCAGGAGCTTTACAGGCTAGGTACATAAGAGATTCGGAATTAAAATCTTGGGGGCAAAAAGAAGGGCCAAGTATTTGGACTTAGAATTTTTCCAGTCAGCATTGGTCCGGTCTCACAGTTGGGGGCTGCCTGAAAAATGCCCATAATGGCAGGTATCCCTTCCTTAGAGAGGTGTTCTGGCCGGAGGGTGGCCCCTGTCACATTGCTGGGGGCATGCCATATATTGATGCAGGGTTGGGGTGGTCCATGATGGAGGAAGTGGTGAACCGGCTCTTGAACACTTAGGAGGCTGCTGTCTCAGCCCCAGATGAAACAATGCCTTATCTGCCACACTTTCTGTGGTAGGAAGTGGGAAGAAAAGATTGTTAAGTAACATTTGTTGTTTCCTCCTTTCTTTAAATAGTTTATCAGCAGAACAGTGAAGCTGAAAGAGTCGAATAAGAATTGCTTCTGAATATCCGTGATGTTCTGGAGAACCTACCTTTCTGTCATAGGAGAACACTTTTTAAGAATCATCCATATCTCCACATTGATAAGTCAAGTCTGGTAACCTGATCTGGGATTTAAAATGTATTATTCTGAGTATTGATTTAGAGATGCTGTAGGGATAGCAGACTATCTCTATATAGGATTGTACAGCCTAATACAGGATTGTATTAGGCTCATATAAGCTGTCATTGACATATTTGTATAATTACCCTTCTACCAAGGAAGTCTGTAGGGAATTCCATTCTGGAGTCTTTGGGATACTCCTAGAATATTACACAGACTGAAAGGCTCATCAGCTATTCAATTTGCCCAAGCACGTCTAGAAAGTTACTTCCTCATTCATCATCATTATATAAACATAGTTATATGTAGACTGGAAGTTTAATCCTGTAAATATCCAGGTCTCTCTGAATTGGCCCAATACTAATAGTAGCTAATAATTAGTGACCATCTTAATGATACATAATAATTCATTTAAAACTCAAAATAGTCATTTGCGGTAACTTTTATTAGTATCATCATCTCCATTCTACAAACGAGGAAGCTGAGACAGAGAGGTTAAGTAATTTCCAGGATCCTATAGCCAGGAAGCAGTAGAGCTGAATTTGAATCCAGGTTGTTTGACTTCAGGTTCTGCACTCATAATTCCCAACAGTGCACAACCAAGAGGAGTTCTCCATTGTTTTTCTTAAAAGACTATGGATACCTCAGTCAGCCACCATCTGGGATGGGGGTTGAGGGAGCAAGAGTTATTGCTTTTATGATACCCAATGACACAATCCTTTTGCTCTAAAAGCAAGTTGGCCAGTTTTGAAGTTTCAGCACATCTGGTTCCCAACATATTGAAAAAATGTGTTCCTTAGAGAGAGAGAGTCAATTCCTCTATCTCTTTCTCAAATAACTTCCTACTAGCCACTCACTTGACAGTACTCTAGTTACTTGAGAGGAGGGTGGGTGAGGCCTGAAGAGCCCTCAGCCAGAAGTTTGCTAAGAAACTTCATGTCTGAGCTCATTGGAAAGGCTGGTGGACAAGTCTAGCCTCTAGGGATTTTATGGGCAGAAGTCAATGGGTTGAGGCTTATCCAGGGCAGTAGTGCCACAAAAATCAACAAAGCCTGAAGATTTAAAAATAAGAGTCAGTGTATAGTGGCAAGAGTCCCAAACCTCTACATGAGGGGGAAAAAATGGAACAATTCTTCAATTAGGGAAAACTAGAAGCCAATCTGTAAAGACAAAGCATAGAGCCAGGGGGACAGATGAGAGCAAGCAGCAGTGGGTTCAATGGCAGAAGAGAAAATGATTTTTGGCAAATGTTGAAACAAGATGGTTGCAGACAGTTGCCTTTTTATACCCTTTGTAGCAGGTTGTGTAGGAGGGACAGTGCATTTAAAGGGCCAGTGGCGCTGTTGTCTGGCAGGGCTGTGAGTTTCTAGCCTTGGGACAAGCTGGTAACCAGATATACTGGACAAGGGCCCAATCTGCAAAGTTCCCTGATGCACAGGAGTTCCCCATTGTGTCTGCCTGTAAACAGATGCCGTCTCCCCAAAGTTCCTGGAAACCAGATAGCTCTCATCTCACATCTGCAGTCTCGAGAACTGAGGGTAGGGTGTTGGGCACTGCAGGGAAGAGTAGGGCATGGCACAGGTGTTCCCTGTTATCAGTGGGTATGGTTTACCTCAGGTAGGACACCTACACATGAAGTGGCGGCTCACAGTTCAAACAGAGCTGCTCTGTCTCTTGGTGTGGCTGTTTACTGGCACTGCGGGAGCACTTGCTGCTTCTTTTCTACCATCTCCGTTCTCCCAAATTGTTTGAGCTTTCCCTCTTGCCTGTTTTTGCAGCTCAGGTCAGTGGATCAGGAGGTATGGCTGGGAATTTAGGCAACTTTCAATCATAAACAGTTATCAGCAGTTCTGTTTAAGCATCATCTGAGTCCTTGAATATTGGGTCCAAATTATGGTGTGATATCATTTGTAAACAGGTTTTGAGAAAACCATAAACATTTTGTTGGGCTTTGGCAGCAGGTCAGATTATGCTGTCGATTGTGATCATTCTTGGCAGGGAGAGGGTGTATATACTATGGGGTATACCACTGCTTTCAAAGATAGAATTGCAGGCTACTTGGAAGGCAATTAATTTCTTCAACCTCTCCAAAAGGCAGGATAAAAGAGATGCTTTTCTGTTTCTCCACTTTGGATGCATTCAGAGCTACATCATAATGTTGCACAAGGTCCCCTCCAAGAGTGGGTGAAGCCTATTAGAGTTGAGGCAGACAAAACTCCTCCCACACTTAGTCAAAAGGCTAGCAAAGGTCACCGCCTACACACAGGAGCTGATGTCTTCCCTGATCACAAACAACAGTATGGTTGCCAGATCTTCCACATAGCTGTGGCAATGGACTCGATGAGCCTTAGATTTGAGCACAAATGTTCTATCATCCCTTGAAGGGCCAGCCCAGCAATGACACCAGCCAGGATTAGTACCATGAGTGGAGAACATGGGCAGGAATTATGAGAGGAGCCAAAACAGTGTGCCGGAGGGCTCCAGGCTCATTTTCATTGGTTCAGTCTAGTTTAAAGGAACAAACTGTAGACATTTCTTTCACTGACTTCTAAACAAAAAGATAAACACTTCGTTTTTTAATACTTTCTTATGATTTTTTACATTCGACTTTTTAGTTCTCCTAGAATTTATTCTGGTATGTTATGTGAGGCAAAACGCTAAATGGATACTTTTCTATGGGGAACTGTCACATGCTGGATTAACCTACCTTCATTATTCATTTGGTCATCATTCCCAGTTCAAGGTACACAGTTAGGAGCCTGAGATGATGAAGGTCATAAGGAATGTGCTTCTTGTTCCGCAGTAGCTTATTGTCCATCTGAGGAGATGAGATGTGCAGAATAACCATATATACAAAGCTGCTTGTGAAAAATGCCATGTGAATGATATTAAGAAGAGAAAGTGCAATTTTTTTCTCCTTGTTTTGTTTTTGTTTTTAGCAAGAGAGAATTAGTGGAATAGAAATAGATTCATTCTGAGTGGGATAAGATTTTTTCCAGAAGTGTGTTTTAAGATGGGCCTTCTTAATCTTGACTTGTAGGCTGTAATGAATAGAAACCATTTGAATCATCTCAATCAAAAGAGGGGGTTATCCACTCCTCTCACTTCTAAGAATCTATTCTGGAAGTAAACTGGCAAAAATAAACACACCTATGCACAAGGCTATTTATTACTTAGTATGCCATTATTGTAATAGCAAAAGACTGGCAACAACGGAAATGTTATCACTATGGGACTAGTTGAGAAGACTATGCTACATCCACACAGTGGAGGACTATGCCTCTATAAAAAGGAAAGAGGAGTCTTGGCTGGTGTGACTCAGTGGATTGAACACCAGACTGCGAACCAAAGGGTCACTGGTTCGATTCCCAGTCAGGGCACATGCCTGTGTTGTCATCCAGGTCCCCAGTAGGGGGTGTACAAGAGGCAAACACACATTGATGTTTCTCTCCCTCTCTTCTTCCCTTCCTCTCTCTAAAAATGAATAAATAAAATCCCTTGAAAAAGGGAAGAGGAGTATCTCCATATGTCTCTAGGATAACTGGGTCAGTGTAAGAAGCAGGGGAGTATATAAAATGTATACATATCTGCTTATATTTGCAAAAAGAAACAATGGAAGAATAAACTAAGTATCAATAAAAATGGTAACCAAATGGGGAAGGAAGAGACAGAATGAAGGACACAGGAATAAAATTTTTCTTAGGTTTATCTTGTGACATTGTTTTGACTTGGGGATCCTATATATATTTACATGATGAAAAAACAAAAATAAAAGGGGGAGCCATTAAAAGGTAGTATTATAACATGTGATAATAAGGAATAGAGTGTGGCTAGGCCACCTGAGGACTAGAACTACAAAGGAAGAAACCAAGGCAATGTCCTCCACTTCCTTTAGTCATTCATTCATTTATTTTTTCAACATATTTATGGAGCACTTACTATATGCAGGAACCATTCTAGGCATTGGGCATACAGCAAAGAACCAAACAGAGAAAGAAGAGCTGACGTCACAGAGCTTACATTTTAGTGGTGGCTGACAGACAAGGTAAACACATAAGTCAAATGTGTAGTATGCCATATGATGATAGTGCTACGGAGAAAAATGGGGAAGATAAGGAGTGCAGGTGTGGGTGGGACTAAAATTTTACATAGAATGATCAGGGAAGGACTTGCAGAGATGACATTTGAGCAAAGGTCTGAAGCAGGTGAAAGAGCAAGATACTCAGGTAATTAGGGAAGAGCATGTGAAGCAGAATAGCAAGTGCAAAGGCCCTGAGGCCATAATGTGCCTGGCTTCAAGGAAGAACCAGTCTGTGTGGCTAAACTGGGATGAATGAGGAGGAGAGTTGAGGGAGATAAAGTCAGAGAGAAGGAGGAAAGATTCTATAGGGTCTAGTAGGCACTTGTCAAGACTTTGACTTTTACCGAAAAGAAAAGGGAGGATTACGAGCCAAAGAGTAACATGTCCTGATTTACATTTTAACGAGATCCTTCTCTTCTCTGCTTCTTTTATGTTTGTCTGTTGCTCCATTCCTCTTACTCTCTTCCAAAAGTTCTGCTTACTTGTGGCTTCTGTGTTCCCTTCATCACAGCAGCTTATATGTGGCTTTTGGTTTGGTATTGTAACAATTGATGTTACTGTTGTAAGAACATTTCAGTTTGTGTGCCCTCTGTGACCTAATCACTCAGTCTCTCAGTGTCCCAGTCCAGATTCTTGGGTGACATAATATTAGACTCACATATTATTAGGCTAACTAATATTACCACCACAGTGGTAGGACCAGCTGAGGCTGGGGAGCAGAGGGGAACAGGATTCCATAATCCAATATTCCAAGGAGGCATCAGGGCAGAGGGGAAATGGTTAGTCAGCACATCAACTTCATCAGGCACCTCAAATGTTTGGGGTCTCAATATGTACATGACAGTCAGTAAATCTGAAATATTTACTAAACAACCTATAATCCTACCAAACTGCTATCATGCTCAGTAGCCACTTAAGAGTAATAATAATAATAGATGACTTTATAATGCTTTATACTAAAGCGGAGCTTCTAAGACTATCTTAGGAAATGACGAGTTTTGTTATTTCCAGTCTTTAGGAGAATTACACCTTTGTAAAATACAATAAAAGAGAATTTCTGGAAAAATTAAATTTAAACATATATAAAATTGAAGCCTAAAATTTTAATTAGATTCAATAGAAAGAAAGGTACTCTTGTCAAATTGCTATAAAAGTTTCTAAATGCTTAATCTCAGTTTCTGTATTTATCATGCTCTAGTAACAAACTCTTCCATGCCTAACATAGCACTGTATGAAAACTCCCTGTCTTAATAGTAGTAACTAGAGTTTACAATAATGATGGCAGATTAATGGCATTTCATCTTTTGAGCGAGCATATTAAAGACTATGATGCTCTGTTGTTTTGTTTTTACTGTTGTTTTTTCCTTTCTCACTCCTCAATAAAGAAGTATAATGCCTTGCATGTAGGTTCTAATAAATCTTTGTTGATAGAAATATTTCTGTAGCTTAAGAACTATTTCATCACATGAAAAAGTAAGTAATATGTTTCATTTAGATTTGCCATTACAGGCTAGCTCTACAGCACAGGCGGCAAACACAAGGCCCACGGGCCAAACCTGGCCCTCCACTTTGTTTTATCCGCTGGCACCTTGTTTCTACCCAGTGGCAGCACCAAGCTCCTGGCCCCTAGTTAAGGAGTAGTTACATTTATACAGTTCTAAAATTATATTCGGCCCTTTGAAGGCAACTGAGAGGCCCATGTGGCCGCCGGTGAAAATGAGTTGACACTCCTGCTCTATAGCTAAATACATTAGAAATAGGTTCAATTTTTCTTTTGGGTTAGAAATAGGAGAAACAAGAAAATAAAAGAAATTATCCTTCTTAAATTTCAGAGACAGAAGACAATGAAAAAGTATTAAGCTGAATTAGAGAGAAGAATGCTTCTAAACATTTACCCTTCATTATGATCTAAAATCCTAGTTCTGTAATTAATTCAAGGACCATTTTGTTAACTTAGAGTGCATTTAGGTACTTGATTGCTGTGTTAAGTTCTCTATAAAGTGAATTAAACTGCTTTAAGCTCGGTATTTTATGGGTTCATTATCTAAGGCAAACAATATATCAACAGGTATAACCAAAGAAACAATAAACACATAAATCATGGACTGGTGTAGAAGCTGCCATTTTACAATCATTGATCAGAGAGAAACCAAACGGTAAGGTTACTTTGGTAAGCTCTGATCACCACCTTGTCTCTTAATACTACAAGACTTTTATCATCCACAGAATTCTGGGTAACCGGGTTTTCACATAGATGTACACGTATAATAAAAATATCTGAAATGGTTAAATGAACTCATTTAATTCCCTTCTCACACTCTTGGATTTCTTTGAAAGATAGCTATAAATGTTCCAAGCTTTGTTTTTATTCATACAGAATCAGAATAGTTCAGATTCCCTTAAGCAGGAAAAGCATAAAACAATACCCCACTTGATCTTTTGCCACAATAGAGGCTTAAAAAAAACAGAAACAGAAAATTTAAAAAGAGAAACTATTTGTTTAAGTATTGTTCCGAATGCATCATTGCCAGGAATTTAAACTGTTCTCCATGCTGATTGTTATGAAGAGATATTAGTATTGTTTTCAAAATCTCTATACCTGTTAGAAAGAGGTATCAATGTTTCTCTGAAGGAAAACAGCTCTAATGGTAAAGGTTTAATGGGATACAAATTGGTGAATATTCTCTGAATTCATCTGTAAAAAGTGCTAAACGTATTGCCTTAGTCATTTTAAAAGGTGTTACACTCCGAGAAGTACATATGATGGATGCGTATTCTGTTTTTTGGGGGTTTTTTTTGCTTAGCTCTCCCTCTGACACCTCTCCCTCCGCCTGCCACCCCCCCCCCCCCCGCCCCACCCCACGCCTGCTTATTGGGAATTATTTCTTCCTGGATCTCTTGCTTTTCTGTACATCATACTGGTTGAGGCACTGGCTGCCCTTGTTCTGAATTATCTTTTCTTTTTTTAATCATTGTTCAAGTACAGTTTTCTCCCTTTTACTACCATTCCAGCCCACCCACCCATTCCTCCCCATTTCCCTCCCATTACCACCCTCCCCCTAGTTTTTATCCATGTGTCCTTTAAATTTGTTCCTGTAAACCCTTCCCATTCTCCCCTGAAATTCCCTCCTCTCTCCCCTCTGGTAGCTGTCAGCCTGTCCTGGATTATCTTTTCAAAAACATTTACATAGCAAACAGCCTTCAAATCTAGAGATAATCTCTCTCTCTCTCTCTCTCTCTCTCTCAAAGAGCAGGTTTGTTTACGACCATAATGATAAACATAATGTCTTCCACTCAGGGCCAAGGTCAGGTATGTATATGGCCCATTACAATAAAGTTGTGTTCCCTGAGTTCAGGTTTCTCACCTGTAATGTAACCTGGCTCTCCTCACATGGCTGCATGGGAGTTGGAGCTTGGAACCAATGCAAATGCTGATATTCTGGCTACTAACTGTTGGTGAGAAGGACGTACAGTTCTTTTTCTCTAACACAGAAATTTTGTGTCTCCTGCCAGAATCCATGAAACTGTGGCAAGCTAACTTGTTAACCTGCAAGTTGGGTAAAATACCTGGGTTCCCTAGGTTACCCTAGCTCCTGTTTTGCGTTCTTTACCAAGACACACCTGTACCTTGGCCCTTTGGTTTCCTGAGAGAAGCCTGTGTCGACATCATAAATCTCCCTTTTATTTAGGCTTCAATGGGCTTCTGTTACTTATAATCAAAATAGCCCTGATACAGCCAAGAAAATCTGTTTCTTTCTGAAAATCAAACAATAGGGGGAAATAGGCAAGTGGTGTTCTAAGTGCTTTCATTCAACACCTCCTTGCTGAGCCGCTGTGCCGTTCCAGGTATCCTGCTGAATGCAGGCTGGGGCTGCATAGTAAGCAGCGTCTGGTTCACAGCCTTCAGTGCTCATAAGAGAAGCAGCCGAAAATATCAGTGAATCAACACATAATCGCTGCAAATTGTGAGAAATGCTGTGAAGAAAACAAAAGAGGGATAAGGGGAGAATAAAAAGGGAGGCAACCTTACAAGGCGTGATCGGAGAAGGTGACTTCTGAGAGAGGCCTCTTTAAGTTGAAAGGTCAAGGAGGAAAAGGCAAAGGACTGGAACAAATGGAAGGGACCATAAGTGCCAAAGCCTTGAGATGGAAAGGTCTTAGGTAATGTTAGCACTGAGAGAAAAATGTGAAAAAATGTAGTGAGTGAGGGGGAGAAAGCCAGGTGGTGCAGCGGGGACTCAGGCAGAAGCCAGATTACTCTGGGCCAGGCAGACCATGGTTAAGGAATTGGGGTTTATTCTACGCACAACGGGAAGCTATTGAACATTTCAAGCACCTGAGTGACAGGACCCCACTTACATTCAAGAAGATGAGTTTTACTGCCGTGTGGAGGCTGGGTTGGAGGGAAGCCAAAGTGGAAGCAGAGAGGCCAGTGAACAGGCTGTTGCTTTGTCTGGGAGAGAAATGACGGTGGCTGAGACCAGGTGGTGGCAGAGAAGATAGAGAATGGGGGTTCTGTGTGCTGAGGAGATGGGGACTGTGGGTGTGGGTGAGGGGTAGCAACTTGGGAGAGTGGCGGGGGCCAGGGAGATTGGAGGCTGTATAAATCAAGGTGGCCCTTTGGGGCTGCATTTACCATGATATTTCTGTGTGATACCCAGTGGTGGATATTACATCACTCATGGGAGATGGGACCCTAGAGTCAGATGCAAGATCTAAGTTGGAGGTAGAAATGTGGGGGTCGTCAGCATATACATGGTATTTGGTCCCAGGAGCCTAATCCTCAGGCTGCTTTCGGCTTCTTCTCTTTCTCGGCCTCGGTGCCTGCCCTCCCCTAGTCAGGACACACAGAAACTCCTGGATCTCCTGCAAAGCACCCACAGACCGTGAAGACCCTGGACACCATCTTCAGAGTTCTCCCTGCCTGACGGAGTTGCCATTACTGTTTTTTCTACTATGGCTGCTCTATGTGGGTGAGGGACTTCCCCCAGGCAGCCTTCCCTTGGAGACCCTGACGGAACGCAGCCTTTGCTTTCAGCCTCCACCTCAACCTACCTGAAGGGTCCCTCCTGACATCATTTAATGTGGTAAGATCCTGGATCCTTTTACAGGTTTATAACCTTCCATGTTCACGTCTGTAAACTGAAATAACATTCCCTCCCTACTCCTCCAAGCAGAAGTGTCTTTGGATAAAGACTCTTTTTTAAAACCATAACGTTCACCCATTTTAGATGTACGATTCAATGAGTTAGAGTCCGTGTACAAAGTTGTGCAACCATCGCCACCGTCTAATTTTAGATTATTTTTATCACCCCCTAAAAATCTCTCGTGCTCAGCTGCAGTCACTCCTTGTTCCCTCCCCTGAAGCTCCAGGCACACATGGATCTATTTTTAGCACTTTTTTTTGCCTTTTCTAGACACTTCATATAAATGGACTCATACAGTATGTGTTCTTTTGTGTCTGGCTTCTTTCACCAAGCATCATGTTTTTGAATTTTATCCAAGTTGTAGCTTATATCAGCATGTTATTCTTTTTAACTGCTGAATTTCCTTCTATTGTATAGATAAACCACATTTTGTTTATGCTTTCACTTATTGATGTCTGTTTGGGTTGATTTTGGATGTTATGAATAATTCTGTAGAAATAAAATTCTTATTCACCAACCTCACCAAGATGTTGAAAGAATTGCTTAATTTTTAAAAATTGGGGGTTAAGGTGTTATAATTTGGGATGATTTTCCCTCTATTTTGCAATTTTCTAGAAATTTGTCTTACACTGAGTGTCTAGTTTAAAAAACAAATTTCATTAATTTGACTTAAAATGTATCTTGAAATAGTTCAGCCATACACTAAGCTTTCACAAAAGCATAAGAAGCATAATAACTGTCATGCATCAACCACAGCTCAAGAAATATTAGCCTTCTGTGCAGGAGATAATGTCTCTCATGATTTGTATTTCATTCCCATTCATGTATCCATACTTTCACTAACATACACACATTCAGACACGATGTAGTGGTTTTGCATAATTTCAGACGGACTACACTCTGTATGACAAATAGTGGTACCATGTGTTCTTCTCAGTACTTTAGTACTCATTTTCATTTTCACAATAACCAGATGAAGTAGAAACAATTATTATCCCTACCTTACAGATAAGGAAACAGAGGCTAATAGAGGTTAAGGGACTGGCCAAGGTCACACAGTTAGTAGGTAGCAAAGGTGGGTTCCAATTAATTCAGCAGTTTCAAGGGCTGTTATTCTGTGTTCCTGTGCAGTCTGCTTCCCCCCTCCATGTTATATTTGTGAGATTCTCCAACAGTGACAATATGTAGTCTTAGTTCATTCCTTTTCATTACTGTATGGTATTCTGTTCAATAAATAGGCTGTGATACATTTATCCATTCTACTATACTGGAAGCATATTCTCATCCAGTCTCCCTGTGCACATGTGCAATAGTATCTCCATGGTATATAGCCATATTTTGCCATGTATAATGTGCACCAGGATTTTGTGCATATTATACACTGGTTTATTATACCCATTATTATACCCATGGTATGTAATCATTATACCCATATATAATGTGCATTATTTTTCCCTCAAAAATTTGGGCAAAAAGTGCACATTATACATGGCAAAATACAGTACCTACAGGAGGAATTTCTAGCTCACATGTTATGTGTATCTTCAAATTAACTGGATATTTCCAATTATTCTTCAAAATAGTTATTACATTATTGTACTTTTAAGAAATCAGTTTGTAAAAATATTCTGCTGTCCATGGTTACAATATATGAAATAAGAAAATACTCCCCTAAAAGGACAAGAAAGTGACAATAGAAGCTAAAACAGAATAGTAAAGTAACCCCAATCTGCCACTTATAAATTCCTTCCCCTGAGCACCTGCAACAGAGGTGAAACACAGAATGTCTCTACTCTCAACTTAACTTTCCTTCTAAGCTATAGTCTACTCTCAGATCTTTCCTAAAAAATATGAGTGTGATATAGCACTATAATTATTAAAATCCCTGAATTTCTTCTCAAGGGGTGAATTACATTAAAGTGGAGTTCCTGCACAATCCAGTGTTTATTGACCTCTCTCTCCCTTTAGTACTGTTATAGGTTGCTTTTTTCTTTTTAAAGATTTTATTTATTTACTTTTAGAGAGAGGGGAAAGGAGGGAGAAAGAAAGGGAGAGAAATGTCCATGTGCCAGAAAAACACTGAAAAATTGCCTCTTGTGTGCCCCCAACCAGGGACCTGGCCCACAACCCAGGCGTGTGCCCTGACAGGGAATGGAACTGGCGAACTTCCGGTTTGTGGGATGACGCCCAACCCACTGAGCCACACCAGTCAAGGCTGTGCTAGGTTTCTTCTCTGCAAATCTAAAATTTGCTGTTTTATCTTCATTCACAAATATGGAGTATTAAAGAATTGACACTCTATTTCATATACAGATACAGATAGAATATGGAAGTATAAATGTCAAGTAAGTTTTCTCAGTGAAGAACAATGATAAAAATGTAAGAAAATAAATTTGATAATTAAAATGCATGTAACTTTAAAAAAATTAACAGTGCATATGTAAATTGGGATTACAAGGAATACAAGCAAACTTTGGAATACTCTTTAAATCTTTTTTGAATTTGTTAATTTTCTAAAGAGAGAATGAGAGGGAGAGAGAGAGATGTGTTGTTCCACTTGTCCATGCATTCATTGATTGGTTCCTGCATGTGCCCTGACTGGGGATGGAACCCGCAATCTTGGCACATCTAGATGACGTTCTAACCAACTGAGCTACCCGACCAGGGCCTGAAATATGGTGTTTGAACGATTTTACCTTATGATTCCTCTCAAAAGCTTTCTCCCTCATACATTTAATGTGGAATCATATGCAGTTTGCTTCTAAATTAGGAGTGCTACACCTCTCCCTTTGCAGCTCAGGGGGACATCAAGGATGAGGCCTTTCAGGTATAGAGAAGGGGGTGGGGTCCATAGGGGCAGAGGGTGGGAGAAGAGAGAGATCCTTCAGAATACAAGCTCATGAAAGGTGGTAAACTTTACACTTTTATTTTTCCTGCCAGCTAGGTGCCTTAATCCATTTGTCTTGGCACTCCCTTCTCCACGCTGTCTGAAGCTGCCTTCCTTTCTCCTGTGCGTGTCTTCTTTCATCAGTCTCTCCTCCTTTTGTCCTGTGGTGGGTGGCAGGACAGGATCTACAATGTGGGTGTTCCCTTCTTGTATCCCTTCTTTTACTCTATTCCCCGTCCCTAAAGAAAATACATTCTTGCAGCTCACAGATACTTTCTGCCCTCCCTGGTGTACCTTACAGAGCAGGAATTGCAAAATCAAACGTTTGTAGGGTGAGAAAAATAATCGAGTGAGGAAGTGGGCAGGGATCATGGAGAGCTGGAGGGATGCCCTCTGAGAGGGGGTGGCTGCTACCCAGCTCCAGTTGCTTCTTTCCATGGGAAATGGGACTGCACTGTTCCTAGGTCTGCTGATGTTTCAAAACAGATGGAAATCCATGTTTTTTTTGTGAAATTTCCCCATTAATGTTGGCAATAATTCAGTGAAGATGACAGCAACATTCCACAACTCAAACAACACTCTACAACTAATGCAAAACTAAACTAGAGGGTGGGATGTGACTTGTGGGAGGCCATTTTGGTTCTTCTACTTTAAGTAGAGTTTTGTCTAGACCAGCTTGATTCCCAGATTGTTTGCAGAATTGAAAAATGAGTAGAAAGAAGCAACATCAGAAAGGTCAACTAAAATACACAAGGCCCTAACCAGGCAGGGTAAGATGATCTAGCTAATGTGAAGAGCTGGGAGACAGCGCAGGCGAGAGGAAGAGGGGTTCTGGAGTTGGGCCGTCCAGGTGTGGACAGGGGTTGGGCTGTGGGTGTGGGGCTCCAGAGACATTCTAAAAGGGAGAACCTTCTCAGTGTGAAGGTGAAAGAGGAAAGAGCATGAATCACTGTGAGTGGATACGAAGCATAAATAGGATCCCATTTAATATTCTTTAGAGAAATTAAAGGTTGGATTTTTTTTTATTATTCAGGTTTGGGCTTTTAAAATGTGACTTCTGGAGACCAGGTCCCTTTCAGCCCTGGGAGTTAGTAGGAATAAGATTCTAGGTTGTAGACAACATCATTGGTAGTTTATCATTGGTAACAGCTCTGGGTAGTTTAGGAAGAAAACAAATGGCCTGGAAGAATGTTGTCAGGGACATTGGAGAAGCAGGCTCAGAAAATGACCAGGAGTTAAGGGGACTCAGCAGCCTGGCACACAGACCACACCACCGGAACAGTCTGCTTATCTCGTCACAGCTGGACACTCACTGCCGCACCCTTTGACTCTGTTTTCACTGCTGTCACTCACTCCACTGGACACTGGATGCTGCCACCAACAACAAAATTGATGCTGTAGTATACTGTCCTTGCGTCTCCATATCAAGACTCAGGGTTCTGAATATGCATCTTCCAAATGGCTGGCCTTAGGTCCCATGTCTGTTCCTTCGCTGTGAGGAACCTGGGAGAACAAGTTCCAGTTCTTTTTAGCTTCTTTAGTGGGAGGCAGAAACTGCCTCCTGCCAAAATTCAGGCAATGGCAGCTTTTCCAAACAGGGAGTTTATTTGTATCATTAAGTCTTGGGGAGCCATATATCTACTACAGAACTTCATTACAGGTAGTAGTACATTGTGTGAAAGGATGATCAGGAGATGGCCAGTATATCTGTCAGGATAGGATTTGTTATGCTGCAGTAACAAGTGACTACAAAATCTTGGTGGCTTGCAGAAACAAAGGTTTTATTTTTCACTCATGTCCATTACAGATGGTCTATCTTGTCTTTACCTTAGGACCCAGGCGGATGAAGCAGCCTCTGCCTGGAAAACTGTGGATCTCATAGCAGGGGGAAAAAAGGAGTAGCAGAGCACACTCTGACTGTTAAAATTTATGCTTGGAAGTGACAAACATAACTTCTGCTCACATATTGCTGGCCGAAACAAATCATGTATCCAAACTGATATCTGTGGGGTAGGGAAACATGATATAACCCCTTTGCCCCACAAGGAGGGGCAATGAATGTTTTTGAAAAAGAATAAAGTCATTATTAGGGAAGGGGCAAGGTATGCAAGGTAATGGAAATGAGCAAATTAGAGGCAAAAAATACAGTGGTGTTTGGGCAGTGACCATAAATAGCTTGCTATTAACGAAGTGTAAGGCTCAAGACAGGAGAAAGTAAGAGATGAAGCAGTGGTGACAGCTGGGGAATAGATCAGCAGATCCTTGTCTTCAAGATAAAGAGTTTGATCCTTATTCTGTAGGCAATTAGGCATCCTTGAGGATATTGAAACAGGAAGATGAGATGGCTAGACTTGTGATTTGGACTGATTACTCTAGATGAAGGATGATTTGAGAGACATCTGTTAGGAGGCTGCTGCCTTTATTCAAGTGAAGGATGACAGGCTGAACTGGGGAAGCTAACAGGGGCGAAGAGGTGGTGACAGAGGGGAGGCAGAGTGGCTGGGTTTGTTGATTCATCAGATGTGAAGGGTGGGAGAAAAGGAGGGAGGGAGGATGTTGCAAAGTGTCCAGTCTGGACAATTCAGTTCCCTTTACCTTCCTCTCAAATGATAAAGCTGAGTGTCCAACATCGGCACAGCATAGTAGAATTTAGGATCTTCTGTTTCCTTAACTGTATACAAAGAACAAGGCTAAGGGCTCCCCAGAAAATGAGGATGGCTGAATATCATTATTTCCTAGTGCAGAGGATAGAAATTTGAGACGAATGCTCTTCCCCAAGAGGCTGCTCAACCTCTCCTTTTCATTTATTCCCCTTTTTATCATCTGATTCTTACTGCTAACTCCATCCTTTAAGGCAGTGTTGTCGGAGTAAGGGAGACACCTTCACACGTGGCCGATGGCAGTGTGAATGAGAGCGTGCATTTTGGCAAACGATGTGGCAGAATGTTCTAAGAGCTCAGTTGTATTCATAGACGGTGGCCAGAGAGTCTACATTTGGTAATCCAACATAAGAAAATAATTATCAATGAGAACAAATATTTATGTACACAAGTGCTTTTTCCAGCAATAGTTATAATTGCAAAAAACAGGAAACCTCCCCCATGTAAAAATTAGAACGCTGTTAGGAGATGTTTATGTTTTCATTCATGATGTTCTCAAAGAATTTTAAGTGAATTAGAAGAAAGATTACATAATAATGTAAGAAAAAACAGGATATAAAAGTAAATACCTATTATATTAAGTTTGTTTTATAAAAATATAGAACAAACTAGAAGAAATTACATCAGAGAGTTTTGTTATTGTGGGGACTTCTGTTTTCTGTTTTTACTTTTTATTTTCCCCAAATTTCTAGAATGTAATAATTTTTTTAACAATCAGAAGAAAAGGCATTTTCCCAACGCTACCCCACCTCTACCTCATAGATCAACTCCAAGGTGATAAGGAAAGGTTGTTGACAATGTGAAACAGTGAGAAGGCAGCAGGTACAGTTAACCAGACTCCTGCAGCGAATTCCTAGAAAAGTGAGTGCTGTATCAAACGGAGCTGCCCTCACTTACCCAGAGAAGCTCGGTAATTAGTTAGTAGCTGATAAATGCTCAATGTAATACCTGCCAGAAGAGCAGAGAAGAGCTGAGCTTTTGACTTTGCCCTTAGCATGTAGATTGGGAGCCAGAAGATACTGAGCCACCAGTGAGGCTGAACTGACAGATGTGGCCTTTCACCTTCTGCCATGCCTCCATCCGTCAATCAGAACAGCTCTGCCATGTGAACATCACTCCACCTTGTGGGTCAGGACCAAGGTTTACCTCTTCACATCCAGCTTGGGGCCTTCTGAATAATCATTAGGAAGAGAGCAAGCATGCCCTAGGGAATGTGTGGCTCTTTAACCATAGTTAATAAGGTCCTTAATAATTGGTCATCAGTGGAAAAATACTAGAGAAAGAGGGAGAAAGAATACATAAGATACCTCAATTACATCAATGATTTGCTGGCAGTGAGTACAGTTTTCCCAGTTATACAAACACCTAGAAAGAGCACAGAGAAGGAGCTAGATTCAGGAAATATTTAGGAGGCAGGATAATCAGAGCTGGAGGTTGGTCATATGTGCATAGTGAGGGGAAATAGGAACCACGAATGCCTGGGGACCATCTGGAGTCACGGGGACTAAAATGGTGTGCTTGGCAGTTGTGGTGGGGCCACGGCTGAGGAGGTAATGGATGGATTTGGTTTGGTGATGTCAGCCAAGGAGATGGAGCAGATGGCTCACTTTACCTGGATACTGGTTACATGCAGGGAAAATAAGTCTATTAATGACGGTGGGAGACAATGTATTTGTCAGAGAAGGGAGTGCAACTACAAAAAGGGAGTAGACAGAATAAACTGTGTGGTATTGGGTTGGGATTACAGGTATTGATGTGAACTCATGGTTGTTCTAATATATAGGTAAATAGATATCGATGGTGGAATAGATACAGGTATAGATATAGATATATTTCCTGGCTCTTTTTGGCATGAGGCCTGCAAGCAATGACACCCTGTCACAAAGAGCAAACTCAGCACCCAGATCTTGGTTCCTACCTATCTTACTAACGGGAACCAGAGTTCTCTGGATACATTGCCCATTGTAGGGCTGTGCCAAGGAAAGTACAAGACGGGTCTGAAACATCTTCTTGTTCTAGAACAAAGGAGTTCTCAAAGTACATTGGGAACATGTTAAAAAACACAGGATTCAACCAAAGGGCCTCCCACTTGCCAAATATAGGACAACATGAGCATCAAAATAAATCATATTACTGATGTATTATAAACCATTGAACAAAATAGGAATCCATGAGTCTATACTGATATAGAGAAATGAATAAATAAATGGAAAGCTGTCCTTTATGGTAGAATGGCAGCCAGTTAATGAAAAAGGAATAATTGAATCTGAAGATTACCATTTGGTAAAAACCATTGTAATAATTGACTCAGGCAAAATAGTGGGTGAAAGTTTGATGAAAGAAAGGATATTTACATAATATCAAAGTATTACCCACAAAATACTTAGGAATTGCATGTTAATAACTATGAAGTATTCATTAATTACCTCTGCAGTAGAGAAACAAAATGAGAAAAATTAATTTTACCGATAAGAAGACACATTGACATTGTGTGCCTCCGGAAATGACACGCTGAGGACCCAGCATCACCTTTGGAACACTGCTGACTTGAATCTAATCCTGAGGAACCACCAAACAAACCCAAATTGAAAGTCATAGTCTGTGGCTATCCCACACCAAATGCACCCAATCTTGTCTGAAAGTCATTTAAAGCATGAGGCCTGCAAAAAAACTGATATTATAAAAGACAAGGGAAATCTGAGAAACTTTCCTGATTTTGGTAAGTATGCTATTATTTTGTAGAATAGTGCCCTTGTTTATAAGGCCAATGGGCATCATGTCTATAAATTACTTTTAAATGGGTTAGAAATGATACATAATTTATATCTCATATATTTATACATGTGCGGCAATGAGAAAGGGAGGGGAAGAGAGAGAAAGGTAAAATGTTAGTAAGTAGGAATCCTGGGTCTTGGGTGAAGGGTATACAGAATTTCTTTGTACTATTTTCTATCATTTTGATCTCAAACTAAAAAATTAGAGAATGCAGCTGTTGAATATTTAAAAACATATTCTTCAGGAAAAAATACCCTCGACACAGTATCGGAGGTAGCTGTTACTAAATGAACTGAAGAAGGTAAGCCAGGCGGGGAGACAGCAAGCTGCAGAGTCGTATTTCCAGTGTCCACCTGGTGCACCGGCCAGAAAGCGGATACGGCTGCCTGGGTCCGGTTGACAGCTCCGTGGTGAAACTATTCTAGCGCCAGTGCCCAGTGCCCTTCTCCCGTGGGGCGAGAGGAGCAACAGGAGAAATGTAGCTGCGTAACAGAACACTCAAAGGCCAGTAAGCACCATCTAGTGGCAAGAAAGTGATTTCCCCCATTGTTCAAGAGTTGTCAAATTCAAATGGCTTCGGCCATTGTCCATGCCCACCAGTAGGTGTGGGAGTCTCCAAAGTTCCACGTCTTCACCGTGTTTACCAAGCCTGCTAAGGGTACACTTACAAAGTTTTGTCATTTCAGTAAGTATGGAATGGTGTTTCCTATGACCTTGTGGGCATGTTTGCAGGCTTGGTTAAAATATAGGTTTATTTATTCAGACAACAATACTTCATGCACAACACGGGATACCTCCTATTGTATCACATCAGGAGGAACACAAGGCTGGATGTCAATCAATATGTTCAAATGTGGTTGACATGATCCATGGGAACATATAAAAATAAAGTTCCTCATCAACCTTTCACCTAATGGTTTTGGCAACTATTGATCATACGGCCCTAAAAGTCCCCCATGCTCCTCTTATTCTTCCCTTCCAGCCTTTTCCCCTGGAACTTCTGGCAACCACTTATCTTCTTACTGTCTTCATAATTTAGCCTTTTCCATAATATCATATAGTTCAAATAACATAGTATATAGCCTTTTCATATTTGCTTCTGTCACTTAGCAATATGCATTTAAGTTTCCTTCATGTCGTTTTGTGGCTAGTTTTGGAAGAAACTGCTAAATTGTCTTCCAAAGTGGCTGTACCATTTTATATTCCCACCAGAAATGATTGAGGTCCTTTTGTGCCACATGCTCCCCAGCATTTGTTGTCAGTGTTTTGGGTTTTAGCCATTATAATATGTGTGTGCTGACATGTCGTTGTTTTAATTTGCAATTTCTTAATGACATGTAGTTCTGAGCATCTTTCCAAATGTTTATTTGCCATCCTCTACTCCCTTTTTTTAAAAAAAATTTCACTATAGGTAACCACTTTTTATTGGTTTTGGATTTTCCTTCTATTGTTATTAAAACACACACACATTTATAATCCCCTTCCTTGCACAGAAAGGAGCATGCTGTGCACGCTCCTTAGCATTCCATAGCATTTTACATAGCGTTCTTTTTTTTTTTTAATCCTCACCTGAGGACATTTTTCATTGCTTTTCAGAGAGAGAGGAAAGGGGAGAAGAAGGAGAGAGAGGAACAGTGATGCGAGAGAGAAGCATTGACTGGTTGACTCCCATACCCAGACCGGGGACTGAACCCACAATACAGGCATGTGCTCTCACCAGAAATTGAACCCACAACCTTTCAGTTATGGGACAATGCTCCCACTAACTGAGCCACACCAGCCAGGGCTACGGAGCATTGTTTACATTAGCATAGGCCTTCATATGGATGGATTGTTGTTTCTTAAACCAGGACATTTGGATGGTTTCCAATCTTTTCCAAATAATACTACAATGAATAACTTTCTGCACACATCATTTCATATTTCTGCCTGTATATCTTTGAAATAAATTTATAGAAGGTGATTATGGTGTCCAAGGTTAAATTGCATATGTAATTTTGCTACACATTGTCAGATTCTCCTATTCCATTTCTGCCATTCCTAGCTGCAATGTATAAAATGTCTGTTTTCCTGTAGATTTTCCAATAAAATGTTTTGTCAAACTCAAATATTTTTGCCAACATGATAGATGAAAAACTCTAATGTTCAACATTTTAGTACATGGAATTTTATTCTATTCTTAATTATATATTTTTATGCATCTAAAAATTTAATTAAACAAGCTAACATAAGGATTTCTTTTTAAAGTAAATAGGCTTTCTATTTTGGTCTTAGAAGAAATATAGCACTTTTATTGATAATCTAACTATTGATTAAAGAACTAGAGTGATCTACAACTAGAATGGGAAAGAAATCTCAGAGACCAAAGAATCAGATTCTATCATTGAGTAAATTAGATTCTTGTGCTCAAAGAAGCCAGATAATTAACTTCGGGTCATATGATTAATGAAAAACAAGCTCACTTTTAACTATAGCTAAATAGATTGCAGTCACTATGTAAAAATTATGGAGAATGTTATCCAAAAACAAAACCAAGGACAAAACAAGTGGGAGGCATAACACTCATAACAATTACACTGTGTTTAAATGGTACAGGAAGTAGAATGTACTGCATCAAAGCCAAGACCCTGGAGGGACTGCTGCTGTGTTTCTGAGCAATTCTGGAAGGTGATGTAAACTGTGAAACTCAAGGTCGCTTGGCTCTGACAGTTTTATTAATTAATTACCTTTCTGCTTTTTCAACTTTACAGAATAGATCAGTTAATGGGCTTCTATCAATAGCTCCCAAATTTATGATATGGAATCTGTAGGCCTATCTGTTAGACATTCTCTGTCAGTCTTACTATGACAGAGTTGTTTGCAATTCTTGAGAGCAGAGTATGAAGAACTATCTTTTTGAATTGGATTATTCTTATGAAATAGCAAGATGAGACTGCAATGTTTTAACAGTTTTATTCTCATATGGCATAGATAAAGTATTTTCTATTAAATTTGCATTCTGAGGCTTCTTAACAAGAGAAGTAAGTTGGAAAAAATTACTCAAAATCTCCAATTTTTCAGTGATGCCATTCATAGCAAGAAAAATAATTTCTGGTCCAGGATCAAATTTAATGCAGTATCCCAAACTGTGTTTAGTTGCCCTGTTGCTTTAAGTCTTCTTTCACCTGGAATAATTCCTCATACATTGACGTTTATGAAGTAGCAGGCAAGTTACTTTGTGAACATCCCTCAATTTGGGTTTGTCTGATGTTCCCTCATGCTTAGACTCAGGCTATGCACTTGGAGTGGGGCGAACATACATGTGATGCTGTGTTCTCAGCGCACTGGGCATCATTGTACGTGACAGTGGTGGGTCCCTGTAGTCAGGATGTTAACTTCAATTAGTTGTGCTAAAGTGATGTCTCTTTGGTTTCTCCGCTGTGAAATTACTATTTTTCCCTTTGTAATTAAAAACAGTGATGGGAAAATACTTTGAGATTATATCCTGTTTCTCAACATCCATCAGTTTTAACACCCCTTGATGATTTTTCAACCAATAATTATTGGGATGGTTACCAAATGGTGGCATAAAAATAACTTTTAGTTTGGGTTTCCTTAAAATGTTTGTTTGCATGTTCCTGAAGTGTATACAATGCCAGAAAAAATCAAACAGCCCAAATCAGCAACCTGAAGAAGCTGTAAAACGGCCAAGACAAATAAACGATTTGCATATATAACAAAAACTGGTTAGAACTACAAATGAGGTCTCTTACTGCCTAAACCTGTTTTTTTTCTTTAAGTTTCATTGAGATATAATTGACATACAGCACTGTCTGAGTTTAAGGGGTACAGTATAATGGCTTGACTTACATAGATTACAAAATGATTACCAAAATGAGCTACTTTAGTTAAATCCATCATCTCCTACAGATACGATGAAAAAAAATTTTCCTTGTGATGAGAGTTTTTAGGATGTACTCTCTTAGCAACTTTCAAATATACTGTATAGCAGTGTTGACTATAATCATGTTTTTGACCTGTAAACGTAAGGAGAGTTTGAGAAATCCTTTAAATGTTAATTGCTACACATGTCTCTGGAGATAAATAGAAAGGACTCCTCCCATCCAGGGTAAGCTTGAAGAAGGATGTTCTGATGGGCTGAACTGGAGCTGTCACATCAAGAACTTAGAGAGATGAAATGAATTCTTTTAATGACCTCAAGCCTTATATGGTCTATATACTTGCTTTAGTATTTCTCCACATAAATTTGGGTGCTTTCCTTATTAATAACTTAAACAAAATTTATTTTTATTAAATATTTCAAACATACAGAAAATATTACAGACAGCCATTTATCCACTTCCTGATTTTTTAAAATTATATTTTTATTCATTATGTTATTGCAGTTGTCCTAATATTTCCCGCTCTGACCGCCTTCACCCAGTACACTGCACTCCCTCAGGAATCCCCCCACAATCATTCATGTCCGTGGGTCATGTGTATAAATCCTTTGGCTATTCCATTTCCTTTACTGTGCTTTACATCCCCATGGTTATTCCAGAACTGCCTATCTGTACTTAAGCCCCTTTCCTCTTCACCCATTCTCCTCTCTTCCCTCTCCCATCTGGCAATCTTCCAGTAACTAACTTTTCTTTTCTTGTGTTTAAGAACCTCTCTTTATCTTTAACCTTTGGCCTTTTAGTAACAATGTATCTTGGAAGTGGGCCTCTTTGCATCCATCATAATTGGGACTCTGTGCTTCCTAGATTAGCATGTCTATTTCCTTCAACAAATTAGGGAAGTTTTCATATTTTTTCAGATTTCCAATTTCTTGCTCTTTCTCTTCTCTTTCTGGCACCCCTTAGGAGGTGAGTGTTGGACCTCTTAAAGTTGTCCCAGAGGCTGTTTATACTATCCTCATTTTTTGGATTGTTTTTTCTTCTTGTTGTTCTGCATGGTTGTTTTTGGTTCCTTATGTTCCAAATCATTGATTTGATCCTCAGCTTCATCCACTCTATTGTTATTTCCCTGTAAATTGTTCTTTATTTCAATTAGTGTATCCTTCGTTTCTGACTGGATCTTTTTTATGTTGCTGAGATCTTCGCTCAGTTCCTTGAGCACCCTTGTAACCAGTGTTTGGAACTCTGCATCTGACAGATTGCTTATCTCCATTTTATTTAGCTCTTTTTCTGGAGTTTTGATCTGTTTTTTCATGTGGGCCATGCTTTTTTGTCTCCTTATTTTGGCAGCCTCCCTGTGTTTGTTTCTAAGAGCTGCTTTGACTCCATGTCTTGGTAGTGTGGCCTATTGTAGTAGGTGTCCTGTAGGATCCAGTGGCACAGTCTCCCCTATCACCCAAGCTGTGTTTTTGAGGTACACCCTTTGTGTAGGCTGACTGCACTCTCTTCTTGTAGTTGAGCCTTGGTTGCTGTTGGCAGATCAATGGGAGGGATTTACACAGGCCAGTCAGTTGCAAGGACTGGCTGTGACCACTGACCACCAACCTCCGCTGTCCGTAGAGGATCAGCTGTGCAGGGGCAGGGTGGTGGTGCTCTGAAGTGTCTGTAGCTGTCCACTGGGTTTACGGGCACTGGGGTTTCCAAAGTGGTGTAGGCCAAGGTCAGCCCCCAGCTCTGTTTTGCCCTGGACACCCTGCCTGAGCTGTAAAGCAATCTGAGATAGCTGCTACTTGTGCTGGGTTTGCAGATTCCCAAGTGAAGCTAAACTGTGACTCTAATCTGGCTGCTGCTAGGGCTCACTGAAGCCAGCTGTTGCTTGTTTGACAGGATTTAGGAGCCAAGACCAGCCATTCTTATGGAAAAACAGCTTAGGTGGGCCTGTAAGTTGGGTGGGGTAGAGCCTCTTTGGATCTCCAAAGTGGGTCGCACAGTGGTCACCAGTTGATGGTGTCTCAGATATGGCACTAGCCTACTGGCTTTGTTGGGGGAGGGCTCAGCAAAGGGACAATAGCTTCTGCTGGCCCTGATGCCAGACACTTCAATCTTTCCTTGTACACCACTGGTGCCCTTCAAGCTGCCACCCTGGTGCTGGAGCTCAGAGGGAGCGAGTCTGAGCAGGTGAGTCCATATGTGAGTTCCCCAAGAGAAATTGCTTAGGGCTCCAGCAGCCTCCTGCATTGACTCAATTTCCGCTGGTATTCACAGCCAGAAATTGTGGGGACTTATCTTCCAGGCACTGGAATCCTGGGCTGGGGGCCTCGGGTGGGTCTGGAACTCCTTGCTCCTGAGATATCCCTCCCAAATTTTTATCCACATGGGTTTGGGCCCAGCCCATTCTGCATCCGTGCCCCTCCTATCAGTCTGAATGGATGTGCTTTCTTTAATTCTGTAGCTATCAGATTTCCGTTCAACTCAATTTCTGGTGGTTCTGAGTGATGGCTGTTCCATATTTTAGTTATAATTTTGATGTGGTTGTGTGAAGAGGTGAGCCATGTGTGCCTATGCTGCCATCTTAACCAGAAACACCCACTTCCTGAATTTAAATTACGTTTACATTTTGCTATCTTTGCCTCAGAATATTTTTCGCTACATAAATAAAATATTATGGACACATCTAAAGCCAAACTTCCATTTCTTTTCTTTCCCTCTTCAGGGTTAACCACTTCCTATCTTGACTGTGTCATTGCCATGTCTGAATTTGTGTGTTGACTCATACATACATACATATATAACATGTATATAAATACATGGTTTTGTGCATATAAAATTATACACAAATTGTATGTATCACCTTGAATATACCCTATTACTATTTCATTTTTACTTAAGGTTTTTTGAAATGTATTCACCTTGGTACATGTACATATGATTTATTTGTTTTAACTGCTACGTGGAAATCCAATGTATGAATAATAAGTTTATTCATTTCCCAACTGATGGAAACTTAAATTGTTTTTATTTTATTTTTATGTATTTATTGTTGCCTCAAAGGGTGATGTAATAACTATCCTTGTACATTATTTCTTGTGTACACATGGGCAAATTTCTGTGCAGTAAACACAAAATCTGAGTCATGGTATAACCACATCTTTGGTTTTACTAGGTATTGCCCGATTGCTTTCCTAATGGTTGTACCAATTTATAGCACTATCAGCAACCCAACCCCTCCTACACTGGTGTCATCAGACTTTCTACTTTGTTTCCATTTGGGAGCATGTGAACTATTATCTCCTTATTGCTTAAATTTGCATTTCTTAATTAGTAGTTGACTGAGCTTCTTTCCATGTATTTTTGCTACTGGGTGTTTTTTCTTTTTCTATAATATACCTGTTTATCTCATTTGCCCATTTTTATTTGGTTGTTTGTTATTTTTCTTGTTCATTTGAGATAGTTCTTTATTTATTGTGGATTTTAATCCTTTGTTCTGTGCCTTGCACTTTCTCCCACCAGTAACTTGGTCAATTCTTTGTGGTGCTTTAGATGAATGTTTTAAATTAATGTTACTTAGGCTTCACTTCAAATGTCACCCTCTCCAACATTCTTCCTCACCAAGTCCACACTGCTGTTACATTTTCTTAGTATGAATAATAAGATGATTACTTTATGATATACCGTATTTTGCCATGTATAATGCACCCATGTTTTTTGCCCAAATTTTCAGGAAAAAAAATCTTTTGTTATAATTTTTAATTCAACTATATTTATTTATTTATTTATTTATTTATATTTAGGTACTTGATTTTTGTCTTATAAAGGAGTTTTAACATTTATTTTTGAACATATGGATATCATTATTGCTTTCTAGAGTTACACATTTAATGCACAAGCATAAATAAAAGAATTAGAAACATTTATATAGATATGGAATTAGTACTACCCATGTATAATGTGCACCCTTATTTTTCCCTTAAAAATTTGGGCAAAAAAATGTGCACTATACACAGCAAAATATGGGTATTTAAAATTAGTAACTAGTGACCATATGGTTTCATCTGTTTTGTGTCTCGAAGACCAGACAATCCGCATTACTTAGCATTAATGAATATTAGCACTAGTATAACCAGATGACACATTCTGTGCTGAACATTCCCTTTGTTCTATATCCCTGTGGAAGCAGAAGAAATTGAGACAAATTCTTAGAACTTGAACATAGCTGGGAATCTTAAGATTGGCCATGCGAAGCTGCACTTTAGGCAAATGGTTTCCCTGCACTAGACGGAGGAGGTTCTCATCAACACATAGTTTTAGCACCAGTTTTTGTTTTGTTCTGGGAAGAGCAGGGGTTAAATCAGGTAGGTGGGCTTTTGTTTCTGAACAATTATTCCTGAAAAGTGTTTTTGATACAAATGGGGAGTATTAAATCAGGAATGTGCTATTTTTAAAAAACAAGAAAAAACTTAACAAAAAATATTAAGTCTGATATAACCGGATAGGAGTTGCCAGGATATTTCTCAAAACATCCTGCCAGTTCCGTGGCTGACAGCTGGGGTTCTGTAACACCTGACGCCTGACGCTGTGCCATTTGTTAAGAAATTTCTTTCCTGAGAGGATTAGATGGGCGGTTACGTTTCAGATCCATACGAAACAGCTCACATTCACCTCCGCCTCACTGAATGGTTCAATAGCAGAACATACACACAATTGATACATCTGTCTTGCTTCCACCAGGAATGACTGTGAGAACTACAAAAGTTAATTTTCTCCCTAACACTACCTACCTGAATCAACCCAAGCTTTAAAATCCTTGCTGAATTTTCCTCATTATGCAAACTGTTTAGAAGCAAAGTTAAAGAACAACTTATTAGTTATTATTAATACTAAAATTATACCCTTACTTCACTGATTCTGCATAGACAGAGGGCTTAACTTCCAGAGAGGTGGGGCCAAGGGAAACTTGTTTCAAGTGGAAAGGTTACATCCTTTTAATACTTTCTTTCATGTTTACATATGACCCTTTCTCGTTTTTTCTATGATAATTTCTTTAGCTTGTATTAAGGACTGTTTTTATTCTTAAGCTAGTGAATTTTTATTTCTTACATAAAATTATTTATTTAAATTAAGTAAAACTGCTAATAAGGAGATTTTTAAAAATAATAATAACTTGCCCTGGCTGGCATAGCTCAGTGGATTGAGTGCGGGCTGTGAACCAAAGCATTGCAAGTTTGACTCCCAGTCAGGGCACATGCCTGGGTTGCAGGCCATGGCCCCCAGCAACCGCACATTGATGTTTCTCTCTCTCTCTGTTTCTCCCTCCCTTCCCTCTCTAAAAATAAATAAATAAAATATTTTAAAAAATAAAAATAAAAATAATAATAACTTTGAAAACTTGGTCATAGAATACATATGGATTGTAGAAAATGTTAAAAAAATATAAAAATCTGTAAGCATGCCACCCAGAAGTAACAACTAATAATGTTTTAGAATATAATTTCAATCACTTTCCTATGCATATATCCATACATCTTAACCAAATATGAGATCATATAGGCCATCTGTTTTACATATTTATTTTTCACTATTATCTTTTTTGGATAATATTTTGCTATATCACTAAGTAGTTTTCTAAAACATCCTTATTTTCCATAGGCTATCACAGGGTTGGGTCATAATATATACAAAAATATACCAATTGGTTCTAATTTTTTTATATTACAAATTCTAAGAGTGATAAAAATTATTCTTAATAACTTTTTACACATGTTCATGAATATTTCTTTGGTATATTGTCCCTGCATAGGATTGCTGGATCAAATGATACACAAATTTTTAGGACTTTTAATATTTACTACAAAATTTCCCTTGATAAAACTTATTGAATTTATTCACTTAGGAGCATTTTAACTCATAGTTTTTACTTCTTACAAGAAGATTTTAAATCTGTTGGTTCTACTCTATAGATAATGCATATCAAGCTTGATAATGCTTTTCAATATCCAATGAACTGTTGATCCATTAGCATCCATTTAGTGCAGTGCTACCCAGTAGAAGTCTTCACTGTATGAGTATACTAGTAACTATTAATTTGAAAGCCATTACTAGCATTAAGTGAAAGTAAAAAGTAGACTTAAAAACTGATTCACAAATTGCTTCAAAATATATCTAGGAAAATATTTTTTATTACAAAGTACTGTATCATCAGAGGATGAGTAAAAGATATAAAAAAGGACCTGGCTGGTGTGGCTCAGTGGGTTGAGCATGGGCTGTGAACTGAAGGGTTGCCAGTTCAATTCCCATTCAGGTTACATGCCTGGGTTGCGGGCCAGGCCCCCATTGGGCATGTGAGAGGCAACCACACATTGATGTTTCTCTCCCTCTCTTTCTCTCTCCTTTCCCCTCTCTCTAGAAATAAATCAATACTATCTTTAAAAAACTGTACTAAAAAAATGTAAAAAAGGAAGTTTTGAAAATAGTATGTATCATAATATAGATGTCTTGAAATTATCACTAAAACTATAATAAAAATAAAAATTTAGGTAAGTTCATGAATAATTGAACAATGATTGACTGTTAAAATTGAAATTAGGTCTATACAATTATTTCACAGAACAACTTTCCCACAAACTAGATTTATCATAAACAGTAGATGGTCTGATAATAATATAAGGACAATATATTCTATTGTCATTATATTCATTCATTCAACAAATACTGAGTACCTACATGTGACATTTAAATATTTCAGTCTTTTTTCTACAATCTTCTATGAGTAGTTTTATATCCTACATAGCAAGAGTTTAGGTTTCCATGATACCTAAATTACAAAATAATATGGAGAGTATTAAACCTTTGATATTGTAGGGGCAAATATGACTGGTGAATGACTTTGGAGTCCTAGATATGAGACTGGCTGGGATCCCTGTGTCTGCAGTGGGAGGTGCTGCATGCAAGCTCATCTTCCCACCAAGTCTCCAGGTGTTAGACACAGCCTTCTTAGCACTCCTCAAAGCCATTGGCAATTAGGCCCAGACTGCCCAAGCAGTCCATTTGTGACCATACCACTCTCACCCACACCTTGCTTAAAGGGGTGGGGACCCTCTAAGAGAGGATAGCTCCACACTGTAACCCACTATCCTGGCTCCAGTATGTCTCTTTGGAAATTATAAAGGAGGGGGATCCATTCAACCTGCTCACCCTGTGACGTGGAATTTCTGCTTGCTCCAAGTGATACCCCTGTCATCACTGTGGTTAGCCACAAAAAAGCATCTTTACCTACAAGTAACAATAATATGTTATCTGAACTATTAGTTGTTTATTAAGAGCATTACAAATTACATAAACCCCTATCATAATGTATCATAATATATTGGAATAAATATAGTGATGCAATAATTTGTCTTAAGGTTCTTAGTATCTACTAAACTTCTTAGCACATAGGGGACTACTAATAAATGATTATTAAATTAATTAAATTTTATGATGTTTAAAATTATGACCATTTCTTAAGAATATAAATGATTTGAAATATCTTGATTTTTGAAAAATATCTGGATTAAAATCCAGATAAAAATTTTTAGAGATATTTTTTAAAAAATTGTCTTCATCTATGATGTGAGAGGTTTTGCCTGGAGGGCAGGGTCTCTAACCCTTTCAGCCTCCATAAAAAATATGTAATTCTATGACTTTATGACTCATCAGCCTATAAATGCCAAAAAAATTCAAAACTAGTTACTTTTCATATTTAAATATTGCTTTATTTTAAGAAGAAAAAAAAAAACCCCAAAATAGAACTGGCATGTTTAGGCCTGACCTATTCTGTCAATGGAAACAGTTGAGGAGTTATCTAGTCGAGTGGATGCAGACAGCACAGCTGTGACTTGTCCAAACAGTCCTTAAGATAACAGAATGTAGGCTATTTTTATCGGTAGTGAGGATAGTTTTTTAAAGAATGGCTCTCTGCTTTAAACAGTCTTTTTCACACTCCATGTTGACTGTGCACGTGGCCTGGAATAAAACAGAATTAGAGCAAAGTGGAAACACTCCAGAGGCAGCTCATTGACAATCAACAGGTTGGAAAGCTTGGACTGTGAAATCACAGAAATTGCCTGGAGAAAGAGGGAGCAATAAAACCTAACCTTACGTAACACAGTGTTCTTCAGCCTCTCCACCAAAATTTTGTCTCGTTTCAATAGTGGCTCAAAGGAGTAGAAATCTAGAACAAAGAGAATTCCGACAGTCTGCTCCAGTTTGAAGGATCTGCTCTAAGATGGAATAATCAATCCCTAGTCTGGAAGTCCCAGAACTATTTCTGAAAAGATTGTGGGCAGTTTTAGGTTCAAATAAGGAATCTCCTTTAGCCTAAGATGACTGCGGACCCCTTAGTATGATGAACTCATGTGGTGGAAACCCCGAAGGTGGTGTTCCCCAAAGTGTCAGGCCTGGGGCATTTAAGGCAATGCCACTTTCCCTGCCCACCCATCTTTGAGTGTACTACCCTGGTATGTCCTGGACCCATGCTGTCCACTACTGGGCCACTAGGCACATACAACTGGCTGCCGAGTACTTGAAAGTGGCTAATCCAAACTGAGATACACTGTGAATGTAAACTATAATCCTGACCTTGAAATTTTAGTACGACAAGAAGAATGTCAAATGTCGTACTAATGATATTTTGTATTGATAACACATCAACAAGATCATATGTTAGATAAATTGGGTCAAACAAAACATTATCAAAATTAATTTTGCCTGTTTCTTCTTACTTTTTTCAATGTGGCTATTAGAATATTTCCATTACATGCAATGTCTGCATTTGTGACACACATATATTTCAACTGGACAGTGCTGCTCTGGACAGACACCTCTTGCAAGAGCTCCTGTCCATCCCAGTACTCCATTCCCACAGCATGCTGGGAGTTGTATCTGGGACCCTTATGGAAGGCTCCATCTAGCTCAGGACAGTAAGGAGGATTTATCTGATGGCCAATAGCAGGGGGCTGTGTTGGAACCTTGGTGCTGGGTGCTGAGGCTGAGTGTGGGGCTGTAAGCAGATGAGGTAGAGGGAAGAGGTTCAAAGTAACAGATTTTTGAACTTTCGGTTTCCTTGTTAAGTAGATTTATTTAAGTGGAAAAAAGAGTAAATAGTATAGGTATGTATGTGAATATGTAAATATAGCAATTGAAGTTTGTTTTGCATATCAAAGTGACTGTGAACTTAAGATTCTTTGAATAAAACCACTGATATACATGTATATTATAATATTATTTACTGATTTTTATTATAAATCCTTAACTTTTCTACTTCATACTAAATATAGCTGTATCACATCAGGAGATAGCTGCCTTTGGGCCGTTCAAGAAAGGAGAGATGCTAACTTCTCTGCCCCATACCATTTCTTTTCTAAAGTTATCTATGCCTGGCAGCAGTCATATTTTACACTAAATTGCAACTGACACTTAACCAAATTGCCTAAACTTAGGACCTGTGAGAGGAGTTGGTAATATGCTAAGCTGTCAGTTTTGGATGTTTCTGTTACCCTGTGAAGACTCAAGTTGCATTATTATGAATGGAGGTTCAAGAACTTTCTGTTTAAATAGGATATAAGAGTTCTACTGAAGACATTTTTTTTTTTCTGTTAAAGCCAACAATAAGGAAATTATAAAGAGCAGGAAAGACAGCCTTAGAATGAAAGCAATTTCAAAAATAGAATCAAGTTTATTAATCATGTTCTTCTACAAAGAGAAATTTATTTATTTATGTATGTATTTATTCACCTACTTGGCGATTTGATGAGTCTCCCAGCTAGGTATGAGTTAAAGGTATACAGTAGGTGCCAATTTTATGAATTCTTGAAGGCAATTAAGAAGAAGTCTCACAGAGGACAGTTTCTAGTACATTCCTGAAAACTCGAGATTGGGAAAGGAGGCAGAAATTTATTTTAGAAAAGACAAAGATGTTAATTTTTACCTTTTCAGAAAGATCCAGAGGGCGACTGTCAATTCCAGCAGACTCCCTGACAATGTGTCTGGCAGGCCGAACTTTCTTCTGGGCTTTGTTCCCACTATTGTTCAGAAGCCAAGAACTGAGTTGAACCAAAGAAGCCTGGCTTGTTTTTGGTCATCATGTTGTATTATCAGTGTTATGAAATAACATGTAATGTTAGAAAAACAAGCACAGGAAGAGGGAGTTCTTCATAGCTTCTTTATTTCTTCTGTATTTAAATTATTCCTGAGGGAAAAGGGAACAGGAGAGGGAAGAAATGTTTCCTTCATTTTATAAACACATGCAATACAAAATCTCCTTAATTTGGAATTAATTTGGCTGAGCACCTCTGGGTGGGGAACATGCCTTGATCTCAGTTTCTTTTTCTTCTTCTTTTAGATTTTATTTATTTATTTTTAGAGAGAGGGAAAGGGAATGAGAAAGAGAGGGAGAGAAACACCAATGTGTGGTTGCCTCTCATGTGTTCCCCACGTGACCCAGCTCGCAACCCAGGCATGTGCCCCGACTGGGAATCAAACCGGCAACCCCTCAGTTCGATCCACTCAATCCTCTGAGCCATACCAGCCAGGGCTGACCTCAGTTTCTTATACAACCAGTTGCAGCTATTAATGAGCCCATGATACCAGCATATAAAAACATATTACAGTCCTGATTTTTCTAAACCAAATGTCACCTGTTTATCTGGCAGGAAATCAAATCTCAGTTAGTATTCAAGCCTCTTTCCTCCACAGAATCATACAAGAATCATCGACTTACCTTGTCCTGGGAACTTTGGGAAGGGGCCCATATTTAGTCCTTGGATGGACGTTGACTTCATTCCCATTGAGTCATCTCCCTGAAGTGGCTGCTGCCTACTGCTACTCGGGTGGGTGAGACTGTGGTGAATGGAGCAGGCCTTTGCTTGGTGCATCCCTGAATTTACTTGGTGGGACTACCAACATCTGTCTTGGGTGCTGTCCATGAATAAGGCCCAAATAGCTGCCATTCCTAGAACCAGATCCTACTTTCAGTCTGCTAGCAGGCCCCATTTTAGCTTGGGTTCCCCCTAAAGAGTCATAAGGACTTTTATGCAAGCAGTTTACTTAGTGGTCCTAAGACACAAGGGTGAGGTAGTTGGGAGAGTGAGACAGGGAAGGAGGAAAACCCAGCCTGAGGGCGTGTGATCATGGTCAACACTTTGGGTAACAGGGCTCTAATTTGGCCCAAACCTTCCAAGTATCATACTAAGTGCCTTGCATAATGTCTGCTCAGACAACCAAAGGTGGAAAATTTTCCATATACATCAGATATTTTCTCCCATTTGCGAGGATTGCTGACTGCTGTAAAAAATACCACAGACTGAGTGGCTTAAAGAACAGAACTATATTTTCGCTCAGTTTTGCAGGCTGGAAGTCTGAGATCAAGGTGTCGACTGGTCTGGTTTCTCCGGAGGCCTCTCTCCTGCATCTGGATGTGGTCACTTTCTTGCTGTGTCCTCACCTGGCCTCTTCTCTGTGCCTATGTACTCCCCTTCTTATGAAGACACCAGTCCTATTGGATTTGGGCCCTGCTCTTTACACCTCTTTGAAACTTAATTACCTCTTAAAGATTCTGTTTCCAAATGTGGTCCTACTGGAGATTAGGTCCACAACCTATGAACCTTTTTGGTCCTGTCCAAAGGCAGGGAAACTGGGGTATTTATTTCCCAGTCCTCATCCATCTTGGCTGGTGGCAGCTTCCTGGGGATGTTAACTCTTCTGAGATTTCTGGTCTGTTCCTTATGAGACAACCAAGAGAGAGCTCTCAAGCAGTCATTATCCAAAAGTGACCATGTGCATCTAAGGGAAAGGTGAATGCCAAGGGCATGTATGAGGAACACTATACATGTAGCTATACTACAGCGGGGTGAGGTAGGGAAAGGAGCAGCAGCAGTTAGTTTGGAAAGGGGATGAACTAACTAATTAATAGTGTGAAAATAACTGGCCCATAGGAAGATTTTATTTCTATTTTAAAAATTTAGTTATTTATTTTATTACAATATATAAATATGCTGCAATATTAGCAGTACCTATTGGCCTTTGCTTTGGTATAGTTACTTTAAAAATATTCTACAGTTTAGACTTTATACTAATTCTAATGGTTGTTCTTCTTTGTTAGGTTTAAATTAATGCAGTTTTAATTTTTTCCCTCACTCCATGTTTTTTTTTTTCTTCCATTTTTCGGGCACAAGGTAATGTTGTATGCCAGGGTCTAAAAACTTTAATGTCTACTGGACCTGGTGGGTAACATCAATGGGATGCAAATGCAACTAATGACGGTAACCTGTATTGTTAGGGTAGTTGGGAGGATTAAGGGAATCAAGTGTTTGGAACCATCCTTAACATTAAGTACTCAATAATCGTTGGCTACTGTCATTATCAGCTGTTAATTAAGCTTTTAATTTTGACGTAATTATAGATTCCCATGCAGTTGTAAGTTAAAAAGTACAGAGAGATCTCATATTTCTCCGTTTCCTCCAATGGTAACATGTCGCAAAACTATAGTACAGAATCACAGCCAGGATTCTGATGCTGGTGCAATCAAGTCGCAGACTGTTTCCAGCTTCTCCGGCACGGTTTCTGATGAGGAGCCTGCTGCTTGCTCCCTATGGGTAGGGAGTCGTGGCTCTCTTCTTGTTTTTAAAGCCTTGTTCTTTGTCTGCGTTGATTTCTTTGCCTTTTCCCCTATGAAGTTTGCTTAACTTCTTGATCTGTGGGTGTGTAGATTTTGTCAGGTACTAACAGTGTTTTGCTGTTATTTCCTTGAGTGCTTCTTTAGCCCTCTGCCTCTTCTCCTGATACTCTCATGACAAAAATGGTAGGTCTTTTGTTAGAGTCCCACAGTTGTTCATGTGTTTTGTTTTGGTTTAGTTTTGTGTCTGCTGTTCAGACTGAGTAACTTCTAATTGCTCTGTTGAGTTCAAGGATTCTTCTATTTCATCTATTCTGCTGAAGCCTATCTATTGAATTTAAAAATTTTAGTTATTGTATTTTCAGCTCTAAAACTTCCATTGGGTTTATTTTATATCTTCTATTTCTTTATTTAGCTTTCTATTTCTTTGCTGAGACTTTCTGGTTTTTTAAAAAATTTTGTTTCAAGCATGTTTGTAATTGTTCATTTAATTAATTTTATGTTGGTTGCTTTAAAATTATTCTCACATAATTCTAACATTACTGACGTCTTGGTATTGGTGTCTATTGATTATCTTTTTCATTCAGTTTGAGATGTGTTTCTTGGAAAGCAAGTTATTTTCAATGGAAACCAGGACATTTGGTGCATTACATTATTAAATTCTGGATTTTCTTTTAGCCTTTGGTTTTAACTGGCTTCTCTGACACTGCTGTGGCAGAGGGAGGGGTCACTGTCTTCACCATCCATGACCAGTTGGGGTAGAAATTCAGATTTCCCATTGCCTGCATTGACAATCAAGGGGACAGGCTCCTCAGTACTGCTGGGTGGGATTGGGAGTTCCAGCTCCTGACCAGGCCTCCAATGGTCTCTTCCTGGGAGGGACAGGACTGCCTTGTTACTGCCTCCCATGTGACTTCCAGTGACACCATGGGGTGGAGTTGCGTGTGGTCTCCATAACTGGTTTTGTACTCTTGTTGGAATCTATTTTGCAAATTTATTTTGGCTTTAAGTATATATACAATACTATAAACATAAACAATACATAACTAAAGTTACATTTATTTGGAGGTAAGTGAATTATGGTGATGTCTTGTTTCAAAGGGCTTTACTCAAGTTTAAGAACCACTGACATGGGTGACTGCATGACCTGACCCACCTCGGGTGTTCTGGCAATATTTATATTTCCCTTTAGACTCTCTCACCTAGGTGAAGAGACAGAAGGACCTGGGGCCCTGACACATGATATAGAATAATATCATGCTAGTCCAACATTGACTTCTTACACATAAGACAAAAATAAATTCTTATTAAGGACTCCATTTGTTGCCTGTTGCTACTGTAGCACTTTGCCACAGACTTATTGGTTTAAAACACAAATGCCTTCTTACAGATCTGGAAGTCAGAAGTCCAAAATCAGTTTCAGTGGGCTAAAATCCAGATGTCAGGAGGGCTGCTTCCTGGAGGCTCTTGGGGAGAATCTGCTTCCTTACCGTTGCCATCTTTTAGAAGCTGCCTGCATGTCTTGGCTTGTGGTCTCTTTCTTCATTTTCAAAGTCAGCATCGTAACATCTTCGAATCTCTCTCTTGCTCTCTGTCCTCTGCTTCTATCATCTGATCTCTTTTTCTGACTCTGACTCTGAGCCTCTTTCCTTCTGTATAAGCCCCTTACGATTACTTTGGGTCCACCTGGATAGTCCAGGATAATCTCCCTATCTCAAGATCCTTAATTCAATCACTTATACAAAATCCTTTTGCCAAATTAACATATTCATGAGTTCCAGGGATTTAAAGGCATCTTGGAGGGCCCTGGTTGCTGTGGCTCAGCTGGTGGAGAGTTGTCTCCTGTCCTAAGGATTGTGGGTTCATTTCCCACCAGGGCACTTACCTGGGTTGTGCTTCCATCCGGGATCCAGTGTGTGTGATCCCTAGTCTGGGCACATACAGGAGGCAACCAGTCGACGCTTCTCTCTGGCATCGATATTTCTCTCTCCCTTCCTCTCTCTCTAAAAGCAATGAAAGAATGTTTTTGGGTGAGGAGATAAATATATACATATATTTATATAAAAGGTATTTTGAGGAGCCTTTATTTAGCATACCACAAGGGGATGCAGCTAAATCAAATTTTAAATGACTGTCCTTTCCACCAGAACAGGGACTTTTGTTGCAATTGTTCACCAATGTTTTCTCAGCTTCCTGCTAATGTAGTAATGGTCACATTTTTACAACTGCCACCCCTGAAAAGGTGGCAGATTAAAAAAACTGGTAATAGAGCATCCTAGGTAGGAAAAACAGCACTTGCAAGCCATTAGGCCAGAATTACAGTTTTTATTCATACTAATAATACAGAATCTAACATTTTATGTGATATAGCTCATTTTATTTCAACCCTCATGAACTATCAAGTCATTGATATACTGGGCTCACCTGAAACACTATTTAGATCCTAATCCAAAACATAAATGGACCAAACTCAGATGGTTTCACTCAACATGTTTCTCATCTTTACCTGTGTATCTGTTTCTCTGAGCAGCATTTGACTCTGCAATTCACAAGGTTTTTACCTACTATTAAAGAAATGTAAAAACATTATACAGGAAAAAATTTTTAAAAAGGCATAATCCATGATCACAATATAATTTTTTTCTGGCAGTCTTGCATGTTTAAAGTATAAATGCTGGAGTCACACTGCTCAATATTCACATCCTGACTTTGTCAGTCATTGGCTGTATGACTTTGGGCAAATTACTTAGATGTCTTCTGCCTCAGTTTCCTCACCTGCCAAATCGAAATAAGAACCCTGTACCTACCTCACACAGTTGTGAGAATTAGATGAATTAATCTAATGCATTTAAATGAGAGCCTGGTAAATAGGGATCCCCTCATAATTCTCATTTTCGACACAACAGTTTTCTTCTCACATACTTTTTACTTAGTTGTAATCATAGAATACATAAAGCATTGTTCTACTTTCTTCATTTAATGTTCATAGTCTCCTGCACATTTCTATTTCATTAACATCATTTTTAATGACAGTCTGACACTCCATAATACTGATATATTTTGCTTAAACATTTCCCTGTTATTGGACATTTAATTATTTCATTATTATTAGTGGTGATATTATAAACATACTTTGTAATGATGCTTTTTCTTTCTTTTGAGTGACTTATTTGTTGACTATTCCTAGGAGTATGATTTTTGATTTTGTGTACTAAGGATTATTATTTATATATATAAATAAATAGAATATAAATAAAAATAATATATTTATATTTATGTAAAATAAATATAATATAATAAAAATAAATAAATATAATCTATTTATTTATATATATAAATAAAAGAGAGGAAGGGAGGGAGAAAGAGAGGGAGAGTAACACTGATTTAAGAGAGAAATGTCAATCGGCTGCCTTTCCTGTGTGCCCAGACTGGGGACCAAACTCACAACCTGGGCCTCTGACCAGGAATCCAACCAGCAACCTTTCACTTTGCAGAATGATGCCCAACTAACTGAGACACCGGCCAGGGCCCCAGGAATATATTTTGATTTTGTGTCTAACATAATAAAAAATTATACTCCTGGGAACAGTTGACAAATCATTTAAAAGGAAGAAAAAGCATCATTACAAAGTATGTTTATAATATCATCACTAATAATAATAAAATAACTAAATGTCTAATAATAGGGAAATGTTTAAGGAAAATATGTCGATATTATCAGAGGGATGTGGAAGGGACTGGAAAAACACACATGCATATGTGTGTGCCCATGGACACAGACAATAATGTGGTGAAGGCAGGGGTGGGGGAGTGAGGTGGGATGGTGGAGGTTGGAGTGGGCTGGGTAGAGGGGCGCAAACCAGGGGAAAATGGGGGACATCTGTAATAGTGTCAACAATAAAAAATAAATTTAAAAATTAAAATCCTTTTCTTTACATTTTAAGAAAAAAAAACCCCACATACTCTCCTTCCTTCAATGCAGTTCCAAAGAAGCAACTATTTTCAGTATGTGATGGAAAGAAAGGCAGACACATCATACTACTGCAGTGAAGTCATCTTTGTGTAGGAACAGACTCTCTGCACAAGACAGAAAGGTCTGCATTATTATCATCATTGTTGTCATTAGTCATTCATTCAACAAGCATTTATTACTCATCTAGGATGGGCCAGGGTTTTTTCTGGCATGAAGAAAGTTACAAAAAGCAGCCAGATATTTACAAAAAAGGAGTGTGGGAAGCTCCAAATACAAACACCACTTTATTTACAAACCTTCCAGGTTGATTCTAGCTACCTCCTCATGCATAATATGAAATCTACATGCAAGTCAAAAAGAGGCATTTTCTTTTCTTAAGGAACTAAAGTTCTGTCCATCTGACATTGCTCATCTAAACATACAAATTTTATACAAGCCATGGGGATATCTTGTAAGAAGGGAGTCCCTGTCTCTAAGAAGTCAGAAAATGCCTTTTTTCCCCCTGCATCTCAATTGTATCAAAATAAACAAGTCAGTAATAATATTGTTTGACTCTTCTTCTTGGAGGAAAGGGAGAAATTTTTTGAATTCCACTACCAGATTTCTTCTTTGGGTGTGTGCCCAACATAAACGTTTGAATTATGTAGGCCCAGACTTCACATTTTCACATAAGAAATAATAAAGATTGAACTTTTTTTTATCCCACCACATCCTGAGTTCAGTTTTACACCTTTTCATCAATGTAGTTGAAATTCTCTCAGTCTCTGTTTCTTGTCTCTCTTTTCACCCTGACTTGTCAGTACTCTTCACTACATGCCTTGGGGATGACCTGCCCGTGGCAACCACCTACTTGAACTGTTTGATTAATAATGTAATTAATACTTTCTTCAGGAAACAGTACTAACATTATGGAAACTACCTCAATTATTACTGATAAAGAATTATGTTGACCTAGAAGTTCTGTTTACAGTTCTGCCCTCTCTGGGTTTCTTGAGAACAAGAGAGACAATAGTGACATTCACCTCTCTTTTAATTTTAAACTTGATGAAGAATTTGTTTCCTTTTCAATCTGATTTCATAAACTTTGACAGTTTCATTTCCATTAAGTCAGAAATACGAGCCACCAGAATCACTTACCTAGCATAGGCAAAGTGAGTTAGAAATCAGTGCTTTTAGCCACTGCAATATCAATTAACCCCCTTGAGACAACTTTTCTGGGGATTATTAGTCAATTTGATGAACGTTCTAAGGCCTCTCCTAATACATATATGTATATGAGCATTTTTCTTGAGAGAAAACCAACTTTATGACCACAATTACATAACTATAACACACACACTCTCTTCTCGCACACATACACACACAATTTTATTTTTGCATACAGTTTCAGAAGGTTCCTGACCTTAGCTCCACAGTCAAAGAGCACATGCCTTGTGGGAATTTACCTCAACCAGTCAGCAGGAGTATCTGAAGGGGCTGAGAAAGGCAGTAGAGAACTGGGGCTGGGGGTAGGCATGAGATCACTAAAGAGAAATTTTACTAGATCCATTCTGAGGATGGGCCTTTACACTCAAGGCCCTCACCCGAGTAAACAAGGGTTGAGAATCAGAAGGCCTTGGTTCACATCCATGCGCTCTTTCCACTCCCCCCTCCCTTCTCCTAACTGTAGGACTTGGGGCAAGTCCTTAACCCTGTGACTCGTAGGATGGTTCCCCCCCACCCCCGTAAAATGGAAACTTGTCAATTTCTTCTCAGGGCTATTATATGATTAAAGGAGCGATAATACAGGAAGGCCTATTTTTACATCCCAAACAAGCACGAGGTACGATAATTTTTAATGTACTTGCCAGTCCCTTCTCCCTCTTCAGGCTGACTGCCAGTTCCATCATTCTGCTCTCAGCTCCGCCTTCACCTCCGCGGAGAAGCCTCAGCGACCACCAGATCTAAAGGAACTCCCACCCCATCACTCTCAATGCCATCACCCTGCTTTATTCTAGTCAAGACGCTTCCACATATGCAAATTTCATTTTTACTTGCTCATTGATGGCCAAACGTCTTTCTCCCCACACTAACATAAAACGCCTTGAGGGCACAGCCCTGTCCTGTGTTCCTTCGCCTGTGACATGGTTACAGTTCACGGGACATGGTGGACACGCAAATTTTGGAGTCAGGATAGCAGTGGTTTAGGACACAGACTCCAGAAGACAACTACTTGGATTTGAAGCCCACCTTTTAAATGTACTAGATGGATGACACTAGGCTGGTTAATTTCTCTGTGCCTCAGTTTCTCCACCAGTGAAAATGAGGCATTCTGATAACATATACTTCATGGACATGTCCATACATGTAAAGTACCTAGAACGGTGCTTGGCACTTTGTCAGTCTTACACAGGGTGGGGCGAAAGGGGGCTTCCAGTTGTGAGTACATGAAGCAGAGTTCATTCTTGTATTATTATTTATTCATTATTGTATTACTTTCCAGTGGGACAATTGTGAACCTACTTTTGCCCAACCTACTTTTACACTTTTTTCGTTTTACTCTTCGGTGAGCGAAAGGAGTGTTAATACTTTCATGTGAGTGCACGTGATCTATCAGATCTGCTCAGGTTTGACAGCGTCAAGACTTGCCCTTTCGGTAAAACTCGTCGCTTCGCTCCACTGCACTGTGTCACCTGCCCGGCCCCCCACCACTGAGCGGAAGAGGAGCTGCGGTCCCTAGTTCTGACAGTCCCCTGTGGCCCACAGGTGGCACTGCTCGGGCTTCTTTCGGGCTGGGGATGTCCGAGTCTCGGCGGAGAGGTTCTCCCAAGGCGGGGAGGCCCAGCGTCGCCTCCGGGAGCGGGAGCGCAGGGACGCCCTGTGGTCTCACCCCGAAACTTCGGCCGCACTCCGCCATCGGGGCCGCTGCTTGGGCCCACTCAGGCCACTGGCCTCAAACCTGCGGCAGGACGGAGAACCGGTCTCTGCCGGCTAGTAGGAGGGGGCGGAGCGAGGACCCGGCGGGCGGGGCCATGGCGGGCGGGGCCGGCGAGCGCCTAGCTCCGGACTCTGCGGCGCAGGCCGGACTTCGCAGTCTCCTGGGCACGCAGCGGGCGCGCGCCATCCAGGTAAGACGGCGGTGGCCCTCAGGGGCGCCGGGGACTGCGGTGATTTGGCTGGGAAGGGTTGGGACAGAGATGGGCGCGGTGAGAAGTGGCTTTCATGTGTTCAGAGACTGACCAGGGACAACTCTGATGGGACGAGGAAGAATTTTCCCTCCTCCGCCTCGTGCGCGGCGAGAAAATTCTTGGTGAACGTGGGCACGCCATCCTAGTGAGCGACCCTGTCCCCTTTGGTCTGGGAAGGAGGGACAGGTGCACCGTCCAGATGGCAGCCAACTCTCCACCTCCTGAGCTCCAGCAGGGGCGGGCGCTGCCCTCTCCGAGGAGTACCCGCCCCTTTCCCCTTAGGTCCCAGGGCCGAGGCTGCTATGGAGCAAGTTCAGGGTTGGGTTCACTTCCCAGCTGTGGGGCAGAGTAGAGTCCTCCTCTTTGCTTTGGGTCGCAGCGCAGACTTGATGGAGAGTTGGCAGAATCCACGGAGACATTCCACAGATGCACGTGTCCGAGTGTCTCACCCCCCCAAGCTCACTTTCTTTTTTTTAATGGTTTGCAATCTGGAAAATTGTATTTGAATCTTAAAAACAGGGGTTTGGTGAATGCATGTGGGGAAAAACTAGGCCCTTGACCCAGGAATGTGCATTTTTCCTCGGATCCTAAATTCAGGTTTGAAAACACTCTCTCATCTGTGGTCATTCGCTGGAAACTGGCCTGTTTGATTGGAAGGGCTGATCTCAATGTGATCTTGGAACAACGGGATGGTTGGTGGCTAAGTGGGTTTGAAGGTTAAACAAGCTAGTTAAGCGTTTCGAGCATACACCCTGTATTTTTCCAGTGAGTGCCCATTTTTCCTCTTAGGAAATTCTGAGAATCTCCCTTCTTCCAGATGATTCTCTCCTAAAGAGCTTGGGTGGGGGTGGGAAGAAAAAATCCTGACAAAGGAGAGGGCTTCCCAAATAAGTTTAGGATTAACAGGTTTATTTGTGACATCGGTAGCTCCTTAGTTGGTAAGAATCACACCTAATATGTAGCATGGAATGTTATGATTTATATGGAAAAAAGTGTGTATGATATTCTCATTATGTATTTGAGAGTATTGTTTAATTTAGTTATATTTTCAATGTCTAGGGAAGACCTATACTTTGCCCATACTCCAGTTTATCTGCTCAGTATAGCACTATGCTTGCCCATTCATGATGCTTACTGCACTGTGTTTATGTTAATGGTCTCCATTCTTCTCACAAGGCTGTGTGCATTTTGGTTTGTACAACTGTACAGGGCACGTGTTCTAAACACAGGCAAATCAGCGCTGTGATCTAATTGATGATACCTCTGCTCTACATAGGTCCTTGAACTAAAATTTTCACACCTTCCCAAATAGGAAAGACTATAGTGAATGCTCTAGCACTTTCGACCTGATGTTTACCTACTTATTCTGTATCAAGCTCAACATAGTCATCATGTTTTCGCAACTGCTAGGTACTCACCTGCAGGGGTCCTGCTTTATCAAATCATAGTAAAGTTCAGAGAATGGCGACTTAACGCTCCCTGATGCTGGGCCTTGACAGGGTGGTTGGAGGGGTTGTGGGCAGTGTCTGGCCACTGTTATGCTTGGGAAAGAATTGTTGGTCTCCCTGCCTTCTGTGGGTATCCAGAGTGCTGGGAGCCTGGGCTTTGGGCCTCCAAGTACACCTCTGTCTACAGGTCCTGCCACCCCCGCACCCGGCTTGATGGAGTTGGTGCATCCCCTCCTCACCCCAGCTCTAACTCCTTGACTTCTGCCCCACCCACCTCCTTGATTGCCTCCCCTAGGGAGAATCACCTAATTGGACAGGGCAGGGTAAGGACTTGGTCCACGTGGTTGACAGGAGTGCTGACTCTCACGCCTGGTGCTGGGTTCCCCGTGAGTGCTCAGTAAACGTCTGTTGACAAATCACTTGTTTGAGAGCCCTTGCTGTGCTCTTCTCTCATCCAGGCTACACAAGCAAAGTAGACTAACTGAAGTTGTACCCAGATCAGCTACTTCAGGAGCTACTAGCCTTGGTTGAGTAGGGTCATAAATTAGACAATTCAAGTCTGATAGGAAGGAGTGAAACTGGCTCATGGTCACTGGCAACTGTAAAATTACCCCATAGCATGTGATTATGCCACGAGAAGAGCTTTGGTGAAAAGAACCCCACAGGAGAGGGACTTAGTCTTCCCCTTCACCTCCCAACTTGCCTCCATCTGGCCTTGACTTACTGTCTCTGCCCTAGCTCAACCAGTCCTTCCTTGGGTTGGATTTTAACTATTAACTTTCCTACCATATTTGGTTACTCCAAACTCAGAGCTCAGATGACCACAGCTGCTGTGGTCTAGAAAATTACATTTTCTTTTGTTTAGCGGAATATAGATTTCTTAACTAACCTCTACTGAGAGAGTAGCATGGTTCAGCCATGGCACTATGCAGCCCTTTTCCCTTTATCAATAATAAACATTTTCTGAGCAGTCCGGGCAAATTCTCTCACTGAGCCCAGTTTGGACCTCAGACTCCTTCTTTTACTATTCTAAGCATCCACTACCAGTGGATTACATTTGTCATGGGAAAGCCTCTCTCTGGCCCTAGCTTAGATAATATATAGCTTGCTGGTCATGGAGCCCTTGCCACTATTTCTCAAATTCCCTTTGTCTGGGACTCATTCTGTCACCTTGGCCTCTGACTCTTTTACCTCTCAATGAAGCCCAGCTTCTCTATGTCTAATATTTTAGTCTTAAAGGTGAGCCTGGTGTCATTGGTGACCATGCGGCCTGAATGGAAGTTATATCATTATTTCCTTCTTGAGACCAGTTTATCACATAATTGCCTTACCAGCAGTAGCATCCTCTCTTCCTGTTCCAGAGCTCGTGCCCTTCTTGGAATGTGCGCCAAGTTCCTGTTTCTGGCTGGGTTGAGCAGAGGTGATTGACCTACCCTGCTCCTCGTGGATCATCACAACTTTCCCAGCCCTGTTTTGCCAGTTGAGTCATTCCTCAGGCTTCCTTAAGGCATGGTGACCTTTCAGCATTCTATCCTAGTAGTTTGATAATGTCAACATGACTTTATGCTTACGCACAGGGGAATGATGACAAGTGGCCTTCCATTGAAGTAGGAGGATTATTGTTCTGCTCTGTTTTCATGATGGTGGCTATGTACTGGGAATACAGAAAACACCAATGCTGTGTTTGTTACAGTGCAGCAGGTGCAGTAGTGACTTGCTGTCTGGAGGGTGACAGTGAAGGATGAGATGGTTGGAACCACCTATGCAGCTAGAACCCACTAGGTACCATTATGAACAAAAGCTTGGCCAACAGGAATACCTGCAGTGTTCTTTCTTCTGTCTTTCCATAGGCATCCTTCCTTTTCTGTGTAAAACCTTTGAAGCCATTGCAACTTCTTTTCCCATGCAGTACAGTTTTGCTCTGATGTGCCGAGGTGAAGCACTCAGCTTCACCTAAGTTCTTTTTGTCTTCTCAGCTGGATTGCTCACTCTCCTAGGGAAAAACACAGTGCTTGATAAATACTTAATGCACTGCCTGAATCTTTCAGATAATTCAGATAATTGTGGACACTTGGCAGTGAAAGAAAAAAAAGATGTTTGGTCATAATTACTCAAATTGTACCCTATAGCCTAAATTCTTTAAATTCTTTTTTTGAGTATATTTTATTGATTATGCTATCACAGGTGTCCCATTTTTTTCTCCCTTCTTCCCCTCTCTGCCCTGTTCTCCCCCTCCCATCAGCATCCCCCCACCCCTTAGTTCATGTCCATGGGTCGTACATATAAGTTCTTTGGCCTCTCCATTTCTTATACTATCCTTAACTGCCCCCTGTCTATTTTGTAACTACCAATTACATAAAAAGCATAGTTTTGATGCTTTTTATTCCCTGTACCTTTTGTCCATTCTCCCTCCTCCCCCTCACCACTGATAACCCTCCAGTGATCTCAATTTCTGTGATTCTGTTCCTGTTCTAGTTGTTTGCTTAGTTTGTTTCTGTATTTGTTTTTTAGGTTCAGTGGTTGATAGTTGTAAGTTTGTTGTCATTATACTGTTCATAGTTTTGATCTCCTTTTTCTTAGATTAGACCCTTTAACATTTCATATAATAAGGGCTTGGTGATGATGAACTCCTTTAACTTTATCTTATCTGGGAAGCACTTTATCTGTCTTTCTGTTCTAAATGATAGCTTTGCTGGATAGAGTCATCTTGAATGTAGGTCCTGCCTTTCATGACTTTGAGTACTTCTTTCTAGCCCCTTCTTGCCTGTAAGGTTTCTTTTGAGAAATCACCTGATAGTCTTATGGGAATTCCTTTGTAGGTAACTGTCTCTTTCTCTCTTGCTGCTTTTAAGATTCTCTCCTTATTTTTAATCTTGGGTAATTTAATTATGATGTGTCTTGGTGTCTTCCTCCTTGGGTCCAATTTCTTTGGGACTCTCTGAGCTTCCTGTGAAGTCAATGTCCTTCACCAGATTGGGGAAGTTCTCCTTCATTATTTTTACAAATAAGTTTTCCATTTCTTGCTCTTGTTCTTCTCCTTCTGGCACCCCTATGATTTGAATGTTGGTACGTTTAAAGTTGTCTCAGAAGTTCCTAAGCCTCTTCTTGGTTTTTTTTTTTTTTTTTTTTTTTTTTTGTATTCTTGTTTCTACATTCTGTTCTGGTTGAATGTTTATTTCTTCCTTCCCCTCCAAATCATTGCTTTCAATCCCGATTTCCTTCCCTCCACTGGGAAGGGAAGGAAAAATATAGAGCCCCCTGTATATTTTTCTTTATTTCACTTTATATAGTCTTCACTTCTTCCCAGGTCACTGCATTGTGGCTCTGTATGTGGGGGTCAGAGAGGGAGCAATGCTGCTTGCTTGGCTCTCGCTCCATTTTCAGTCATTTGCCCTGCTGCCCACAAGCAAATTGGGCCCTTCTGGTGCTGATTCTCAGGTGGGTGGGGTACATTCTAGGACCCTGTGGATCTCTCCAATGAACTCTTCTGTGAAGCTGGGTGTTTCTCCCACTGCTGCAACCCCCACAGATTTTTACAACCAGAGGTTTTGAGTTTTAGTTTTCTATGCTGGAATCCTGGGTTGTGTTGTCTGTCTTACTCCCCAGTTGTACCTCCCAGCTTATCTGCACATGAGTGTGGGACCACCCGATCCACCAGCTACCACCTCATGAAGCTTTGTCTATTGCCTTGCCGTGTGTCTTCTCCGCCCCGGATGCCCATGTCCTCCCCTCCTGCCAGTCTGGATGAATGCTTCTTCTTTAACTCCTTGGTTGTAGGACTTCCATACAGTTTTATTTTCTGGCAGTTCTGGTTGTTTTTTGTTCTTAAATTTGTTGTCCTTCTTTTGGTTGTGTGAGGAAGCAAAGTGTATGCACCTAGTCCTCCATCTTGACCGGAAGTGCCTAAATTCTTGATTAGACTTTCACTTCACTTTGAGTGTGTAGACTGACGCATAGAGCACTCAATTTAATATTGTTTCTTATTATTTAGAAATATTTTTCACTGAAAGTATTCTTGAAAGGACAACAAATACTATTATTATTATATATTTTCCATCCATATAGTTCTTCTTAGCATAATGTTGCGATTGTCTTGGTTTTTATGGCTGAGAGTGGTGTTTGGAGGCTGGAAGGAAGGTGTGCTCGTTACCTTGTCTACTCTGGTGAGTTTCACATTTTTAAAGGAGGAAGACCTCTTTGGGTTTTAGCACTGTATACATACTTCCTTTTGGAACTATATGTCATTTATTTTTTTAATTTAAAAGTGCTTTTGAAATGCTTAGCTACATTGTATCAAAGTGACAGTCTTTAAATTGTCATATACTATATGAGATACTTATAATGTAGAATCCCTGCCAAACACTTCACACCCTTTATCTTTTAATGTTGTGAAGGACTAGCCTGATTTAATAGGAAAAAATTTAACATGTCTTTTCCTTGAGCAGAGGTCCAGTAGTGCCTTTTCCTTGGTTCCTTAGAAACTCTCACATTCTCACATATCCCCCCCGCCCAGTATTATGTTTCAACCACCACTTGTGGGGTCTTCACATAATCACCACAAAAGTGAGATTGTGGCTTTTTTTTTTCCTACAAAGGAGTGATTTCAGAGTTTATTTTCCTGCAAATACAATTTAATCATGCACTAAAGGTTGTTTTTACCACTGGGATTATTTGTTTCACAGAAAGCAGTTGGCTTTTTTTCCCTGTTCTCTTGCTTTGAGTGATAGAAATGCTTGATCCTTTAACCATGCAGAAAACCAGAAATACAATTTAACTGAGTTATGAATGCTGTTAGATATACATTTAGGTATACTTTTAAAATTTTTCAAGGATTTTCAGCTGGTTAAATTGTCACATATTTAAACCAGTTCTAGAAGCACTGCACTGGAGAGTCCTTGTTCACAGGTTCTAGAGCTGCAGCTGAAAAAAGTGTTTTTGGCTCAGAGGCTGGTGACCCATCCTCCTGTCTTCCCCAGACTGAGTGAGGATAGATCTCTAGATGCCACTGAGATTCTCCAGTTCTCGGTGAGCTCTTTGGATTTCCTCTGCCATCGTTAAAAAAAATGTTGTTTTATAGAGTTTTATATTTCACTGTTAAAAATGTAAGCAATATGGAAGCTTACATAGGGGAAATTAAAACGACATCAAAATCATTCCAGAGAGAATCTTGGTGAACTTCCTCTCAGTCTTCTTTATCATTGTTTGACTTTTCAAAAATGCTTAGCAACTTTCTAGAAAATAATTAACACAAGGAGCGTTGTGTGCCCCTGTTTATGTAACTCCAAATTTTTTTTTACATATACCTATATGTGTATGTATGTATATGCCATTACTTTGTGAGGTTATAATGAGTCCCAGTATAACGTTCCTTGGATACCATTATTTCATTCAGGCTTTTTCTTGCAGGAATGATGATCATTGGTAATAGCTAGGCGGTAGTCTGTCACGTTAATATGCAGTGGTGTTTTGAACTGCCTCCTAATTGTTGGACATTCAGGGTTGTTCCCCTCACCTCAACTTTGTTTTTAGTATGTAGTGTTAATATATATTTTTTTCCTTTTGGGGGATTATATCCTTGGGGTATATTTCAAAATACCACTCTGGGATTAAGGATTTCTAGCTTTTGTTGACCTTTGTCACGAGGGCACAAAATAATAATTTGAAAAAGTTTACTACTTATGCAAAGTTATGGGTTTTTATTATGCTCTTTTTTTTACCTATTAGGTCAACGGTATCTTTTGTGTGAAGACACAGGTTTAGCTGGAGATGTGGAAGCCATGTTACGTACCCAGTTGTATATAGGTCAGATAATGAAGCCAGGGTCACGTGACAGGTCCATTCGCAGAGGCTGCATTCTTGTTGATAATGTCTAGAGCTTCATTTCATTTTGTTGGATGTTGGGTAGGAAAAGTGTCCAGGGGTTAGTAACAAGAGGTGGAGAGGCTATTATGTCATCTGTGAAACTGTATTTGACCTCAGTACCTTGTCTAGTGTTCGTGAGCCTTCCTGTGAGTGGGGAGGAGGGCATAATAGGTCCACAGGGAACTCCAGCCCTTGTAACCATTTCCCCATTCCTGGACTGCATGAGGAACCAGAAGGTGCAGGGCGACCCAGTGATGTTAGGGAGTTTTGCATTAATGTAATTTCTTGATAAAGGACCGGAGCAGAGTGAATTCCTATTCAGATTTCCCCCCTGTCATCTTTCTGTCTAATGTTTGGAGTCTGGGCTAGATTTCTAAGCCAGCTATTAACTGGTATTGTGTTGCCATACCTCGGGTATTCCATCTATTAAACAAAGAATAATGACACATGATTAACAGTTCACTTCAGAAAGATTCATGGCCTAATGCTTATAAAGGGACTTTGAGCTCTACTCAGAGGGTTTTATACACATTCATGAATAATGAGATGGCTTGTTCTGTTTGGCAAAGGGCTTCTATATTACGCACATTTTATAGATGAGAAAAGTGAGCCTCATAGAGGATAATGGCTTGCTGAGAATCAGAGGGTAAGCAGTATCTGTGGAATTCGTACTGAACTTTGTAGAACAGGTGGGATCCAAAATAAATTCTGCATGAGTGTTTATGTATCGGGAAAATGGATTTAACAGTTTTTAAGCAAATGTACTGTATTTTGCTGTGTATAATGTACTCCAGTGTATAATGCACACCCACATTTTTGGCCCACTTTCAGGAAAAAATCTTTCATTTTAACTTTTAATTCAAGTTTTTATTTATTTATGTATAGAAACAAAACTGATTATTGTGATACAATAATTACAATATTGGTATTATTTTGCATATGGATATTGTTATTGCTTTCTAGAGTTATACTTTTAATACATAAGCATAAATAAAAATTAAAAGCATTAATAGATATAGAATTAGCACTACTCATGTATAATGTGCATCTTATTTTTCCCCTCAAAAATTTAAATTTTGCTACTTCTTTGTAAGGAGAAATCATGTTTGACAAATTTACTAAAGTGTTTAAAGAGCTTTAGGTGATTATGGAGGCGGGGGATAAACTGATTTTCAAAGTGATTTTAAAAAGACTGTCCACAAAGGCTGTTAAATGAATTGAGTCAGTGGAAAGTTGGGAGGAATGTTTTTACAAATCAGCTGAGGGGCAAAGACAAAATAGAGGTTAGGCATAGATGGACCTTTTTCAGGATATAAATATTAGTAAACTAGTATTGCTAGTACTTAGATATAAATATTAGTAATACTAATTACTAATACTTAGTAATTCTTAGTATTACTAATACTTAGTAATACTAGTACTAAAATTTTTTAACAATTATTATTTAAAAAATATAAACAGTGTGAAAGAGGGAGCACACAGTGTAAACTCCAAGTTTACAGTCTATGCCAGGGGCGTCAAACTAATTTTGACTGGGGGCCACATCAGCCTCGTGGTTGCCTTCAATGGGCTGAATGTAATTTCAGCTCCCTAATAGTTAAGCAGTAGCTACATTTATACAGTCCTAAAATTATTTCATCCCTTTGAAGGCAGCCTCGAGGTTGGTGCAGCCCCCTGGAGAGAATGAGTTTGACCCCCCCGATCTACGTGAACCTACTGGGACACTAAAAAGTCAGACTGCTGGTCTCAAGTCCATGCAAAGCGACAGGGAAGTGGTAAAGAAGGCATTTAGAGAAAATGAATTCATTTGTACATGCTGGTGGTCATCCAGTTCTTTACTCAAGAAAGAGTTTCAGATATTATTGTAAACTTTTTTTCTATTTTTTAAATTTTATTTTAATTATTGTTCAAGTACAGTTTTCTCCCTTTTACTCCCAATCCAGCCCCTATTATTGTAAACTCTTAACTGAAGATATTCACTATGTATATGACTTGGAATATCAAAAAGCTGATAATTCAGAAATGCCATCTTATCCCATTTGCATGATATTTTAGTGTCTAAAATAGCTTCATCAGTGTACTTAGAAGACATAATGGACTTAGAGAAAAGCAACTATATTTATCAGTGGCATAGAAGATGGAGTAAAATACCCTCATGCAGCTCTTCAGTCTAGAAAGATAAATGCTGAGGGACATATAGACAGGGTGTGTCCTCTTATACTGGGGCCAACAGGGAGGCCATTTATTTGCACCACCCTTATTCCCAAATGATGCCCCACTCCCCTCAATAGTTAATGTTTATGGAGCACAGAAGATATATGAGGCTCCGTGGAAGAGCCTGAAGCACCAGGAGATTTGGGGAGATTTGGGGAGATTTGGGTAAGTAGTGGAGCCAGAGTCCAGAGCGACACAGTTGGTCTCCACAGAGTACTCTTAGAGTTCTGCTGAGCTCTGCTCTCTGAACTACATTCCTCTCCTTTCCCTCTCTAACTTTCCCTCCTGGTAAACAGAGTTGAACAACTTAGAAGAAAATATGAAGGTCTGCTTCAAACAAAACAAAAGCAACTGTTCCTCTGTGTATCACTCCAAGATTTTATTTATTTATTTTTAGAGAGAGGGAAAGGAAGGGAGAAAATGAGGGACAGAAACATCAATGTCTGTTTGCTTCTCATACATCCCCTGCAGGGAACCCGGCCCACAACCCAGGCATGTGCCCTGACTGGGAATTGAACTGGCATCCCTTTGGTTTGCAGGCCTGCACTCAGTCCACTGAGCCACACCAGCCAGGGCCCCTTAACACTTTTGATCTAAGATGTCTTCATCATAGCACTGTCAAATAGAAATATTCAGTGTGTCAGATATATGATTTATGAATTTCTAGTAGGCACATTAAAAAGGCAAAGTGCAACAGGTGAAATTAATTTTAAGTGTTTTTTATAATCCAATATATAAAAATATTATCATTTCATGTAATCAAATTACTAGTGAGAAGCAACTCAGGATATGATCAATACAAGATAGTACAATATCATATCACATGCAGGGTAGTAGGTAGAATGAAATCTAGTCCAACCAAACAATAAACTTATGGTAATGGAAAAATATATTATTTTATTTTTACATTTAAGATTAAAATTAATTAAAATTAAATAAAAATTAAGTTCTTCCATTGCACCAGCTAGATTTCCAGCCCAATAGCTAGCTATTTGTGGTAAGTGGCTACCGTGTTGAACAGTGCAGCTCTACAGCAAAAGTCATCATTCCCTCTCGGTGCACTCCCTCTCTCGAGCACACCCATGCCTTTTCTGCTCTCCTTCCCCCAGGCCTGGTTCCCCTGCTTTCCTTCTCCTAAACTCAAAGCCTCGGTAACTTGTTTCCTGAGCCCATACAGTCCAGTTGGCTCACTTTCTACCTCTGGGACTTTCTAAGTATACTTTCCCATATAGTTTGGAAAAAAACTATATATTTTTTCATAAACATAAAATGTTATGTTTCATCATAAAAATAAACAGAAAAATGTTATTCTCTGTTTCCAAAAGCCCAGCGAGTCCCAGACACCCCATCACCACCCCTAACTTCCTTAACCTCCATCTCATCGTCCCTGCCTGTGCCCGGGGCTACCGCGTACAATTGTGCACTGCAAAACTCTGGGACGTCGTTCACATTGTACATCTAGTAGCTTTGTTTATTTACTGTGACTCTGTTGAAGATGGAAGTCAAGTTTTTAAAGGAAAAAATACTTTTTCTTAATTCATACAAAGGCATGGGGGGGGGGTGACTGTAGCCCTTCTGCTCCTGGCATTCTCACAGTTGGGTGCAGGCATTGTTCTCTTGCACACTCAGCCCCTTCCCAGTGCCCATGGCCTGTGCTTAAAAGTAATGAAGCAGCTTTGGTCAGCCTCTCCTCCCCCCCACCCAGGAACGTCACAAAGCTATAGTCTCTCTTCATGGTAGTTTATCTTGGAGCCATATGTCTTATTCATAATTGTATCCCTAGTTCCTGACATACAATAGGTGCTTACTGCACTTACTGATTTGTATCTCACTGTTCACTCAGGCCCCTGTACTGTATTCTCGGTTTCCCTTAATGAAATTTGGCCTAGCGCTGATTTATCCAAATGCTGATGTGGCTCTCTTTCATGTGATACCCTTATTCTGAATAAAAATAATTGTCACTATTACTAATAATAGCTACCCCTTATTGATCACTTTGTATCAAGCATTGTACCTAGCAATTTATGTGCATTATTTCATTTCATCTTTCCAGACATCTCTACTAGATGGGTACTATATTATCCCCATTTTATAAGAAGGAAACTGAGGCACTGAGCAATTAAGTAATTTACCTGAGGTCACACAGCTGGTGTCAAAGTTGAAATTTAAAACCAGTTCTGTCTGACTTCAAAGCACTTTTGTACTTTAAATAGCAGGAGTAGGCTTCTCTTTTGGTATCTGGAACCTGACTGACAAGTGACCACACTATCGTGGAATTATAATTTATCCAGACTCTTTCCTTTGGGGAACTTCTCCATCCCAGTTCATGTAGTTTGGGCGGGGCATATGATAACCCATGGTCGCGTGACTTGACTTTAGCCAATCTGGGAAGTGCTTCCACCTGACCAAGTGATTGGTTCTGAGATTAGCACATGACCCAGGCTCAGTCAGGCTCTTTTTCTGCTCCAGTTAGGAAAGGAAGAATTCTTTTCCCCTGGGATTTTTTTTTTTTTTTTTTTTGCTGCTAGAGTGACGTAACCTGGAGCTCTTGGTGGCCGTCTTTGCCTGCTACATGTAGGAAGCTGTTGGGAGGAGAGAATGAGTGAGGCCAGCACAGGGCCAGAAGCAGCAATGAGTGGTGGTGAGAGCCCAGGCAGCATCATCTGAACCCCAGGATTCAGGTGTGCCTGAAGCATTCCGGGACTTCCCTGTTATGTGAGCCCTTACGTTTTGTTATTGTCTGCTTCAGTCTAGTCACAGTGTTTGCAAGGAAAGAGCTTGCCTAATACATAGACCTTTCCTGTGTTGGATTCCACATCACCCTCCTCTGTCTACTTTTGGGTGAGCCTTACTCCTTCTCGGGCCTGGGTGCCTACTGTTGCTTGTACTGTGCCTAAAAGCCTCAGATCCCTGTAGACTGTTCGTGTTTGACTTGCTTCCTCTTTTTTAAGGGCTGTGAGTCCTGCCTGAGAGAAAGGAGATGCCACACCCAACCCCTCCTCACCACTCCCTCCACCCTTACCATCAGGGCACAGCCCACACACTAGGATCAGAATTATGCCATGAACCTTAGAGAAATCTGTTCTTCATAGACATTAGAAAGATTACTCACTGACCTGCTTTTGAATGCTGATCAAAAACTGTCGAATGCCTAACTCATGTGGCCTCTGACACCCTCCGGGATCTCAGCCAGTTTTGGCCGAGGCTTTGCCTCTAATCCCTCGTTTCTTGGCTCCCAGCCTTTCTGATCAGCTGTCTTCTGAGGTACTCTCAACTTTCCTATGATTCTGAACTTCCATGCTTCTGCTGGCTTCCTGCCAGATCTTTCCGGGGGGGCCTTCTGAGGGCATTGTTCCATTGTGAATCAACTCTCCCACACCCCCCAGCCTCCTCACAGAATGAGAACACTCCCTTCTCTGCAGCTCTCTCGGGACCATGGCCTTCCCCTGGCTTCCCTGTGCTGCCTGCAAGTAATGCAGAAACCCTTTCTCCTTTGGAGTTCCAGCCGCTCATGCAAATACCCTCCTGGTTTCTCCTTTTGCCACCATCCTCTTGGTTGTCACCCCTGATAGACTTACCTGGTTCCTAGTCTTCTCTCCCAGCTCTGCAATCTCTGTATCCATATGACTGACTTTATATGTCTGAGGTAAGTCGTGCAATTGCCTGGGGGTGGTTAAAGGGACTAGTTAATTGTGGCAGGAGTGGAAAATAAGGGACAGTTCATAAAAGAGCTGAGCTGTGATCAGGACCTTAAACAATGAATAGGATTTCAACAGGTGCTCTTCCAGGCAGAGAGAATCACTCAAGGAAAGGCACGGAGATATGAACATGTTCATGTGTTTACTTGCCTGAACGCTTGGAAATAGTGGTGGGAAAGAAAGAGGGAGCCCAGATGGGATATGACGTGATTATATTTACTGAAAATTAAGGAATGATCCTAAGGAGGGTTCAGGGTGGAGAATGCAAAAGGAGAAACAGATTTGAAAAGGAGACAAGGGAGAAGTACTTTGAAAACTTTTCAGAGGTGGGATGATATTATAAATGACAAGACTGAAACTTTGTTGGGTTGATTATAAAGGAAGGAGAGTAATTAAAGCAGTGTAAGCAAATTAATACTAAGACTCCAGAAGCAGAGAGAATGGGAAATGGAAGAAGCAGTGTGAGGAATTGCAGAGCATACTGATTATGGGGTGGGACAGGGAGCGGAGTGGAGAAACCAGGGAAGACACCTGCTGCTTAGGAGACAGGAGAGTTTGAGGCCCTGCCTGGTGAGAGGAGAGCTGAAGGATGCTGGGAGAAAAGAGATGCATTCTAGATATGAATCAAATTAGTTGGCCTTTTAATTACCTTATGCAGAAAGAGTAAGGTAACTTTATTTCATCATGGTAAAAATGACTTAAATTATGTAAGCTTAAGCTATTTCTCAAACTGTTTTAGAGAATACTACAACTCAGAGATGTTAATAAGGTTCCAGGGAAATAGAGAGAGTCCTATGATCAAGTAAGTTTGGGAAGCAGTGTGTTCTATATGATTCACAGAGTCTGTGTTCATGTAGTAAAGCCTCAGAAATGCACACGAGAAACCAGTTTGACATTGCTTAACCCAGCTTTTTCAAAATGTATGTGTTCACTGATTCAGGAAGCATGTGGTAAGCAGATCCTTTGATAGTATGTTTTTGGCACTGTGCTAGGTTCTATAGTAGAGAATAAAATCAGCCAGTGTCCTTGCCGTTGTGAGATTACAGTCTGGTATCATCTGACAGGTTCTGAGAAACAGTTTGGGGAGCCTTGACTTCAGGTGTTTAGAGATTCCTGTTTTTGCTCTGGGATGGATTGGAGTGATTGCCTGCCTGCCTGCCTCCGTGTCTCTGTCTCCAGTGTTTCCATGTTGCACCCGCACCTTCACCTCTGAGAAGCATGTTTTCTGCACCTCCTGCCTTTGGCATGGACAGAGCTGATGACAAGGTAACTTTCCAGTCTGGGAAGTTGGTGACTTGCCCAAGGTCACGCAGCTGGTTAGGGGCAGAACCAGAGCCAGAACTCAGCTCATTTGGTTCTAGGCCTTGTGCATATTCCATTTTGGTGAGAAGGCACAATTTGAAATGCCTGAATATTAAAAGAAATATTTGGTAGAGTCAACAGTTTGAGTATGATACTATAGATCATGCCAGTATAATCAATATTAACAGGGTTGACTTAAGTATCACCACCACCACCATTGTCATTATTCATGTTGAGGGATTACTATGAGACATGCTAAGCACTTCATATGTATTTTTTAATTTAAATTTTATGACTCTTTGAAGAAGGAAGTATTACCTCATCTGAAAGAGGAGGAGGCAAGCTCAGAGATGTGAGTGGTGTGTCTGTGTTTACACAGCTAGGAAGGGGCCGAGCAGAGCTTCCATTGTTGGCTGTTTCCAGAGACCAGGCTCTTGACTTCATTTTATAATAGAAACATTTCCTCTGCTTCTAGACTTCCCTCTCCAAATTTGTCTCTCATTTCTCCTTTGCCATTTCAATTTGCCTAACTCCTTCTCCTTTGTAAAAACCTGGTCTCAGAAAGGATCTGATCATTCATTTATTTCAGGGGTCCCCAGGCTGCAAGCCAGTAGTGCTCTGTGGCCTGGTTAGAGCCGGCTGCACAGCAGGTGGTGAGCAGCAGGCTAGTGAGCAAAGCTTCACTTGTATTACCACCTGAGCTCTGCCTACTGTGGAAAAATTGTCTTCCACGAAATCGGTCCTTGGTGCCAGAAAGGTTGGGGGCCTCTGACTTACTCTGTGAGTCAGGTATCATTCATCAAATATTTAATACATATCTTGCTATGGGAAGAAATTGTTTTGGGAGCTGAGGGTGCATATACAGACAAGGTTCGTGCTTATGTGGAATTCATAATCAGTGGAAAGAGCATGTGATAGAAAAAAAATCAAGAAAAATGCCATGTGGGGATAAATATCATGCAAAGAATTAAAATAGGGATCTGAGAGTGACCGGTTGGCTACTTTATTTATCTGTTTTAATTAAATTTATTGGGGTGACATTGTTTAATAAAATTATATAGGTTTCAAGTGTACGTTTCTATGATACATGATCTGTACGTTGCACTGTGTGCTCACCACCCAAAGTCAAATCTTCCGTCATCACCTGACTTTGGCCCCCTTTACCTTTTACTGCCGCCCTGCCCCGCTCCCACTGGTAACCACAGTACTGTTGTCTGTGTCTGTGAGGTTTTGTTTGTTGTTTTTCTTTCTTATTCATTTGTTGCTTTCAGTTTTATATCCTGCATATGAAGAGTATCACAAATGTGCAGTATTTCATCTTTTCTTCTGGCCGAGTACTATTCCGCTGTGTATATGTACCACATCTTATCCAATCATCTATTGAAGGACAGATACTTCTGTTGTTTCCATGTCTTGACCACCATGGATAATGCTGCAGTAAGCATAGAGGTGCATGTATATTTGCGAATAAATGTTTTCAGATTTTTTGGGGTAGATGCACAGAAGAGGGGTTGCTGGGTCATATGGTAAATCTATTCTTAATTTTTTTGAAGAGCCTCCATGCTGTTTTCCACAGTGGCTGTACCAGTTTACACTCCCACCAGCAGTGAAATGAGGGTTCCTTTTTCTCTACACCAGTTGTCTATTTAGATTGGGTAGTCAATGGAAGGCCTTTTTGCAAAAGTGGTAGTTAAGCCGAAATTTGAGTTATAAGAAGGTGTGGTTAGAGAGAGAGCTAGAAAGACCAGGTGAAATAATGACTTTCTGGGTAGAGGAAACATTGTGTGCAGTGACCCCACCATGCCATGAATTTGCTGTGTTTGAAGAACAGGGAGAAAGCTGGTGTGCTTGAGTCAGAGGGGCCAATGTGAGAGTGGTACTAGATGTGTTTGGACGAGTAGGTGGCATCCTAAGTTACGAAGAATGGGTTTTAGTTTAAGGCAGTGAAACCATTGGAGGGTTTAAGCAAGACTTAGGACATGAAATGATTTATGTTTTTATAAGTTTGTGTGGATTGATGAATGAGGAAAGGATTATAAGAAGTTAAGGAGCCCTGGCTGGTATGGCTCAGTGTATTGAGTGTTGGCCTGTGAACCAAAGGGTCGCTGGTTCGATTCCCAGTCAGGGCACATGCCTGGATTGTGGGTCAGGCCCCCAGTAGGGGGCGCACAAGAGACAACCACACATTGATGTTCTCTCTCTCTCTTTCTCTCTCCCTTCCCCTTTCTCTAAAAATAAATAAATAAAATCTTCAAAAAAAATAAGGAGAGAAATAGTGAGACTTATTAGGAGGATATTGGAATAGTCCTGACAAGGAATGATGGTGGCTGGTGGCTGTATCTGTTACCTGCCCCAATAATGCCAAGTAACAAACATCTCCATAAACTCAGTGGCATACAGAGATAAGGATTTATTTTTGCTTGTGAGTTGAAGGGATGTCTGGGGAGTTCTGCCAATCTGGGCCAGGCTCAGCTGATTGTGACTGACCTTGCCAGTGTGTCTATAATCAACTGTAGGCTCTGTAATGTTGCCTGGGTTCTCTGATGTGGTTCGGGGGCCAGCTGGCTGTTGATTGTCTAGGATGGCCTTAGCTGAGATGGCTAAGGCAACTCTGCTGTCCTCTGTAGTTATGTTATATCCCCTTTTTAGACTAGCTCGGTCATATTCTCATGCTGATCACAAAGAAGTAAGAGAGGAAGTAGAAACAGGCAAGAGATTTTTAAGCCTTAGCTTGTGTCAAGTCTGCTAATGTCCCATTGGTTGAGGCAAGTTACACGGTACACCCACTGTTAGTGTGGGAGGGTGTCGCTGAAAGGCAGGAATAAAGAGGTGTGAAAAGCAGGGAGGTGTGAAAAATCAGGGCCACTCGTGCAATCAAACAATTGTGCTAGTGAGAACAGAATGAAGTAGATACTTGAATATTAAGGTTTAGAATATTTTGAAGGCACAGTCGGAAGAATGTGTTGATGGGTTAAATTTGAGGTATGAAAGAGAGGAATGAATCAAAGACAACTCAAAATTTTGGCTGAGCATGCAGAGAAGTGGTGAAACCATTTAGTCAGGTGGCAAAGAATAGGTAAAGAGCAAGTTTTAGAGGAGTGTCTAGAGTTCTGTTTTAGCCTTCTTATGTTTGAGATACCTCTTAGACATTCAAATGGAGATGCTAGGTTTGCAATTGGATATATAAATCTGAGGTTCTTGGGGACAGGGCTGAAGATGTAGATTTCTTCATCTACATTCTACCTGTGGGTGGTATTTCAAGCCATGGAAGTGGATGAGGTCATCCCTGGGAAGAATGTATAAATGAAGAAGCAAAGCAAGGCCAGGATGGAGCTCTTGGACACACCAGTGTCTAGAAGTAAAGCAGGAAAATAGAAACCAGCAGAGGGGACTAAGAAGATAATATACAGCCTCTAAGATGGGAGAAAAATCCAGGAAGCTTTGGTGTCACAGAGAGTCAAGAAAAGTTAAGCATTTCAAAGAGAATGGCCAGTTGTGTTAAACACTATGGGAGGTCGAGTAAGGTAAGAACTGAGGGGTGATCACTGGGTTTGGCCACAAGGAGATTCTTGGTGACCTTGACAAATACAGGAGCTAGAAGCCCATCTGGCATGGTTAGAGGAAAACACTGTTGAGAAGTAGAGACCGCAACCTTAATCCCATTTTTCAAGAACTTGTGCTATAAAGGAAACCAAAGGGACGTGGCATTTGGAGGTGAATGTGGGTCAAGGGGATGGGAATGAAAATGATGCTGCTGTGCCAAAGGGGGTGATCTAGTAGAGAGGGATCAGGCACTTTGAAGAGAGGGGGAAAGGGCAGGCCAGAAATGTTTGAGATGGCAAGAGAGGGTGGGATTGAGAATTAAAAGTAGACTAGTCTGTATATTACCTACTTCAGAGGTAGTTGCATTCTATATTTTATTTCTAATTTTGGAATGAAAGTGTATATCCACTATTAGAATAGTTTCAGCCATCAGCCAGGGTTGGGGCACACAGGAGTTCTGTTGTCACACTGGGCAGGTTGAGTGCCACTGTAGTAGGCTCACTCAGCTACTGTTGGGGAGCAGATACCTCTGGGGAAGTATTCTGCTCTGCGGGTGGTGCTTAGTGTTTCTTACGGTGATGCTGAAACTGGTAAATTCAGTTTCTTAGATTTTGATATGGAGAGCAAGTTGGGCAGGTCCTGAGCAACTTACTCTAGGGGAGTATACTCTAAGGGAGTATGAATTAATGTGCCAATTCCTTGCCCAGGTTACACCAGTATCACCCGATGTTGTGATCAGTGTAAAGCACCTATTGCACCCAGCAATGCAGATAAATCCATTTTTGTATCGACTAGCAGATGTTAGGATGATTGGCTAATATCGTTCAGTGGATCCTAGAGAAGCCATGCGTTCAGATGAGTGATAGAAATTTTGCTTTTTATACTGTGTCAGCCAGTGTAACTTCCATTTTAAAGTGGAGTGTAAAGCAAATATATTAAATACACGGTAATTTAAAGGGGATTTTGTGTAAGTCCAGGTGTACATTTGGTGGTATTTAAGTAACTATATTTATCAACCCTCTGGGGTGTGTGTTCTGTATAGTGGGTAAGAATGGCAGGTGAAAAAATGCAGTGCCCTGTCTAAGAGTGTCTTGACAGCCTTGGAAGATTTTTTGTTCAATTGCTTTGAATTTGCTTTGCTATTTTATTCCTTTCAAATATGTGTCTATTTGTGCAATTCATGTTGTGAACTGAGAATCCCATTTGTGGCAGAGAGAGAGAGACAGACAGACAGACAGACAAGAGTCAGTCTCCAGTGGGGCCTGTGTCCCCTGTGGAATGTTCAAGGTGAATTTTGACCAGATTCAGTTTTTGCCTTCTGAGCGGATGTGAGAACCAATCCTCACATACACTTTGGTTCCACTCCAGCTTTTCTGCCTTTTGTTTTCTAGTTTCTCCTTTTGCTTTTAATTCTCATCTGTATACTTTTGACATGTTATGCATGTATTGTTTCTTAAATTTCTTTTATTGAAATAAATTTAGGTAACATCAATGTCACCATTTGAACTGTTTTAAAGAGTACAACCTGGTAGTTTTTAGTGTGTTTACAGTGTTGTGCAGCCGTCACCACTGTCTAATGCCAGAGGACTTTTGTCACTCCAAAGAAGAAACCCCACTACCCGCAACTGCCTTTTCATTCCATCCAAACAGTTGGACTGAAAATGGTGAAAAGATGGATGAGCGGAGAACAGAAAACATTCAAGTGAAAAAGGAGGTAGACAGGAATTAGAGATGAATGAAATGAGAATGGGATGGTGAAGAATGATGCAGTATAGATGAGTTTTTAGTTTGATACAGTCCCATTCATCTAGTTTTGCCTTTACTTCCCTTGCCTCTGAGGTCAAATTCATAAAATCTTCTCCTAAGACCAAGGTCCATAAGTTTAGCACCTATGTTTTCTTCTATGTAATTTATTGTTTCAGATCTTATATTTGGGTCTTCAATTCATTTTGAATTAATTTTTTTACATGGGGACAAACTGTAGTCTGGTTTCATTCTTTTGAATGTGACTTTCCAATTTTTCCAGCACCATTTATCGAGGAAGCTTTCTTTTCTCCATTGTATGTTTTGGGTTCCTTTATCAAAAATTATTTGCCCATATATATGTGGTTTTATTTCTAAACTCTCAGTTCCATTCTATTGGTCTATGCATCTGTTGTCCTGCCAATACCATTCTGTTTTGATTATTGTTGCTCTGTAGTAGTGAATATAATTTGAAGTTAGGGAGTGTGATATTTCTGGCTTTACTCTTTTTTCTCAGGATTGCTTTGGCTATTTGGGGTCTTTTGTGGTTCTGTACAAATCTAATGTTTTTTTGTTCTGTGTCTTTGAAAATGTCACTGGAATTTTGATGAGGATTGCATTAAATCTGTAACTTGCTTTGGGTAATATGGACATTTTAACTATGTTGCTTCTTTCAATCCACAAACACAGAATATCTTCCCATTCCATTGTGTCTTTTTCAATCTCTTTTAATAATGCTTTGTAGTTTTCAGTATGTAGGTCTTTCACATCCTTTGCTAAATTCATTCCCAGGTATTTTATTCCTTTTGTTCCAATTGCAAAAAGAATTGGGTTTCCCCACCATTTTTTCCTGAAATTTCATTATTAGTATATAGGAAAACAGTGGATTTTTGTACATTGATTTTTTTATCCTGCAACTTTACTGTATTTGTTTATTGTTTTTAATAGTTTTTTTTGGTGGAGTCTTTAAGGTTTTCTATATAAAGAATCACGTCATCTGCAAACTGACACTTTTACTTCTTCATTCCCAATTTGGATGCCTTTTATTTCTTTTTCTTGCCTGATTACTCTGGCTAGAGAATCCACCAACAAAACAGAAACACATCCAACCTAATGGTAGAAGATATTTGCAAACAACAGTTCCAATAAGAGGTTAATATCCAAAATATATAAAGAACTCATATAACTCAACACCAAAAAAACAAACAATCCAATTAAAAATTAGAGAATGGACAGGACTTGAATACACACTTCTCCTAAGAAGACATACAAATGGCCAGCAAATATATGAAAAGATGCTCAGCTTCACTTGCTATTAGGGAAATGCAGATCAAAACCACAATGAGATGCCCCCTCACACCTGTCAGAACGGCCACGGTCAACAAGACAAGCAGGAACGAGTGCTGGAGAGGCTGTGGAGAGAAAGGAACCCTCGTTCACAGCTGGTGGGAATGTGAACTGCCACAGGCACTGTGGAAGACAGTTATGGCAGCTCCTCAAAACATTAAAAATAGAGTTACCATATGACCCAGCAATCCCTTTTCTGGGTATCTACCCCCCCCCAAAATTGAAAACACTTATTCTCAAAGGTAGATGCACCCCTATTTTCATTGCAGCATTATTCACGGCGGCCAAGACATAGAAACAAGCAAAGCATCCTTAGATGATTGGATGAAGAAGATGTGGTACTTATACAATGGAATACTGCTCAGTCATAAGAAAAGATGAAATACTGTCATTTGTGACAACAGGGATGGACCTTCAGACTGTCATGGTTATTGAAATAAGTCAGTCAGAAAAAGCTAAGAACCACATGATTTCACTCATATGTGGGATATAAAATGAAACTCACAGATACAGACAACAGTGTGGTGGTTCCCAGAGGGAAAGGGAGGGGGAGGTAGTAAAGGGTATGTATCGGGGCCAAATATAAGGTGATGACGGAAGATGATCTGACTTGGAGTGGTGGGCACACGATGCAACATACAGATCATGTATGATGGAAATGTACCCTTGAAACCTATACAATACTATTAACCCTGTCACCCTAATGAACTCAATTCAAAGAAACCTTTATATAAAAATATATAAACCTAAAAAATTATATAGTATATGTACTGGTTATCTATTGCTTTGTGACAAACCACCCGCAACTTAAAGGCACACAACAACAACCACTGTTTTCTCACACCCATGGAATCAGGTGAGATAAAAGTTAAGAATTGGATAGTACAAGGTGTCTGCCCCACACTGTCTGTGCCCTTATCTTAGAAATCTTGATAGCTGGGAGTGACTCAGACCACTGGGGCTGGAATCACCTGAAAGTTTTCTCCCTTATATGTCTAGCTCCTAGGCTGGGTGATTTGAAGGCTGGGCTCAGCTGGGATTCTCTGCTAGAACACCTATGTGTGGCTTCTCCACTCGGTGGGAGCTTCTCTCGCTGTGGTAGCTGGGTTCCGAGAGGGGCTGTTGAAAGAGTGAGCATCCGAAAGAACTAGGCAGGAGCTCCTTGGCCTTCTCTGACCTAGGCTCAGGGGTCACGTAGCATCCCTTCTGCCATACCGTATTAGTCACAGGTGTCAAAAGCCCACTCAGATTCAAGGATTCAGATGTGGATCCTGTCTCTAATAGAGGAGTGTTAAAGAATTTGCATGTATTTTTAAAAAACAGAGCATAGCTATTATAAATGGGTCAGACAAGGACAATGATGGGTAGAGCAAAGAATAGGAAAGTACATTATCAATTTACCTCATTAGAGATAGGACATATGGAAAAGGCCACTGGATGTTTTCCAAACAGTAGTTAGATCGTGGGTTATAGCCATGATGCTTTTTGAATGTAGTTCATAATTTTTGTTATAAGCGACATGTGAGAATGTTTTCTGTGGAATTAGTATTTTTATCAGTTTTTTTCCCCGTCTTAGAGATCAGGCATATAACAGATGGCATTCAGTTTGGGAAATTCTTCAGTGACTGAGCTCCAGAAGCCTTAGAAGTAAGGGTAACTGTCTCTGGTCAAATTTGCCTCCTTGTTTTAGTATGCACCGTCAGTTCAGGTGTGATGGTTACCTTTGGTCCTGTTTTTGATGAGTTCTTTATTAAGAGACTGCAGTTTGAATATATTGTACTTTACCTGACTGCCCCCTTGGCTTTGGTGCTTTGTTGATCTGTGCAGAATTTTCCTTTTATCATGCTGTAAACTTGAAAAGGACACTTCTTCCGTGAAATTTGAACAGGAGAAAGGACATGGAATAAAGGGAACAGAGGAGTTACAAAAAGAACAAATGTCCCATAGGCTGTAGTTTTATTTTTGGTTGCTAGAGACACATATTTCTGTTGGCCCAAGAAGAGATAGTATCACAAGACATTATTGTGTGGCTCCGTTGACTCGAGGAATCGTTGGGAGAGCTCTCATGATGGGCCAGGTAGGGTGGTAATGACATCTTGAGGAAGACATTATTGTAAAGGAGAGCTCACCCACCTTTTTTCTTACTTTTACTTGTCTGCTTTGGTTCTCTTATTCCCCCTCCCTCCCTCGTCTTTGTCCTTTCTCCTTTTTCCATTCTCTTTCTCACTAGTTCCAAAGTGGTGGATGACAAGGACGTGGAAAACCATTTAAGGGAAAACCCTTGAACATATTTTAAAACTTTTTATTATGGAAAATTTCAAGCAGAAAGAATAATCGGATAGTATAATGAACCCCTGTATCCATCACTCAGCTTCAATAGTTATCAACTCAAGAACAATAACATTTTGTCTCTACACCCACATACCCCTTAACCCCTTACCAGCTTGCAAATCAAATCACAAACATTATTTTATCCCTAAATTTTTCAGTATGTAGCTCTAAAAAGTAAGAACCCTTAAAAACACATCACAATACCATTATCACACCCCCAAAACTCAAGAACAACCAAACACTATCTTAATATCATCAATTGTAATACAATCAAACAAATCTTACCCCAAAACCTTAATGTCATCAATATGCAGGTAGTACTCAGGTTGCTACAGTGTCTCATGCATATCAACTAGTTGAGATGTCTCGTAAGATGTTTTTTAAAGATTTTATTTATTTATTTTTAGACAGGGGAAGGAGAAGGAGAGGGAGAGAAACATCAATGTATGGTTGCCTCTCATGCATCCCTTACTGGAGATCTGGCCTACAACCCAGGCATGTGCCCTGAGTGGGAATTGAACCGGTGACCCTTAGTTTGCAGGCCGGCACTCAGTTCACTGAGCCACCCCAGCTAGAGCAAGACTTTTAAAATACCTTGAATTCTCCTCAGTCTCTCTTTTTAGCCTTGAACTGTTTTGGTAAAAAGCTTTCTTATTCTGTAAAATGTTGAATGCAGTAATGATGTGGATTTTTTATTCCTATGACAAAAAAATATGTTGACATAGACAAATGTTTCTCACTAAAAACAATTTACATCACTGCAGCCAAGGAACACATACTGGTATTTGATTATTTTATGTATAATTTCAAAATTACTTTATTTTCATGTTTTCTTCTAGTAAAAGTGCGGAAAATTACTTTACTCACTTGAGGTACTTGCTATTCATGTCTGGTTTTTACTGGTTATTGTTTCCCTTTGAAATAGCATGAAGCAGAAAAAGAAATATTTGTTTTATATATGAAATTCTCACACCTGTGGAGAATTAATGCCAGAATATTGTCACTTAAAGTGAATCCACTTAAATTTCATAGTAAGTAGTAAAAGAAAAGAAAAAGCCCAGGATGATTCAGATTTTATCCTGAAAAACAAAGTGAAAATATTTTTATTTTAGCTCATGTATGGCACCATTTAGATTATACTTGCTAACTCTTAGAATAAAGAGTGAATCAAGTGTTAATTGTTTAATTGAGATAATTTTTCTGTTGGAAATGCATGATACAATTTTATTTCCTTCACTTCATTTAAATTTGTCAGCGCAGTCTAAAGAGGAACATTTTTCAAAAGCATTAGAAAGCTTTATCAGTTTCTGCAAGGGTGTGTCTATTAGGTAGAATAAAGGTTAAACCACTATAACAAAAGCCATTCTATGGCTCTTATTTCAAAAATAAGATGAAAGTGTGTTTCTTTCTTACAGTGCTGGTTATAGTATATGGTTTCTTACAGCTGTGTAGGCTGACAGGGCAGCTCTGCCCCACGGAGTCATTGGAGGCCCAGGTTCCCATTCCACTTTATTTCTCCTCCTCTCCCTCGGGTGATGCCTGGAACACATAAGGAAAGTGTGTACGTTCCAGCTGGTGGGAAGGTGGAAAATGCTGTAAATTCCGGGAAAGTCACTTGTCTTTAAGTTGAAGATGATCTAGATATCATTTCTGCATGTATCCCTTTGACTTGTTAAGAAAAGAAACAACAGTTCAAAATGGAGTCACTTTTGTTAAGCCACGCCACCAAACCAAAACTTAATAACTAGCCTAGCTGCAGTTTCAGACTCTCCCAGGAGTGGAGTTGCCGATAGACACTTGTGAGATAATCTCCCTGATAAGACCTCTCCTTCCCCTTATGAACAGCTGTCCTTGCCTGAAACCATCCATTCTTTGAATTTCTTAGTCCTACACTTTTTTTCAAGGGGCAGGGGAGACTCAAAAACTTTTTATTTTGTACAACCCATTGGAGTGCCCTTCTGGTTGCTAGGTGGGTTGCTGCCCAATTCACGAATCACTTAATAAAGTTAATTACATCTTCAAATATACTCAATTGAATTTTGTCTGGGAGGAAGTGGTGGGGTACAGTGGGGGTATGTGTGTAAGAGGGAGAGGGCAGAAAAGGGAGCAAAAAGCCCTTTACCCCAGTGTTATCTTAATATTTTAATTGTCAATCATCCTGTATTCTGTTTTGACACTTTTGTTGTGTTATTTTGTTTTTTTACTAGCGAACTAACTGCAAGATTCTCATTTCCCAGTGGTGCTGAGTGTACTTGAGCAATTCCCCAGTATCACTCTCATTTACATCTTGAAAATCTTCATCCTTTGAATATTTGCTATTTCATTTCACCTGCGTTGTTGACTGTCGCATCTCTCATTCAGGGAGAGAGAATGACCCACAAAGCAGGACCTAGTAATGGGAAAGGGGCCTTTGCGGTCAGTTGATTAATGAACGTTTTTAGGTTATGATAACTTTTGCTTCTCTCTAGAACCACTTAACTATGAATCTCCTGTATAGTAAGTATATTTGTTGATTCTTGGAAATATTGCACATGGTTTCTTTTCTAAAACTTTTTCCTCCGTGTATTACCCTTTGAAACTCTTATTTCTTCCTTTTTAAAAATGGTGAGGTCCCCAACCTAAATTGTAGCCAGAGACCACAGAGGGGACCTCTGCTGGGAGACCCACACCTGTGTTAAAGAGCACCTGTTGTATCTGTGTGTATACCTATGCTACACGGACAGTAAGAAACATCTCTTCTTGGTGCGGCACCGCTCAGCCTGTTTCCAGGTTCGCTTGCCCCCTAGCCCAGTCACCTACCATGTGGGACTGGGCCGGGGCCCAGGGGCGATTACCAGGGGAGATAGGTCAGCCGGCCTCCGTATCTTTGGTCTTTTGTTCTGAGATGTCTTATCTTCTCTTTAGGTGTCATCAGTACTGAATGATGTTTTATTAGATATCTTTTTTAAAATATTTTTTTTTGTTTTTCAGTTACTGTTGACATACAATATTATTTAGTTTCAGGTGTGCAACATAGTGATTAGACATTGATATAATTTACAGAGTGATCACCCCAATAAATCTAGTACCAATTTGATACCATATGTAGTTGTCACAGTAATATTGACTATATTCCCTATGCTGTACTTTATAGCCCTGTGACTGTTTTTATAACTGGCAGTTTGCACATGTTAATTCTTTCCCCTTTTTTACCCATGCGCCCAACCCCTGTCTCGCAACCATCAATATGTTCTTCGTATCTATGAGTTTGTATCTATTTTGTCTGTTCATTTGTTTTTTAGATTCTATATATAAGGGAAGTCATATGGTATTTGTTTTTAACTGTCTAATTAATTTCACTTAACATAATTCCCTTTATGTCCATCTGTGCTGTCTCACATGGCAATAATTTCCTTTTCATACAATATTCCATTGTATGTATATATACCACATCTTTTTTTATCCATTTGCCTATCGATGGACAGATAGATACTAGGTATCTTGATTTTTGGATTCCTAACCAGTCCAGCTTCAATAGGTCAACAGACAAGCACTCAAAGCTTTGTAGCCTACTGCAGTTAGTTAACACTTTCAAGCTAGTTAACGCTTTTAAGAACATACAGATTATCACTGGGTGCCTTTGTTTAATAGATAAGAAAGGCTACAGTGTTTCTTTCTACTGAGCGCTAAAATGTTACCCGGTTCTGGAATAGCTTCCCCTCATGATCTTAAGTAGGAACCTAAATGTACCCTTTATTCTGATAGAAGTGAGCCCAGCATTTTTTTCTTTTGCTTGCATTTCTGCCAGTTAATTTCACTTTTACAAAAGGAACTTGAGCTGAAGCTGAGAGTAATACATTGCAGTAGAGCGCATGGTTAGCTTTGTTCTTATACAATAGCTACCCATTTTAGGAGCTTTTGAACTGAAATATAATCTACCGATATTGTTGGCAGGTGCACAGAATTTAATTTCTTACATAACTGTGAGTCTGATATTATTTCATGCTAGATTTCTTAAAATTGCAAACACACTAACTTTGTCATAAACCTGTGATGAGATGTGTAATAGGCAATGCATTCTGATGTATCAAGAGAAGTCCTGAAACCAAGGGCTTTAACTAAACTGTTGTTAATCTTAGGGCATTACCAAGTGTTGGATTGAATTATGTAATATTGCTGATTTTGGGTATTGGCAATTTCATATGGTCCAACCTAATGTGATGAGAATTTTAATATTAAGTCACTCTGCTCTGTCCTGTAAGGAGCTTATCTTTCCCCCTACCCTGATAACTAGGCTGTTCATTTCTTATTCACTGTACCCCTGACCAAGCTATATTATTTGGGAACTCACAATCACTTTCGTTTTTAACTTACGACTATCTTTCCTAGTTAGCACCTTTGTTCCCTTGATTAAAAATATTATGAAAAGTTGTATAGACTAGAATGAACAGCCCTAGTAGCTGTCCTTGCATGATGAAGAAGGCTCTAAGATCTTTTGGTTAAAATTGCCAGACTGTGAAATTGAGAACCACTAGTCTGGTACTCCGATTTGCAACACTGGACAGAGAATGTAACTTCTTGGTGGTTTGGGTTTCTCATGGGCGAGACAGTGATTTCCCATTATTAGTTCAAAGACTAACGTGTTAAGTTTTCCAAAAGTTTAAAAAATTTCGGTCTACAGGGCAGTGTTCCAACCCACTGAGCCATACTGACCAGGGCTTTTTTTTTTTTAAGAACCACATATAAAAGTTATATTGTATGTATTTGTCTTTCTCTGTCTGACTTATTTCATGTAGTATAAGGCCCTTGAGGTCTATCAGTATTGTTGCAAATGGCAAGATTTGCTTTTTTTTGTGGCTGAATACTATTGCATTGTGTATATATGCTATATCTTCTTTATCCATTCATCCATTGATAGACCCTTCAGTAGTTTTCATATCTTGGCTATTATAAACAAAGCTGCAGTGAACATGGGGGGGCATGTGTCTTTTCGAGTTAGTGTTTTTGTTTTCTTTGGATAGATACCCAGAAGTGGAATTGCTGGATCATGTGGTAGTTCTGGTTTTAATTTTTTTGAGGAACCTCCATACCGTTTTCCACAGTGGCTGTACCAATTTACTTTCCCACCAACCAATTTACTTTCCCAGTGCACAAAGGTCCCCTTTTCCCACCTTCTTCCCCCCACTTATTATTTCTTGTCTTTTTGATAATAGCCATTGTAACAGGTGTGAGGTGATGTCTCATTGTGGTTTGGTTTTGCATTTCCCTGATGATTAGTGATGTTGAGCACCTTTCCATATGCCTGTTGGCCATCTGTATGTGTTCTTTAGAAAAATAGTCAGGTCTTCTGTCCATTTTTATTTAGTTTATTTTGCTATTGAGTTGTATGAGTTCTTTATATATTTTGATATTAATCAACAACTTGCATATCACATATGTGATTTGCAAATTTTGTCTTCTATTCAGTAGGTTGCCTCTTCATTTTGTGGCTGGTTTCCTTCCCTGTACAGAAGCTTTTTAGTTTGATTTACTCATACTTATTAATTTTTGCTTTTGTTGTCTTCGCTTTTGTTGTCCTAACAAATCATCACTAAAACCTATGTCAAGGAGCTTACTGTCAATGTTTTCTTTTAAGAGTTTTATGATTTCAGGTTTTGCATTCAAGCCTTTAGTTCATTTTGAGTTAGTTTTTATGTATGGTGTAAAATAGTGGTCCAATTGTACTTCATTTGCACATGGCTGTCCAGGTTTGCCACCATCATTCATTGAAGAGGCTGTCCTTTCCCCACGGTATCTTCTTGGCTCCTTTGTCATGGACTGATTGACCGTGTATCCACGAGTTTATTTCTGCATTCTATATTCTGTTCCATAATGCAGCTGCTTTCCTGCCAATACTGTTCTATTTTGGTTACTGTCGCTTTGTAACATAGTTTGAAATTATGGAGCGTGATGCCTTTGGTTTTGTTCTTTTTCAAGTTTCCTTTGACAGTTTGGGTCTTTGTGGTTTCATACAAATTTTAGGGTTGTTTCTTAATGTTTCCCAACTTTTAACAACTAGCAGCTATGGTAAAGAGAAGAGTGTTCTTGTGTTGAACTCCAATGAGATACAGAAAAAGGCAGTACGTTGTAGCTTTGAATTTTATTTAAAGTAGATATTTGTAATTGAGAGTTGGTTCCTTTGTGCTTTTTATTTCTGAATGGGTCAGCTATTTGTAGAGTGGAGAATCATGGGGGAAATTCAGCTGGAGTACTCTGAAATTTTGTTTTAACTTCGTTTTCTAATTTGGAACATCAAATATATTATTTCCTTCATTCAGAGAGAACCGTCTCCCTTTAGTTTTTGGTCCTGAGCGTTTTTTTTCTTTTTTTGGTACTGAGAGGTTGGTGTGCCTCTGAGTGTTGCCTTGGAAGCCATCAATTCTGTTGTAATCCAGAGATTGAATCCAAGGGTTTCCTGAAGGCAACCTGTCATGCTTTTTCCTTGAATTCTCCATTCTCTTCTATTAGAGAGGCCGTGAAGTGGGGTGGCTAATGGTGCAGGCTCTGTGGTTATTCTGCCTGTATTGAAACCTGGCTCCTGTTCTTACTCTGTGGCTTATAAATATAGTAGTGATAGTACCGATTTGAGAAGGTTTGTTGAGAGTTACATGATTTGCTCCATCTAAAGTGCTTAGTGCTTAGCACAGTACCACCATTAAGCAAAAATGGTAAAAGCTTGATTATGGTAATCATAGTTTTTATTATGTTTTCTCTCTCTATAGTCATTCTGCAGGGATACTCCCTGGTTCTCCAATGGTTGTTAATTCCTCTAGATTTCATTGGTTTTATCAAAAGGCCATTGGATTGGCCTTTCAGGATAATGATATTTACTTTTAGAGAGACCTACTTTTAGCCCCCTCCTCTACTTTGGTCCACTTTTTAAAGTATTTGGCATGTATGTGTTTCATAGTTTTTAGTTTGAGGTCGAAGGCCATCTTTTGCTCATTGGAAGGTGGAATTATTTTCCTCTGGTTTTTAAGTTTTATTGTTTTCATAGACTTTTATGGAAGGAGAGGAGAGAACATATACCTTTTCACTGCTATCTTCCAATAATTTTTTGATTCTCAGAGGCATTTTTATTTTTAAAAACCATGTAGTACCATCACTCTCTATGTAACCTGCTTATGTTGCCACTTCTTGGCTTTTCAGTCTTAGGTCTGCTCTGTTGACTTCCTTCTGGTACTGTGGAGGACTGGCCCTCTCACAGTGTCCACAGTGTCCTCTCCCGCCCACACACAGTCGCATTTCCCGCACTCACCCCCCATGTGTTTATGTCTGCAGTAAGATTATTATTTATTGTTATCTTATTATGTTGTTCTAGATGCATGCCGTTGTACTGTGTAGAATACTGTGATTAGTTTTCCTTTTCAGCACAATTTTTTGTTTTCCCTGGAGTTAATTGATATGTTAAATTTTTTTAAGTTGGCAAAGTTTTATTAATTTATTGTAAATCTTCTCCCAATGCCTTTAGATTCATCTCCTGAAAAATTCTTTCCAAGAACCTTCTAACTTGGCCTGATTCGGCCTTGTCACTCTCCTAGCCTGCTGGAGATTTTCCTTCACCGTCATCCTGGAGATTCTCTTTACCTTTCTTTTGTGCTGGAACCTTGGTTTCCTGGAGTCCCTGTATTTTGTGGCTTACTTCTTTATTTTGGTGGAGTACATCCTCAAGTGGCTTTTTGAGAAGGGTGAATAGGAGATACAAATTTTAAAGCCTGACATATTTGGAAAAATGTCTTTATTCTTTTGTCACTGCATTGATAGTTTGGCTGAGTATAGAATTTGGGGTTAGAAATCATTTTCCTTTGGGTTTTTTCTCCATTATTTTGTAGCTTTCAGTGTTGCCTTTGATGATTGCCTTTCTGAATTTCAGTCTTTTCGGTGAAACCTACTTTTGAGCTTGCCAAATCACCTGCCCCTGATGTTGGGACCTTTTGTCCCTAGAACTGCAGGTAAACCACCCCTCTGTTATCCTCCTGGGCCTTCCACAAGTCTGCCTTCCACTTGGTAACAATGGTATGAGTCACTGGACTGGGAACTGCAGTTTTGCATGTGGCCTGTTTCCAGGGCATAGCTTGCTTTTCCCTTACAATGCATTCTAGCAAGTCATCATTTTCACCATGCATTGAAGACATGTTGAACAAAGATGAAACAATAATTTTCAAAAAAGTGGTATGTACAAGTCAGCAGTTTCTCAGGAAAAAAATAATGAGAGGACCAAATTTTTAATTTAGAATAAGGAAGACCAACATGGATGCAAAAGGACAAAAGTACTTTTCTGACTTATCTTAGGATGGTTAATGGGTTAGTTGGTCCATTGTCCATCTCCACTGTGAATGGTATAAAGAGGTAGCGTAGGAGCCCAGCCTCATTCTTTAAGTTAGTGACTCTCAGATCTATCTGCACATTAAATTATGATGCCCTCAGCCTCACCCCAGACCAACTATATATGAATATGTGGGTGTGGATTCTGGACATCTGCATTACAAAAAAACCCCTTGCCCTGACCTTGTGGCTCAACTGGTTAGGTGCTGTCCCGCAAAGTAAAATGTTGCCAGTTTGATTCCTGATCAGGGCACATGTCTAAGTTGTGGGCTTGGTTCTCAGTGAGGGTGCGTGTGAGAGGCAACCAATCCATATTTCTCTCTCACATCAGTGTTCCCCCCTCTCTTTCTCCCTCCCTTTCCCGCTTTCTAAAATAAATAAATAAATAAATAAATAAACTCAATCTCCTAAGGTAATTCCAATGTGTACTTAAGGTTGAGAACAACTTCTTTAGGGGCTTAAAATCTAGGTGAAAGTTAAAGGATGAACATTAATTGCTATAAAATTGAAAGATTATGATGAGATCTGTGATCACAAGTACATGAATTGGAAGGTTTTTGATTAGTTGGAGTCATCAGGAAAGGCCTCATCAAGGAGGTAAGTTTTGAGCTAGTGGAGTTTTTGTAGTGAGTGAGGGGACTTCCTAGGCCAGGGATCAAATTCCAAGTATTTTGACTGGGTGTGGAGTATCTGGGGAATAGTGGAAGATTCGATGTTTGGTTGCAGCCAGATTCTACACAATCTCGAGTGTCAGACTAAGGAGGTTTGACTTTTCTGCAGGGTGTAGGGACTCTTTCAGGAGGCATTGAGGATTTCTGATGAACTGGCATGATGAAAGTGGTGTCTTTGAAGAATGATGCAATGGGAACAAGGGGTGTGTAGTTTGAACACATGAGGCAAGAGCCTGGGGAAAGGAAGACCAGTTGGAAAGCTACTCTTATGGTCCAGACTGGAATTCTCTGAGCTAGGAAAAGAGCAGTGATATTAAGAAAGGAATGTAAACATTTGTATAATGTTTTAAAAAATAACCAAGTTCTTTTCCATGTCTCATTAAACCTCACAATAGCTTTGTGGTATTTACTTCCATATTTCTAAAAGGAGGAACTGGTATATAGAGGTTAAAGTGCTATGAAGTTACCATGTGGAACATGGAAGTGCCTGACTGGATGATGGCAGCTCAGCGCTGGGAGCTGCAGGGGTGCCTCTCAGGTGTCAGGTTGGGTGTGAAGGTGGTGAGTTCCTCAGTGGCAAATTCAGTGCCAAGTCCCTGGCTGTGGTCTCAGGTAACCCCCTGTGTTCTTTATGTGACTTCCGTTGCATTTATAGTTAGATATAAAATGGCTTCTTATAAAGGTGTGGGGAAGGAAGGGAAGAAATGACTGTCATCAATTCAATTGGTCTCAAATAAGAATCTTCAGGTCTTTTCTGAGTATCTTTGGGTTTTCAGATAATTAAATTTTGTTGAATATGACAAGGCTTAGTATAGGTGTGGATAGTCTGGGTATGGGGCTCCAAATATGGACTGAGTAGATTAGTAATATCTGGGTTTCATTTTCTCATATGGTTGAGAAGAGAACTGAGGAGTGTGGTAGTGTAGACATCAGAGAACGTCCTCGTGGCTCTCGTGACTGGGATGTTTGATGAAGATCACATTCTTCTCAGGGCTGTAGATTGAATCACATCCACCACTGTAGTAACTTACTCTCATTTTTCCATGTGTAATGCACACTTTTTTTGCCTAAATTGTTGAGGGAAAAATAAGGATGCACATTATACGTGAGTAGCACTAATTCTGTATTTATATAAATGATTTTTTAAAAGAGATTTTATTTATTTATTTTTAGACAGAGGGAAAGGAAGGGAGAAAGAGAGGGAGAGAAACATCAATGTGTGGTTGCCTCTTGTGCGCCCCTCACTGGGGAACCTGGCCCACAACCCAGGCATGTGCCATGACTAGAAATCGAACCCATGACCCTTTGCTTCCTAGGCCTATGCTCAATCCACTGAGCTGCACCAGCCAGGGCTATAAGTGTTTCTATTTCCTTTATGCTTATGATGGGTTAAAAGTGTAACTCTAGAAAGCAATGATGATATCTGTATACAAAATAATACCCTGGAATATGATAATCAGTTTGGTTTATAAATAAATAAAAATTGAATTAAAAAATTAAAATTAAAGTTTTTTTCCCATGAAAGGTTGGGCCAAAAATGTGGGCATGCATTATACATGGCAAAATACAGTATTTTGTTCACATATTTACTGTGTTGGTGTGCTTGTCCATTTTGTGTACCAAGATTCTGAGGCAATTTAAATACCAGCTTCAAGCAGCCATGAATGTGATGAGAGGTGCTTTTCCATTTGTTGTATTTGCTTCCTTGCGATCAAACAGCAGAAGAGTGTGCCAGAGGGCTGAGGAATGCTGGGGAGGTATAAAGGAGTAAGTCATCATCATGGCAAACCTTGATCAGATTTTCCTGTAAAATGCTAAGGTGTGGGTGAACAGAATGAGAGTGTGGATGGAGAGGAGGTTGAGATTTTGTGCCTTGGGCGTTCTCAATCCAGGTGCATTGGGTAACATTCATTGGCTCCTGCTGGGGTGAGGATCAAGTCTGCTTTGGTCATGTGAAATGACAGCATCCTTGGGAAACTGAAACGTCACACACTATTTCATCTGTTTATTTTCTCACTTTAGAATACTGGGACCTTCAATGGCAGGAGACGGAGTGATCAGAAGACCGAGATGAATTTTAACACTATTCTAGAAGAGATTCTTATTAAAAGGTCACAGCAGAAAAAGAAGACATCACCCTTAAACTACAAAGAGAGACTTTTTGTGCTGACGAAGTCCATGTTAACCTACTATGAGGGCCGAGCAGAGGTAGGAGACAATCAGAGTTTCCTTTGCTGCTTTCTGTGTTGATAGCACTTTCTAATCCTGTTCTCCACCCCCAGTCCTATGGAATAAGCTTTAGGTTAAGGAAGTTAATAATGAAGCTAGAGTAATAATATGTTATCATTTGGATTTGAAAGGTAAAGTTTAGGATATGGATTGAAATTATTCGTAAGTCCATTAATTATGAGTTTAGTGTATATGGGTATACATTTTATATCAGCCTACTAAATTAATCTGTTAGTGAAATCAAATTTGATCATTATGGACTTTATGTGCATGGCTCTTTCCCATAAATTACAGGGTATGACACAAATAATGTCTCTTTTTATTATGAAATATTTTATTGTAAAATCATAAGCATGTAATTCTGTAACATAACAATATCACACTCAAGTATACCACGTGACATTTTAGGTGAAATGTTCAAATTAAAACTATAAATTATTACACTCATATTATTACCCTACCAACCACATTCAAGCAGGCATTACTTCTGCCGGACCCTATGTATCAAAGTCTTCCTGAACACGTAGGAACTGTCCTGTATCAGTTAATCATACAGTGAGGCAGACATCTATCCTCCCCTGTTTCCCTGGCCCCAGGCTTCTTCAGTATGATGGCAATATGTGTTCATTGAAACCCTTCCTGTTAAGTACAGTTTATTGTGCTTTTGGAAGCATGCTGAGAAGTCCTGTTCTGGATGATGAGAAATTCAGTCAAGCCATATGTTCCAAGGCTGCTATTGGAAAACCTGTGTTTCAGTTTCTGCTCTCGGCCATTCTTTGGTTTACCCTCCTTGTTCTTATTGCTTTCTATTAGCTCATGTTTCTGCATATTCTAGTGAACTGGTGATTGATCTTCCCGGCAATTTATGTTGCTTGATCTTACTCATAATAACACCGAGCAGAAGGGGTTTCATAAGTGGTCTTGCTTTCTGGTCAGGGAACTAAAGGACAGGTGGGTCAGGCCATCTGATGTTGCAGTGGAGGCTCTGTGTGGCGTGGGGATGGAATCCAGGGGGGGAGCAGGGCTGGGGTTAATCAGGGAAAAGGCCTGTTCAATGATGGCGCGAAAACAAGGAGTGGAGCGATTTCTCTCTGTTGAGATGTCGAGTAACACATTTTCAAGTGGTAAGTAAATCTGCCACTATCGTTAGCTAAGAAATCAGGACCTTTTTATAATTGGACTTTGGTACTCCTAGTTTGGTTGATGTGTTGTTTCTAACACTGCTCCGGTATGGAAACTGACAAATATTTTCTAAGTCAAAGAGTAGGGAGACCAGTCATGTCAGGGAACTCGAAGGCCACCTCCAGGTTCAGTGATTTGCTAGAACTCATGGGACTCAGCGTACAGTTGTACTCACAGCTACAGTTTATTACAGTGAAAGGAGACAAAGGAAATCAGCAAAAGGAAACGGTAAATGGGGTGAGTCTGGAGGAAACCAGGCACAAGCTTGCAAGAGTCCTTTCTCAGTGGAGTCGCAAAGGGTGTGCATGATTCCTCCAGCATCGAATTGTGACAGTTGTGAAATGTCTACCAGGAAAGCTCATTTGAAACCCAGTGCCCAGGGTTTTGATCAGAGGCTGATCATGTAGGCACCCTCTGCCTAGCGTGTACCAAAATCCTAGACTCCAGAAAGGAAGCAGGTGTTCAGCTTAACCCATGTTGTTTGTACAAACAGTTTTAGGCTCAGTGAGCCCTTCTTATCGGTGCTAGGAATGGCAGTACCCTCCCAAAGTCCATGTTCAAGCCATAGGCCAACCTTGTAAGCAGGTCTTTGCCAAGATAGTAGTCTCATAGACCTGCTACTTTTAACTCTTTCTTTGGAAATCAGTGGTAATAATGATACAAATTTTCGAGCACCAAATGTATGCCAGGCACTGGGCTAACTACTTTACATGCATTATGTCCCCCCTCAGAACAATGCTAAATTGTCTTAATTAGTATCCCCATTTCACAAATGAGTGACATGAAGCTTAGAAAGGTTAACAGCTTGCACAAGGTCATTCACTGAATGAATTACATGGCTTATTTCTTCAAAGCCAACTTTGAAACCACTGTGATAGTCCAGAGGAAATTAGAAAAAAATCTATTAAGTCTTTCTAAATACAGATAGAGTTTTTTTTAAACCAAGAATTTTTTTATTACTTTCAGTTATGAATGTTTTTAATTGTCTTTGTGATAGAAGAAAATTAACACTTGACAGAGTTTTTGGGCTGCCTCTGCCACCGTCAGCTTGGACACTCTAAAATGGTATTCTTCCATCTCTACATATAGTTTAGAAATTACTTTGATATACATTTTCTATCTTTATCCTTTGTCATCACTGTGTCCACCCCAGCACATATCCATCACCAGGTTCCATGAATTCTCTTTGTTATGACTGTGTGGTGGCTCCCAACCCCAGTCTTTTAGGTGGATCCCCGCTCTACCTGGTTCCACTCTTGAATCTTTATCTTTCATCTACAGGGTCTTCAGAGAGATACTGAAACCTGCAGCGTTGTATCTTCTCTGGGATCAGTTAACTCTCCTTAGTGTGGAATGCAAAGTGCATGATGCAGTTTCCTTATCTGGTGCCTTGCTAATATTGTTCACTCTACTCGGAGGGATGTCCTTCTCTGCCTTCCTGCCAGGATCTATCTCTCCATCCACTATCTCTTTCAGCTGCCAGAAATTTATTGAGTGCCTGGCAAACACTCATCTTTTTCAGACTTACCATATTTTTTGGGCTGTAAGATGCATCCCCCCCACCCACAATGTGGGAGGAATAGTGGTTATTAATGCTGCTGTTGATTTCTTTGTACATTTACATTGGTGAAATATGTTATTTATGTTACTAAATATTTCACCACATTTTTCGGTTCAAAACCTTTTTTCCTATTTTCCTCCTCTAAAATCTGGGTGCCTCTTATGGTCTGAAAAATATGGTAGCTCAGTCCCTACCTTTTCTGAAGCCTTTGCTATATCTTCCCCATGAAAAGTAGAATCCCCTGCCTGCTCCAGCACTCTGTGCCCTGTGCATACTTTCCTCACGGCACCTTGGTTGTCCGACTATATTTACATGTCTGTGTCCCCCATTGGACTTTAAGCTTTTTGAGGGCAGGGTTCATGGCTTATCCATCTTTTCATTTCTGAGGGCCCAGTGCAGAGTGGGTACTCAGTTGGATGGGAGGAGAGATGGGGAGACCGCAACCTTAGAAGCAGGCAGGGCAAGTTTATCCTAAACATAGATCAGGAACCATGACAACGCTGTCACACTGTGAATAAGCGGAAGAGTCAGAATTTGAACCTTGCTATTCTTTCTCCTAATTCAGTGCTTTTTCCATAATGCCACAGGTGCCTACCTTAACATTTTATTCCAGTTGTGCTGAAATCGAACATTCTTTGTAATGAGATGCTTGAAATTTTAATCTTTTACCTCGGTTAACTGACGGGATGGTTGAGGCAATTAGGTATAAGGATGATGTGACACGAATCTCTTAAACATCCTGGGCAAACTCTCATGTCTCTGTGGAGTCTTCTGGGTCACAAAAGGTTGTTTTCTTGACCACCCCTGGGAGCCTGGACTGTCAGTGACTGGGGACAAGAGCCTGTCAAGGTTCTGAGATGATGGGATGTTTCTCTCTTAGTTGGACCCTTAGATAGGGGGACTGCCCAGTGGGAAGCGTAGGTTCGCAGGCCACTGCTAGTCCCTACCTGAGGATTTGTGTCTTTCAGCCCTCCCTATGCTTCTGGAGAGTGGGCATGTGTGTGGGGGGAAAGGTTTCTTTACTCCAGGGCAGTTGGAAGCATTTGCATCATACTTTATACATTATCAGACAGTTCACTAGCTTGTAAAAAGCAATACAGCTCTCAATACTCAGTAGGTACAGTACAGCTGTTATTGTACAGGGGAATTTTTTGGCTCTGAAAATTCTCAGCTATATTATCCCATAAAAACTCACATTCTTATAGGCAGTTGAATTTTCTTGTTTCTGAAATAAGGTGGCATCGAGTTCCTCTTTTGTGTCTCAATTTCCTTTTTTATGCCTCTTCTTCTGATTTGTATCTTTCTTCTTAATCTTCTGTTCTGGATATGAACTTCTTTGTTATTAATCATTTAAAAGGGCTAAGATGCAGGCCTGAAATCCTAGGGTCTGATTTATCCTCTTAATTTGCCAACTTATCCATTTTCATTTAATAACATTTTCTGTTTCCACCCCCTCCTGTGAAAGAAGCAGAAATAACATTCTGCCTGTGGAGAAGCAGAAATAACATTCCTTCCATCTACACCCTTAAAATTTTTTTTATAACTTTGTGTTTTGCTTAGTTTCAAACTTTAAAGAAGTTGCAAGAATAGTATAAGGAACTCTCAAGTAAACTTGACTCAGATTTGCAAATTGCCTATGGTTTTGTCCCATTTGCTCGATCTTTCTCTTTGCATCTTTCTCTTTATATGCATGTTATTTTCTGAACAATTTGAGAGTAAGTTGTAGACATTGCCCCTTTTGTCACTAAATAGGTCACTATGCATTGTCTAAGACCAAGACCATTCTCTTTTATAACCACGGTACAATGATCAAAAAATCAAGAGTTTTAAAACTGGTATGATTATTGTATCTATAGTCTGTAGTCAAATTCCGTTCATCTTTCTGCTGACATTCATAGCTATTTCTCAGCCTCGTCCCCTTGCCAAGTTCAGGATCTCATCCCTGATCATGCATTGCATTTAGTTGGTGAAGGCATACAGTGTTTAATTATTGATGGTGAAAGGAGGAAGAGAACTGTGAGAAAGAGATGCCATCTTTTGTTACATACTATAAAATGCCAACTATGTCATGAATACGGAGTGATTGTCTATGACAGTCCAAACATGAAATCAGATTTAAAAATTGTTATAGCCTGTTCTCCTCCTCTCCTTCTCATGGGCATCAGTAGGACGACTGTAATTTCCCAGCAGAGAGAGTGTTTGAGCCTGGTCCACTAAAATGACTAAACTCACTCCTCTTTCCCAATCTCTAGTCTTGCTTCAGTCTTAACTTTTTATTCTTCTGTGTAAAACAGTTGTTGGGCATGTCAAATATTTTAGGAGCAGTACAGTGTCAGTCATTACTAGTAAACGAAGAGGGAACTTAATCAAAGGCTTGGTCCTCGTGTTCTAATTAAAAGTGGAAATGACAAAAGGATCTAGATTTTGAAAAACACTCTAGGGTCTAGCTATGATAGTTGTGGTTTATTCATCGATTATTTGTATTATGATGAGGAGAGAAAGGCTGTAAGAAAAATCAGTGTTTTTGTTCAAAAATGATACCTAGTTTATTTTATTCATAAGATTTAGCTCTTAGCAATTTTTAGTGTATCAAAGTCAAATTTCCATCAGAGTTTTATTTAGCAGTTTTTCCACTGAATATATTCAAAAGACTGTGCTGTAGGCACTGAAGGCAATTATGAAAAGAACGATTCCCAGAATGTTGGCATTGTAATTGAAATAAAAATAGTGTCTCACTTTACCTCTGTTTTCCCACCTGCCAATCTTGAAAGAAACGTGTCTTAATTAGAAGTGTTTATAACTTGTTGCAATTTAAAAACAAATAACTCTATTTGACATAATGATTTTTATAACCTGTGTTTTATTTCTCTGTATTGCATCGTGAACTACTAGGCTGGGGAGTCTTAGAAATCTTTGAAGCTACTTCTGTAATTATTTTCAGGGTTTGTAATTCTATTCAGGGTTTGTTGATGAAGATAGGTAGGATGGCTTTTTCTTGAGGGACAGTTAAAAAAGAGACCAAATTATATGAGTGGAGGAGCTCTGGCAGCACAAGTATAGACTATGTGGATTGGGGGTGGAGGTTGGGGAGGGTTTGGGGAGGACCTCCACTTAGCGAAGGGTTGGCGGATGAGCAATGCTGGGCAGAGAAAGCCCTTTCCATACAGACGTCCTGGGGTGAAAGGGAGCTTGGCGTGCTGGTGGGACTGTTCTGTGCTAGACCTAGATAGTTGTGCATAACTGGTAATTACCCATGCGAGGGGTAGTTGATTTTGTTAGTAATAAAAAAGGAATCATAATTTTAGAGCTTGAAGGAACTTTAGAGAATGACCCCAAAATGTTTCCCTTCTAGAAAATGAGCGAGCATAAGGAGATTATTTGCTCCAGGGCACCCAGCAAGCTGGCGGGTGCCTGAACCTGGACCAAAACTCAGACCCGAATGTCTCTGTATCAGCCTCTGATGGTGCTGCCAGCGTCCTGGAAAGGACATGTTTGGGTGGCTCAAGAAGGCGAGGGCACTTAGACACCTTAAATAATATGGTGGTTCATGGAATGGACACCTTCTAGCAGCTGTTAAGACCTCTCTGCTTAAAAATATTTGTCACTTTTCTGCCTTTGAAGCATTGCCCTGGCTGTGACTAACAGTTCTTCTCTCCTCCATTTCCCCATGTCGCACCTCAAGTCTTCTGAAGTGGGAGACCTTTCCTATCTCTCTGATTGTAAATGCCTTGCCCTTTGTGAATTACTGTTAAATTTATGTGTTGTTATTATTGCCTTTTTTGGTCACTGACTACAAAATGATTGTAAGGGCCGAGGTTGTTGCCTCATCATTTAAACATACCACATTATACCTTGTACTTATTAAGCTCTCTAAAGGTTTTTGTTGGTGATGATCAGTTAATATTTGAAGCATCAAAAAGAGACCCAGTGATAGTGATTTTCCATTCAATTGTTTTCCATTTTACTTTTTTTTTTTGAGGAGATGCATTACTTAAGCTTAGAAATACAACTATGTTTTTATTTGGTATCTATTAGTATTAATCTCTCCCCCCAAACTAAAATGTGGATGTTATTATAAACAATTCAAGGTATAAACTGTCAGAAGAAATCACATTGCAATTTGAGAAAGTGAAACTCCATTTCGAGTTGTTTCTAAAACTGTTTCAGGCACTCTCTTAGCCACTGGCTGACGCTGGTCAGGTGCGTGCAGAGGGGTATCTGCAGGAGGGAGCTCAGAAGCCCCGGTGTTATTCAGCAATTAATTCTAATGACTTTTAGGAGAATGCCTCTTATTATTAGTCTTTATGAGTATACTGTGCTTCCGAGATAAATATTTAAGTTTGATGATAACTATTGGAGAGATTTAAAAAACATTGTTACTGTCTTTTTTTTCTTACCAAGGCTCTTTATTTACCCTTTTTAATTTTAATCTTAGAGAACTGTCTCTAATATTTGCATGACTCCACATCAGTTAGCCCCTGAAATGAAAAATTGCATGAAATATATACAATGTAAGTTGTTTGTTAAGTAAAATTATGTAAGAGACTTAATCAAAATCTCTAGTGATTTTTAATGGATCATGAAAAAGGAATTTCTCTCCCCATCATCCTAGTTATATGAGAAAACTTTTTTCCATTCTATCTTTGTTCTAAGTAATCACATAGGTATAGGTGTTCCTTAATTTTCTTTGCCACTGCAAAAAGTAACATGGATAGGTGTACGTCCTTGCTAGTGAGACTGTAACATGTGAATTTTGCTCCTTTTACAGGAATACATATATTACATATGTATGTATCTGTATCTGTATGTATATCTGTATCTTTATCTCTACTTATGTTTCCTGACGGAAGAGAGTCTAAACACTTTGGCTTGTTTAGGACTCGGCTCATTTGTTTTAGCTTATTCGTCGTTTGTTCCACAGAAGATTTAGTGAGCACATACAGTATGGTTGGATGGAGGAGTTGGAAGATGAGTGATTCTGGCTTTGTTAAGTGTGCAGTCTGACCGAGCAGTATTTTTTGGGTTCATAATTGCAGACTCTCTTTCACTGCTTCTACTCTGTTGTGAGGGGGCCTCTGGAGACCTGCAGTTCCTGTACTTACGTGCCACTGCTGTTTGCATTCATGCATGCATTTCTGGATTGCTTTGGACTCTAACTCTGCCGGCCCTTCGGTTTCTAGGTGTAACAGGCGTGGTTACACCTACAGGATTGCAGGGTCTCCTTCTGTTCTTGAATTTTCCATACCATAGATTCACAGAAGTATCGCATGCAGGGGCTTTGTGTACACACTTGCCACGCTCCGTTCTCTTCAGCATCTCTGTAAAGTAGATGACCAACAAATTTGTCCACTATGTATTTCACAAGTGCAGAAACTGAGGGACAACCGAGGCTCCTTCTCTGAAGTGACATACATGCCATTTGAGTAGGTGAAACAAAACGCCTTATCTTTCTGGCTAGTGTGCTGTTAAACCACATTGTGCTACTTCCCACAAAGGGGACTTCCTTAAACAGTAACTTCACTGACCACCTCAAGACACGTTTCCTTCCTCCTCCCCTTCTTTGGCTTTAAAAGAAGCATCCCTCAACTGTTTTTAATTTGTGCTTTTTTTCTCCTCACCGTACCCTTGTGAGGCGGTGGGAGCCCTGTGCATTTCAGTAAATTAGAGTTGTGCAGAAAAAAGAGCCACAGAAGGAACATTTTTCTCTGAATGCATATATGAAAGAAGTTGAAAAGGGTTATACTTACTTTGAAATTCTTAAGAACTTCAAAGTGGGTTTGGTTAAGTAATATGAACAAAAATTCATTTCATAAATACTTTCAATGATTTGCTACAGGGAAAACTCACAAGTAACTCAAAGAAGACTTTATTATGTTCATAGTCTATCCCAACAGTAGAGGACAAGGTCACAGCTGAAAAAGACCCCTGTAAATCTACCTCCACGTATCAGTAACTTAGTTTAACACTTTAAAATAGTAAACTAAGCTGATTTTTAGATGTACTCAGCCCTGAGTACAATATCAAAATAAATGGTAGAAATTTGAATTTTTTTTGGAGAAAGATGAGTAGTTTGATGCCGAAGATCAAATACATAATTCAGAATTTTTTTTTAAAAAAACAGGGCCATTTCCTTATTTTCAGAAATCGCAATCACTTTCTAAGGATAGGTGTAAGGATAGCTGTAGGAAACAGCAGCAACATCCACCGGCCAAGATAATGTTTATCCTGAGGTTCTGGAAGCAGCTTATCAGCTTCCTGTTCCTTCTTCCTTATAGGAACTTCAGTTGTGGTCTAAGGTCTGCCTCTGAGTTCATAGAATTTCTGTGAGTTAAGAGAACAGACTATTCTGGAGGCTGATTGCCTGCCGACCTCGGGGGCGGGTGATTTAGCATTCTCAGCCTCTCTGAGCCTGTGTTGGTGGAACTCTGGTTGGGCACTGTCTGATGCGGGTGGTTTTCTCTGGGTGTTGATCCATGGGGTACATGACAGGGTGGTGGTGTGATAAATGTGGTGTTATTCCAATTTTACAATTTTAGGGTTCAAATCCTAAATTTGTTGATTACTAGCTGTGACCTGGGACAGGTTACTTAACCTCTCTGTGCCTCACTTTTAAGCTGGGGCAAATAGTACTATTTCCCTCAGAGGCTTCTGTGAGAAGCAGAGGGACATGAAGTGCGCAGAATTGTGCCTGGCAAGTGGTAAGTATGTTGTAAGCATCAGTGGCTGTTATTCAGGGTAGGTTGCACTGTCGCCCACTTGTAGCGTTTTTGTGGGATGCATTTCAGAGTTTCTGTTCTTGTGTCTGGCTTTTCTCAGATTGAGGACTGATTTGCAATAAGCACAACTGTTTCATTCTCCTAGGAGGTCACTAATCCCAGGGGACTCGACTGACTCTTGAAATTGGTCACTGTTGCTTGTGATGTTATATTGTGGTGACTGTATAAGGAAATGCCGACCTCGGGGGCGGGTGATTTAGCATTCTCAGCCTCTCTGAGCCTGTGTTGGTGGAACTCTGGTTGGGGACTGTTTGATGCGGGTGGTTTTCTCTGGATGTTGATCCATGGGGAACATGACAGGGTGGTGGTGTGATAAATGTGGTGTTATTCCAATTTTACATTTTTTTGTAATAACAAAGGTGGATCTACCTCGAATCCCATTAAAGAAATGTAAAGATTAGAACCTTTCAATTCCATAGCCCTTTCTAAGGCCCCTAGCAATTTTGTTTCATAATTTTGCGCTTAAAAAAAGAGAACCTTCTCCCCAAAGTGTATAAGCTTCAGGTCAGTCAAAACCTGGATCTCTGCAGAGCACGTATAAGATTTAATTTATTTTAATATCTGACAATATCTTCAGATTTTGCCAGTGAAACACTCCCAAGCATCTCCACTGTAAAACAGCTAAAAAACAAGCATGTTTATAATTGGTTTATGTTTTTAAAAACCTTTTCAGGAGGTAAGTGGGTAAGATATCCCTCCATCTTCCAGGCAAGATGGGTAAACGTGGTGATTGCCCCCTCCCACAACCAGATCAAAATTACAACTAAACTGCAGAACAACTGTCATTCAGAAACACCCGAAATCTGGCTGAATGGAACTCCTACAGCTAGGAAATTAAAGAAATCACATAGAGACTGGTAGGAGGGGTGGAGACAAGGAACAGGCTGGCCCCACACCCATGTATGGTGGATAAAAATTGGGAGGGATATCTTAGCAGCAGAGGCCCCCCCTGAGGAGTGAGGGCTCCCATCCCACATCAGGCCCCGTGGGACTAGTACCAGGCACCCCAGCTGAGGGAGCCAGACCCAGGAAGAGAAGTCCCCATAACTTCTGGACAACTTCAGACCACATTGGAGCACCACCACCCAACCACCTCCATAAGCAAAACACTCGAGGGGCAGACTCAGTGGGCACCACAATCCCACAGGGTAAGTCCTGCTCTTTGGGGTGGACTCTTATACAGTTGATTCTCCGCAGTGGCCAGAGGTCAGTGTTTGGTAGTTGCAACCAGTGCCGGCCATTGATCAGCCTGGGGGTGAATCCCTCCCATTGATGTCCCTCCCAGCAGCAATCAAGGCTCAACTACAAGAGGAGGATGTATACCACCTACTCGGAGTTTTTGCACTGGATTGCCCAGCTCGGGTTACCAGGGAGGCTGTGCCATTGGACCCTACAAAACACCTGCTACGTTAGGCCACTCTACCAAGATATGGAGTCAAAGCAGCTCTACCTAATACATAGAAACAAACACAGGGAGGCTGCTAAAACAAGGAGACAAAGAAACATGTCTCAAAGAACAAAGAGAACAAAACTCCAGAAAAAGAACTAAACAAAATGGAGACAAGCAATCTACTAGATGCAGAGTTAAAAACACTGGTTATAAGGATGCGCAGTGAACTTACTGAGAACCTCAACAGCATGAGAAAGGACCAGTCAGAAATGAAGGAAACACTAACTGAAGTGAATAATTTACAGGGGATCAATAGAGTAGATGAAGCTGAGAATCAAATCAGCAATTTGGAATTAAGGAAGTCTGTTTAGAAAACAATCAGAACAACAAAAAGAAAAGAGAATAAAAAAAAGTGAAGACAGTGCAAGGAGCTTCTGGGACAACCTCAGACATATGGACATTTGCATCACCTCGCACCTGCTGGAGTGGTTGTCATCAGTAAGTCAACAAGCAACAAGTGCTGGACAGGATGTGGAGAAAAGGGACCCCTCATACACTGTTGGTGGGAAAGCAGGCTGGTGCAGCCAGTGTGAAAAACATTATGGAGTTTCCTCAAAAAATTAAAAATGGAACTGCCTTTTGACCCAGTGATCCCATTTCTGGGAAAAAACCCAAAACACTAATTTGAAAGAATATGTGCACCCCTGTGTTCATTGCAGCATTATTTACAATAGCCAAGATCTGGAAACAGGCCAAGTGCCCATCAGTAGATGAGTGGGAAAAAAAACTGTGGGGTGGTGGTGTGGGTGGGAGCGTGCTGACTGGGTTTTGGCGTTTAGCGCAATGCTGCGGCGGGGAGACCTGAACCTGATGCACAGACACTTGGATTAGCTTTAGCAGAAGAGATATGGGGGAGCCATAGAATGTTAAGGATGAATTCGGGAAGACCTGAGGCCATGGAGAACTTGCCTGCTTTTTACATTATTTTCCAAGGAGAGGTTGCTATGGTGACAGACTGTGGAGCCGTTATCAAAATCCCAGGCTGTCGGAAGCAAGGTCTGGTCCATTGAACTCACATGACATCCTGTTGAGTGGCTAAGCCCTCTGAGATAGTAGATGTTGGAGATAAAAGTATGGGTGAAACTTATTGGCCAAGAGATGAAAAATGATAAAATAAAAATATCCCACTCCATGGGAGTTGTCAACCAAAGGATTGGGAAAGACCTTGAACCCAGCAATATCATGGAGCAAGAGGAGAGGCAGAGGTGGTCCTTCCAAGAGTACACTGGGCAGAAGATCACCCTCGAGGCTGTCCTGAACACTACCTGTAAGCAGTGTGGCTGTAAAGGCCACTTTGCTAAGGATTGTGTCATGCAGCCAGGGGGTACCAAATACTCTCTGATACCTGATGAAGATGAGGAGAGGGAAAAGGCAAAGTCAGCAGAGTGTGAGAAGCCAGACCCCCACGAAGAACTCTAGAAAAAGAAAGAAAGGAAAGAAGAAAAAGAAATGCAGAGACAGGAAGTCACCTGACTCTGACAGCTCAGACTCTGAGAGTGATACAGGCAAGAGGGCAAGGCGCACACCAAAGGACAGCAAGGCAACAAAGTAAGAAAAAGAAGAAACACAAGAAGCAGCACAAGGAGTGAGAGTGCGAAGAGTAGGGGGGGTGGTTGAGAGAAGAAGGAGCCAGGATGTGACTTTTAGCCCCGGCTCCTAAAAGGCCCAAGAGTGAGAATGTGGCCTCCCACCCCATGACTTCCTTCCCATAGGAGATGGTCTCCCCTCAATCAGGAGGCAGGTTTGGGAGTTACATGTCAGAAACATCTGCCTGAATGAGTTGTTTCCTTGTCACTTCTGGTCCTTTTGCAAATGACCCCTGCAGCTCACCTGTCCATTCACCCAACTTCTTTTATTCAGCAGGAGGTCCTATTACCCTCTCCATCTGCCATGGCCAGAGCCTGATTCCCGTGCAGGAGTCCAGGCTAGAGCCACAGTTACTGCTGTGGAGGAGTTTCTGGCTATAGGTGGAGAGCAGGGTGATTGGCCCCTCCTGGTGGTTTGCCATGGGCTGAGTAGCGGGTGATCAGCACTGGGGCAGATAGGAGACCATCAGTCTGAGGATACGGTAAGAAGTGGTGCTCGCATTTTTATTTCCCCTAACATGACTTTACTATTCTGGAAGTGACGGTTAGTGGTTGCAGTCAGAAAATCATTGTTCACAGTGACTGAGCATGTGTGTGACGTTCTGCCAGACCATCGAACCAGACAGCTCAAGCCAAGATTATTGCTTTACTTTGTTTGCTGTATGAGTCAGTTGGTTCCAGTTCAGGTTTCTGCTTACATTCCTGGCAGTAAATGAAAGTGTATTTGGTTTCAAACTTAAAAAAAAAAAGTGGTACATTTACTCAATGGACTACTATGTAGCCATAAAAAAAGGACAATGTACCTTTTGTGACATCATGGATGGGCCTGGAGATTATTATGCTAAGTGAAATAAGCCAGTTGGAGAAAGACAAATACCATACGATTTCACTTATATGTGGACTCTAATGAACAAAATAGAAACAGAAGCATGGATACATGGAACAGGCTGACAGCTATCAGAGGGGAGGGGGGTTGGAGAACTGGATAAAAAAAAAGCTGAAGGGATTAGCCCAAAGATGTGTATGTGGCACAGACATAGACAACAGTGTGGTGACAGCCAGAGGGAGAGGGGGTTGGGAGTAGGTGGAGGTGGGCAAAGGGTGGGAAATGGAGATGAAAAGAGACTTTGCTTGGGGTGATGGGTGTACCATACAGTGTGCACATGATGTTTTATTGACTTGTACACTTGAAACCTGTATGGTTTTGTGAACCAATGTCACCCCAATAAGTTCAATTAAAAACATTTAAAAATAGAACCACTATGATCCAGCAATTCCATTTCTGGTATTTATTCAAAGAAAATGATATCATTAACTTGAAAAGATATATGCAACCCCATTGTATATACCAGGGGTGACCCCAAATACCTGGAATTATTTTTTGGAGGGTGGGCCCCTTGTAGTACAGGCTTCCCCTGTTAGGTGAGTATTTTAGGAACTCATCTGTATTGATTGGTATACCAGCTGGCTTTGTTGTGAGAAGCTGCATTTGGCTACGGTGAGTGTTTCTGAAGACTCTTTCAACATGTTTGCCCATTTCATGATGGGTGATTTATGAGGGCACCTGCCCACACTGCGCTGAGTGCTCAGCAGTTTTTAACCAAAAACGCATAACCCCCATGCCCCACCCTCCCTATTCTCCTGATCTTACCCTGAGCTACTTTTTGTTTTGTTTTCTGGGACATAAAACGTTCCCAAATGGAAACTTTTGGCTGACGTGGAAGAGATGCAACAAAAAATGGCAGAAGCACAAAAAGGCATCAAAATCAATGAGTTCAATAACTGTTTTGAACAGTGGAAAAAATATCGATAGGTGTATTGCATCAAATGGAGAGCACTTCAGAGGTGACTGAAGTTTAAACACGTTAAAATAGATACACAATTTTTAATAAATAAGTAAATTCTGTTTTGGGGGTTCCCCCCTTATATCGATATTCATTGCAGCATTGTTTCTAATAACCAAGATATAGAAACAACCTAAGTGTCCACTAATGGATGAATGGATAAAGAAGATGTGATATATATAATGGAATATTGTTCAACCATAAAAATGAATGAAATCCTGCTATTTGTGACAACATAGGTAGGCCTTGAAGGCACTATGCTAGGTGAAATAGATCAGAGAACAACAAATACCATATGATCTCTCTTATATGTGTAATCTTTGAAAAGAAAACAAGCTTACAGATACAGAAAATTGATTGGTTGCCAGAGGCGGGTCTCAGGGTTGGAAGAAATGGGTAAACAGAAATTAAATAACTTAAAAAAATTAAAAATAAAGTAATTGGGGCAGAAAGAAATCACTTACTTAGAATTCATAGTTTCTCTAATTTTACAATAAATTTATAAATTTATTAAAGCATCTTTTAAAAGTAAAAGTAAGTTATTTTCCATACATTCTGACATAATCCATTGGTTCCATTGGCAATAAAATTTTCTTAGTACTGAGACTCAAAAAGATTACACACAAAAAACTTAAGTGACCCTTAGTACGTAGGGGTCAACATGTAGCTTTCATTTTCTCCATAGGGACACTGGCACATCACTAGAAATATTTTCTGTTTCATTGTTGTTTAGAAAGAGGTCTAATTAGGTTCTTTGCTAATAGTTTCTATTCCATGATTTTAAATTATTAGACTCTACACAAAACATCCTACACTTGTGCTTCTAGCATGTGCCTTACCTATTTCACATAGTTGTAAAAATCTAATTAGAAAATAGTGGTAAAGACATTTTGCATCTTTAAAATAATTAGTCATCACTAATGCTGATTTGATTGTCATTATCTGGAAATCATCTGAAAAGTCAGAAAATACTTGATCAGGTAAATCCAGGTGGCACAAAATTACGTATGACCAAATTACGTATTATGTAATTAACACTGGAAAAACTGCATATAGTTTTGGTCATCCCTCAAGTCAAACAAAAAGCAGCTGGAAACTGAGCTGCCAGTGTAAAGGAATAGACACAGAGTCCTACAGATTGGTACAAGGAAGGCAAAGACAGAAAAGTAATGGGTATTTTTCAGAAATTTAAAAAAAGAAACCTCATGCTCACTAAGCAGCCAACCCTCATCCCCCCATCCTCTCAGCCCCTGCCAACACTATCTGCTTCCCGTCTCTGTGGATTTGCCCATTATGGATAGTTCACGTAAATAGAATCTACAATATGTCACCTTTGTGGACTGGCTTCTTCCACTTAGCATAGTGTTGTCAAGGTTCATTCATGTTATAGCATTCATCAGTACCTCATTCCTTTTCATAACTGAACAATATTCCAGTATGGGTATATACCCCATTTTGTTTCTTAATCCATCTGTTGTTGGATAGTTGGGTTGTTTCCATCTTTTGGCTATATTCAGAACTGCTGTGAACATTCATATACAAATTATTGTGTGGGCATGTATTTTCATTTCTCTTGCTGGGTCATGTTTAACATTTTGAGAAACTGCTAGATTGTTTCCCACAGGGGCTGTGACATTCTCTGTTCCCACCAGGGGTGTATGAGGGGTCCAGTTTCTCCACATGTTCCTTAAGACACTTGTTACTGTCTCTTGTTTATTCTGGCCATCCCGGTTTGTGTGAAGTGCCATCTCCTTGTGTTTCCGATATGAGTTTCCTGAATGTCCAATAACACTGAGGATCTTTTCATGTAGTCTATTTCTTTATTTTAAAAAAACAAACAAACCACGTGCATACTTGCTGTCTTTGGCTAGGTGGTAAAACCTGTCTGGGACAAACTTCATCTTTATTTGATTTTTTTTTTTTTCAATCCTCACCCAAGGACGTGCTCACTGATTTAGTGGGGGTGGGGGAGGGGTGAGCATGTACGAGAACCAGCAAAAGAGAGAGAAAGAAGGGAAAAAAAGAAACATGGATGTGAGAGAGAAACACTGATTAGTTGCCTCCTGTATGTGCCCTGGCTGGGAACTGAACCTCCAGCCTTTTGCTGTACAGGAGAACACTCCAACCAACTGACCCACACTGGCCAGGGCCATCTTTGATTGATTTTTTAAATGAAGGGGCAGGGTTGTGGTAGTAAATATTTAGTAACTGGGAGTTGAGGGAGAAGCCCTGATTTGTAGCATTTGCCAATTTCCACGATGTGAGTACTCCTGCCATGGCTGATTGCCAGCCACCATCAGGCCATTGAAAGCAGAGCCGGAAAAGGGTGCACACGATGTGGTCGCGAGCGCTGACCCCAGTGGCAGGGAGGGACGGTGAAGTGAGCCTCCTGAGGGCTGCTTGTTGTACGCGCTGGATACTGCCCAACCGTAAGCGAGCATTCCCATGTTAATATAAGAGAGAAAAGGGCAGAATATTTATTGAGCATTGACCACATGTTTAATCCTCAGCATACTCGCCTTCTGAGGCAAGTCTTACTATCTTATTTTCAGAAAAACCCAAGGCTTAGGGAATTTAATGAACTCAGTGATTCACAACTATTTAAGTGTCAACATGGGGGTTTAAATTAGGTCTTTCTCACTCCAAAGCTCATTCCAGTTTACCAAGTGTTTTGGAGGGATGGGAGAATCTCCAAGATACCTTCCACCCTGGTTTGATTAATTGCTAGGGGGACTCTCAGGATTTAGTGTATTGGTATAGTCATGACTATCATTTATTACAGCAGAACAAGACACAGTAAAACCAGCAAAGGGAAAGGGCACGTGGCGTAAAGTCTGGAGGAAACCAGGCGCAAGCTTGCAAGAGTCCTTTTCTCAATGGAGCCACATAGGACATGCTTAAAACTTCCAGCAAAGATTTGTGATGGTACCTGTGAAATGCGGCCTGCCAGGAAGCCATTAGAGATTCATTGCCCAGATTTTTTATTGGAAACTGGTAGGTTATATAGGAACCCTCTGGCTAGCATGTACCCAGATTTCAGACTCCAGAAGGAAAAGCAGATGTTCAGCATAAACCATATTGCTTGTACAAACAGTTTAGGCAAAATGAGCTGTTCTTATCAGTGCAGGGAATAGTGGGAACCTTCCTGAAGTCCATGTTCCCAGATGCCAGCCAAGGGCCAACTGTAGAAAGGCAATCAGGCCTTTCTAAGAATAGCAGTGGCAGGCCTGCTGTCTTAACTCTTTTCTGCACACTAACCAAGTACAAAAATAGGAAAGAAAATTGAAAAGGAGCAGAGACCATGTCTGCTTATCGTGTACCCGCCTCCCCCTCCCAGCGCCTGCATAGCACTTGATACATAGCGGGTTTCTAATAATGGCCCGCCGAGCTGTGCAGGTCAGGTCCTCGCTGTCACTCAGCCCGTGTGTGTCTGTGCTGTCTGTAAGGCTCCTGTGCTTGAAAAGTGCCTGTGCACACCCTGAACCCAGAACCTCCAAATCATGATTAGTTGTGACTGTTCAGCTCAGGCCTGTCCGTGTAGCTTCCTTATGAATTCTCAGTGACTTTTCTCTCTTGAAAGGCCTTGATTTGAAACCCTGAGGTCTATTTGTGTCTTCAGGGGAAATGCTGGTTCTTTTGTTCCAGTGCCCCAGACACACTGCTTCAGCCTCACTTTTACATGAGTGAACTTTGACTAAAAATGGAAGTTTCCTCCACCTGACCTCCTCCGTGTCTGGGTCACATGTTGGGGGTCACACTTTCCTTTGGGCAGAACTGACTGAATTGTCTGCCCCGCATCCAGCTGTGGCAGGCACATTCAAGGGGGCTGTGCCTTAGGGGACCAGTTCTGGGAAAGAGCAGGCCAGGCAACCAGGAGCTGACTAAAACCCGGGTTCCCTTTATTCCGAGTTACCGGACAGACCGGCTAAAGACAAGAAAAACAACTCACCGTCTCTTTGACCAGTTCTCAAGTGAAGTAGAAATTATTTTCCTGCCTATGTCTCTGCTTAATGATAATATTTTTCCACTCATGAATGTAATGGCTAGAGATGTTCCTTTTTAGAGTTAGAAAAAGCAGTTTTTCTTGCCAAAACAAGAAGCATTGGTTTTGATGTCAGATGGCCGGTGTTCAAATCCCGGGCTCTGTCACTCAGTAACTTACATGACACCTGACAAGTGAACTTAACCACTTGGGCCTCAGTTTCTTTGTCTGTGAAATGGGATGATGATAGTCTCTACCTCATAGGGTTGTTGGTGATCAGTCGAGATAACGCATCTGAAACATGCACTAAATCAATTTAAAATCTGCCATTTAGTGGGCCTTGAAGAAAAGTTAGTAATATTGCTGTTATTGTTAACCCTCAGTATATAAAGAGCCATTCTTTCTTTTTGATGGCTCACTCTGATTTGAGTAAATAAAATGCCTTACCCTTTACCCCACACTCCTTTAATACTTTATTTAAGTAACAATGGGAAATTTAAGATAATCGTTTGAAAGAAGTTTCAGTGTGCTGAACGAAAGCCTGTCCACCTTAATACAAGCCACTCCATACCAGCAGGGGCCGCCCAGGGCTCCGCGTGGGACTGTCACCAGCTTTGGAAGCCCAGGAACTGCGGACTGTGCTCTTGGTTCTGGGGCTGGGGCAGCAGGAGGCAGTGATTTCTCCGCCCTCCCCCCTGGAGTGTAGGCCTGCAAAGTCTCTCGGCAGTCTCAGAGCCTCCTCCCCGCATGCCAGCCTGTCGGTACATTCTGCTGCCTCTGTTCGTGTCTCCTCTTTCCCTGTGTCTCTTAGACCCTTCTTCCTTGTTCTTACAAGGCCAGCTAGAAGTGATCCCCCTGCTTCTCTGATAGCCCCTGACCCTGCTCGTTCATGCAGTGAATACTGTCTCTTACCTCCTCACGTGTTCCTGCTTCCTCTCTGGCGGCTTCTTCTTGTCTCCTCCAGGAGTTGGTGTTCCTTGAGGTTCTGTTCTAGGGCCTCTTTTCCCACTCTGCACTTGCCTTAGGAGACACCATCCATTCCAGTGGCTTTGGGTCGGCATCTAGACACTGGTGATGACTTCTCCAGTCTGCATTTCCCAGACTGATACCTGTTCCGAGGTCTAAGAGTTACACAGGCAACTCAAATTCAAAAGTTCTGGAAAGAGACTCCGGATGTCCCCATGATTTCTAGCTCAGTAACTGTACCAGAAACCTGGGGGACGGTCTAAACTTACCCCTCTCCCTCGCCCACTCTCTTGTCTGGACGCGCAACAGGCTTTTTTGATTCTACATTCTAAATCCATCTCATGGCTGCTGCTCTCCCCCATCGCTGCCACTGCCACGGTCCAGGCCACCACTGCTGACTGGAGGGAAGAGCCTCTGTGTCAGCTGGGGTTGAGTTAGGCCCTGTATCATGTCAAACCACTAAAGAGTAGTGGCTTAAACAAAATAGACTTTTTTTCTCTTTCAATGTGGAAAAATACATACTGGGGGCAGGCTGTCCTGAAGTGGTGTGGTGGCTCCAGCCTCGGGATCTTGGAGCTTGTCTCTCCCTTCCAGCATTCCTGCTGACGTTTTTCCTTTCGGCCCAGGACGGCTGCTGAATTTCCAGTCATCTTGTCTGAATTCCAGGCTGGGTGAAGGAAGAAAGACAGAAAAGCAAGAAGGGACTGCTTCCACCTGCGTCAGCTCCCCCGGACAGCCCTCCCTTATGCTCTCCCCAAGACTTCTGCCTGTATCTCACTGACCATGGCCGTGCCTAGGTGCCAAGGGCACTAAGAAATAGTCATTTATTCTGAGTATCCATGTGCCCCACTAAAAGCCAGGGGGCTGTTACTGATGGGAAGTTGATGTGTGTGTAGACAACTAGAGGTCTCTGCCATGTTATGACAGGTTCCTCTTTCCTCCTCGTCCCCTTCAGTCTGTTGTACACAGTGGTTGCGGTGATCTTCTAAAAACACAAATATGATCATGTCCCTTCCCTGCTGAAAACCCTTCAGGAGCTTCTCATTATCCCCAGTTGAAATTTCAGAGTCCTCATGGCCTGTGGTCCAGTCCACCTGTCCACCTGTCTACACGAATCTGTAGTTCCTTCTCTTCCTCACTGCCAACCTTCCTGCTCTCCAGCCTTCCTGTTCTTTGATGGCAGCTGGCTCCTTTCCACCTTAGAGCACATACCGGAGCCATGTCCTCCGCTGAGATCCAGGTCCTCCTCCCTTGACTGGCTGACTTCTCCTTGAAGTTTCCATTGAACTGTCACTTCCTCAGTACAACCTCTCTGATCTTCCCGGTGAGATTTGTTTTCCCTGTATAATATCAGCTTATGCTTTTACTTTGTACCACATATCTCTACTCAATAAATTATTAGTGCAACAACTTTTTTCCAGTCTCTCTCTCATCTGTAAGCTTCTCGAGGCAAGTGAGGGCATCACTTAGCCCAGTAGTTGACCTCCGGGAAACCGTAGTGATTGCTGAGTGACTGATCCAGATCCAGGTTTGAGGACGGGTGTGGTGGCTCTATTTCGAATCCTGTTAAAGAGATGGAAGTGAAAGACATAAGGAGAGATGTCTTGCTAGGTCGTCAGAGATGCAGGGTCTGGCACAAGTGAGAAGGAGGGATTAGAGAAATAAATTTGAGATAATCAGATCTAGTCCATTTATCCCAAGGACTACATTTTCTCGAGGAAAATTGGGTTTGAAGCCAGAAAGATCTACTTTGAATCCTGGATCCATCATTTACTGGCTATGATGACATTGGACAGTTGCTAAAACTCTCTGAGTCTCAGCTTCTTTATCTGTTGTAGATGGAGAAAAGGCCTATTCCTCTAGGCCATTTGTATGCAGCGAGAATATTACAAACTCTTCTGTTTGAATCAAAACACACTTTAAGAAGGAAGGTATCCCTGCTTTACACACAGAGGCAGTGGAAAACATATTCTGTTGATCATTTCCTGGTCATCCTGAATGCACCCCCTTTTGCACCGTGAAAATCAGGATTGTCTTGTGGGTTTAGGAACAGGGCTTGGGGGCCTTTTGTGGGCTTTTTTGATTGTTTTAAATGTACCACCTACTTCTAAAGTGCTTCTCACATCTCATGCATGCTCTTTAGTGTTTTGCAAGCATTAACTCTAATCTTCTTAACTTGATAAGGTACGGGGAGTTGGCATTCCCATTTTACAGATGAGGAAACTGAAGGACAGAGAGGTTGCGCGCCTCCTTCAAGGTTACTGAGCCAGTACGTGGCAGAGCCTGGGACCCAGCCTAGGTTGTCAGATCCTCACGCCTGGAACCATCCCCTACACTATGCTGTTTCTGGCTAATTTTGTGATACTTTTTGCCTGGCTAAATTGTATATATACATACCATCAGACTTCCACTAATCTTTATATTCACTAGTACATGAAGACTCAAGAAAGCATAACAAACTGGGAAAAGTGTGTCTGTTTAATACAATCATCACGCTTGAGAGGAAGAGAAACTTTTAACCAAACGTGCTCTCCGCTCTTTGTGTTAAGGTTGCGAGTTACCAGTGATCAACTGTTTTTAATGTAAAAAGGAAGTGCTAATACAGTCACTTGCTGATTCAGTATTGGTTTCATACTGTATGACAGCTAAAATAACAGCCCCAAAGGGTAAAAATAGTATGGTCACATGAAGCATTAACCGTCCTTTTTAAAAACAGAATTATAAGACCCAGGGAGTAAAGGTTTATTGTTTTGTTGGTGTTGAAAAGAGTGGATGTTGGCAGATACTGGCCATCTCTATTATGGTCTCCTGTAACTTCAGGGAAATGATTTTGTCGTGGTCCAAGGAAGAATCTCATTCCTGCCTTTTTATTTAGTAAGACACAGTCAAATTTGACGTCAGTTATAAGAAGATCTTTCCTGGCATCTGGAAGGTAGATGTGAAGATCTTTCCTTAAACAAAACTAGTGGCTTTTGCTTTTACTTTCGCTAAGGACTAAAACTATTTGAAAAATAACATTGGTAATTAAAGTTATCACACCCTTACCATTTGTCCTCCTTGTTCTGAGAGCTTAACATGGATAGACTTTTAATTCCTATAACAAAGTAATGAAGTTGTGGTGCTAGCATTTATCCCACTGTATAGCTAAAGAAACTGAAGCACAGAGAGGTTGAGTAACTTGTCCAAGGAGACACAGTGAGTAAGAGGTGGAGCTGGGATTCAAACTCAGGCATTCTGGCTCCAGAGTCTTTGATCTTAAGCAATAAACTTTTATTAGAGTCCTGCTGGTTCTTAGTCTAAGGAGATATGAGATAGGTAAAACAAAGTAAAGAGGTTTGTCTTTTAAAAAGCTACCCGGTTTTTCTTCCTCTGAAAAATAATACATACCAAGTAACAGGCTTAGCTTTCTATTTTAACTGCTGGGCCCTTGCACGCCCACATATAATTATTTAGGGCCCAAGTTCCTTATTGCCTTGAGATTAAGTGCAGCCCCTTAGCATTACACACAGAGCTCTTCATAATCTGGTTCCATCCCACCCTCCCAGTCTCCTCTCCTGCCTCTTCCACCCGTGTCCCTGAACACACTGTCGCACTGCAGTCTCCAAGCCTGCTGTGCTCTTTTGTAACTACACGCTTTTACAAACGATATTCTTTTTTCTTCTTTCTTTGCTGGGCAAACCCTTATTCATGAGTCAAGGCTCAGCTGAAAGAGGTACCTCCTGGTGCAGCCTTCTATGACTGCTTTTGCAAGAATTAACTGCTTCTGCCTTTGTGTCTCACTGCATGTTGCTCAGTAATGAACTTTCCCCCCTGCCCTGTAAGTAATCATCTCTTCCCAGTCAGCTGGAAGCTCCTGAGAACAAGAACGGATGCTATGCAAATGCTGACTGAAAGAGCTGAAGGGGTTAGGAGGCGTGGGGAAGCTAAGAGAAAGGTGTGAGGGTGCTTGGGCTGATTCCTGACTTTGTTTAACATCTTGTCTGTACAGTATAAGGTTTTTTCGTTTTGGGTCATAAACTGTTTGGGAGACCTGCTTCCTTTCATAATGAGGAATGAAAACTTTACAGATTGGGAAGTTTGAGATCATGACATCTGTGAACCATGCAGCAGGAAAACACCAATTTGACAATCAAAATGGTATACGATTGAAAATAATTGCTGTTATTCCAGGTTAACTGTCTGATGTTTTAATTCGGCTGTGCTAAATCTAACTCAGATTCCAACACTTTCTGGAATGCCTGCAGCGAATACTGGTTGAGGTCTGACTGTGCTGGGTGTGGGTGGTGATGGCACCCTGTGGGCACCTGCCCGTGCCTGTGAAGGTGGCCCTTCTGTTGTGGACAGCAGGAGTCCAACAAGGTCTCACTAGTGTCACCTGCATTTATGATATGTAGAAGTTAGAGGACGTATAGGCGGCTTCTATGTCAGACTGTGAGAGGTGTTTGAGTAGGACTAAAATGTGCTAAATGTGCAGTGTATTAAATTAAACCATCTGAGATGACCATCATTCGATCATTTTTGACTTACAGCAATGGCAATTTCATATGGTTTGACCTAATGTTACCTTCCTTAGTGAACAGATGGTGAAAGTCACATCTCTTTCTGAATCCACTTAAAAGCTTGTGCTTGGTAATATGGAGGTTTCAGATATACTCAGTGGAGCTACTACAGTAACTCCTACAAGTTCCTCGAAAGCCTTCCAGGACCGGTTGTTGCCAAGGTGGTGTGACGTGGTATCTCTGCACCACTGGAAGGGGGGTGAAGGGGCAAAGGGAGACAAAATTAAACAGATGTGCCCCCACTGCAGGTGCTGGGGGACTCAGAGTGAGTGGCTTGGCTCTTGGGCTGTGGGGATCTTGTATTTGGCATTGAGGGGCATCTCTTGGGATGTCCGTATATTCTGCAACTTGGACTAATTTTTACTGGAGTATTTGAGAGTTAAGTGCATTAACAATAGCAGGCTAAGAGGGGGTGAACAGTTGCATCATGGCCCCCAGCTGGGATGGCCAATCAAGAGTGGGGCTCCGCAGCCTGGAGTTCTGGATCTTCATTTGTCTTTGGTCAGTTGGTTTGACCTCAGTGCCCCACTTACCCAATTGTAAAATGCAAATGCTAAATAACTCATGGCTTAAGCAGGGTCAGTAATCCTGTAATTAATCGTGGAGAGCAATGGGTGCGAGAGGCTGTGTACACATGACCTCTGAGAGCAGTTGTGTCAACATCAGGGATTGTTGTTGCTTTTTCCAGACCCAGGGCACGCCTTTCCCCGGGCGGCTACAGCCTTACGGGCAGCCCTGATGTGCACAGCCCCGCTTTTACCAGCTTGTGATGGTAAATGTCTTTCTGTGTTCTCATAAAAGGTTTCTCTAAGACCCAGCTACAACTTTGATCAGGATTTTAAAACATGGGACAGGAGAAGTATTTTTTGACTTTTTTTTAATGGAAAGTTTGAAACATACTCAAGAGTAGACAGAATAATACAGTGAACCCCGTGTACCCACCCTGCCCAATCACCCTGACTCATACTTCCCCCACCTCCACTGCCTTGTAGCAGATCCCTCCCACTCCCGCCACCTTGTACAAATGACATCACTTCTTCTACAGACGCTTCAGTGTCCGTCTCCGAAGGCCAAGCGGTCCCCACCTTCGTAGAACCTTAATGCTATCCCACACCTCAAAACATACCATCAGGACTTCCTCGATGTCATCCCACATACCCAGTCAGTGGAAGAAGTTGTTTTAAAAATCATTGTATCTCTAGAATGTACCCACTTGAAGGGTCATGCTACAAAAGTTTTCTGTGAATTGATTAGTTGTAACACAAAGTGAATATTCCCAGAGACCACAGTAAAAGCGGTGACTGGCACCCACTAAGCTCACAGAAACCCATGGAACAAGGCAATTCTGTCTATTTCCCTTTGAATATCCTACCGAGGGGAGAATTGATGGATAACTCTCTCCCGCTGGAGACCTCCACCTAAGATACATGTTTTCTCTTTCTTGCCAGTGTTCTCATGGTGATTCCTTGTTCCCAGGCCCACCGCCTCACCCACTCCCACCCCCTTCCACCCCCTTCTATCTCCAAGGCCTCACTAGAAGCAGGGAAGGGAACCTATTCCACCACAACTAATTATCTTTGGGACAAAAAAAAAAGAAAGAAAGAATAGGAGGGGATGTTGTTCTCTCTGGGGCAGGAAGCAATACAGGGAAGCTGCCAATATATGCAGTTTAATATTTTTAAAGTATTTAGAAAGCAAACTGCAGTGTGGCCCTTTAATGCTGGAGAGAACTGGAGAAATATTGTATGCGGCCCAGTAGAAGCTTATTTAAACACCAGGTTAATGCTCTGTTTCTGTAGTACCCGAGCAAAGCTCTCTCTGTTCCCTTTTAAAGCAACCACGTTCCCAGTTCATACTTTGCCTTCCACTAACATCAGAGAAGCAGAGAGCGGAGGTTTTCTTAGTGGAGAAACTGGTCTGGTAGGGGCAGTGTGGAGGTAAATTTCCACAGAGGCTTCGAGCCTCCCAAATTTTCGACTCTCCAGAAACCAGTCCTGCCTGAGAGTCACGGATCGGGTCAGCCTCCTAGGGTGAGGCTGTGGGGCACGGTCACCGGTCTGTCCTCCTCCCAGGGCTGGCATTTCTCTGCATTATCCCTTCATCCATCCACTCAGCCATGGTGGGCATGTTGGGGCAGGTGTGGGAATTGTGCCCCTACAGGTGCTGCAGCAGTACGTGCAGACCACATGCAAAAGCCACAGAGCGCTCCGCTGTGTGTTTGCATCACTAATTGTCACTGCCACCCACCACGTGTCCCGGAAGTTGCATTTTCCACCTCGTTTTTTTTATTGGCTGTAACTCTCATACACCAGAAGCTCCCCCAAAGCTTATCTCTCCCAAGTTCCTCTTGCTAAGAAATCGTGTTCATGTGATTCTAGTTATTTCTAGATAATAAAGATATAAAGTGCCATCAAAAACCCAACAAACCCTGGACACATGAAGTGTCCACTGGGGAGCCTCGGAACACACAGGCACACACGCTCACACTCCCGCTTACGCACGCCTGGGCACAGAGTCTGCAGAACAAAAGCCAAGTACTGCTTTACTAGTAAGTGTTAATCATACAAATCCAAGAACCGAAATCTATGTTAGAGTGCCTTCCTTCTCTTTTGCTACTTATAAGGAAAAAAGAAAGAGATTGGCAGTGGCATCCAGTGATTACCATCTCTGTGGTTGACACGGGTTCCCGACAGAACTTACGACTGCGTCTGAGGATTGTGACAAGACAGTTTCTCTGTTAGTACAGTATTCACACGTGAAGTAACACGTGTCATTGGAACGGGGGCAGAGGAAACAGGGCCTCTTAGGTCCTGGTGATTCTCGGCATGCCTGTGCACATCTGATATAGTATGTGTCTGAGAGAGCGGTGGCAAAAATAGAAGGTAGCTAAAACTCTTCTCTGAAATGGTTTCCTCTAGAAAAAGTGGCAGTAAGGCTAGCTGTTGTGAAATTAGACATGAGGAAGGCTTCCTCTCCACTGAACCGACGCCCCTCCTATTCACTTATGTCCTCATTCATTCCTTGATTTACTCAGCAAATCACTGGGCACCTGCCGTGTGCCAGGCTCTCACACGCCAGGCACTGTCGGTGCTGAGGAGGCAGGTGGGTATGTCTTCACTGAGCTTTATCGGGCCTGCCTCAGAGAAGGGGCTGATGAGAAGGAAGAGAGGTGGGGACAGGATCCGGCACCAGTAAGGGGGGAAGGTGTTCAATTTCTTTTTCCTTTTCTCACTCCTCACCTAAGGGTATATTTTTATTGATTTTAGAGTTGGGGGAGGAGAGAGCAAAATAACAATTGGTTGTCTCTTGTACATACCCTAACTTGGGGTCAGACCCCAACCTAGATATGGGCCCTAACTAAGGATTGAACCTGCAACCTTCTGGTGTACAAGACTGTGCTCCAACCAACTGAGTCATCCAGCTAGGACTGTTGTTTTCTTTTTCTTTTTATTGTTTGTTCTTTTTTTAAAGTCTATGTTAGTTGTGGCAATTAGTAAAATTAATTATATTTGAAGAACTGGAAAATTCGTGGTTATAATCTGATGAACAGCCATCTGGTATTTCCCGTTCTGTGAAATAAGGCTCCAGGTAGCAGCTTATATACTCCAATTGTAGGAAAGTACTTAAGAGAAATGAAGTGTTTCTATGGTATTGTGCTTGCGAACCTGATATTAATGTCCATAGTGATAGTAAGCACCCTGGCTTCCCACGATGTCTAGCCCAGTGTGCTAAGCATACGGTAGGTATTTCATATTACTGAACACTGGCCAGGGGCTGTTCTCTCTCGCAGAGCTGCCATGGAGGAGCCCTCTCCACCCCTGTGACCTAGTTCCAGATTTCCCACAGCGATTTTTGCTCTTGACATTTTTGGAGAGGTGGAGTGGTATAGTGGTTAGTGGAGGCTTAAATTAATCTGTGTAAACTCACGAGGCAGGACCTGGTACGCAGTGCTGTGTAAGTGTTACCTGTTTGTATGTTTATTATTTGAATCCGGGTTAAATCAGATGCTCTGACTTGGTATCTTTACATTTACCCCAGAGAGTCTCATCATTTTTACCTATGCTGCCAGATTCAGCCTGCATCCCAATACCAGGTTTCATATCGATTCTTACTTCACAGTAAAACATTTCCCTGTGCACCATACTAGGCAGGAATTGTCCAGGTGGGGAGTTTGCCCCAGAAGCAAAATGTTGCTATAAAAATTCATTCTCTTATTTCTGCATTTTCTGAATCCTATCAGTAATAAATATTGAAACTTGATGATGGTGGGAACAAGTCGGCAGTTGGGGTTTGTGATGGAATGCTTATCGCTGTGGACAGGTGGCTAAGAATCACGTGTGACTTCCAGTCAACATGGAGGTGTACGTACACATGCCTCGCCTTCTCACACAACGACAGAAAAAATTACAACTAGACTGCAAAACAAATATTATGCAGAAATGTCAGAAAATCGAGCTGAATGGAAGTCCAACAACCAAGGATTTGAAGAAGTCACATTCATCTAGATGGGTAGGAGGGGCAGAGACACCTGGAGAGAGAGGTGGAGAGGTGCAGAGAGGTGTGAAAATGTGGAGTCTTCATACCTGTGTGAACATAGGTCCCACGTCTATGTGTGGTAGATAAACATCAGGAGGGATACTTTGGGAACCAGGGATCCCCACCCCAAACTAGACCATGCAGCCCAGAGTTCCAACACCAGGAAGTTAAGCCCCTGTACTTTTGGCTATAAAACCCATTGGGGATTGGGGTAGCTGAAGAAACTGTGGGACTTGCAGGAGGCTCCTCTTAAGAGGCCCACAATGGACTTAAGATTTATGCAGATCCACTCCCTCTGGGATTCAGCCCCAGGGCAGTGGCTGGAAGGGTGCCAGTGGCATCCAGGGAGAAAGTGAAGTGGCTGGCATTAGGGTGAGTGGGAGACTGCTTCTTTCTGGGAAAAACTCCAGAGACCAGGCAATGGCATTGTCCCCTCTCTGAGCCTTCCCAACACAGAGCCAAAGAACAGGGACATGGGTTGCTCCACCTTGGTGATTACCTAAGGCTCCACCCCATACAACCTACAGGTGTGCTTTTCTACAGTAGGCCAAGCTACTAAGAGAGGGAGTCAAAGCAGCTCTACCTAATACACAGAAACAAACACTAGGAGGCTGCCAAAATGAGGAGACAAAGAAATGTGGCCCAAATGAAAGAATAGAACAAAACTCCAGAAAAATAACTAAATGAAATGGAGATAAGCAACCTATCAGATGCAGAGTTCAAAACACGGGTTATCAGGATGCTTCAGGAACCCATTGGGTACTCCAATGGCATAAAAAAGACCCAGGCAGAATTGAAGTTTACATTAAGTGAAATAGAGAAAAGTCTACAGGGAACCAACAGAGGAAGGGATGAAGCTGAGAATCAAATCAACGATTTGGAACATAAGGAAGAGAAAAGTATTCAATCAGAACAGCAATAAGAAAAAAAATTAATAAAAAATGAGGACAGGCTAAGGAGCCTCTGGGAGATCTCAAACGTATCAATATCCGAATTATAGGGGTGCCAGAAGGAGAAGAGGAGGAGCAAGAAATTGAAAACTTATTTGAAAAAATAATGAAAGAAAACCTCCGTAAATTGGAGAAGGAAATAGACATATAAGTCCAGGAAGCACAGAATGTAAAAGGACCACACCAAGCCACAGCATAATTAAAATTCCAAAGGTTCAAGATAGAGAAAGAATCTTAAATGCAGCAAGAGAAAATCAGATAGTTCCCATAAGACTGTCAGCTGGTTTCTCAAAAGAAACTTTGCAGGCTAGAAGGGCCTGGCAAGAAGTATTCAAAGGGATAAAAAGCAAGGACCTATAACCTGGATTACTCTATCCAGCAAAGCTATTATTTAGAATTGAAGGGCAGATAAAGTGCTTCCCAGACAAGGTAAAGCTAAAGAAGTACATTTTTACCAAGCTCTTATATGAAATGTTAAAGGGGCTTATTTAAGAAAAAGAAGATCAAAACTATGAACAGTAAAATGGCAATAAATTCACTATAAATAATTGAGTTGAAAAAACAAACTAAGCAAAGAAACAGAATCATAAATATGGAGGTCATTTGTAGGGTTATCAGTTGGCATGGGGAAGGGTGAGAAAGGGGGAAAAAGTTCATGGATTGAGGATTACAAATTGGCAGGTACAGAACAGACAGGGGGAGGTTAAGAACAGTGTAGGTAATGGGGTAGCCAAAGAACTTATATGCCTGACCCATGGTCATGAACTAAGGGGGAGGGGTTCCTGCAGGGAGTGGAGATATTGGGTGGAGGGTGGCAAAGGGGAAAAAATTGGGACAACTGTAATAGCATAATCAATAAAATATATTAAAAAAACAATCATGTAATATTCATGGGAGTTTTAGTTGAATGTATATCTGTGGATTGAATCTTGTCCCACATAATCAGTAATACTCTTAACTCTTGAGGTGAGAGCTACACCAGGCAGGCCAGATGGTGGAGGAAAAATACAGTGACAAGTACAAAATAATGAAAATCAAGGATTATTAGATTTGGGTATGAAAAGCTAATTTAACCTGGTGTTGCCTAAATCTCAGCCATTATGCATGTGACTTACATGATTTTGACATATATTTGTTCCATCTGTATAGTAATATAATTTGCTTAATGTTTTTCTTTAAATAATTTCACATTGATTTCTTAAATAAACTGATTATTAAAAGAAAACTGCATTAGTAAATGAAAAACCATTAATATTCAATAAAAGGTAACCCTAAAACTAAATACAAAAAAAGTAAGTGTTTGTTCAGCCCTAGCTGGTATCACTCAGTGGATTGAGTGCCAGCCTGTGAACCAAAGGGTTGCCAGTTTGACTCTCAGTCAGGGCACATGCTTGGGTTGTGGGCCAGGTCCCTCGTAGGGGGCATGCAAGAGACAACCACACATTTTCTTTCTTTCTTTCTTTCTTTCTTTCTTTCTTTCTTTCTTTCTTTCTTTCTTTCTTTTCTTTCTTTTCTTTCTTTTCTTTCTTTCTCCCTCTCCCTCCCTCCCTTCCTTCCTTTCTTCCTTCCTTTCTCTCTCTCTTTCTCTCTTTCCTTCTCCCTCTCCCTCTCCACCTTCCCCTCTCTCTAAAAATAAATAAATAAAAATCTTTTTTTAAAAAAGCAAATGTTGCCTTGGCTGGTGCAGCTCAGTGGATTGAGTGCCAGCCAACCTGTGAACCAAGGGGTCACCAGTTTGGTTCCTGGTCAGGGCACATGCCTGGGTTGCGGGCGGGTCCCCAGTGGGGGTGTGTGGGAGGTGGCCACATATTGATGTTTCTCTCCTTCTCTTTCTCCCTCCCCTCTCCTCTCTCTAAAAATAAATAAATAAAATCTTTAAAAAATTAAATGTTTGTTCAAATTCCACCTGAAACCTCCTCAGTTACCACCGTATAGCATACTTTGGGAAACACTGATTTAGTTCAACATGTTTTCCTTCTGGATACACAGGCTGAGGTATTGAATAGTTGAGGTGTGGGGTCTCAGTATCGTAGAGTATGTTATTCAAGGTAGCCTAGTGTTATAACATGCAGTCCTCTGAAACCCAATGTCTTACCACAATAGAAAGTTTGTTTCCTGCTTATATTATGTATAACTACCTTCCACATGGTGATTCAGAGATCCAGGCTCTTCTGGCTAGTGGCTCCATTGTTTTTTGTTCTTGTTTTGCCTTTAAAAAACAGCTTTATTGTGATATAATTCACACACCATTCAATTCGCCCTTTTAGGTTGTGCAATTTAGTGGTTTTCAGTATGTTCACAGAGTTGTGCAACTATTGCTATTATCAATTTTAGAACATAGTCACCACCCCAGACAGAAATCTGGTACCCATTAGCATTCTGTCATCATGTAGTCTTGTCTTGTAGAATCTTCCACTGGATCTTCTACATCCATCCGTGAGACAAGGGCCGTGATGGAACATAGAATGTGGTGGGAAAGGTAGAGGAAGGAAGTGGGCACATCGCTTCTGTCTACACTCCCTTGACGAGAGCTCAGTCTCATGGCCTCACTTAAGTGAATGCAGCTGGGAAAGTGCAGCCTAACAGGGCACTCAGGAAGAGGAGGGAAACATGGCAATCTGAGGTCACTCTCATCGTCTCTGCTCCGAAGGATGTGCAGTCATTGGACTGAACGTATTAACTCTGGGATTCCTTGAATTTGGAAGTCTCTTACATGAAATTTATGAAGTAAGGATCCATATACATTTATTTCTACATAACTCATCCATCCTAATTTTTACTAATTTAAAAAATGTAAACTCATAAATTGCTTTTAAATTTATTCCAAAACACTTAGGTTAGTGTGTTTTGCTTTCAGCTGTCATAAAACATATGTAGTAATAGTTTTTAGAAGTGTCCTTAGGGAGTTGCAAGGAGGGTTGCAAGGAGCATAGAGGAACCATAGAGGAATGACCACTTAGGAAAAAACAAATAAGCTTTAGCTTTAAACACAGTAAAACAAAACTTCAGAAATCTTATAATAATCTACATCAGCACAATCTAATATGAAGTTTATTCTGTGATTTTGAAATAGAGTATTTTGCCTTTCAGTTCCTTATAATTTATAGAGATTTTTCAGCATCCTGTTTTTATTCTGGATATTGCATTAAAAGCCATAATCTTCATAATTCAGCTTTCATAAATCATGCTTATGTATGTGTAACTGTGGCTTTGTAATGTAAATGTGGTTTTTTGTTTAGGAGCACTGCACCAAATAGGAGGTGCCTATGCCAGTAGTTACAATTGTGAGCTGATTAAAGGGAGAAAGTATATCAGAATGCTGAGTTTTTACTTTTGCTTTCTTTCATTTTTCACTAGAATTTAGTTCTTGGCAAAGAGGGGTCATTTTATTATGAATCACCAACTTGGAAAGGACTTTATGTTTTATTTATTCTACTTCTAATACAGAAAGGTCTCCATCAAAATTATTCCTGATACACACAGGAAACAGTGTGAAATTCTCCCTGAGGGCTTGTTTCTCCTGGTAGACGTGTCCAGTGCACTTCCGGTCTAGTCTTTTCACTCTGTTCTGAGTGGAAAGGGAAGAGCTATTCTCATGCACAGAATAGGCTTTTTGGCTCCTTTGTGATTTTTAGTGTAGAATGTGCCATCTTCTTTCTTTCCTTTTCAAGAGTTGATTGGAACATGCTGTCCTTTTACTATTGACCCATCCAAACTTTCATTGTCCACATTATTGTCCCTCTCCCTAACCTTAGCGAAATGCCTGGTTATAACTTCCTTAAGGGCAAGAAGTTTTGTACTTGTTATTCTCCATCATGACCCTTTGGTATCTGTGCCTTGCTGATGGGAGAAGGAAGCCAGAATCAGTCTTCGATGAATGAAGCCGAATGACGGAATGGTCACGGCACGCAGTGAATGCTAGCAGTAAGTTGTGGTGCCATCCATCTGCCGAGGACTGCACGTTTTAGGACTTTTATTTCTGTGTTATTGTATATAATATGTTTGGTTTGTATTCTTGGAGGGTCCCTTGTCACTAATCTATGCCATGTCAGCAGCCATCTTTGGGTTTGAACTTAGGGTCTGTTTTCATTGTTTGCCCTATTGAGACAAAACAGAGGCTGAATGAACAAAACAATTAGGTAGTGCCAGGTGGGGGCATAGTAATAGATGGCAGGGTGTGTGCAGTCAGGCGCCATAGCTGGAGTTGAGAACATGGGCGGAAGAGGGCATCACAGGGCTGCCAGTGATGCAGGCGCATGGAGACCGAAAGAACTGGCTTTGGGAGAGGCGTTCAGTTCCAACAAACACTCCTTCCATCCATCACTTCCCAGTAATGTGGTTAACTTAAATTTATTTATTGTATGGTTTTGTTTGTATTTGTGAACTTGCTTTGGCCCCATAGCTGTTAAGAACTATAAGCATAAGAATTTTCTAGTGATATCAAGTGTTTCTGGCACTGAAGAATTCAGGGTTGAGTTGGAGGTCCAGCCTTGGTTAATTGTGACTTTTGGCAAGTTGACTATACTCTCTAAGTTCTGCTTTTTCATCTGCTAAATGGGGTGGCAAGAGTTCTGTTTTAATGTTGTGAAGATTACTGAGTTATCCATGTGAAGAGGTAAATATGTGCCCAGTTCATAGTGGGTACTCTGAAATTGTTAGATTTTGATATAATTTTCTTTTTCTTTCTTTGTCTCTTTCTCTCTCTCTCTTTCTTTCTTTCTTTCTTTCTTTCTTTCTTCTTTTCCTTTTCTTTTCTTTTCTTTTCTTTTCTTTTCTTTTCTTTTCTTTTCTTTTCTTTTCTTTTCTTTTCTTTTCTTTCTTTTCTTTCATTCATCTTTCTTCCCTCCCTCCCTCCCTTCCAGAAATATTCCAGCTTGAGGCATCTGGAGTCAGGGCAATCTTCAGTGTTTTCAGAGATCTGGGTTCAATTTCAGCCCAGCCTCTTAGCCAATCTCATAACCGCCCTGATGCTCAGTTTCCTAACAACTTCCCGGAGTTGTTATGAAAACTAATTAATAGTAAATGTTGCCATTTAGGGAGTGACTTCCCCATGCCAGACACTGTACTGAGCTCTTATGTACAGTTATCTTTATTCCTGTTATAAGCTCAGCAAAGCTGAGTGGTATTATCCTATTTCTACAGAGAAAGGAACTGAGGAGACGGAGCTTGCCCTCGGTCTTAGGATTTCTAAGCAGCGAAGAGGCTCGAGTCAGGATCTGTCCGTCTTCAAAGATCACGCTTGCTATGGGAGGGCCTACTGTGATGCAAAGGCCATTGATTAACCCAGCACATTTCTTCTGTGGCAGGCAACTGGGGATTGCCCCACTAGGGATGAAAGTTGTGATGGGGAACAGGGAGGGGTCATTTACGATGTGGAGGAAAATTCTGGTGTGTCTTTCACTGTGCATAATGGGGACGCAGGACACCTAGGAAGAAGGGTGTGGACTGTGGAAATGAGGATGTCCTGAAAATTAACAACTGACTTCTCAAATTCACCTTGGGAAAGCCCTGGATATTTGTCTGTATTTAAATTTTTAATTTTGTTAATTTAGTATTCCAGAAATTGAAGGAAAACCGTATACCTTGTAAGACTTGCTGGGGGCCAGGATCCGAAGCTTTGTGAAGTGTACAAAAGACATGTAGATCCTGTGCGCACACACACATAACATCACTCCTGGTGCTTTGCAGACTGGCTCACCACACTGTTTAATAAACACCTACTAGGTGCCAACCAGTCCTCTCAGCTTGGAGGATTCAAAGATGAGTAAGAGGAAGTCTCAGCTTAATTGTGATTTTTAGTCTAGTGGGCAGGATGAAGATGATAAAAATAGAAGAGAAACTTCACATGAAAAAAATAATGAACTTGGATATTTCTTCTTGGCCCACTCGGAGCTGCAGCCACAATGAATTTCTTTCTGTTCCCTAAGTCAGTGCTTTTTTCTTTTTTCTTTCCTGCTTGGAACTCTTCTTCACTTTATCTACAGGACACTCTCCTACTTATCCTCTAAAAACCAAACTCTCACTTTCTCCCTGAAACTTGTCCAGCTGCTCCTGCCCACGCACTCCCCCTCCGCAGCACACCATATGTCTGCTGCCTTATCGTTACTGGATTATAAATCATCCACTCTAACCCTTCCACCCACCGTGCTGTAGCGAAATCCTCTCAGGGAGACCCACAGACCTCTTCCTTCCAGAACTTTGAAGCTACTGCACCTGGGGTCTCATCACTGTTTGCTGGTGGAATAGGTAATGGAATAAATGAGGAACCCAAATTTGAACTTGTATGTGCAAACTTTATAGCAAGATAGTCAGATCAATAAGCCCAAATATTACTATGGTACATGAATAGATTATACATCACAGACCATGAATTTAAGGGGTGTAAGTAAAGTCAATATACAGGTCATCCCCAACTTTTCCATATCGACTGACCTGCATCTAACAGGTCAGTTAGACGGTGGGTGGAGATGGGCGTCTTAGGAGCAGACCATATACAGTCGCTGCTCCAGGGCTAGGAGAGCTGGTGGGTGATAAATGACCCAGAGCCATGTCTGGACGAACTCCATGATGTCCACCATGATTTTCTCCAGGGTTGGGGATTAAGGGTCATTTAATTCTCTTTTGCTGGTAGTATTTTCTAAAGCTTCTACAGTGTGACTTGTTAATAGGAGGAAGGTGTTCTGGCACTTTCTTCACCTCATGAACTGGTGCAGACCCTGGGAACAGGGTGGGGGGCCCTGTCTGGCCAGACCCTTTAGCACAGTGCTGCAGGTTCCTTGCCAGTTGACCCCGATCACCTTTCTGTCCTGCCCTGTGCAGCCTGTGCATCAGCCGCACTCACTTTTTTTGCTACTTATTTACTTTATGTAGCAAACACATATATCACACTCGAGGCCAGACACTCTTCTAAGCATTTTGCAAATTCTAACTCATGTAATTCTCATAGCTCTGTAATAGTAAGTGTGAAGTAGATACTGTTATTATTTCCATTTTACAGATGAGACAACTGAGGTCATTCTAGAATATGCTTTTCTCCATGGGTGCTGTTCGCTCTTTCCCTGTCATACATAGGAATTTCTCTGCCCACATTGTCATTTGAGCCTCAGTTCCCCTGTATTCTCTTAGTGTCTGTTTAAATATATGATGCTTACTATTTTATACAGGGTAAGACAAAAAGTTTACGGTTGTTTTGTATGGAAAATAATAGAATAATTAATAAATAATACTAAAAGAGTAAACTCTGTGTTTCATACACTAACAACTGTAAGCCTACTTTTGCCTCACCCTATATAGTAAATACTGTGCCTCCCCCACAAGTAAACTTGGGAAAGTTGCTTAATTTTAGCTTCTTCCCCCTGTAAAGAGTGTCCAGGGAAGCTTACCTCACAGAGTGGCTGTGAGGGTTAAATGCCACGCTACTTGGACTGTGTGCTTAGAACACGAGCTTCGCCGACCTGGACTCTGCGTACTCCTTGACACGGTGACAACACAGGGCAGCTGTTGTTCTGTGGGAAACTGAGGGGAAGGGAGAGAAGGAAACCCGGGATGACCCAAAGTCAAGGCCAGTGAGGGAGGAGAGAGGGTCAGCACTCCCAGACGCCTCATAAAGGTCTGAGCAGAAGACGACTGAGCACAGGGGGTTGGGTTTGCTCACTGGTGATGTTTCTGAGAACGGCTTCAGCAGGCTGTGGTGAGGTGGGGAGGAGACAGCAAGTGGTGGAGGATGAGTGGGCGGGACGGAAATGAAAGGCCGAGGGTGTCATCATGCTTTCTGTCAGGAAGGGAAGAGGGGAGTGAGGGCGGTAGCAGGGCCAGAAGAAGGGCTCTTGGCGTGGACGCGAGGGAGTGTGACTGTAGGCAGGGGAAGCGAATGCCTCGGAAGAGCTCATCTGGAGAGCATGTGCCTCTCCCTCTCCTGACTGAAGCTCGGTCCATGCTCAGAATCCCTGTTGCCCCCTTGGGAACTGGGCTCCATTAATTCCGTCACCTGCTTGCCCCTGGGGCATCCTAGTTGGCTTTGGGGTCAGTTGGGGTCCTTGGGCAATGTGTTTAAACTCTCTGAGCTGCAGTTCCCTCATCTGTCAAGTGAGGGGAATTCTGTGAACGTAAAATGAAATGACTTTTGTTAAGTGCCAACGATAGTATCTTAACTGTTTTGTCCTTTTAACGATCTCTTAGAGGCACAATGAAAGAGAAGAGAAAAGGGTAAATCTTAGAGTGCTTTTGACTGGGAGAAGGAAGAATTTGGAGGTGTGCCTGTGGAATGGCTACTTTCTTCTCCCTAAAGCAGTGGAACAGTTGTCCCCTGTGGTGAGGGGAATGGGAAAGATTTGTAGCCCCACGGAGGCCACCAGGTTCTTTCCATAGAGATGCACAGAAGAACCGAGATGTAGGGCTGAAGGTCTGGCTAAGCAGCAAGAAGACAGTATTGGTTTTGGACCTTCTGTAGCCAGGTCTGCAGGGTCAGGGGAGGCATGACTAGAACTGAGGGCTGGCAGAGCTGTCAAGGGGTGTATGGGTTAGGTGTGGGGGGGTGGGGAGGAAGAAGAGGAGAGGGGAGGGAAGGGGACAGATCCACTGGTGAAATGACGTCCATCCAGGGCAGTCTAGTCAGACGGGGGCTGATGGCCTAGGACAGGTGGCGGGTCTGAAAGTCCTGTGGTGATGGTGAGGATGCAGAGCGGGTTCGTGGGAGCAGGGGGTGGCAAAGGTTGTGGCCAGAGGGGAATATCATACCATTAGATGAAGCAATTTTAAATGACTGGGTGAGGGAATGGCCGGGTCACCCTGAATGCTACATGCTTTCATTTATCTATTTTTTCTTCTGTTCTTTATCTTGAATATTTACCCCATCCCCTGAGTTGCCTTAGTCTTTACACAGCTTCCTGTGTGGCATGTATCAGTGAATATTGTTCAGCAAACATTTTTTTACTTCTACTTTGTGTTTGTAATATTTGTATTGGCTAAAATATATCCAGTTATCTTTGCACATGTACCTGTGTATTCCTTTAGATTTTTTTCCTGGGATAAATTTTCAAACGTGAGGTTACTCACGGTGGAGTGTTCTCAGTGGTGGGAATGGTTTGGGGGGTGTCTTGATCTGTCATTAGTTATCTGCTGCGGGCAGATCAGCTCTGCACAGGGAGGGAAGGCAGCAGGGAAGAACGCAGAGCATTCAGTAAGAGTCTGCGTGGAGGGAGGCTTTACGTGACCGACCGCGCTGAGGCCGCCTTGTGTCCTCCAGGCTCCGTGTGCTGGAGGGGAAGCGGAGACTGGTGGGCGTCTGCACCTGCAGCTGCGTGCACGGAGTTCTGCTTGGCTTGGTCTCTGATGCTCTCTTGGGGGGCCATCATCGAGAAGGTGAAGAAGTGAGGATGTGGGTCAAAGCGTGTGTGTTGGATGTGACAGCTTGAGGGCGCCCACATCTCTGTTCCAGAGCTTTGGGAAGCAAGGACAGAACCATTTCGTCTTTCGAGATTAAAAGGCTTAATTATTTTCATTATAGTACTCACAGTGTTAGTGCTTTGAACAATTTTAGCCATAAAGGGAGATGTGGTTTAGATAATTATTAAGGAAGTTGTAATATAATGAGTCAGTGATTTCATTAGTAAATGTTACCATTAGTAACACTTTTGCATACTTACGATTGTAATCGTTATCCTTTTTTTTTCTTTTAACAGAAAAAATACAGAAAGGGATTTATTGATGTTTCAAAAATAAAGTGTGTGGAAATAGTGAAGAATGATGACGGTGCCATTCCCTGCCAAAATAAATACCCGTTTCAGGTGAGCTGGAGTGTTCTCATAGCAATGTAATTCTGGCTTTTAGTCATGCTTATTATTTGCCGTTACAGTTCCCTGTCCTTGCTTCAGTGGTTGTTTTGAAATAAAAAAAAAACCAGCTTTATTGAGGTATGAAATCTACAGCTAGGAATTGCATGTATTTAGGGTGTAAAACCTTGGCATTGGGTATGTGTATGCATTGTGAAATGATCACCACAATCAAGTGATTAACATATCCCTTGCTTCCGCAGTTACCATTTTCTTTTTTCTTTTTGTGGTGAAAGCACTTCATTTGTACCTTCCTGGCAAATTTCAAGCATATAGTACGGTGTGGGTAACTGTAGCTGCCACGCTGTGCCTCAGGTCTCCGGAACTCTCCTCCTGCGTGACTGGAACACTGGAAACTGCTGGCGGCCAGTAGGGCAGCAGGCGTTAGATGGGCAGAGTCAGATCTGATCTCAGTTCAGCACCCTCAGTGCTTTGAGTTCTGGCTAAGAGAGAATTCAGGGCCAAGACCCAAACTAGAAGAGAAAGTTTATGTGGAAAGTCACAGAGTGAGCCGCAGCAGACATGGGCTCAGGAAACAAGTTACAGAAGCAAAAGAAGGGGCCCTCAGAACTTAGGAGAAAGAGAGAAGCGAGGAAAACGTGTGTGTTGGGGGAGGGTGCGGGGGATAGGTGTGGGAAAGGTGAGAGTGTGCTCCCCACAGAGAGGCACTGGGTCCTCTGTCTTAAGGGCACTCATCTGAAGGTCTCAGGGGCGGATTCTAATAGAATATTCATCAGCTTTCCCTGTGTGTCCTTACAGGGCCATGGTCTCTGACTGGCTGGTGTCAGGGCAGGGTGTCATTTGTCAGTGTAGCTGGTTCTGAGGTCAGCCGTGGTGTCGTTTGTCTGGTGTTGCGGCTTTTCTGGGCCTGGAGCTGAAACACAACTGAGGCCCAGATGTATTTGACGTGGGTCAGAACCTCACTGTCCTGGGGGCTTAATGCTTATGGCTGCTCTCTGGCTCCCTTGTTGGTTCCTCGTCCAAGGCAGTCAAACCTGCATGACTGACAACATGCCCGGGGAGGAGAGGTCAGAGGAGGGTCTAAACCGCATGACGAGCAATATGAAAGGTCAGGGGCACTAAACTGCATGACTGACCAGAGACACGCTAGGGGAGGAAAGATTACTCTGAGGGCAAGGTCCTTGTTTTCCCACTTTTGCCTGTTGCCAGGCACCAGGGCTTTCCTGGCTCATTGTCCTCTCCCTGTTAATGTCCGTCTAACTTCCTATCACAGTACCCTTGGACTAATATTTCCTTATTGTCCCATCCCCTAGCCCCTGACTGCCACTGTTCTGTTCTCTGCCACTATGAGTTTGACTAGTTTAAATTCCACACATCCGTGAGGTCATACAGTATTTATATTTCTGTGTCTGGCTTATTTCACTTAGCATAATGTCTTCTGGGTTCATCCATGTTGTCAAGAATCACAGGATTTCCTTCTTTCCTTTTGAAGCTGAATAATCTTCCATTGGATACGGACACAACCCATTTTCCTTGTCCATTCATCCGTCAGTGGACGTTTAGGTTGTTTTCATCTGTTGGCTATTGCAAACGATGCTGCAGTGAATGTGGCAGTGCAGAGGTGTCTCCAGAGAGAGCCAGATTTCATCCCCTTCACATAAACACCCAGAAGTGGGGCTGCCGAATCACATGGTAGTTGCCTTTCAGGTTCATCTGCAGTTTAACAGTAATTGCTTTTCTTTGTGAACTCTTTAAGTCTTCCTTGAAACATTATCTTATTCTTGTTTTGCTGAGCCCCAGACCTAACTTGCTATTATTCAGATTTATCCCAGGGCAGTTAGGAGAAGGAGTAGAGACTGAGATTGAGTTGTACACTCGAAACCTGTAAGGTTTTGCAAACCAATGTCACCCCAATAAATTTAGTTAATAAAAAAAAAGAAGAAAGTGGGATGGGATGTCTTCTGTGAAGTTGAGAAGCTGAGAAGGGGCAGGAGTGAGCCACTCAGACAGAAATGATATTAAAAGGCTGCTTGGGATGCAAAATATAATATTAGCATTGTACAGAGCCTAAGGTGCACTTTTTTAATTTTATTTTTTTCCCTAAGATTTTACGTATGTATTTATTTATTTATTTATAGAGAGGGAAGGAAGGGAGGGGGGAGAGAGAGAGAGAGAGAGAGGGAGGGAGAGAGAGAGAGAGAAAGAGAGAAACATCAATGTGTAGTTGCTGGAGGTCATGGCCTGCAACCCAGGCATGTACCCTGACTGGGAATCAAACCTGCAACACTGTGGTTCGCAGCCCCCACTCAATTCACTGAGCTACGCCAGCCAGGGCAAGGTGCACTGCACCTTTTGAAAAGGTTGTTATTTCATGTTTTCCTTCACGATGATCCTGTTATATAAGGGAGGTAAATACACTGTTCCCATTTATGACAGGAAACTGCGGTTCACAGATGTTCAATGACATGTCCAGGGTTATTTTTCTAATGAAAAACTTCCATGGAACGCACAGTCATACCCCAGGAGGATCAGCGTGGCTCCTGAGCCCATCCGTGGCACTCTCTGCAGGCTCATGGTACGCATGTGCCGTGAGAATGAGGAGTCCAGAGCTGGACCCTAGTCTTCCAGACCTTGCAGCAGACGGCCCAGGACCCCTCTCCAGCACCGCACCACCCCCTTCTCTGGTTGAGGACATTTTTATGCTTTCTTTTGACTGATTGACATGCCCAGTGCAGATCGCCTTTTAGCCATGGCTATGGTCTCACGTACTAAGGGGAAAGTTGCAAAAATCTTTTCAACATAGTACCACAGTGGAGATGTTGGTTGTTTTTCATTGCTACTGTGAATTTATCAATTGCATCTGAAATAAACGTTTACCAGTTGGGGCATTAAGATGACCTGAAAGTAATAAAGTAGGGTATTCAAGCTTTGACGCCACGTCTGGATTATTTTCACTATAGTGGCAACAATACAATAGGAAGAAGGACTACATTTAATGTCCTTTTCCCAATTCCTCATTTTATATTTAGCATTTTTCTTTTCATGAAGAGCAGGGATAATATGGTGCTTAAAGAGGCAACTCTGAGGCCACACCTCCTGATTCACCACTGATGGGCTCTGTGACCTTGTACAAGTCACTTAAGTGCTTTATGTCTGTGTCCTCTTCTGAAAAACAGGAATAGTAATGATGATAGTACCCACTCCCTAGGGTTGTTGTGATGACTAAGGTGATATATAAATAGTTTAATACACAGTGAGTGTAGTTACTGTTATTGTTATTGTTCCTGCTGTCACTACTACTGATAATACCACAGCTACCTCAGATCGAGAAGTAAGCCTCATTTAAATCTTGTTCTTGATTAAGTGTATTAAGTAGGTGTGTAATTTTGTTTGACGTATAGCAGAAACCCACTCCTACTACACTCCTGATGCTGTTAGACATGTGGGGTGGCAGGTGGTTGTGGGGAACTATGGCTCTCATGAGGCAAGACCCAGAAGTAGAAATTTCACTGTCCGAGAGAGAGATCTGATCCAGACATCTGGTTTTTAGAATGATGAGGAAAATAGGAGAACAGAAAGCATTCCATGCCAAACCCATTTTTAATTGCTGAGATGAAAAAATACAAGAAAAGTTCAAAAGGCATCTTAAAAATTAAGAGGAAGTCAACTTGAACTTTAACTGTGTAATTTAAACCAGCAATATTTAAAAGATGAAGAATATTCTCTTATTATAACTTAAGTATAGCTTAAAGTTTGGGTTCTAGTTTCACATCATTACAGTGAGAGTTTGCATTATGTGCAGATGCAAGGCAAAAAAGAAAAGAAAAGAAAAGAAAAGAAAAAAGTAGAAGTAGACATTTCCAAAGGAGGTTGCTTCTTGCCTCAGCATATTTTAGCTCTAGGAAGGAACAGAGAACATGGAAGGAAGAGCCAGCTGCTTCCTTAGCTGAGTCTTCTGACGCCACTGGGGAATCCCCAGGAGGTGGCCTTTCCCCCCTGAATTTTGAACCCAGATCTGCCTAACAGCCTTTAGACACATTGTCAATAAAGGTCCCTTGAATAAATGAATGAAGATATAAATAGATTGGAGGGTGAGTACTAAGTAGGAGTGTTGCTAAGGGAGAGTACGTTTCCTCCTTGTTCAAATGGCTCCTGTGCCTCGAGGTTGGCAAAGCTCCTCCCTCCCCTGCCAACCTCCGCTGTGCTAGGATGACTCAGCAGCAGACAGGCACGTGAGAAACGTGGCTGCCTGCATGCACTCTGTCACCGTCAGCTGTCACGTGGATGGCACGGAAAGTGGCCTCCAGGCGTGTCCAGGGCTTGCTGAGAGAAGGATACTGGACCCCAGATAGCTCGCCCACCACCTTGCATGAGATACCAAATTCATGTTTTTTATCTGGGTCGAGAGTGCTATCTCTAGACATTTTTCCTAGAAGTATGAATGTCCCCAGTTAGCTAGGTAACAGATCTAGTCTTAGCTGCCAGAACTCTGTGTTTGGGTGAGTTCTCTACTGATGAGCTTGTCTTTATCAAACTTGAATGAAGCTATAGGCTCCCAGGAGTGACATGAGGTGAGTTTTGAGAAATTAGACTGGAGCCCGAAAAGGCGGACTCTAGCAGGGAAACAGTCAGGGGGCACCAGGAAGGGGCTTGGAGGAAACACGAAGAAGAAGAGCCTTTGGGGGTCAAACAGGTCCTACTCAGATGAATTGATCTCACCTGCTTTGGTTTTCTTACCTGGAAAAGGAGGATCCCATTGCTAATGGAGACATGGGCTGCCATGTAGATTAAACGAGGGTTGTCAAGGCTTAGCCTGATGTAAAGACTTAGTAAAATAAATTATTGTCATGAATTATTATGATGCGCCCAGGTTTCTGGAAGGTTCAGAGTCCTAGCAGTTCTTTCCAGATACCCTGGTGTCAATTCACAATGTTTCATGGTGCATTTCCACCTAATTTTTATGTACAGGGTTGATTACAGTGATGGACCTGGATAAAGGTGTTAAGATTCTGACACCCAGTTCCAAAGTGTGTGTGTTTTAACACACCACCAAATAATTTCCTGACACCAGCTGGGTGTTCTACATTTCATTTCAGTTCTAGCACCATCTAACCAAAGACAGCATCAGTTCCACAGGTGAAGGGCTCAGTCTCACAAGACTGGCCCCTCTTCAGATGCCAGTTGCAGCTCCAGGCTATCGCCTGTGCTTCTGATCTCCTGCTGCCCATAGAGCAGAGGTGCCCCTTCTCCTCCTCGGGTTTGAATAATTAGCGAGAGTAGCTCACAGGAGTCTGAGAAATATTCTGCTTCCTAGGTCACCCATTTATTATAAAAGGGCAAACTCAGGAACAGCCAGAGGGAAGAGATGCACAGGACAAGGTATGGGGAAGGGGTTCAGAGCTTCCAGGCCCCCTCCAGGTGCACTGCTCTCCCCAGATCTCCACATTGATTAACCAGGAGCCCTCCAAACCCTCTCTTTCTAGGGTTTTGATGGAGGCTTCATTACAGAGGCATGATTGATGGCATCGTTGGCCATTGGTGGTTGAACTCAATCTCTAGTCCCCTTCTCCTCCCTGGAGGGGGTGGGGCGGGGTGAGGTGAGGTGGAGGGACTGGAAGTTCCAACCCTCTCACCGCAAGGTTGGCTCCACTGGCAACCTGCCCCCATCCTTAGGTGTTTTCCAAAGTCTCTCATTAGCACAACAAAAGACACCTTTTTCACAGAGCACAGGATATTCCAAGGGTTTTAGGATTTCTGTGCCAGGAACCAGGATGAAAACCAAACAGGTATTTCTTGTAAATAGCAGTATCACAGCTGTGAAAATCGTGGACCAAAATGAGACAGCGTACATCCCCACATCTCTCTTAGTGCTGTATCTTCACCTCTCTACCACGTCTCACTTTGTCTTGTTATGGAGTATTTCTTCCATACATGTCTAGAAAATAGGCTTCATGTTGGATATATTTTTGTATCTCTATAGTTTCAGCAGAATGCTGGTGTGATGAATGAATCACTGAATGAAATATGACACTACTTGTTCTATGGTGTTCCCATGGCTGTTAGACTGCATTTATTTGATTGAAATGAATGGGAAGGAATGATCTATTGAAGATGGCTAGGAATAGCCACTTATCAGTGAAAGAGTTATTCGTGTTCACTCCAGTGTCTGTTGACGTGGGGAAGGGAGGGTTCTAGCCGTACACATTTTTGAGACAATCAAGGTGCTTCTGCCTTGTGAAAGACCAAAGATAAAATTATTGGGTTAGTCTCCCAGATTTAATTTGATTATTAATCCTAAAACTATGAATATTAAGACTATTTAGTTCCTCGACCGGTGTTACCTCTACAAGAGGCACTGTGGTTAAACATTTGGGCTTTGGGATCAGGATCGTGGCCGCCTGGAATACCAGCCCAACGATGATGCTTAAGGCAGGTTAAGTGGCACAGGGCACCATTTGCAGTGCATTCTTTGTGAGCGGTGCCCCCTGCAGTTCTACAGGAGCAGAGGCTCTGTGAGTGGGCCTTAGTCTCCGCCTCTGTAAAATACCCATACCTTGATGGTAGGGTCCTTGAATTAAGATTTGTAAAGCACATACTGTAGAGTTAGGGTAGTCAATGCCTAATAGTTAACTACTGCCATTATTTACAGTAGCAAAGGAAGGTATAAGAGTGCTGAAAGAGTAGTTGATTTATCTATATATTATTCAGGAAAATACTAGATTAGAATAATCCCTGTTACACCAGGTTTCCCTAAGGAGCTTCAGTTAACTAGGTCACAGGAAATACAGACTAGTGAAGCGTTCTGGCCTCTGTATAATTTTTCTTCTATAAACACTGTCCTTCGCAAAATGTATATCCTAGTCAATGTTGGCATGAATAGGTGTGTTTTGCAAGGCAGGAATCTAGGTTCTTTGATGCAAAGTAATTGACTTTTATTCAGTTATTTCAGAATCATTCACTGGGGTCTGTGGTCCCAGGAGCTCTGTGCTAGACCAAGTGCTGTGTCTGCGTGTTTCTCATCAGCTCCGTCTTCTCTTTTCTTTTAGGTTGTTCATGATGCCAACACACTTTACATCTTTGCACCTAGTGCATACAGCAGGGACCAGTGGGTGAAGAAGTTAAAAGAAGGTAAAACTCCTATAATAAAATCATAATCTGTACATAATTTTAAGATAGAACATTGTTATTACTAAAACAGGAACACAGCTAATATATCTTGCAGTTATAATCTTTTAATATATAATAAGAGCTTCTCCAAAGATATGCTGTTCCTCTAAATGATACATATTGAAGACAACTCCCTTTTTTATAATCTGATTCCTTCTAGTGATATACACATAGTTTCTAAGAAAAGCAGGCTTTCATGTATTGCGTGATACCTTTGGAGATGATAAAGCTCTGGGCTTTTATGGTAACAGGGTTTGGTATTTTCTAAGAAGTTGCCAGCGTAGTCAACAGTTGGCATGGATGAGTTGACTTGTGCTTCAAGTGTTTAAATAGGTGATTTGTCCCATACAGTCCACTTGGCTTCTTCTACAGAGCAAAACGGTGGCGGGCTGATTTATTTGCCGATCCATTACAGTGTAGCCGAGAGTCCCTCTGCTAACAAGGATGTCACACCAAAAAAAGGAGGCAAAAGAGCAACACATGAGTTTCTGAATGCTGGGTTGTCTGGTGCTAGGAGGGTATTCTCGTAATAAATATGGTATCTGAGAAATAAAGGGTGATAGTGTTATTTAGGAAATGTCATTATCTCTGCTTTGTTTCACTAATCATTTAATGTGTTTATGAATTCCAGAAATAAAGAACAACAACAATATAATGATTAAATACCATCCTAAATTTTGGGCAGATGGAAGTTATCAGTGTTGTAGACAAACTGAAAAACTAGCACCTGGATGTGAAAAATATAATCTTCTTGAGAGTAGTAAGTATTCATTTTATTTTATAATTACACTGTTTATATCATTGGTATAATGAGAAAGTGACATGATTTTGATTTTGATGTTGGTTAAGTATGGCCCTCACACTTTCTAGCGCAGCATAAATATTGTATATGTGTATTTTGTAAGAATAATTGTATTTAATTAGCAGGTGCACCATTTAATGGAATCAGAGGTTCTAATAAATTTTGGGAACCTTTTATCACAATGTGGAAGCCTGCTAAAAATGACTGTTAAAAAGTATGAGCCTAATATGGCACCATCATCAGCTTTTTTTTCCAACTTTATTGAGGAATAATTGACATATGAAATTGTAGGCTATTTAAAATGTACGGGGTGATGGTTTGATGTACTTACTCATTGTAAAAGGATTCCTCCCATTGAGTTAACACCTCACATGTTTACCGTTTTTGTGTATTGGTGAGAACATTTCAGTTGTATTCTCTTAGTAACTTCCATGTAAACGCTGCAGAGTTGTCCATTATAGTCACCGTGTGTACATTAGACCCTCCGGCCTTGTTCATCTGACAGTTGAAAGTTTGTACCCTTTGCCAACCCTACCCAACTCTATTTTCCTACCCAAGCCCCTGGCGTCCACTTATCTCCTCTTTGTTTCTGTGAGTTTGAGTTTTGTTTTTTTTTTTTAAGATTGCATATACAAGTGATACCATGTGGTATTTGTCTTTCTCTGTCTGGCTTATTTCACTTTTCATAATACTCTCCAAGTTCATCCATGTTCACATGACAAAGTTTCCTTCTTGTTTTAAGGCTGAATAATACTCCATTCTCCGTCTCTGTCTTTATCTCTGTCTCTATCTCTGTCTCTATGGCTATCTTGGCTATTGCGAACAAGGCTGCAACGAAGACGGGGGTGCAGCTGTCTTTTCAAGGTACTGACTTCACTTCCTTCATGTGCATACCCAGAAGTGGGGTTGCTGGGTCACAGGGTTGGCCTGTTTTTTATTTTCTTGAGGAACCTCCATACTGTTTTCCATAGTGGCTGTACCAGCTGACATTCCTACCAGTAGTGCCTGAGGGTTCCCTCTTCCCCATACCCTCACCAGCATTTGCGATCACTTGCGTTTTTGATAACAGCCATTCTAATAGATATGAGGTGACATCTCATCATAGTTTTGATTTGCATTTCCCTAATGGTTAGTGATGTTGACACCTTTTTATATACCTGCTAGCCATTCGTATATTTTCTTTGGAAAAATGTCTTCTGCTTCTTTGTCCATTATTATTATTATTATTATTATTATTATTATTATTACTTTATTGCTACTGAGTTATATGAGTTCCTTGTACATTTTGGATGTTAACCCCTTATTAGATAGGTGGTTTGCAAACATTTCCTCCCCTTCCATAGGCTGCCTTTCCATTTTGATGACAGTTTCCTGGGCTGAGCGGGAAGCTTTTTAGTTTGATGTAGTCCCGCTTGTGTACAAAGAATCAGGTGTGGCCCCCATCCCAGACAGGACCTGATCCAACATGAATCTGATATGAGTGACTTTGAGTGGGTTCCTTACACCCTTGTCTCCCTGTGGCATTTACAGCCTGTGCAGAAAGACAGAAATACAAACCGACTTCAACAGCCTTTTAAAATTCTGTTATAAATAGTGATACAAGCAACATGCCCCAGAGTGAGAGAGGCAGACTTCCTGCTTTTGTGTTCCTTTTCACTTTGCCTTAAAGTTGTCGGGAGATGGCATTTTGACCTGTTTCTGTTGTTGTCATTTTCAGGTATCAGAAAAGCACTACCTCCAGCTCCAGAAACAAAGAAGGTAGGTGGCCTTTGACTTTGGGAAGCACTTACAGTTTATTGAGTATGTTTATATTCACTCAGGTGATGCTGTTTGCTCCTCCCTTCGCCCCCATCATATCAGAAACAGCTATGCTGTAGCTGATTTGATTTTTTATCTGTCAAGTAATATTAAATGTATCAAATATTATCCTTGGGGCCCCTGCTATCACCTGGCATTTTGCCTGCGGGACTTCAAAGGAATATTTTGGTCTTAAAAACACAGTATGATAACAGAAGAGTGACTTCACTGATTTAATGATGTACCCTTGAAGAGTGGGGGTGTTCTCTGATGGAGAACACTAGTGCTTTGGACCCAGACAGGACCTGATCCAACGTGAATCTGATATGAGTGACTTTGAGTGGGTTCCTTACACCCTTGTCTTCCTCAGTGGTAAACGGGGAGTTATATACTCTGCCTCGTGGGATCAGTATTAAGGATCACTGAGAAAGAGTGTGAGAGGTACTAAGTGTGTGCCTTGCGTGCAGTAAGCACAAAGACATGCACATTCCTTTGAGTGGGAGGGGACCTGATAAAAGCCTCCACTCTGTGGTGTGTTTTCCCCGTTGCAGGCTGTTTGAGTGATGGGTCTCTAGTCCTCGTGGTTTTCGCTCCCTCACTACCCTTCCCTCTCCCTGGAAAGCTACCCCTGACCCTGAGCAGAAGCCTCTCGATGTTTAAAGACAGCTTTGACTCATGTCCTATGTTCTGAAACCCATGAGAGGTCCAGCAGCATCAGACCCAGGGGAGGGCTCACCAGATTACATTGGGCAGACTTGTGGTTTCTGCTGTCATCTGTGGTGATGTGCGAATCACGTAGTGTTTTACTTCACACAAACAGAAGCCCAAACTTTCACATGCTCTCTCTCTTTCTTAGCGAAGGCCTCCCCCACCAATTCCACTGGAAGAAGAAGATAACAGTGAAGAAATAGTGGTAGCTATGTATGATTTCTACGCGACAGAAGCACATGATCTCAGATTGGAGAGGGGCCAGGAGTATATCGTATTAGAAAAGAATGATGCTCATTGGTGGAAAGCAAGAGACAAGTATGGGTAAGTGCTCCCTCTCTGTGTGTGGCACACGGGGGGATGGAGGGGGTTCAGTGCTGAGAACAGGATAATCTGTAACTTGCATGGAGTGAGGCTGTTTTGACTGGCCGTAGATCAAAGTCCGCACTGTTACTTTGCAGTAACACAACGTATTCCTGTGAGTGATGCAATCAATGTAAATGGATCAGCCACTTCTTTCCAGAGACTAGAAAACATTACACTGGTTTCTTTTCCTATCCATTATATGTTTAGCTGGATTATTTTGATCTTGAGGAAAATTGCAATTTATGTTTTTACCCCCTGAGGTAAGTAAATAATACTTGTTTTTTCTGATAGAGAGAGAGACTATATATATGTGCCTGTGTGTATAAATACATCCACACATGTTCAAGGAATGAAAACAGCAAGCACTATTTATATAAGATAATTTAGGATGTAAAGGAAATAGTTATTTCAGTGTCATTATGGGTAAATAAGGGGTAAATATGAATAAGCATAGGGGATGAGGATCTTTTAGGTTTCATTCAGAAAACTGTGCTCTGCTTACTTGGAAATACAAACCTGTTCATATTCTGCGTTCCCACGGATAAGAAGAGGGGGACGTTTTGTCCTGCCCGGAGCACACCCTCCCTCCAAGTCTGCTCTCTCACCGCCCTGTCCCACCCGCAGTTCCCCTTCTCTGTTCCTCAGTTCACTTGGGGGGCAGCTGCCGCCGTGGGAGGCTCTGGGGTGGGCAGCGCCCTCTCTGGCTCTCTCCTCAGCAGCGGGTGCATCGCCCAAGGGTTGGTTCTCTCTCTCTGCATTGTTTCCCCCTTGGGAACCCTTAACCTGCCATTCTGTGTTTACAAGAGGTTGTCACTGCTCTCCTTCACCAAGCACTGTAGAAGATTGCTTTTTATTTTTTATTATAGAAATTTTCAGGAGTCCACAGAAGTACATAATAATACAACAGAGCCACTTGTCATGACTTCAAAAAACAACCGGTGTTTTGCCAGGTTTCACTTACCAGTCCTCCCCCTTGTTTTTTTCCAGGGTACTGAAAAGTAAATCCAAATCATCAGGTCACTTCACTTCTGCATCTAACTGCTAACACTTTTTAAAAAATAACCACCGTGTCATTATCGCCCTTAACAATAATTTTTAAAAACATCATCTGTAGACTTTCCCTGTCATTTTCAGGACTGGTAGAAGAGTACACATGAAAGCCCACATACCATGCATCAAAATATTTAGAAGTTACAAGCCAAGCTAACGAACCAATACATAAAATGTGATTTATCCTCCAACTTGTCAAACGTACCTTCGAAATGATGGGGAAGGCCAGGTTCGAGGGTGAGCTTGCGCCGGAACGTGACCGCGCACTGAGGGCCGTCTCCCGGCCCTCCTCCTTTTCCTGTTTCCTCCCTCGGGGCTCCATCTCACTTGCACCTTGTGGGTCTCCCAGCCCTACATTCAAGGTCTGTTCACATCGTTTGCAAAAGCCACCCCCTCTGCCCCGCCAACTTGGCCACCCCAAGACCTGGGCTTGGAAGGGGGTGCACATGACCAGTGTACTTTGCTATCAGAGGATGAGCCCCGTGGAAAGACCTGTGTAGGCCCTGGCAGTGGCAGAGAATCCTGGGGTCTTGATGACTGAGATGATAGTCTGGCTGCTCAGAGGCTGCAAGGACGTGGGATTTGGCACGCTCTTGAGAGTCTGTGGTCAGAGCAGGGTCCCCCTGGCCCAGGTCTGAAGGTGGTGCTGATTACATAACCTCAGGTTCCCTCCATCATCTCCAGTATATATTTCTACACTTCAGTCAAGATTAAAACAAGGTCCCCACATGTGTTTTGCTTGCTGTGTCTTTTATGTCTCTCTTTTATTCTACAACAGTCACTATCCTTCTTTTCAATTTTGATTTATTGATGTAACCAGGTCATTTACCATACGAAGTGAGCCACCCTCTAGGTTAAGCTAATTGCTGCCACAAGGTGTCATTTAATATGTCTTCATGTCCTGTATTTCCTGTAAACTGTAATCTAGGGGCTCGGTCACATTAGAAGCTGATACCTGATTGCCCCACTTCTAATGATGTGAAGCTTCCTCAGTGGTCAGGTGCCAGCCCTATCCCGCCATCGTGAAGCCCTTCGTCAGTGTGTGTTTCACCTGAGGATTTGGGCTTCCATCAGTGATCATCACTTAGGTCCATTATTTCATTAGGAATTGCAAAATGATGATTTTTTAAATTTTAATCATTGTTCAAGTACAGTTTTCTCTCTTTTACTCCCATTCCAGCCCACCTACGCAACCCTCCCCACTTCCCTCCCATTACCACCCTCCCCCTAGCTTTTGTCCATGTGTCCTTTAAATTTGTTCCTGTGAACCCTTCCCATTCTGCCCTGAAATTCCTCTCCTCTCCCCTCTGGTCACTGTCAGTCTGTCCTCTATTTCAGTGTAAAATGATGATTTTTAAATAGTCATTCTGTCTGCATTTATTAATTCCCTGAAGAAGAACTGACTCATCAACCAATTTGTTTATCTTATGCAGCAAAGGCAAGATACATTTTTGATTCTTTTACCAATTTTCAAAATAGTGAGTTAATGACTGAGCTTCTGCTGGCAATAACAATGATAACCAATATTTTTTTTAGTGTTATTATGGATAACCAATATTTTTTAAGTGTCATTATGGATGCTTATATATATATATGGATGCTCAATCCATTGCAGTCATTATTATTTTTGCTTGATTTGTCCCATCTTTGGTCAGTGGGGGCTGTTTTTGGTTGGGGGAGCTCTTTAGTCTTTCCGAGCTTCCTTGCTTTCTGGATAAAATAAAATGGCTCAAGTTCATCTTAGAATTTTTCTGGCCAAACCTGCACTTTGCCATTTTTCCAAGGACTGCTGGCTCCTCGTAGTAAGAAATGGTGCTGAGGGACAGCAGCCGGGGTGCTGGCGCTCTAGCGCCGACTCGTGTGTCACTGCTTCTCGGTCTTCCCCGGGGCAGCAGAGCTGCGTGTGCCCTCCGTGTGCGTACATGGGGGTTCTCGCTGATAGTTCAAATTCACACTGAAGGTCACAAAGTTTTTTACTCAATTTTAAAATTTTATATGTGTATCTCTTTCATGTGAAAAATCTTGGCTTCTACCAAGATGCCACCCATTGTGAATGCTTCTTTTTAAAAAAAAATATTTTATTTATTTATTTTCGGAGAGAGGGAAAAGGATGGAGAAAGAGAGGGGAAGAAATATCAATGTGTGAGAGAAACATTAATCAGCTGCCTTTTGCACGCTCCCAACTGGGGATCTGGCCCGTAACCCAGGCATGTGCCCGACTGGGAATCAAACCAGAGAACTTTTGGTTTGCAGGTTGGCGCTCAGTCCACTGAGCCACACCAGCCAGGGCTGCTTCTTAAACTGCAATGTGCATAAGAGTCACATGGGGTAAAACTCAAAGATTTCTTGGCCTCACATAAGCCTTCTCAATTCAGATCTCTTGGGGTATGACCCGAGAAAATACCTTTTTAACAATTGCCCGTGATGATGTTGATGTAAATGTGAAGAACCGCCCTCTAGGAAATAATGCCGTATGTGGATGCTGAGATGTTGGAGTGGTGGGTGTTTTTACCCAACACTTTAACTTTTCTTAAGTAATTGTTTCTTTAAAACATCCCAAGAAATTCCAAATTCAGGAGAGGCACCATGGAATGTTGGAAAGGGCTCTCATCGCAAGTTCAGAGAAGACATCGGATGTGGGCCTTGTTGCTGGCTAGCTCTGGGGCCTTGAGAAAGTCTCTAAATCTTTCTAAGCCTTGGATTCCCCACCAGAAAGTGGATACAACAATGCTTGCCTATCTCCAAATTTTTGTGAGGACCAAATGAGGAAGTACTTGGTAATGGGTCAGATGCTGTAGATACATTGAATTATTGGCAGTCAGCTAGTCTTCCTTACTATCGCCTAAAGCTTTAGGCCACTTTCGGTGATATTATACTTTAATTATTTCAAGAAGACAATAATTTTTCTTCTAGTAACCTCTCAGTAAGATAATTTTAATTTACCTAAAGTATTTTTCTCATTTCTAGGAGTGAAGGATATATCCCAAGTAATTATGTAACAGGAAAGAAATCAAACAACTTAGATCAATATGAGTAAGTAAATGTTTATTTTGTGAATGTGGAAAACCAGAAAAGGTTTTATTTTCCTAGTTATATAAGGAATTTTGGAGATTAAAGGATATCTTTCATTAACTTTAGAAGGTGGCACTAATGTATCCTTAACCCAGTTCTCTAGGCTGTAAAAGAGAACTAGTTTCTATAATACACTTTACCTGAAGGTACTGTTGTGTAAATGGACTTGTACAAGCAACACAATTAAATTTATTTTAAGCAAATCACAGTGTAGCTGGCTTAAAAATACAGGCCATTGTTCATTTATTCAAGAAATCAGCATATTGTTTGATTTTTTCCAAGTATGATAATATATGATGAGTATTTTAAAATTGTTTGAAAATATTACAAAGTTACTAAGAAAAACTACTCATAAATAAAATAGAATTGATCTTTGCCAACATTAATATATTTTCCTTCAATCTTTTTTGAAAAGATTGTTTTTGAAACAATCATGCTGTATATACTATTTTATATTCTGTTTATTCCACTTAAGAAAATGTTATGAGTCTATTTCCTCGTGCTATTAAATATTCTTCAGAAACACTTTCATGACTATGTTATATTTCATTCAGTCATAAATTCATCAAATATTTCCTGAGAACTTAGCATATGTCACGTACTGTGCTAGGCCTTAGGGGGTACAACCAGGCATGTGGCACATGGATGTGCTGTAATTTACGTGATCATTTTCTTGTTTGTGTGACATGATGTTGTATGGGCATCTTTGTATGTAAAAAAAAAAAACGGGAATGACCCTCTTCCTGCTTATTGTCTTAAACCAGATCTCTAGAAATCTGTGTACTGACTAAAGGCTAGTTAGGAGCTTGCTAAGATTCCTAACGCATGCTGTCAAATTGCGTTCAAGAGAAGCAATGGGCTTGCTCATTGTGAGTAGCCAGGCTCCCATGAGAGGCTCCCATATATCAGATACTCTTCTGTGGTCATTCTGAGGAGATGGACTGATGTTTCCATTCACTTCTTCAAAAACACGACCACCACCTCCGACAACAACAATGAAAAGTTGTTTCCTCTGTCTGTGTCACTTCTTGTAACGTGAATAGACCTTAACAATCTAGAAAAGGATGAGCAGGTTCGAAGGTCACAGCCCTTAGTCGTATGATCCCTCAGGGCTGTTTATTAGTAGGTGAGCGTATAAAAATATGTAAATACAACAATGTTTCTGTTTTTAAATGATATTTTTGGAAAATGTAGCCAAATCCTTAGGCTGAGGGAAGACCTGAAAGGGGAAAATGTGGACCTGACTGTAAAGTGATCTGAGAACATACTAACTGATGATTTAGGGAGGGGTGCGCTTCAGACCAGATAATCCTCAGTCTAAATGTGAGAACTCCCTTATGACTCATGGCATTACAAAGAAGGATTTTGTGACGTTTGTGATTCACTGCCATGAGTTTTTGGATATATCTCAGTTTGGAAATTTTCTTCCTCACAGGGATGCCCCTCCCCCTGTGTGTGACTAAGTGACCTTGTTGTGTGCGGTCTCCAGTGTGGGAGTCCCCCGGCTGTGTGCCAGAGGTCGGGGCTTCCACATGGCCTGGGGCCATGCCCAGCTGGATGAGGAAGGGAAAACCTGTTCTCAGGGTGCCAGCCAGAGTTCCCCTTCTTCTCCTGCCGTCTTTCCACTCTGTGGTTTGTGGTGTGTTTTGCTATTGTCTGTCCTGTAACACATGTTAAATGTTTCCAAGGTTAAAAAGCCTTTTGCCGGCTGTTGAATCAAGAGTTCTCCTGCTGTTTGTTCAAGTCTGGGGGCCCAGGCAGCATCCCTATCCACGGGGCGGGACTCAGGATTGCCAGGCCTGAGCTCCCGGGCCTGTTGGTACCTGGTCTGGGCTCTCAGTGCCTAGTTCTGACCTCCACACCCAGGTCACAGTTTCAGGAGGAAGTGATCAGAGGAACTGCTGCAGGAAAGAAAGTGGGATCATCGTGATGGTCAGTAAGATGTTCTCGATGGAAAGATGTTATAGGAAGGAGGTGACAGGAGTGAGGGGGCCCTTGAACAGGAAAAAGTCTAGGAGGAGGCGTTGGGTCCGAGGTATAGCTGGCAAGGGCCAGACGAGAGAGAACCAGCAAAGGTTGATAGTTGGTTGATTGGTTCGTTTCTATTTTTCTTCATTTATACCTTTTAAAAAATGATTGAAAAATGGTTTCTGTTATTCGTAAGGCTTCTGATCAGCAGTAGGCTATTGTAATTAAGTTTTGGGGCAAAGTGATACTCCGATTGATGGGAGGGTGGAGGTGTGTGTCCGCACTTCTAACTCCTGCTGTTCAAGGGTCAGCTGTAATCCCAGGGAGAGATTGGCTGGGGAAGCAGGGAAAGTGGAGCAACTCTGAGGATGAGGTGGTGATGGCAGTATCCATATTTCCTTAGGAAAGATTTCCCAGGGGTAAATAAGGGACACAGATCAGCAGGCGCTTGGCGTTGTGGCACTGAGTGGTGGCAGGACCTTGTAGGAGGGTGCGTCCTGCTGCTTGGCCATGGTGGGATTCCTGCAGTAGAGCCTCTGGTGACCTCCAGGGCTTGGGGCTGTGCTAGAACCAGTGAGTCTGGAAGACCTAGTAGGTCTGCTCTTCTGCTTTGCTCTGTTCCTTTTGATGCTTGCTGAAATTCAGTGGGGAAGCCTTCACGATGAGTTGACATACAATCTACTGCCTATTGGGGAGACGGGGGCTTGGGATAAGATTTAATTGGATTAAAGACAACAACGTAAAGTAGCATTTCCTGTTGCATGTTTGAGTCTGTGGAGTAAAATATATTCTTGCTTTATTATAATAGTGAAAAATTGAAAATGATTTTTATGGTAAATAAAGAAGAATAGCTTAAATAAATTATGGCACATCCATACCATGATACATAGGACTATATTGCTTTGCAAAGATGTCAATCATGCAATTATATGAAAAATTCAGGTTATGATACAGCAAGTATATTTTGATCCTACTTCAGTAAAACATAGGAATGTTGGCATACATGTGTCTTCCTAACAATATGGGAAGAAAATATCTGGAAGTATATACTTTAAATGTTACTAGTGGTTGTCTGTATCACTGAGATTATGAGTTATGTTGTGTTCTTATTTATTGTATATGTTATTAATGAGAAATATTATCTTGTTAATTCTAAGAAGAATAAAATATAATTTAAGAAACCTGAGGTCTTAAATGTATCTTTTCTGTTCAGATGGTATTGCAGAAATATGAACAGAAGCAAAGCAGAACAACTCCTCAGAAGTGAAGTGAGTATATTTGCTTCTTGGGTTTGCTATCAGCACAAGTTAATTGCAGTGAATCTAGTAATTTCATGTGCCTCAGTTCCTAAAGTCTAAAAAAAGCACTATAATATAAATGCAGGGTTTTGTTTTCTTTTTTAATTTCTTTTTAACAATATTTTATTGTTGTTCAAGTTTCCATTTTCCACCCACCTCTCTCTCCTGCCCCACGCACCCCCACCTCCCACCTTCAGTCGTACCCCCCTTTGGCTTTGTCCATGGGTCCTTTATACATGTTCCTTGATGACCCTTCCCCTTCCTCCCCCTGTTATCCCCCTCCCCCTCCCCTCTGTTTACTGTCAGTTTGTTCTTTATTTCAGTGTCTCTGGTTATATTCTGCTTGCTTGTTTGTTTTGTTGATTAGGTTCCACTTATAGGTGAGATCATATGGTATTTGTCTTTCACCACCTGACTTATTTCACTTAGCATAATGCTCTCCAGTTCCATCTATGCTGTCGCAAAGGGTAGGAGCTCCTTCTTTCTTTCTGCTGTGTAGTATTCCATTGTGTAAATGTACCATAGTTTTTTGATCCACTCATTTACTGATGGGCACTTAGGTTGCTTCTAGCACTTGGCTATTGTAAATTGTGCTGCTGTGAACATTGGGGTGCATAGGTTCTCTTGGACTGGTGTTTCAGGGTTCTTAGAATATATTCCCAACAGTGGACTTGCCTTCTTAATCATTCAAAAGTGAAACTAGTGTATTAGTTTCCTGGGGCTGCTGTGACAAAGCACCACCACACACTGAGTGACTTAAACAGTAGAAATTTATTGTGTCATAGTTCTAGAGGAAGAAGTCTGAAATGAGGATGCCAGCCTCTGAGGGCTGTGAGGGAGGGGTCTGTTTCAGGCCTCTCTCCTTCTCACCCTGTATATGTCTGTCTCTGGGTCAATATTTCCCTTTTATAAGGACTGCAGTCATACTGGAGTAGGGCCTACCCTTAATGATCCCATTTGAACTTCATTACTTCTGTAAGTCTCCAAATAAGGTCACGTCTGAAGTACTGGGGGTGAGTGGGGATTCCCAACAAGCTTTTCACAATAGGTTAAACCCATAGCCATAGGTAATAGCTATACCTGGGGAACGTTTTCCTTACTTTCTTACTGATTTATCATTCGCTATAGTATTAAAATGTGTTTCCCCATTCTGCTTGAAGTTATTTGTTTTAAAATAATTAACATCAATAGTATGTTACTGATTCAAAGTCTGTGTGCCTGACGCTTTGAAAGGCCCAAACTCAAAACCCCAGAATTTGGAGAAAGGAAAGATTTATTGGTTGAGAGGCACCTACCGAGAAGATGGGAGACCAGTCCTCAAATCCATCTTAAGAAAGTACAGAGTTCAGACTTCTTTTGTGTCAAAGGAAGGAGAAATGGGAGGGGCTGCTTTTGTAACACTCAGGTGCTAGCAGCGTTCTTCCCGTGATGAGCCGTCCACAGGTGAGACAAAGCGGAAGCTGAGAGCCGAAGGCCGTGGGAACAGCACAGGTTTCAACAAGGCGGAGTCAGAGAGACCAAGCATTTCAGTTTGTTACAACTACACGATAACTACACAATAGAAATAAAGTTTTAATAAAGTGTCTAGTTGCCATTAGAAATAAATGTGCTGAAATTCTTACATTTTTTAAAAAGAAATAAAAGGGTAAAATGTATCAAGGATGCTATAGTGGGCTGAGTGACCCAAGTCTAGTGGTGACTTTGAAAGTCTATTTTTTCATTTATAAGGTGAGGGGTTGGATAAAAAGATGCTCTCTATAGTTCTTGGCTTTTATGACCTAGCTATTTTACTTCCTAATGGTTCCCAGTCTCTTAAACTCATACTTTCTCATTTTGTCTCCTGCTTGTTACCACCAAGTCAGGGTCTTGTCGGGCACGCGTTTCTGTGGTTTATGTTGAGAGAGCAACAGCCGGTGACTTTGCGTGATTCCAGTGACACAAACCCATGTGCCTCCCACACAGGATTCTTACGCTTCTCCCTGGTGACCTACGATGGGTGGCAGTTCTAGGGGAGTAGGTGGCTAGACCTGGGGGCTAAAATCATGGCTCTGACTCTTACTAGCTGTGTGGCCTGGGGCCAGTTACCCAACCTTTCTGGGCCTCACTTCCTTGTCTGTGAAGTAAAACAGGATAACCGTGGTGCCTACCTCATAGGACCATTTTGAGGATTAAGTACCGAATATTCCAGACTGTAAGATACACTGGACCATAAGATGCACCTAAGTTTTAGGGGAGAAAAATAGGAAAAAAATTTTGAAGCAAAAAATATTTAATAACATGAATAACATAGGCTGTCCCCCCCTCCTCAGTGAGCCAGGTAGGCTACATTCAGATTATAAGATACACCCCCCTTTCCTCCCAAATTTGGGGGGAGTGCATCTTATAGCTCCCCCAAAACATGTAAACCCACAGATTAGAACATGATAGCACAGAATAAGTTCTCAATAAATATATGGCAGCTATCATACTTTCTAGTGATTGATTAACTGTATGTCATTGTCCCTAATTGTTCTCATCAGATTTGTTTGTAGGGTTTTATTTAATTCCAATGTGTTTTCTATGAATAAGGATAAAATTTATTTTATTTTTCAACTGAGAAGCATACTCACACCTTACAGCAGTGTCAGGGCGGCCACTGGCCGGTGCTCTCGGCGGAGAGCTACTACTGCAGGTTCCAGGCTTCTGCTTCTTGATGTCTGGCTGTGCCGGACGAGGATTCACCCGTTAGTGATTTATGTTGGCTCTGCTTTTTGGTTTTCTCTGCTCAAGTTACTTGTGCCTCCATCTCTCCTTTTGTAAAGAATGATATTTAACAGTGATTTCCAGGGGAATTAAGGATTTTCAAAGCATTCCTGTAAAGAGCACTGAGGTATTTGTAGGAAAAATGCTATTTGGATAGAAGATGTAGCTGGGTCAGGATCAAAGCTTATCAAATAATAAGAATGTATGAAGTGAAACCCGATCATGAAGAAATACATTTCAGTATCCATTTCCCCCATGTCTAGGACGTAACGGACCTGCAGAACCTGGTCTCCTAGTTGTGAAAGGGCCCCGAGAGACTGTCTTGTTGAAGTGTCTCGTGCTCCAGGCGTGAAGATTTGTGGCGGGCTGGGAGGGTTGTGCGTGTGCTTTCGTTAATCCCACGGCCCAGCGGTACCAGGTGGAGGGTCATGGGGATGAACCCCACTGCCAAATTGTGCGTCTCTAAAGCAGATTCTCTAGGTAGAGGATAATGACCAGAAAGTCTTAGGACTGGGTTCTTGAATCTTCTCCATGGCAGTGATATTTGTTAGGGAATTGAAACAATTTTGTTAACTTGGATTTTAGGATAAAGAAGGTGGTTTTATGGTGAGGGATTCCAGTCAACCGGGCATGTACACAGTCTCCCTTTATACAAAGTTTGGAGGGTAAGTAATCTCTCTCCCTTTCTTTTTTTTAAATTTATAGTTTTTATATGAAGTTCCTATATAGTTTGTATGGATTCCTAATTTAAAAAAAAATATGCTGCATTTCAGCATTAGCAAAGAAAACCTGAACTTGATTTTTAAAGTATGCACTATTTTTTATATTCATATTTCAATAGTTTTCCTCATAGTCATATATATATATATATATTTGTTGAGAATGGCTTTAGGAATGTTAGCACATTGAACGAATGTGCTAACAGTAACTCTGTGCACCGAGTTAAGCACTACAGATGGCAAAGTGGACAGACCGTGCCCTCCAGTAGCTTAGTGGGGGCTTCGGGAAAGCAAACAGTGAGTTAGGGAAGTCTGTGAGGAAGTGCTGTGCTGGGAGGGCCGAGTGTGTGTTGGGGAGGGTGATGGGGAAATGGGGCGCATAGCCCAGGCGCATCTGAGTTAGTCATTAACGTTGTCTAGTGACATTCAAGCTGAGACAGGACAGATGAGGCGGGCAAAGTTGGAGGGAGTGGAAAGAATGTTTCATACCCTGGAAACTGCCTGGGCCACAGAGTGAGGGGGCCTATGGGGAGTTCCAGGAACTCACGATGGGAGGGGTGGGGTGAGGGGAGGAGAGAGAGGCCGGAGAAATGTAAGTAGTGACTAGGTTGTGTCAATGTCAAGGAGTCTGAGCTTTATCTTAAGAGTAATAGGAGTTCTCTTTAACAGATTTTTAAGCAAGAGATGACTCCAGAAGATCTGTGTTCTAGAAAAATATCTAAAATAGATTCTACATATTTTTTTATACATCTAGTTTATTCAGTTTTAGGGGTGTAAATTCTCTAAACATTTGCAAATTTACACCAACGGCAGGGACTAAGCAGTGGCCAGCCACGAGCTGTTGTAAGACTTGCAGCTATTGGTGAATGTTCTCTTTCACAGCCTCAGGCAACGGGCCAAGGGTGTTACCAGCGACCACTTTAAAAATGTCCACCTTTCAATGAGAAAAGCAAAGCTAATGACTGTGGGGAGAAATGAAACTTGTGCAGCAAATGGAAGGGGCCCTGTAGGGACCCTGTGGTGGCCTGGTGGAAATGTCTTCAGAGGGAAACTACATCATTGCAACTTGGTTCTTACACATTTTGATTTTTGTTGTAGAGAAGGCTCATCAGGCTTCAGGCATTATCACATAAAGGAAACAACCACCACCCCCAAGAAGTATTATCTGTCAGAAAAACATGCATTTGGTTCCATCCCTGAGATTGTTGAGTATCATAAGCACAATGCAGCAGGTAAGTGAGCTGTTCAAACCTATTTCAAATATAAGGTAGTGATTAGAATGATCAGACTCATTGTGATGGATTCTTCCTTGAGCAGTTATATTTTGTAGTTAGTTGTAGAATGGGTTTGATTTAGAATTATTGCATATTTGGGAAGTGCTAGATATAAAGAAAAATCAGGAATAGTATCAAATCTCATGAGAAGCTCTGCCTGGACCTTAGGACAAGAGTTCTTCTTGTCCTAGGGGTAAATGCCACATTGCTGGGGTTTATATCCTTGCTGCTGAGCAAGATTCTTTGCTTGACCAGACTTTCCCATCAGGCTCCTGAACCACAGGCCAGCTGAGCACTTTGTTGTAAAAGTCAGTTGCAGCAGAAGCCCTGCTAAGTCAGTTTAACCAGCACCCTCTCCCTGCAACATCTGATGTCTGATCGCCCTCAATGTCTCATCATGCTCCTCAGCGCCCACCAGCACCTGAGTGAGGTCTGGTCACCCGGGCTTGTCTTCAGCAAGGATCCTATCGAGTTGGTTTAGCTGAAACTGCCCACTTCCCTGACCTCTGACGTCCCTCTTAGTGATTGTCCATCCCCTGACCTCCACCCTGTTCCTTGACTATAAATCCTACTTGCCCACGTTATGTTCGGCCTCCCTACCCCATTCTAAAATCCCATCTATCATAGTGGTCCCGAATGATGCCTGCCTTACCATCTCTGAAAGTGTCATCGAATATTTTTTTCCCTTTAACAGTAATAAACTAAAATCTAAGTCACAGGTGGCAAACCCAAGCCCTGCAGGCTGAATCTAGCCCTCCATGATTGTTGTATCCGGCCCGGCACCTTGTTTCTACACGGTGGCAGCACCAAGCTCTCACTTAACTGTTAAGGAGTAGTTACACTTACACAGTCCTAAAATCACAATTGGCCCTTTGAAGGCAGCCTTGAGGCTGATGTGGCCCCCCGTGAAAATGAGTTTGACGCCCCTGATCTAAGATGTGTCCATGTCAGAGTTGTCATAAAGCTGCCAGACGGGCCCAGGGTTTGGGCTTAGGCTGTAGGCTTCCAAAGACGAGAGTGATGGTGACCCAGCAGGGCGTCTGTCTTCCCGGAGCTCTGCCGCACTTCCCAGCAGAGTGGGAACAAACCAGACACCGCCAACAAAACAGAAACCACATTTGTGCCCCTTGAAGGGTAAGACAGGAAAGATTTCTAGTCTTTGACTTCAAAGATGTAAGTGAGCAGGGGATAGCCAAGTGTCTAACCCAGCTGATGGAAAATTAACTTCTGAGATTTTTATCAAATGTACCTTTTGCAGAGGTTGTTGCTATTTGTGACTCTGTTCACTTTTCTCAGATAATGACTGGCACAGTTATTGAGATAGAATGTATACAGCATAAAGTTTACTCATGTAAAGTATATGGTTCAGCCCTGTCTAGTGTGGCTCAGTGGATTAAGTACCAGCCTGTGAACCAATGGGTCACCAGTTCAATTCCCAGTCAGGTCACATACCTGGGTTGTGGGCCAGGTCCCCAGTAGGGGGTGCATGAAAGACAACTACACAGTAATATTTTTCTTTTTCTCTTTTTCCCTCCCTTCCCCCTGTCTAAAAATAAATAAATTCTTGAAAAAGAATAAAGTGTACAATTCAGTGGCCACTAATATATTTACAGAGTTGTGCCAGCTCTCACCATAATCTAAGAACACTTTCATCCTCCCAAAAAGAAGTCTTATAGCTCTTTAGCAGCCAGCCCCAGGCAACTGCTCCCCTCCTCTGTGTCTCTGTGGATCTGCCTTTTCCGGACATTTCATGTACATAGGACCAGACAGTGAGTGCCCTGCTGTGGCGAGCGTTTCTGACCTACCACAGTGATTTTGACATTAGTCTACATTGTAGCCTGTATCGCTGCTCCATTCCTGATTTGATGAACAGTAAGCCATTGTGTGGACTTTGTTTATCCATCTTGTTTTCATTCATCAGTTCATGCACATTTGGGTCGTTGCCCCATTTTGGCTATTATGAGTAATGCTGCTATGAATATTTGTGTATAAATCTTGGCATGGGAATATCTTTTGTTTCTCTTTGGTGCTTACCTAGGAAAGGATTTGCTGGGCTATATGGTAACTTTATGTTTAACATTTGAGGATCTTGTTTCCTATTAATTTATTCTGCCAAAGGACATTTTCTTAGGTCCTTTTCTGTGATTTTCTTTTTCAGTGTTTGCATTCCACTATTTCTTTCACCGTGATCTCAGTTCGTTCACCTAACGAAGTCGTGCGCAGTGCCTAGTGCTTGCCAGGAACTGGGCCGGGTTCGGGGGAGGCTGCAGTGGTCCAGATAGTCATTGATTCTGTCTCTCCCAGGTCTTACCGTCTGGCAGGGGAGGCAGAGAAGCGCATCACAATATTAAGCCAGGATGAGATACGCTGTGACAGAGGAAATACCGAGTGCCACGGGTGTTCATGAGAAAGATACCTGCCATTTCTTCTTATTCAGTGTTGTGGCAATTTAGACTCAAGGATTTAATGTTCCTCACTGATTTCCAGAAGTTGGTTTTCCCAGTCGTTGGTATTTTAGAGCCAGATTAAAAAAAAATTAATTTGTTTATTTCTAGCGAGAGGGGAAGGGAGGAAGAAGGAGAGGGAGAGAAACATCAATGTGTGGTTGCCTCTTGTACACCCCACAACCAGGCACTTGGCCCACAGCCCAGGCATGTGCCCTGACTGGGAATCGAACTGCAACCCTTTGGTTCACAGGCCAGCACTCAGTCCACTGAGCCACACCAGCCAGGGTTGGAGCCTGATTTTTATGCTAAGATTCCTAATATTGTTATGTCAGATCAGTCAATTGTTATTAGATTACTGCAGTTCCCTCTCATAGTTCAGATAGCACGTTAGAAAAGAACATGAAATAATAATTGATATAACTGTTAGAAACCTTTTGATGTGCTTGGAAATGTGTGAGAAGAGAATATGCTAGCGTGGTGCCTGATAAACACTGTGGTGTTTAAAGAAAGTATTTATTGAATGAATAAAAGTATATACATGTATATATTTAAATTTTTATGCTCCATAAAATATGAAATAATAGGATCACCTTCTTCCTTCTTGCCTTCTCTCTTTCTCTTTTTTGCCTGTGCACAGCACTGAGCTGTATGTGCGCACAGAGGATGGGCACTAAGCGAATAAACGAATGGATTGTGAGTTTCTAGTTACACACTTCACCATGTGGAATGATTAAGGATGAACTTGACTGCAATACTTTCTTTGATTTCTAGGACTTGTCACGCGGCTTCGGTACCCGGTTAGCACAAAGGGGAAGAACGCACCAACCACGGCGGGATTCAGCTACGGTAACTCCTTCTGTCCTCGTGCTGGCGAGTTTTCTTTGGAAAGAATCCTTTATCACAAGGCCAGTTTAGATGTGTAGAATTCCGTGTAGTGGAACTGTTTTTATAAGTTTTCTAGTATGAGATTTTGGATGATTATACTCATAGCCGTAGTAGCTCTAGGTTTTCTGTTTTTATCACGTTCATAATTCAGCAGAAACCCTCTGTCAGTGAAACTCCAGGATTACCATGTTACAGCTAAAATGAATCAAAGCCTTTTCTGGTTCTCACTGGCTTTCTTGGTTACTCACAGGAAAGTAAGGATGGTGGTAGTTGATAAGGCATTCAATTGGATTGTCTTTGTTGCTTCTGGCAAAAACCTTCTAAACAGCAGGTTAGATTATTTCTGACTGGCTGGAATTGGAAACAAAACAACCACAAAGACTGAGGGGAAAGGGTGGTAAAGGAGGAATGTTTTTCGAATACCTTTAACTTTCAAGCTCTGTTACTAACCTGTTGTGCAGCATCTTCTGCAGTTCACTGCTTGTACAGCAATCCCTCACCTAGTGCAGGAGTTACGTTCCAGAGACCCCCGCGATAGGTGAAAATCCATGAAATAGCGGTGTTAATTTTATTATTTATATATATTTTAAGGCTTTATAAACCCTTACCACACTCCTATAAACCTTTCCCACACTCTTACAAACATGTCATATGCTCTTAAACACTTTCTACACTCTTAAACCTACGTAATTTTGACAACATATAAAATTCTATATGGGTTCTCACCAGCGAAGTATACAGTCGTCCCTCGCTGTATCACAGCTCTGCAATAAGTGAACTGTGATACAGCAAGGGACGACTGTACTGTGACAGCTTAGAAAGGGTGTGTGTGTATGTACTGTGACAGCTTAGAAAGGGTGTGTGTGTGTGTACTGTGACAGCTTAGAAAGGGTGTGTGGGTGCCTCCTCCCCAGAGGGTGGAAAGCCACCATTTGCATGCAGTGTAGAGGCAGGCTGCACATTTGCTGCTTCACCAGTCATTGTGTTGCCCTGTGCTGTGAGGCTGACTTGGGTTCTGATTCTTTGTTTCCCACTGATTCATGTTGCTTTCTCCTTATTACATGTTGTCACTCTCCCCCTCTGTCTCACAGAAAAATGGGAGATCAACCCTTCGGAGCTGACCTTCATGAGGGAATTGGGGAGTGGACTGTTTGGAGTGGTGAGGCTTGGCAAGTGGCGAGCGCAGTACAAAGTAGCAATCAAAGCTATCCGGGAAGGCGCGATGTGTGAGGAAGATTTTATAGAAGAAGCTAAAGTGATGATGTAAGTTACTGTGTTCTTTCGGGTTCCCCTTTCTGCATTACCAAGTACCCCCTCACCGACAGTAGCCTCTGACGGCTTCCTTCCCTGTAGTGACTGTGTGTGTGCACGACTTCTCTCCCAGGAAACTGACACACCCGAAGTTAGTGCAGCTTTATGGTGTGTGCACCCAGCAGAGACCAATTTACATCGTTACCGAGTTCATGGAAAAGGGCTGCCTTCTGAATTTCCTCCGACAGAGGCAAGGTCACTTTAACAGAGATGTGCTGCTGAGCATGTGTCAAGATGTGTGTGAAGGGATGGAGTACCTGGAGAGGAACAGCTTCATCCACAGAGACCTGGTAAATTACAAACCGCCCGCATTCCCACTCATTGGCCAAATGGTGACACTGGGTGGGCAAATGATCAATGATGTGTTAATACCCAATTTTTGTTCTGAACATTATTTCACTATTATTTTTAAGCTTGGTAGGTTTGACTTGTGCCACAGTTTTAACAGAAAGATTTCTTTAAGTCTAATACATGATTGCACAGGCAATGGTATGAATAATACATAACTGCATAGGTCATGTGTCCCAGCAAGCTATCACGCATAGATTCTTGGACCTCCAGAGGAATCTCATGAAACAGCCAGTCGTGACAGTCTTCCGGGTCAGCATTATTTTGCAGATAAGAAAATTAAGCTTTAGAGACATGAAATGACTTGCATATAGTGGTAAATGAGAAAGTTAAGCTTGACTCATTTTTTAACTACTAAATCCTAAACTTTTTTTCTACCTCATACACTATCAGCAAAAGCTATGTAACAGAAATCTTTTTTAAATTTTCTTTATCTCTCAGATCCCTGAGAAAAGATGGAAACCCTTTGTTAATTCTTCAAAATATCAGAAAAAGCATATCTTCTAATAGTGACTAAATTATTGCGATGGAGACACTTAATTTTTCTTTTCTCTCACTCTTTCACCCTCTTTCCCCTTTCTTTTCTTTCCGTTTTCTTTCCTGTGTCTTCTCCCCAAATATGTCTGTTTTGAGCATGTTGGTAGAACCATCAGTGCCCCATCCCCTGCAACCATCATTTTATCCTCTGTTTTTTGTTTTTTCACTTTGACTCTTTTCTTAGATTTCACTTGTAAGTGACGTCACACGGTACTTGTCTTTCTCTGTCTTATGTGCTAAAGGTCCACTCCTGTTGTCACTAACAGCAGGATGTCTTTCTTTCTCATGGCTGAATAATATTCATTGTGTATATATACCACATCTTTTTAATCTGTTCACCCACTGATGAGTGTTCAGGTTGTTTCCGTGTCTTGGCTATTGTGAATGATGCTGCGATAAACCTGGCCGTGTCTGTGTCTCCTCAAAAATCCTGTTTTCATTTCCTTTGGATAGATTCCCAAAAGTGGAATTGCTAGATCATACAGTAGATCTATTTTTAATTTTTAGGGAACCTCCATATTGTTTTCCTTAGTGGTTGGACTAATTCAAATTCCCATTAATTTACATGCACAGGGGTTCCCATTTCACCACATCCTTGCCGGCACCTGTTGTCTCTCATCTTCCTGGTGATGGCTGTTTAAACAGGTGTGCAGAGGTATCTCATGGTGGTTTTGATTTGCATTTCCCTGATGATTCGTGGATGTTGAACATCTTTTCATCTTCCTGTGGGCCATTCTGATGTCTTTGGAAAAATATCTAATTAGTTCTTCTGCCCATTTTTAAATTGGTTTGTTGTTTTTTGTTAAGTAGCATTAGTTGTTTATATATTCTGGGTGTTAACCCCTTATCTGACACATGGTTTGTGAAATTTTTTTCTCTTGGTATAGGTTGTTGTTCCATTTTGTTGATTATTTCTTTTGCAGTGCAAAAGCTCTTGAGTTTGATGTAGTCCAGTTTGCTGATTTTGCTTTTGTTGTTTGTACTTTTGGTGGTATGTCCAAAAAAATCATTGCTGAGACCAGTATCAATGGGTTTCTTTCCTACATTTTCTTCCAGTAGTTTTATGGTATCAGGTCTTATACTTGAACCTTTGACCCATTTTGAGTTAATGTGAGATAGGGGTTCAGTTTCACTGTCCTGCATGTGTTTCTCCAGTTTTCCCAACATCATGTGTTGAAAAGACTATTCTTCCCTCATTGAGTGTTCTTGGCTTCCTTGTGGAATATTAGTTGACTGTAAATGCTAGGATTTACTTCTGGGTTCTCTCCCTGTTCCATCGGTCTATTTATGCCAGTGCCACACTGTTTTCATTACTATGGCTTTGTAGTATAGGTTGGAATCACAGGTGTGATTCCTCCAGCTTTGTTCTTTTTTTCTTAGGATTGCTTTGGCTATTCAGGGTCCTTTGTGGTTCCACACACACTTAGGATTGTTTTTTCTATTTCTGTGAAGAATGCCTTTGGTATTTTGATGGGGGTTGAACTGAATTTGTAGGTGCTTTGGGTGATATGACATTTCAACAGTATTTTTTTCTTCTGATCTGTGAATACAGGATCTTTCCATTTTCCACTGTTTGTGTCTTCTTTGATTTTTTTCAGCAAAGGCTTGTAGTTTTCACTGTGCAGATCTTCCACTTCTTGGTTAAATGTATTCATATGTTACCGGCTTTGATGCTATGTGAATGGGATAGTTTTCTTTACTTCCTTTTCTGATGCTTCCTCATTGTGTAAAGGAATGCCACTCCTGCCATGTTACTGGTTAATTTCAAGTTTGTTGATTGACTCTGGGATTCTCTGTGTGTAAGATCGTATTGTCAGCAAATGGTGACAATTTTATTTTTTCCTTTCCAATTTGGATGCCTTTCATTTCTTTGTCTTGCCTAATTGCTCTTAGCTAAGACTTTCAGTTCTCCGTGGATTAGAGGTGGTAAGAGTGGGCAGCCTTGCCTTGTGCCTGATCTCAGAAGACACCGTTTCAGTTTTTCCTCCATTAATCATAATGTTAGCAGTGGGTTTATCATATGTGGCCTCTATGATGTTGGGGTATTTTCCTTTGATAGTCAGTTTCTTAAGGGTGTTTATCATAAAAGAATGTTGTGTATTTTGTTGAATGCTTCCGTTCCTGTTCCGTTTCCGTTCCTGTTTAGATGATCATGTGATCTTTATTTTTTATCGATGTGATAAATTACACTTACTGGTTTGCATATATTGAACCATCCTTGCATCCCAGTAATAAACCTGACGTAGTCCTAGTGTATAACCCTCATAATCCATTCATGAATTTTGTTTGCTAATGTTTTGTTGAGAATTTTGGCGTCTGTATTTATCAGGGATATTGATCTATGGTTTTCTTGTGATACCTGTATCTGGTTTTCCTATCAAGGTCATGCTGGCTTTAGAATGAATTAGGAAGTGTTCCCTCTTCCTCAGTATTTTGGAAGAGTTTGAGTAGGATTGGTGTTAATTCTTCTTTAAATGTTTGGTAGAACTCACCACTGACGTTTGCTCTGCAGTTTTCCGTGTTTGGAGTTTGGGGATCATTGACTGTCTGCTTCCTGCCTCGCTGTCGGCCCGTTCGCACTGTTTCCTGATCCGCTCTTGGCGGGTTGTGTGTTTCTAGAAGTGTATCCATTTTTTCTAGGTTATGTAATTTGTTGGCATTTAACTGTTCATAGTAGTCTCTCATAATTTTTGTTTTTCTGTAAATCAGTTAAATTGTCTCATTTATTTCTAATTTTATTTGTCTTCTTTTTTTCTTAGCTAAAGGTTTGTCAGTTTTACCTTTTTTTAAAAAACAGCTTTTTATTTTTATTGGCCCTTTCTACAGTTTTTCTGGCCCTTAGTTCATTTATTTCTGCTCTGATTTTTATTATTTCCTTCCTTCTGCTAACCGGGGACTTATTTGTTCCTCTTTTTAATTCCTTGAAATGTAAAATGAAGCTGTATATTTTAGGTCTTTCTGATTTTTTAATATATGTGCTTACAACATGAAACTTTCCCCAGAACTGCTTTTGTTTCATTGTACAGAATTTGATATGTTGTATTTTCATTTGTTTTGAGGTAATTTTTAATTTCTCTTTTGATTTCTTTTTTGACCCACTGGTTGTTGAGAAATGTGCTGTTTAGTATCCCTGTATTTGAAGGTCTACTCACTTTCCTACGTAGCTACCTCTTTGTGTGGTGGTGAGTGCCTAGTTCTGTTCTCTTAGCAAATTTTAAATTTAAATAGGAATTTTTTTGCTATTGAGTTGTATGAGTTCCTTACATATTTTATATATTAACCCTTTATCAGATATTTGGCTTGCAGATATTTTTTCCCTTTCTGTAGGGGGGCGGAAGAACCCAGGTTCATGCTTGTGTGCACAGTTGACCCTTGAACCACACGGGGGTTAGGGAGTCCACTCCTACACCGTCGAAAACCTGTGTATAACTAAAATACACAGGTTTTGGCTACCTAAAATCTTAGCTACTAATAGCCTGCCGTTGACTGGAAGCCTTACCAATAGCATACACAGTCCATTAACACTGGCTTTATGTCATATGTACTGTGTGTCCCGTGTAAGTGGGCCCATGCAGCTCAAGCCCGAGGTGTTTGGAGGCTGCTGTGTGTTGGAGACATTTCCACAGGTGCACAAGCAGTTCTTGAACGCCCACTCTCTACAGGTGTTGGCTGGGGCACACTGAATTTAACATGAACAGAACTTGTATTTTTCTACTTTTATTGTGAAACTTTGTAATTAATATACAATTATGATGTTGTTTCCCAGGCTGCCAGAAATTGTCTAGTAAATGAGGCGGGAGTGGTGAAGGTATCTGACTTTGGAATGGCCAGGTAAGTCTGAGTGTGTGTGAGCATTTTCTATCAGCTTTGGGTTAAACTAGTAAGAAGAGTCTGTGACCTTTCCCTTGGACGTGCAGAGAGCCTGACATTTTCTTTGCAGTTCAGCATGTCAGCATCTTCCTCGAAGCCTATGTAAGAACAGTTTTGAAATCACACGTTCTGTTATATTAACAAAATATGAGCAGTACCCATAATTTTTTATAGAGGAACTACTTGATTTTCTGCTTCTTAGTCTTTTTGGTATAAGGTAATAAATTATTTATATTTTGGAAGATGTCTTTGCTGACTGTATCCATTACTGTTAGTTAGCTTCGACTTTTTCTTGGGTAAACCAGTTGTTGAGAAGTTATGACTGCTTACTGCTTTATTATGGGATATTCCCATTAGCTTGTAGAGTGAATAAGCATGGGAATAATCTACACTAAGGAAGCAGAGAGGCAACTTGTTAGCTAGCTGTTCTGAGACAGATTCTTTAAAATAAACAAGTATGCCTGGCTGGCGTAGCTCAGTGGATTGAGCGCGGGCTGCGAACCAAAGTGTCGCAGGTTCGATTCCCAGTCAGGGTACATGCCTGGGTTGCAGGCCATGACCCCCAGCAACTGCACATTGATGTTTCTCTCTGTCTCTCTTTCTCCCTCCCTTCCCTCTCCAAAAAATAAGTAAATAAAATCTTAAAAAACAAAACAAAACAAAACAAAAAACCCCCCAAATATGTTCTGTGTTAATTGTTGTTAATAACTCTCTCCACTAGGTGGTGATATAGCCTGTTAAACATAGTACTTTCTTTTCTCCCTGGGGTGGACTAGATGTCTAGAATCTTTTGTTTTCACAGAAATCTGTTTGGGGATAAAGTTCTTAGAATACCCAAATCTGTAATGTTTTTATTTGCTTAATTTTTGACATTTTAATTTGTCCTTTAGAGTATCCTTCTTTCCCTCTGTCCATTCATTCATCCGTACATCCATCTACAAGAAATTAGGTGCCTACTAGGTTCCAGGCACAATGTTAGACTGCACCGTAGCAGAGAGGCCCTGCCCACATGCAGCTTATCTTCAAGAGGAGGGTGAAACATAGAACCTGAGACCGGGAAACGGGGGGAACATAGTGGTGTGACGGAGCAGGGGCCAGCTACTGTGTCGTCCAGGGCAAATCTGACCCATCCCTTTTTGTATGGCCTGCGAGCTGACAGCGGTTTTCACGTTTTTAAATGGTTGGGGAAACATTAAAGGACATAACACGTGAGAGTCATCTGAAACCCAAGTGACAACATCCACAAATAAGGTGTTCCTGGGTCACAGCTTCTCTCACGAGCGTGTGCTGGCTCTGGCTGCTTTCACCCCACAAAGGCTGAGCGGAGGGGTTGGGATGGAGACCCTCTGGCCTGCACGATCTAAACTATTACTCTCTGGCTTTTTACAGAAAAAGTTTGCTGGCCACTATGATGGAGATAACGTGGGGCTGGGGCGGGGTGGGCGCTGAGTGATGGAGTCAGGTAGGGGTGAGGGTGGTTACTTTCTATCTAGTACTCTGGAAGACCTGAGGCCGGGATATTTGAATGAAACCAAAAAGGCAGAAAGTAGTCAGTTTGGTGAAAACCTGAGGATAAAATATTCCAGGTGGAAGAAATAGCAAACAGAAAAGTTTGAAATCTGGGACAAGCTTAGCCCGTGCAAGGAATGGAAGGAGCCAGGGTGGCTGGCCCACTGCCGGCACAAAGAGCAATCATGACGGGAGGCAAGGACCAGGTCACGCAGGTCAAGTTCAGCTGCAAAGGAAACTCAGGATGGGAGGGGGGGGGGCGGAGTTAGACAGCTGTGTTACTCTCAGAAGCGGGACCAGAACTGCCGACAGTCAGTGCTGTTTGTTTGCTTTGTATAAAGATGTTCTGTACCTGACAGGCAGTCCTTCAATTTTACATGGCGAGTCTTCATACGGCTGGCTTTCAGGAAATCTGTGCTTTCATATCAGCCCCTCTAAAACACTCGTTATTTCAGACTAAATTCAGACTCCCCTGACTGACAAACAAATTGCTCCAGCCCATGGTGGCATGGTCACCATCTTTGTCTGCACAGCCAAGGAGGTTTGTGCGATGATTTGAATATTTTCCCAAGGAACTTTTAGAAGTTATCTTTGTATGTTCATATGAGATAACAAACATATTCCTCTTGTAAATACATACTGAACATATTATGAAAAGGGCTGAGGTTCTCATATGTACCAGTCTAATCAAAGATTCTCCCAAGACATAGGCAGTGATATCAGTTTGTGTGAGTCCTGTTAGGAAGGATATTATAAGTATGCTCCCATAGAAAAATTGTCCAATACTGTTTTGCGTGTGTGCATGTACACTTCTGTGTGTGTGTGTGTGTGTGTGTGTCTGTGTGTGTGTTTAGGAGCAATGGCATAGTTTATAAATATATACTCCACCATTTACCTATGTCATTTTGCAATTTGCTTTTTTTTAATTTGCTGCAGTTTTAAACTGTGCTCTGTGGAATTGTGGGGGCTAAAAGCACGTGTGTCTCCAAGCACTTTTCACCACTTCCTTTAGTGCAGCTTTGCTTTAGATGTCTTACGTGTGGGGCCTTTGGGTAAAACTTTGTAGCAAAACAGCTTACAAAAAAAAGCTGGCAAGCTGTTTTATTGTATTCTGCCTCTATTGCCTATTAAAAGAGGAAAACAAACAAGAATGAAAGTGCAGGCAGTAATGTCACGGTGCATCCATTTCCAGTACTTCAGTGGGGCGGAGGTGGAAGTCACAGGTGTGGCCGCCGAGGCAAACATGTAGCTTCAACAGGATGCTCGCCGGACTTCAGTCGACTGTGTTTTGATTCTAAGGGGGAAAAAATTAAACAACATGCACCAAAGGCAGATCATAACTCGGAGGTGTAAACCTGTGATGTGTCTCACTCTAGGTACGTCCTGGACGATCAGTACACAAGCTCTTCCGGTGCTAAGTTTCCTGTGAAGTGGTGTCCACCTGAGGTGTTTAATTACAGCCGCTTCAGCAGCAAGTCGGATGTCTGGTCGTTTGGTAAGACCCGTGGCCCGTTTTTACCTAACCCTGCTGAAGAGGAGGTGGGTTCATCGTTTGGTAATCCTCACCCTTTTCCAGGTGTCCTAATGTGGGAAGTATTCACTGAAGGCAGAATGCCCTTTGAGAAGAACACCAACTATGAAGTGGTAACCATGGTTACTCACGGCCACCGACTCCACAGGCCGAAATTGGCCTCCAAATACATATACGAAGTGATGCTGAGGTGTTGGCAGGAGGTATAGAATTTGGGGGGTGCTTTAAAAAAATGTCTTAAGCATTTATGGATCTGGGCTTGGTAGATTAATAATGTGTAGCCTTTATAGCCTAGTGAGTTGGTGTGTGTCTTTCACGATTTCACACTCTTTATAGGAAACCAGCTGTCTCGGCCCAGTTCTCAGTGCTGGGAAGGAGAATGTGAAGAGGTGGAAAACGCTAATAATTAAGATAATGAATTCAGGCTGCCCCACTCCCGAGTGGGAGTCCTGCCACAGTTGCTTGAGTTAGAGACTCAGGGAGGAAGCCTGGGAAAGTGGCTCTTCTCTTGGTGGCGTCTCATATGGTTGCAATACCACTCCTTCACCAGAGAGGTGTTCTTTCTCCCAGCCTCAGCTTTCTCGTGTCCTTTTACTCACATTCCTTGGAAAGTTTTCCTTCCCTGCATATTGAAATGTCACCAGAATGACTTTTGAAAGATAATAATAATAATTATTATGGAAGATAATCACATTAGCTCACAGGGATTATGTGCTAGCCACTGTGCTAAATGCTTTAGATTTAGTTCTCAGAATAACCCTTTGAGATGCAGGTGCTATTACTAGCACCACTCTGGGGACGAGAATACCGAGGCTCATGAAGTCGGTGCTCGCCCAGGGCCGCTCGGCCACAGAGAACCAGAGTCCTGCCTGACTCCGAAGCCCCTGCCCTCTGCCATTTGCTATGTGCCCCCTCAGAGTGTTGACTGGGATGGGCAGGGGCCTTCTGGCCAGGAAGTGGCACGAGGAGGAGAGAGGACAGCATGAGCAAAGGCAAGGAAGGCAGTGATGCACTTGGTGTGTATACATGAGGGTGGAGATTGATTTGATTGGGCAGAGAGCCCGTGTGAGTGTTTTTCCGGGAAATGAAATTAGGTAGCAAGGAGGTAGGGGATGGGCAAATTCGCCACACTTGGTTTTCAGGCAGTAAGGAGCTCTGTCAGGTTCTCGAGTGGGGGCGCAAGGGCAGTCAGTGGGAAGCCTGGTCTAGCGGCCGTAGGCCCCGGATAGATGAGACCCACTGGGAGATGCCTGCGCGTTCCAGTCGCAAAGCAGCGAGTGCCTGGCTCTGTGTGCTGTTATCCAAGTTTGGGAAGTCAGTTTTGGAATGGATTCTGGAACCCACAGCTTCTCTCTGATTTTTAATTGTAGAAACCAGAGGGAAGGCCTTCCTTTGAAGATTTGCTGCGCACGATAGATGAACTAGTGGAGTGCGAAGACACTTTTGGAAGACAAGGAGTGTTGTGACCAGTGGCTTTCAGCTTCCAAAGCACAAGGAAGAAATGGCACTTGGTGGATAACTTAATTTATTTAGTACTTGGATGTCTAGATGGTTTTACTTATAAAGTAACAACACCTAAAGCATCTGCTTTTTGACCATCCTTAGCTGCATGACTGAATCTTCCAGACTGAGGAGACGCTGCCTTAGAGATGCTGATTGAAAGCACTCTTAGCCATTCCGCAGGGCTCGCGTGCCCGCCAGGGGGCCGTGTTAGCTGCTGCCAGTGGGAGGCCAGGGTATTCGGGAAGGGCAAGGGCGTGAGAGCATGCCGTGTTCCAGCATGTCTCTTCCCTCGACCTTCTACAGAAATCTGGGCCTGGGGCGCTGTTTAGAATGTGGGTTCTGTAGGAACCAGGAACCACTTGGGATAAGTACCCGTCTTTTATTTTGGAAACATCTGTTTTCAAGACTGCCATTAGTATTACATTACAAAACATTTGTATGCTGTATATATTGTAAATATATATAATATATAAAGTTATATATTTATAAGAAACATGGGTTGTCCTTTAATTGAAACTTTGAATTCTGCAATATATGCCCTAACCTTTTTTACAGCTGGGGGTGGTACCTTACAGCTCTCACCTCCTTTCCCCTGGAGATCAAATATTCCATACTGAAGCAAAAAAGGTATGCCCCACCCCATCATTGCTGCCCTCTCCTCACTCAGGTAGACACGTCTGGGGTGCCTGAACAGCCAAGGGCGCAGCCGGGCCCCTGATTGGACTGCGCAGCCCTGCTCATGGTGCCTGCAGCTGACTGGGGTTAGGTGGAAAATTGAACTACTGGCAATCAGTCAGTTTCTGCAGCTTGAGAATCTGCCCCAGGACACAGAGGCTGTGAGTGAGGGGCTGGGCTCTGGAATGGAGTGGCCTTCACAGCAGAGGCTGCCCCGCTGTAAGCAGGAGCAGGAAAAACGGAGGGCATGCTGTACTGAGCTGTCTCCCATGGTTTTCGGGAGGGTTTTGGACTTAGGCTCCTGGACCCGAGAGATTGCCTGTCATAGCCTCTCAATAGACCCTGCAGTCGGGTTTGTTCGAGTGAGTTCCTGACTCTTACAGCCTCTGGCTTAGGCTCCTGCTGAGTGAGAGCCTTCATCTTTCCTCGTGAGCCCAGGGGAGGGAAACGGTCTCCTTCATCAGGAGCAGAGGCCAGGGGGGTAGAAAGCCGAGGAAGACACGGGGCCTTTCTCCAGGACTCTGTCTGCTCTGGGGACAGCCCCGCTGTCTGTCCCCGGTGCTGGGGAGCGCTGCGTGAACACACAGCTGCTGCCGGCTTCTCTGAGCAGCACCTCCGCCGTGACCCTGGGGAACCATCTCTTTCCCTTTCGGTCCTTCGATCCACCGAAGGCTTCTTCTAGGCTCTCTGATCCCTCTTACGATGGAAAGAAGTAAAATATCTATCCTAGGTCTGTCACAGTCTGTTTGCCACCTTCCTCCTCATCTTCCTGTTTCACCATGCCCCTGCCACAAAAACACGCACACACCCCTTTTAACTGAATCGTAGTTCACTCAGGGAGTTGGTCGTATTCAAGTCATCCGCTGCTGTGATTGTCACACTTTTCTCCTCCCTTCCTCTCTCACCTTAACTCTTCCTTCCCCCTCCCCATCCTTCCCTTTTCACCTTGAGGAGCTGTGCTGGAAGTGCTCCATGGCACTGGCACTGAGGAGAGTGAGGAGGAGGGCAGTCCTGGCACTAACTGTTACATTTACAGTGGGTATGGAAAACAAGGTAATACCTGGCACCATCTGGAAAATTTGTTTTCCAAAAATCTTTAAATGTCTCACTAAAACTTAAAAAAAGAGTTTTTACGTAGAAGCAGAGCTAAGGCAAAAGGTAAAGTAAAAATAGAAGTATCCACCCAGAATGCTTAGAGATCTTAATCTATAAGGCAGGAAATAGGAAGGGCAATGTGAATGTGTTGTGTTTTCGCTAGAGTTGGTCCCTTTAGTTTCAGTGAATTTTTCTTTATATTTTCCAGTGGGACGAGGGGAAGCGCCCGGGTGCATTTTGTATTGTCATTTTTATGTTTCTTGGCCACGCTCTAGTCCCTGTATGTGTACAATTTCATTGGTTGCACGCCCCCCACCACCCTCCCCCCAAAAAAGGTGTCCTCACACAGTCCCTGGAGTGTCTGTACCGAGTGGGAGGACAGAGCATTCTAGACTTTGTATTCCAAAACCTAGAATCTGTTTCTGTTTCCACCACTGTGTCCCTTATCCTCTGCTTCTATTTCCTTCTGTCTCCAGGGAGGACAGTTTGATCTGCTGGTTTTTCAGGTCCCTTTTACCAAAATTCTGTGATTTCTTGAAAATGTTGTTTGCTGGAGTTGCCCACGCAGGTGGGAATGAGAAGCGACGTGCCCCACCCCCAGAGATCTGGATGCAGATTGGGGCGCTTTCTGATGCAGGCCTTTGGGCTGTCATTCACACGCTGCTGAGGCTTCAGAACAGGAAAATGGGTGGGGCTGGCGTGGCCCATGAGACACACCGTGGGGGAGCAATGACTGCAGTTGAAAGATGTGTGTGTGTGACCGGAGCACCGCTGCAGGACTGAAGCCGGTGTCGTCTGCCCCGGGCCGAAGTGCAGCCATGATTCTCTCCACCTGTAAGTGAGCCGGCCGTGTCGTTTATCCCTGGGCTGCTTGGGGCATGCTCCTCATCCGTGCACTCCAGGAGAGGTCTTCTCTAAGGCGCAGGGCTCATGACATCTGGAGGACAGTTCCCCCAGAGGTGACAGGGGTTGGTTTGTTATTTAAAGAATCAGTGTGGCAGTATCCTTTTAGTAAATGTTCCCTAGGGAGAAGGCAAAAGAAAGCAAAGCAAAAGCAGGGTCCTGAAATCTGTACGAGCGTGTAGAAAGGCAGTGAGCGAAGTGTTTTTAGAAGGATGCCTGGTGTTACCAGCTCGGGTGGGAAGGCGAGGAGACCACGCTCTTGGTCAGGGTCTGCTGCAGCCTAGGAGGGCCACCTGCGGTACCTGCTTTGTGTCATGTTCTCAACTCTAAAATGGTGACTCTCTTTTTGCCTGCCTTCCAACCAAATATCACACAGAAACAATAGATTAAAATGACAGACAGGTTCTTCCTGAACTTCATTTTGGAGTTGTTTTGGGAGACTGTTCAGTCCCATGTGCAGTTTTGGGAAATGCTTATTAGTTTAGCGGTCTGACTCAGAGGTCCTTATCATGCAAATAATTAAAAGTAGGGAAGAAAAACAGTCTTTGATTTTGATTCTAAGGAACCAAACTTCAACAAAGCTCTGTCACATCAGATGAAAGCAATCAAAGGCCAGCTAACAAAGTTTTTATGTTTCTGATTTTCAAGTGGCAATAGGAAAAAGTGATTGCAGCTTTCAAATGTTATCTGCCTAGCCCTGGTTAGGTTCACTTTCCGGTCAGGGCACATATAAGAAGCAACCAGTGAATGGATAAATAAGTGGAACAACAAATCGATCCCCCCACCCCTTGCTCTCTAAAATGAATAAATAAAAAACTGAAAAATAATATTATCTGTTTAAATCAAATCACCTCATAGGACCCAAGGCTTGCCAGTAGCATTTGTAAAAAAAAGTAATAAACCAGGTTGTTCCAGTTGTACTGACCTGCATGTAAGTTAGGGCCTTGATCTTGCTGTGGGTAAAAATGGGCTGCCTCCGATCAGAAGTGCAGGCCAAGCAGAGCAAGGCAGAAAGGGCAAAGAGGCAGCAGCCTCTCCCACCTCCCTGCAGTGGCAGGACAGAGATGAACGGTGGCTGCATAAAAACCTGTTTATCAAAAGCTATGTGAGCATCTGTTCTTCATTTCTGGTGAGGGCAGACCTAGAGAAGAGGCGATAAGTTGTAATAGGAAGGGCTTAGCTCTATGTAAAATAAATAATGGTGAGGGTCGGGACAGGAACTTGCAATTGCCCGAGGGACGAAATAAGTGACTACCTATTGGCGGGGTTGTTCTGAGGATCTTTCTGTCTGGCTCGGAAGGACATGGATGTGACCGACTCTCACTGTCCCTCCCAACTTCTGATCACTTGATTTGATGGTAAGAATGCCTTCTTTTCTTTTGCTCTAAACTGCAGCTAGACGTGGCTCTTTCTTTCTTCTGGGTGGAACCGTGAGTATTTACTGTCGACATTAGAAAGCTAAGACAAGCATCAAAGCGTATTATTATGAATCAAAAAAAAGTTTGTCTGTGTTTGCCAGGCCAGGGGCATTTGCCAAATGTGTTTGTTGCTTTAAGGGCTGTCGTAGAAGGCTGGCCGCGGAGTCCGCCACAGGGCAGGAGCACTTGAGTGAGAAGTGATCGTACTGCATGTGGGGGGAGCCCAGGAGAGGCCTGGGGCATGGCTCCAACGAGGTTCCGTGTGTGAAGTGTAACCCACATGGCTAGGCTTTCTACCAGCTACCAGTTGCCCCGAGAACGGCCCCAGCCCAGGGGTGTTAGAGGACAGGGCGCAGGTGATAGAGCTGGGGGCTCGAAAAGCTCGCCTCTTTCCTCCCCTCCACCTCATTTTCATCTAAGTTCTCAGCCTTTCTTTTCCTTCCAATGTATAAATGAAAGGGGATAATTTATACAACTGGTTCTAAAGTATCAGCATGCCTAGAGTGTGCCTGGGATGCTGTTGAAATGCAAGTGTCTGGACTCAACTGCGTAATTTGTAGAGTGAGGTCCAGATCCCTTAATCACAGTGTCTTTCTAGGGCCTCTGTTTTCAAAGCCTTCTCTTGTTCCTTATTGCATGTGATTCCCACACCAGCCCTGCCAAGTTAGCATCTTCTGTCGTTACTGTGAACAGGAGGACAAACAGGGCAGCTGCCCAGGGAGGCGCTAAGATGGTCCCCCGTGATGTCCACCCCTTGGTGTCCACGCCCTGTGCACTCCCTCTCCCTGAGTATGAATCGAGCCTGGTAACTTCTCATGAATGGAATGTTGTAAAAATGATGCAGTATAACTTCTGAGACGAAGTTGCAAAGATCCCATGGCTTCTGCCCTAGTGCTCTTGGGCTGTCTGTCTCTTGGGTCACCCGCCATGCTGTGAGCAGCCTCTGGAGACTGCCCATCACGAGAACCAGGGCTCCGAGGCCTGCTGACTGCAGTGCGAGTGAACTTGGAATTGGATTCTCCAGCTCAGCCCAGCTAAGCTGTGCCTGGACTCCTGACCCACAGAAATTGTGAGGCCATAAATGTTTTACACCTCTCAGTTTGGGGAGAGCTTGTTTCCAACATTAGATAACTAACTCAGTGGCAAAATGAGAAAGAGCTGTGGGCTACCACTTGGACTCAGGCTGGAGCCAAATTCTCGGGAACAGAGAATTTCTCAATGTTGATATGGACATGAGTACCCAGGGGTCTTTTCTTTGGTTTGTAAATCATTTCGCTGTTATCCCCCTGCACTGCCTGTCGTATTTATGGTCACGGTAGCCACTGTGTCACTGCATCGGTGAGGGTTCCATGTCTTCTTGTGCGCTGGCCTGCAGATTCCCCTGTTGCTCTAGGCGATGCCCACGTGGCCAGCATCGCCTGGCCACCGCCTGCTCGCCGAGTGGCACGGAGTGCAGCTTCCGGTACAGTGCCGACCACACCGGCAGGGCTGGTGGCCTGGGGCTTCTTCACATCACAAGCTGGCCAGATGGCTTCGGTGTGATTTGTGTGAGTGCTGCAGAAACTCGGCTCACAGATGACAACAGCCTTCTAGGAAACAACTACTCTGAGACCCGGGGGCGGGGCGGACTTGTGTGCAAGATGGCTGCCTGCAGCTCACATCAGCTCATTACCCGGGAGACAGCAAAATTCCTGCACAGGGCAAACGAGGGCTCTGGGGTGCTGGAATGTTCTGGGGCAAGGGGTCCCCCTGGCTGGAGCAGTGAGCAGATGAGCAGTCTTTAGGGAGCCTCTGCTTTTCCTTCGAGCACCCTTTGCTCCCAGAAACACCATCTTCTCTGGTGCCCAGTGACCTTCTAACCTCTCAGGCTTCTAGAATCGCCCTACCCCTTCCTCACCCTCAGCACCCTTTAGCCGCAGCCAGACCAAGCACCATTCTAATCTTCCACCCAAATTTATCCACTTACTGTCCCATGAGTTAGGTACCTATTTTCTGTTAGTAAGCAATGAATCCCTTAATGTAGTTACTCCTCTTACTTCAAGGTTTCACAGACAAGGGTACTGTTAAAAACAAGTTTGAAAATCTGGCATAGAGTTGTTAGCTTATTTTGCCCATAGGTTTAAAAAGATTAACATCAGTTCCTAGAAGAATGACCATTTCAATATCAAAAAGAAATACACGCAGGGGCATTCTTGTTCAATGTGTTCTTTGAATGTCAAAAGGAGGCATACACACAAAACAAGAATGATTTAACACTCCAATATATAGACTGTGGACTCGGGACAGCTTCCTAAAATGAAAAAAAAAAATTAATGAAAATGTTAGTGTTTCTCTCCCCTCCCTTCCCCTCCCCTCCCCTCCCTTCCCTTCTTCCTCCTTTATTGGTCTGGATTCTTGGCTTGGCATTTGGAAAGCCTCTTCTGATGCTTAGTCAGAGGTAGAAATCCATTCTAAATAAAGCTAGCTATGTGTCACACCTCCCAGATAACAGGTTAAATCAATGAAAATGTGTCTGTCTTCAAAAGGTAGAGAGCTCTACCTTTATCTTAAGATAGAGTTCTTCCTGGCTGGTGTGGCTCAGTGGATTGAGTGCCTGCTTGCCAACCAAAGGGTTGCTGGTTCGATTCCCAGTCAGGGCACATGCCAGGGTTGTGGGCCAGGTCCCCAGTGGGGGCACATGAGAGACAACCACCCATTGATGGTTCTCTCCCTCTCTTTCTTCCTCCCTTCTCCTCTCTAAAAATAAGTAAATAAAATCTTAAAAAAGGGGAGAAAGCTCTGTGGTGGGAATTTATGACAGTAATGAGGGAGTTTCGCCTTTCAGTAAATTTCTGAAGGAAAAAAAAAGGCATGTCTTGCAGTGAGCTTAGAGGCGCAGCTCTAATCACCTGGAGAGCTGTTTTCTCCAGAGCCACAGGTTTTCAAGCTGCAAATGCAGTTGGCACCAGAATTCCTTGGCTTAAAGCCACGACCTGGAGTACGTGGGTGGGCGACTATCCGGGCCTTTGGTTCAGGGCAACTCTCGAAACTGAGCCAGTTACTCATGTTTTCAAATAAAAATCTGTAGCCATCTGCTAGTTATTGTGACAAAATTCAGGAGGAATGAATTTCACTTGAACCACTGATTCAAAATGAAACTCCGACATCGGAAATGCCAGGGGATGAACACGAGGTTACGCTGTTACATAAACCTCAAAACATTAGAAACGGAAGGTGCGCCACCGGCGTTGCTTCCCAGACAGCAGCGGCGCACAGCTTTTCATCAAGTGTTTATTTGTTGTCCTGAAAGGTGGCCGTGGGAGCGATTCTGGGAAGCGGTGCTTCTCACATTCGCTCCCTTCCAGCGCCCCCTGGTGGAAACCCGGTCTCAGAAAGAGCCGTGGTGTAGCCAGGGGAGGGGAAAGGAATGCTAACCAGGCACGGGTGAGAGGAGACGCAAGCCTTCCCAGAAAAGAACACAAATACCAAATAAAATGAGAGGCTGCACTGCCTGACCCATGAGAGGTGCGCCACTTCCTAAAGGTCACAGAGATTCCGTTGGACGTGATGACCTTTTCCGGATTTGCTGGTCCATGATATGTAATTAAAGGTATTTGCTGGGGAATAAGAAGCAGATGAAAAGAACAGAGCAGATGTCCGCCTGAGGGAGGAGACTGGCTCCTTCCTGCGATAATCCTCTACCCCAATACTTCCTTCCAGTGGGCAAATAGTCATTGCCCATCTCTGGGGCATTTTAGTCTCTCTGGCAAAAGCCCTTGATATGTATGAGTTTTGGCATAAACTGAGAATTTTCCAAAGGTGTAAAAATGCTTTCTTTATGAAGACACATCAGCAAAAACAATCCCAAGAATGGTTTCTGTAATCAGAGTAGGAATGTGGAAGTTACTCTGTGTATTTATTCACCTGGGAGACCTGTGATGCTGTAAATTGAAAATGACCCCACACCTAATAATCATTGATAACAGCTTTGGAATGAGTCAATCCATGGATCTATAAAGATGAATGGTGTCTTGGAAAGCCATGCCCAGCAAGAGAACACCAGGGAGCTGTTCGGCTTTCACAGTTTGTTTTTTGCTTGCTTAGCAAGCAATTCTTTATCAGGCAGCAGCTATTTGTTAGCAGCTGTGCTGGGCAGAAGGGAGGGAGCTGTCCACAAGGCAGAAGTTGGCCTTCCTGCCCACAGCTGCTGTGGATCGCCAGGGGAGAGAGACCAAGAACCTTATCATAATGAAAGCAGTGGCAGGGTAGGTTGGTACCTCTACTGGAGGACAACTGTCTTGGCTATTGAATCAGGAAAACTAAATATTTAAAGATGCTTTCTCTTAAATAACAGGCTTTGGGAAAGAGCAGAGGTAACCAAGGGAATGTTGTTGGGTTTATAATCCACTCTGCTTGTGTGTTTTGTGGGTTCAGGGAACAGGAAAAGGCTTTTTTCTTAGTTCCCAGATATCAATTCTGCCTGCTGACTGATACCAGCAATTTCTATGTATTTCAAGTTAAGGTATTAGGATGGTTCATTTTGTGGTTCTACTTGGCTGGGACATAATGCCCAGATATTTGGTCAAACATTATTTTGGATGTTTCTATGAAAGTGTTTTGGGGATGAGATTAACATTTACATAGGTGTATTTTGAGTAAAACAGATTATTCTCCATAATGCAGGTGGGCCTCATCTAATCAGTTGAAGGCCTTAATAGAACAAAGACTGACCTCCCCTGAGCAAGCAGGAATTCTGTCAGCAAACTGCCTTCAGACTTGAACTGTAGCTCTTCCCTGAGAATCTGGCCTACCAGCCCATCCCACCAAATTTTGAACATACCAGTCTCCACAATCATTTGAGCCACTTCCTTGGAATAAATCTTTCTGTACATGCTAATACATGTGTCATGCCCCAAACGTGAAAATGCCTTCAAAAGAAACTACAGTACATGTTTACTATTATATCATTTATACCTTATCAAGAATAGGTTTTGCCCTGACCACTGTGGTTCAATTGGTTGGGCATTGCTCCGCAAAGTGAAAGGTTGCTGGTTCGATTCCTGGACAGGGCACATGCTTGGGTTGCAGTCCAGTCCCCACTTGGGACATGTGTGAGAGGCAACCAACTGATGCTTCTCTCTAACATCGTTGTTTTTCTCCCTCTCTTTCTCCCTCCCTTCCCCTCTCTCTAAAAATAAATAAACAACATCTTTAAAAAGAATAAGCTCCAGAGTCTCCTAGGAGCTGTTTTGATAATGGGAGAGAGAGCCAGTTAGAGTCCGGAACAGAAGGAACATTTGCCTCCGAGTCAGGGGTAAGAATGGGCTCAGCACGGAGCAGTTGCAGGCCACGAGGGTCAGTTTTGGCTTACTGGGCCTTCTTCCTTTGTTTTGTAAGAGGGAGAACCACACCTGCTTCTTGTCTATTTACTTTAAATACATCCTGTGAGTACCCCGAAAGTTCCCAGGAACTGGGTAGGGGGGAAAGGCTGAAAGTTAAATGAGTAACTGCTATGTTCTAGGCACTTCACCTCATCTATCTTTTTTCCTACCCTCTACACATCTTCTACCGTATTTTATCAGTATACGATGATTCTTTTTTAAAAATACTTTTACTTTTAAATTAAAGTTGATGTGCAATATTGTATTAGTTTCAGATGCACAACCCCCTGATTCGACATTTATATAATTTATGAAATGGTCACCCCGATAAATGTAATACCTACCTGACACCATACATACAAGTAGTTATTACAGTATTATTGATTATATTCCCTATGCTGTACATTGTATCTCTGTGACTATTCTATAGCTACCAAGTTGTACTCCTTACTTTAACCCTTTCACCTTTTTCACCCACCCACCCAATCCCCCTCCCATTTGGCATCTGTCATAATGTTCTCTGTATCTGTGAGTCTGTTTGCTTATTTAGATTGCATATATGAGACATTATCTGGCATTTGTTTTTTTCTTTCTGATTTAGGCCACTTAGCATACATGAAATAAGTCATGTCCACCCTTGCTGTTGCAGATGGCAAGATTTCTTTCTTTTTTTATGGCTGCATCACATTTCAGTGGATATATGCACCACTTCTTTATCCATTCATTTATTGATGGACACTTAGGCTGGCTCCGTTATCTTGGCTATTGTAAATAATGCTGCAATGAACATATGGATGTATATGTCTTTTCAATTTAGTGTTTTGGGTATTTTTTTTTGATAAATACCCAGAAGTGGAGTGTCTAGGTTGTTCTTTGTCTCTTGTTATAGACTTTGCACAAAAGCCTGTGTTTTGTCTGGTGTAAGTACTGCTAACCCAGCCTTTTTTTTTTTTGGCTTCCATTTTCGTGAAATATCTTTTTCCATCCCTTTACTTTCAGTCTGTGTGTGTCTTTTGATCTGAAATGGGTCTCTTGTAGAGAATATATGTAAGGGTTTCGTTTTGTTATCCATTCAGTTACTTATATTTTTTGATTAGAGCATTTAATCCATCAACATAATAGCATTTAAAGTAATTGTTGCTATAAGAGGACTAGATGATAATGGAAAAATATAATAAAGATTATATATTTAAACTAAAAAATATTTGTTGAGATATGTATATTTCTAAAATATATCAAAATTTTAGATTTTGTAAATTATGTACTTTTGTATTTTTTCAGTTGAATTTTAAATGTCAGAAATTTTCCTAGAATTTTACTTTCTGGTGAGAATTTTAGAAATGTCATAATTTTTCAGTTAGCTCAGAATTTATATGTACATGGTAGCCATCTCCTACTAAATTGTGACATTGTATTTTGGGGCATTGGTTAATTTGTATATTTAAAGATATTATAGATGTACAATTAAAAACACAACAAAAACCAGGATATTTAGTAAGAGTACCTATTGTCACTTAAAACACACAAATTACATGTTTGTTAGAATACTTTCTATATTTTCTTTCTTGATCTCAATGACCACCTTTTGTTGTTATTTGGAATACTAACCATTATATACATTCTTATGACAATTTATAAGGTGGCATCCATAATAGCAATATTTTGTCCTTTCTAAACACAAAACAGTTTTTAAAAAATATATTGTCTTATTGGTTTGTTTAAGTATGCTCTATATCACAGCCTTTTCTCTGAATACTCTTAACACATACATAGTAATATATTTACCTCAAAACCTTACCTAAGTGGAAATATGAAAGGCATACTTCCAGTTGGTATTCGGTATCAGCTTTACCTAGTTTTCATTAAAGTCATTTAACTCTATTGGTCAGAGTTGTCATTGTTTGTATGTAATTGTGGTACATAACATGACAACATTTATTATGTTGAAGAATAACTTTTAATTAACTGACAATTCTTTAGTGATAAATCAATAGAAAAATAAGTCTTCCATTTATAAACTTAAGAAATAATCGTGGATAGATAGGTATTTAATACCACTTCATTATTCATATTTATTATCTTTTTTCTTCTTCTTAAAGAAGACCCTTTAACATTTCTTGTAATACTGGGTTGGTGGTGATAAACTCCTTCAGCTTTTTCTTGTCTGGGAAGTTTTTTTATCTGTCCTTTGATTCTAAGTGATAGCTTTGCTGAGCAGAGTAGCCTTGATTGTAGGTTCTTGCTTTTCATCATTTTGAACATTTTGTGCCAATTCTTTCTGGCCTGCAAAATTTCTATTAAGAAATCAGCTAACAGTCTTATGGAAACTCCCTTGTAGGTAACTATCTGCTTTTCTTCTTGCTGCTTTTAAGATTCTCTCCTTGTCTTTAACCTTTGTCATTGTATTTTATTTATTTTATTTTATTTTATTAATTTTTTTAAGATATTATTTTGCCTGTCACACATCCCCACTCTGCCCCCAAATGGGGACCTGGCCTGCAGCCCAGGCATGTGCCCTGAATAGAAATTGAACCAGCGACCTCTTGGTCCTCAGGCTGGCACCCAGTCCACTGAGCCATACCAGCCAGGGCATCCTTTGGCATTTTAATTATGCTATGTCTTGGTGTGGGCCTTTCTGGGTTCATCTTGTTTGTGACTCTTCTGAACTTGTATGTCTATTTCCTTCACCAGGTTAGGGAAGTTTTCTATCTTTATTTTTTCAAAGAGGTTTTCAATTTCTTGCCTCTCTCTTCTCCTTCCATCACCACCGTGATGCAAATGTTGTATACTCAAAATTGTCCCAGAGGCTCCTTGACCTAGCCTAATTTTTTATTATGTTTTTTCTTTTTGCTGTTCTAATTGTTTTCCGCTTACTTATAGTTGAAATTGTTGCTTTGATCCTTTGCATCATCTATTCTACTGTTGATTCACTGTAATGTACTCTTCATTTCAGTTAGTGTATTCTTCACATCTAACTGGTTATTTTTTTTTATGGTTTATATGTCCTTTTTTTATGCTGTTGAAGTTCTCACTAAGTTTCTCGAACATTCTTATAACCATTGTTTTGAACTCTGCACTTGGTCATTTGCTTGCCTCCATTTCATTTTGTTTTTCTTCTGGATTTTTCTCCTGCAAAGTCATTTAGGACATGTTTCTTTGTGTCCTCTTTTGGCTGCTTCCCTGTGTTTAGGTCCATGTATCAGGTAGAACTGTTATGTCTCCCAGGCTTGGCAGAGTGGCCTAATGTAGTGGGTGTCCTGCAGGGCCCAGTGGCATAGCCTCCCTTGTCACTTGAGCTGGCATTTCAGGTGTGCCTCCCCTGTGGTCCGTGAGCACCCTCCTGTTATAGTGGAGCCTTGATTGCTGTTGGCATGTCATTGGGAGGAACTGGCTTTCAGGGTGATTGCCTGTGAGGACTGGTGGCTACTGCAGGGGAGGAGCTGCTATGCAGGAGCCAACCCCATGGAGCAGGTCTTGCTTCCGTGGGGTCTTGGTGCCCATTGAGTCTGTCCTTTGAGTGGGTTGCTTTTGGGGGTGGATGGGTTGTAATCCTGCATGGTCTGAAGCTGACTGCAAAGAGCACATGCTCTGGAGCGTCCTTAGAGGTGCTGGCTAAGGTCAACCACCACCTGTGCCCTGCCCGGGGTCACCTGACATGAGCTACAGTGCAATCTTCAGATGGCTGCTACTTGTGCTGGGCTTGGAAGTGCTTGGAGAGGCCACGCTGTGAACTGAGGCTGGGTGCCTCAGTTAGTGCCAGGCCTGGGGCCACCTAGCAAGAAGTATGAGTACACAGAGGCCAGATGCTGCTCATTTCTAAGGTTTTAGGAAAGCCAGGTGAGGCTGTTTGTATGGGAAAGACCCCGGAAACTTTTTGGGTAGGCCTGCAAGTTGGGTTGGGAGGGGTCTTAGGGTATCACCAGGGTGGGGCAAGTGACCAAAGAGAGGTCAGTGCCCCTGACTAAATTGTCAGGTATCGCATGTTTTAAAAATTTTGCAGCGCACTGGTTGAAAATTGTTGCCTTAGATTATCAAATAAAAAAAAGATAACTACCAACACAATAACCATCTGGTGTTAACATTCTGTCTTGAACCATAAATATATAGGTCATATAAGAAAATTGCATCTTATTGGTCATATTGCATAATAAGGTTGCATCTGATTGGTTAATTCTTGGGAACAGAAATCATATGCATAAGTATAGACACCTGATTTTTTTAAAAAGTCACTGTGGAGCAATAAGGGTCAGTAATTACTGTTATTATTTTTTTGTAGTTAAAATTATACCTTTTTATTGTCAGATTGGCAAAAATATATTTTTTTGGTGTGCTACAGAATTATAGTAATTAGTCTGTGTGCTGTGAGATGAAAAAAAATTGAAAATCACTGCCATATACTATCCTATTACAGAAAAAAAAAACTGAACACCAGAGAGGTTTTACCCATTTTATTTAGCATCTCATAGTTTAATGCTTGGTTTGGGGTAAGCTTCATTTTTTCTTTTGAATATATCTGGGATGAAAGATTAGACTTCTGACCTACTACAAGTGTTAGCTAAAGCTCCGGAAGCTCAGTTTTCTTCAACTTTACTTCCACATAGTGGAACAGCTGACCACAAAAGATCGTGGTAAGCCTAGTTTTCACTGTGGCCAGCTTCAAGCTGTGAGATAGCGTGTGGTAGAATGACTTACTGAGAAGTAGAGCCCAGGTGTAATGTGATGGTATAGATACTGGGGGAGCCTTACTGAAGAGTTATTTATTGGGTTTTGCTATGTGCCAAGCACTAATGGTGGGTGCTATCAAGGAGACAAAAATGTAGGAGACGACGTCCTGGAAGTTGGAGAGCTTACAGTCTAGATCAACGGTTCCCAATTAGGGGTGATTTTGCCTCTAGAGGACATTTGACAATACCTGGAAACACTTTGGTTTTCACAGCTGAGAGGAGACGGGGTGGGTGTCAGAGGGGTGGGAGGTGTTACAGCTGGCCTATAGTGCAGAGTGGGCCAGTGCTGCTGCTAAACCTACAGGACACAGAGCAGGCCCCACAACAAAGACTAATCCGACTTAAAATGTCAATGGTGGTGCCATTGAGAAACGCTGTGAGAGCTGAAACCTACACAAAGAGATTTTAATGGCCATATAGTTAAGCGCCACAGTGCAGGACAGAGCACATGTCCTTTGGGAGCCCACAGGAAGTAGAGCTGGGAGTGGACTGCAATGTGTTTTTTTGCTGTTTTGGGGGGCAGTTTTTTGTTTGTTTGTTTGTTTTCACTCCAGAGGCAGGCAAGGTGTCTGTGAGAATAGAGCAAGTGGAAGAAGTTGGTGCAACAGGAACTAACCGGTGAATACTGAGAGAGGAGAGTGGACCGTATGGTGGAAGGCCTTGAAAATAAGGGGAGGTAAAAAAAAAAAAAGAAAATAAGGGAGGTACACTCTAGTTGCCCTATGTGGTTAAGAGTCTTTTTAAGGTGCTGAAGATGTAGCGCCGTTCGCCGAGACAGACCTTTAAAGAAATGGATATGTACAATGGATTGAAGGAGAGCGAGCTCAGAGGCACGGGATCTAGCCAGTTCGTTCAGTCACTGAGCGAACACTGGTTGCACGGTGATGAAGAGCAGAAACTCTGGAGTCAGCCTGCCTGGGATCCGGTCCTGGCCCCGCACTCACAAGCCCTTGACCCTCAGCAAGGAAGACCCTCTTTGTGGTTGAAATTTGTCACCTGTAAAGGGGCCTCTACTTCACAGAGTCACTGTGGGGATTAAATAAATTAATTCAGAAGTACAGGTGTGGGCTGATGAGGGCTTGGTAACAGGGGAAATATAAAGTAAAATGCCAAGCAGTTTGAACAGATGAATACAGATTGGATATAAAGGATGAAGCTCAGAAAGAATCCGAGATTGCTATGGTAGACTCATACATACACAGACCTGGGGAAACTGGAAAGAGAAAGCGAAGAATAGTTTTCTTATTGAGACTAGTGAGGGAGACTAGTGAGACTAATTCTGGTTGGGCAGAAGGTAAGACAGTGGCTGAAATAACGAATTTAAAAGCCTTTTGTATCCATCACTACAAATCATGTACATGTGAAAAGTTATTAATCCTAAAAGAGGCATCCAACTTTCTAAGCCACAATCCTACCTGGTTTTCTGGGGATTTTCCTTTTTTTGAATCTGTAAGTTTTAGTTTTTAAAATATTTCAAGCATATGGGAAAATAAATAGAGAATAATAAAACATGCCAGTGAGTATTCAAGGAGTAAAGTGGCCGTTATGGACACTTTTTCGGCCTGGAAGCTATTACAGATGCTCCTCCTCTTATGATGGCGTCATGCCCTGATATTGAAAGTTGAAAATATCGTAAGTTGAAAATACATTGAACCCACCTAACCTACCAAACATCGTAGCTTAGACTAGCCTACCTCATCTGTGCTCGGAACACAAGATCCCCCCCCGCCCACCCACCAAAAATGCTGGCAACTCAGGGCACTGTAGAATACTGGTTGTGTGATCGTGTGGCTGGCTGGGGGCTGTGGCTCGCTGCGGCTGCCCAGCATCGTGAGAGAGTATCACACCACGTATCGCAAGCTCAGGAAAAGGTCAACATTCAAAGTGTGGTTTCTACTGAGTGATTTTGCACCATTATCATCTTGAAATATTGCAAGTTGAACGGGTGTAAGTTAGGATCATCCATAAATGGTTTTGGTTTATCTTAAGACGTGAGGCCATAGGTGATCCCTGCTCCCCTGGCCGGACCATCTTATAAAGGTTTCTAGGCTGAATACAGGCTTCACTCTGCTTTGACCTGTGGCCGAATCATTCTCCATCTTCAGATTCTACTAAGACTCCCTGCCACACAGCCAGTCAGGGGCCTATCTTCCCTTATTTCAAGGAGTTTCATAATCTCATTCTACACCCAAATACAGGTTTCATTTTCTCATTAGGACTGAATCCAGACAGACAGGTGCTCTGACAAGGTTATAATTTGATGCTCCTTTGAACCAATTCATTCATATACTCATTCACATATTCATTCACTCAAGAAACATTTGTTGAGTATATTTTTGTGTCCAACACTGTTCTAGCCTCTTGGGCTATAACTGTGAACAAGATAGACAAATACACGGCTTACCTTCTAGTAAGAGAGACCAACAGTGAAAAAATTTACAAATGAAGGACATATACATTAGGAAGTGAGAAATGCTATTTAAAAAAAGAAAAGAAAATGTAAAGCACAGTAAGTAATGCCAAAGTTAGGGAGTACGAGTGGCAGTAATAGTCATCCAGGGTGTTTGAGAAGGAGAGATTTGACCAGACTCGAAGGAGCGGAGTGAAGAAGGTTGAGACCTGGGGGAACAGTGCTCCAGGAGAACAGAAGCAGAGAACCCACGGGGAGAGCAGGCTGGGTGTGTGCCAGAAGCATGGTGAGGGCATTGTGGCCGGAGGAAATGAGCAGCGGCACGTGGGAGAGAAGTGAGTGGCCACAGGAGCTAGACCACAAGGCCTCTCACACGCTATTGTGAGAAATGTGGCTATAACTCAAGTGAAGTGGGAGCCAGTGTGAGGTTTGGACGTAAGGAGGACCATGATCCTGTCTGGGTTGTAAATTAATCACTCTGACCACGGTCTTGAGAATAAACCATAGGGGGTTCTGGGAGGAAGCAGGAAGAAGTTAGGAGGCTGTTGCTATAATCCAGATGAGCTGGTGGGGGCTTAGACCATGGCAGTAATGGAAGGGTGGGGAAAAGCAGTAAGATTCTGTGTGTGTTTTAAATAGTGTGAAATAAAACATAAATGAAACAAAATATTCAAATACATAAATAAAACAAAACAAAAATTAAAACATGAAATTTACCATTTTAACCAGTTGTAAGTATACAGCACAGTGGCATTGAGTACGGTCACAGGTGGTACAGTCACTATCACATTCCATCTCCAGAACTTTTTCATCATTACGAACTGAAACACTTGGACGCATTTTGAAGGCAGAGTCAGCATACTTTCCTGACAGGCTGATTTGGGGTGTGGGTAAGAGGAGTCAAAGGTGGCACCAAGATTGTTGGCCTGAGCACCTGGAAACATGGACTAGCTATTGACAAGCTGGTGAAGGGCGAGAAGAGCACATTTGGAGGAGAAGGAAGAGAAAGAGTTCAGATGAGATTTCTTCGTGTTAATATGAGGTGTTTCCTAAACATCCCAGTGGGAAATTTCAGGTTACATTTGGGTGTATAAGTCTGGAGTTCATTAGAACTGGGTTAGAAGTATATATTAAGGTGTCCTCAGCAGATAGATTTTAAACATTTTTTTGAATGAAAAATTTTTCATTGAATTTATTGGAGTGACATTGGTGGATAAGGATATGCACATTTCAGGTGAATAGTGGGTAATCTTCCTGACAGCTTTCAGGCACCACAAACGAGACACTCAATAGGGTAAATAGGACAGAGAGAAGAGGAGAAGTCAAAGGCTTTGGGACAACCCAGCACCACACCCAGTCTAAGAGGTTTGAAGGACAAGAAGAAAGCAGCAAAGAAGACTGAGAAGAAGGAAAACCAAGAGGACGTGGGTCAAATGCTACTGAGAGGTACAGTAAGTTTCCAGCTTAGACTTGGCCATTGCACGTAGCAGTGTGGTGGTTACTGATGGCCCTAGTGAGAGCTGTTTTGAGGAAAGGGTTGGGACAAAAACTTGAATAGGTTCAGAGATAATGGGAGGGGAAGGATTGGAGTCAGCAAGTACAGAGTACTCATTTCTAGATTGTAAAGAAATGGGGAGCAAAGCTGAAGGAAGAAATAAGATCAGGAGTGGTTTGTTTTGTTTTGTTTTTAATGGCTGAAGTAACAGCATGTTTGTTTGCTGATGGGAATGATCCAGTAAAGAGAGAAAAATGGTGATGTGGGAAAGGGAGGGAGTATTTTTAAAATTTTGTATTTGAGCCCTGGCTGGTGTGGTTCGGTGGACTGAGTGCTGGCCTGTGAACCAGAAGGTTGTTGGTTTGATTCCAGTCACAGCACATACCTGCATTGTGGGCCAGGTTCCCAGTTGGGGGTATGCGAGAGGCAACCTATCGATGGATCTCTCATACATTGATGTTTCTCTCCCTCTCTTTCTCCCTCCCTTCCCATCTCTCTAAAAACAAATAAATAAAATCTTTAAAAAAATTGAATTTGAAAACTTTCACATGGGGCTTTGGCATAGCATTTTGCCACAATCTACACCATACTTTGGCCTGCTTCGCTCATTTAGTAATCTGTATTTCACTTTGCATCTCCTGGCCTGGATAGATATGGATGTCTCTGAGGCTGGAACAACAACACTGGAATAAATTGGTATGAATATAAATTAAAACCACTCCTTCCAGAGTAGACAGAGACCCCAAGTACCAATGAACCCTCTTTCTAAGGTATGTTTTGGCAGGGGCTTCAGGCAGATACTACCAGGCGAAAACTGACACACAGTCAGAAGCAGTTGAAATCCAAACACTTAATAATACAGAATGTTGTGCAGATTTGGGGGACTTAAATTCATTTTATTTTAGTCTCCAGAAATAAACCTCGGGATGGTCCTTGGAAAATGAGCAGTTTCTGGATACAGGAAAAGGAAGAGTGAAAGTAACTAAATCTGGGTGAGTGGTGAAACAGCAGTGGGAACAAAGATAAGTAATTGCCTGGGATTGCATTAGGACAGTATTTTTTAGAAATACAGTCCACTGGACCACTGATGTGTCTGTAGCCCAAAGATTGAGAAATGATTATGTCCAAATCAGAGAAAGGCAAGTAACTGATACATGAGTCTAGGTTTAGAAGGTCAACTTCAGTCAAAGGAAAGGGAACTAATATATATTAATTATTTTGCTGAATTGCTTTGTTCCTATCACCCCTATTCTACCCTGGAAAGATGACCTGTAGGGATTAAATGGGGTAGCTAGCCTCCATGCAGAGGCAGCCTGAAAGAGAGTGCTGAAATACAGTCCTCTAAGTACATCAGTCTCTTCACTTCATTAGGGCACGACAGTCTCAGCACTGACGTACATTGAGTCATGGGCAATGGCAAAAAGTTGGCCTGATGGTTGGGAACGCTGAAAGAACAGGATCAGGAGACCGGTGCCAAGGAGATCTGGGGGAACAGAATGTATCTGAAACTCTTGCAGTGGGGAAAGATACCTACAAAGTGATCTCTTTTTGTGGAGTCAGCCTTTTCTTGGTTTCGTTGATGCCTGCTCAATGGTTCTCTAAATACTCTTACAGTGTGTCCCATAGTTCAGAAGCAGCTGGCTTGATACAACAGAGGAAGGGTCTGCTAATGGCTCAGGTAGTATAATATCAAGGAGAGAACGTGTTGCAAAGTTGGAGTGGTGTCCAGTAAGACGCAGTCAGTGTCTTAGAGCGGCAGCAAATATCTGGCCAGAACGCATCAGTCTGGGAACAAAGGAGGAAGGATTGGAGAGGCCCCTCTCACCATTCAACCTAAAAACCCATTGGAGTATTGTTGTTCTCTTTCCCTCTGACCTTGGGTTTCGAGATTTCAGTGCCCAAGAGAAGAAAACTTTTCTTAGGGAATAATGGAGGTTGAATGCCCTCTGGCTGTTTTGGACTGATGGGCATAGAGGGAGTCAGCATGGCTGGAGTGAAACTCCTGATTACCAGGAGGGAATCGGGTTGGTGCTTCACAATGGGGACAAAGAGGACTTTGATGCCAAGGGATGGACCCTGCTGGGTGTCTTCACTCTGTGCCCTTCTTCTGTGTTTCAGGACTTTAGAGGTGACACTAATTTAATCTTCTCAAAAACCCTATAACAATCACAGGTCTTCTTGATTACCCTCATACTGTGTATGCGACATTGTTCTAGGTACCTCACCTGAATTGATTTGATTAATCTTCATAGTATCTCACAGGCTAAATATGCTATTATTCTCATTTTACAGATAAGGAAACGTAAGTGCAGAACAATTAAGTAACTTGCCCAAACCCACAAAATTAGAGGTTAACCTCTGCCCTGTAAGGCTTTTCAAAGAGGGTAGGTATGATTATCTTGTTTTTACAGATAGAAAAACAAAGAATTAGAGAAATAAAGGAATTTATCCCAGATGTAGTCAACCCCGCAGCTTAGACTCAAACCCAGATCTGTCTACCCTCAAAGCTAATGCTCGTGTCTAGCTGTGGCTGGTGTGGCTTTGTGGACTGAACACTGGTCTGCGAACCAAAGGGTCACTGGTTCGATTTCCAGTCACGGCCCATGACTGGGTTGCAGGCCAGGTCCCCCATACGGAATGTGCGTGAGAGGCAACCACACATTGATATTTCTCTTCCTTACTTTCCCAGTCCCTTCTCCTCTGTCTGAAAAAATAAAATAAATAAAATCTTAAAAAAAGCCAACGCTCATGTCCAACGCACTCTGCTTCCTTCATAACACTTTATTTTCCGGTGTGAACAGAAGAAAGAGCTTACTGTGAAAGGCAAATTCTACGAATATAAAACATTGTTTTTGATACATTTAAAATTTACTTGTTTAAAAAAATGCACATGATTTAACTTAAATCAAATAAAGATTAAACTTGACGATAAAAGTGTAAGCATGACCCAAATTACTAAGCTATGTGGTTTTTTCTTTAACTGTTTAGCTTGTATTGGACTTAATCCACAGAAACTTTGAAAGCCAAAAATTATACATATATAAAATATAAAAAATAAAATAAATATATGAAAATATATTTTGTATAAAATACATTAAATTATATTATTATAGAATATATTCTATTAAATAGAAAATATATTTTATTATTTTTTAAATTTATACCATTTTATTTAATATATTTAAAATACGTTTTAAGGAAGTGTGATGACCTAATTTGAAATCACTGCTAGCAAATTTTTCGGAGAACATTGTTTTGGAATTCTGTTCTTTTGTACATTTGTTAGCTGACATTAGCCCTGACCAAAGACAAGTAGAATGCAGTGGTCATTGTTCTCAGACTGAGGAAATGCACAAACCAGACCCGGGGAGAAGAGCCTGAGAAGCAAAACCACATTGCTCAGGGTGCCAGTAACTCCCATTTGCTATAGTGACAGGCTTTCGTCCGCTGCTAGTGGAGGAGGGCGTGGTGTCGGTGCTTCTTAACAATTCCTCTCGCCGCTGTCCTTGGGGATTTCCTCCTTTGGAATAGCACCACCAGCCTCATCTTTCAGATACCATGGACCCACGGCTTTCTAACAGTTGAGAATGCTCTGCTTTTCAGATAATACCATCCAGTCGATCTTCTGTTGTTGCTGTTGCTGTTCCGTGCAGAAGCGGTAAGTCTACTTTCTGAGACCAATGTATTGGAAATGGATTTATTCAGTTTCTTGATTGCCTGTTGACTCTGAAATGTGAATATTATGAACAAAAACATCATTTTGATAAATTCAGAATTTATTTATGGTTTTAAAAAGCAAATTATCTTACTTAAATAAAGATTAAGTTTTTGGCACCTGCTGCTGCCCACCCTAGGAAACCCTTCTCCCATTTTTCCCTGTTGAAGCCTCTTCGTTTAAAACCACAGGTCAAATGTCAGGTCTCCTGTGATCCTTTCTTAGTTCTCTTGGATTTAATTGCTCCTTCAATTGTGTTCCCAAAGCATGCAATTTTGTTCTTCATATAGTATTTATTTCATGTATGCTATTTATATGTCTGTGTCCCAGTCCATAAATTTACCCATTATGGTCAAGAATTCTGTCTTATTCATTTGCATATCTCCCCACAACTATGGCTGTTTTCATACAGTGTGTCCAGCAATGATTGTCTAATAATAAAATCCAAGGCACCGTGAAATAGTCACAGGTAATATTTAATGGGAGTGTCTCGCATGTCAGACTGCACTAGAGGTTTGCATTTATTAGCTCAAGCAACTCTCAAAACCACCTGTGGATTTTTATGATTTCCATTTTACAGAAGAGGAAATCAAGGCTTAGAGAGGTTACATTGCTTGCCCAAGGTCACACTGTGAAATGGTAGAGCTGGGATTCAAACTCATGTTCTTAATTACTACACCATGTCTACTTACAACAACAGATAACATCAAATGAGGAAATGCATGTAAAATAATAAACGCTGTGCCTGACACAGAGTACATTTTTGATGATCATGATTATAATTTTGTGTCCTTAATATTCACCAGACTCTGTACAGAGCACACGACATGTGTTTCCTCAATTTGGTTTCACAACAACTCTATATGCTCTTTGCATCTCTAGTCTCCAGGTAAGAAAAATCAAGTTCTGAGAGCCCAAGGAAATGGAATTATTCTTCTTTATTTAAAAAAGCCTTTGAAAAGAGACCTGGGTTTTTGTTCGAGTTTTGTGACAATCTAGTGGGTTTATAGATAACTTGGATAAAAAGAGTTACTCATAACATTATTATTTTTTAATGTTAGGCAAGTGAGAACACAAATAAGCTTGAGCAAAGATGAAGAACTTTCAGAAACATACAGTCAGCATCGCAGGCGGTGGTTCAGTGACTTGCCAATTAAGAAGCAAGTGAGTATCATTTCAATGGGGGGGTGAGGGTGGGGAGGGAGGAAGCTTGCTTTTTTAGGGTCTGCTCCATGAGATACTGTTTGCCACCATGTCCAGAACCTAATACCATGCTTGGAACATAGTAAGTGCTCAATAAACATTCATTTAGTAAATGAATTTTCTAGAAGAAAGCAAAAGAGAAAAAGATCAGCTAACATAGCCTTCTGCTATATTTTGGAAGAATTTGGAACTGGATGGTGAGTTAGAAAAAAAAAATGTATTCTGGCTACTGCCATTTTGAGGCCAGGATTAATTTTCAGTTCGGTGTTGGGAGAAACAGTGTTCTTAGGAAGCATGGCAAACCCAAACCCAAACCCACACTTACAGCATGTGAAAGAAAAGAGCTTTTCTTCTACCAAGAGAGAAGAATCCTAAGGACAAAGTGAAACTTTTAGGGAGGAAATCAAGTTTTAAGAATTATGACCTGAAAAAAATCTAATGCAATACTGACAAGAGAATTTGTGCTTTTGAAAATTTATAAAGCAATTAGTGTGTTGCTGGGTGTGAAAGTCGTTTCGTAGTTGGTCATTTCCTATGTTTATGGCACTCTGGCTTCTGCCTTGGTACAGCTGAACAGAAGGAGGAAGGCGGCAGGCAAATATGCTCTATGCCGCTGCCGCCGCTGCCGCTTCTCCTTCTCCTTCTTCTCCTTCTTCTCCTCCTCCTCCTCCTCCTCCTTCTCCTCCTTCTCCTTCCTCTTCTTCTTCTTTTCCTTCTCCTTCTTCTTTTTATTATTGTTCAAGTATAGTTGTCTCCCTTTTCCCGCCACCACTTTCCCCCTCCTGACCCACCCCCACCTCCCACCCTCACTCCTTCCCCTCTTTGGCTTTGTCCATGGGTCCTTTATTCATGTTCCTTGAGGGCCCTTCCCCTTCTTTCCCTCTTATCTCCCTCCTTCCTCCCCGCTGGTTATTGTCAGTTTGGAACCTAATCAACAAAACAAACAAGCAAGCAAAATATAAGCAGAGACATGGATTTGCCCCTTCTTATTAGGACACATTGCTAAAACACTAGTGCAACTACTTGCTGCTTGGTTTTCCCAGTCCAACAGGGGCCGTGTGCAACCATCAAAACGCAAGCCGCTGCCTCCCCTCCCATCCCCTGAGGTCTCTAAAGAGAAGATCCGAGTCAAGGCGCTGTATGATTTTCTGCCCAGAGAGCCCTGTGACTTAGCATTGAAGAGAGCAGAGGAGTACCTGATACTGGAGAAGTACAACACTCACTGGTGGAAGGCAAGAGACCGTTGGGGGTAAGATTGGTGGCTTGGTCCTTGTCAAATTCCTCCTCTTTTGCCCCCTAAAGACTTCTGAAGCATCAAGAAGACTGTTTAAAGGCTCCGTTTCTCCAGGCTGATAACTCTTCCTTCTGTGTGAGAGGAAACCTGTCCTCCACGACAGGTTTTAGATTCCACCTATAAGTGACATCATACAGTATTTATCTTTCTCTGTCTGACTTATTTTACTTAGCATAATGCCCTGAAGTTCCATCTACATTGTCACAAATGGAAAGATCTAATTCTCATTATATGATTTGGCCATAAATAAGAATCAAACCTTGTCACTTGTATATATCTTGTCATATACATGTATATGTATTTATATATAAAAATCTTGATACACATACACACATACACACACATGAATGAGGAGAAACCCTCCCCAAAAGGAATTTATTTATAAAAAATTGAATATTCTTACATGTTTAAATTTCAGTCACTTTCAAAGTACTCTCCATTTCATGCAATACCTACCAAGATGTTTTTTCCACTGCTCAAAACAATTTTTTGAACTCATCAATTTTGATGCCTTTTCGGGCTTCTGCCATTTTTTGTTTCACTTCTTCCACATTGGCAAAATGTTTCCCTTTGAGGACTTTTTTCATCTAGGGAAACAAACAAACAAAAAAGTCACTCAGGGTGAGATCAGGTGAGTGGGGGGGACACAGGAGACATGCAGTTTTGGGTCAAAAAATGCTGAACACTCAGCGCAGTGTGGGCAGGTGTGCTCATAAATCACCCACTGTGAAATGGGCAAACAGGGTCAAAGAGTCTTCAAAAAACTTCACTGAAGCCGTATGCAGCCTCTCACAACAATACCAGCTGGTACACTGATACACATGAGTTCCCAGAACACTCACGCTGTGGGGGAAGCCTGTACTACAGGGGCCCCACCCTCCAGAAGATAATTCCAGTTTTTCACATTTTCTTTATCCATTCTTCCATCAATGGATAATTAAGTTGGTTCCATATATATCTTGGCTATTGAAATTAATGCTGCAATGAAAATTGGGGTACACATATCTTTTTGAAGTAGTGTTTTTTTCCTTTAGATATATAACTAGAAGTGGAAGTACTGGATCATATGCTAGTTCTATTTTTAATAAGTTTTTACTTCTTTCTTTGTAAATGGGAATAATAACTCCTACATTGGTTCTTACTCAGATTTATGCTTTCTCTGGGAATTTGACTTTGTTTTTCCTGTTATGCTCTGAGGTAGGAACAGAAAGAGTATCTTACTTATTTTTACATTTCCACAATGACTAGTTTGAAGTCATTGTGGAAATGTAGTTTGGAAGTAGGTGTGAATTAAGTAGGAAAGGAAAGAAGACCCTTGGACGCAGACAGACTTCATGTCGGTTGCAATGGACTGTCGACGCCTGACTTAGTCCTGGGTAGAGAAGGGTTCTGAGGAGTTTTGGGGCTCCCTGGGAGAGTGTGCTGGCACTGATTCTGATCTCCGTCAGGATTTGGAGGTTATACATAGAAAAAATCTTTTACGAACGATTTGGAGACTATAAGTACCTAAGTACCAGAAGCATCTATATTACATGCCCTTTTTCTTTATATTTCCCTGATTGTTCGGCTGTCCTGCCAGTTCTTAGTTTGGGCTCGACATGTGACAGAGGCACTTCAGTGGGGAGGGAGTTACATGAGCAGGTACACGACTGGGTGTTTAGCCACTTCTGCAGGTGGCCTATCGACGTGACTCAGATGGAAACAAACAACCAATTAAATTTTAACCTTAAAGTCAGCAAGTGAATATTGTTTTTCATAATATGCATACATGATCAATATTGCCCAAATTCTGCTTTGCCACACCTCCAAATTCAGTCTCTTTCTCCAAAGTAAGCACCATTATTCATTTAGTGAATGATTGTCTTCAATGCACTTTCTTTTCTAAAATTTTTTGTTGTTGTTGTACTACAGTCGTCCCATTTTTTCCCTTTGTCAATGCACTTTCATGCACATATTCAAATACATGGTATAGTTTGCAGATATAATTTACGTAAATCTAACCACACTTTATGCATTGTTCTGCAACTTGCTTTTATTTCCCAATAATATGTCTTGGGGATCATTTTGTAATTTCAAACGTTGGTGAAGGTGTAGGAAAAGAACATCCTTGCCCTGAGGATGGGTGGGTAAGTTGGTGTATCCTTCTTCTAGGCAATTTGCTGTATCTGCTGGAAGATGCACATGCTCAGTGACCCAGCCATGACCCTACTTTGTGTCTTTGAGAAATATTCATACTTGTGCACAAAAAGTTAGGTCGCTGTACTAGGGACTAAACTAGTGGCTAAACTAGAATATTTACTCTATCACATACTCTGCAGCAATTGAAAAGAATTAAGCCAATATCTTTGTATTGCTCTGTTGTTAACCTAGTCACTAGGATGTCCCAATGGTCATGCAAGTGACCCTTTTCCTCTTTAAAAAGATTCTGGTGTCATACAACATCCTAAACTACTCACATTGTAAGTCAGAATCTTAGTATTTATTATACAGAGATTTTAGTTAAATGTGAAAATGGAAAACCTGTTTTCCTCTTTTAACAACTTAATCAATAAAATGAATTTGATTCCCCTGCATCCTTGACATTTTAAAAGAATTGTTGCCATGATAACACCAGAAACATGCAAATATTTTGATTTTTGTTTTGTCTTTTGTTGTAGGAATGAAGGCTTAATCCCAAGCAACTACGTGGCTGAAAACAAACCGACTAATTTAGAAATATATGAGTAAGTGTCCTCCAAGGTACATCCTATGGTTAGTCTATGAAAAGCAGGTACGTTTTGGAAGCTTTTAGATGTAGATACTGTTTTTGGTCTAAAAAAGGAAAAGAAAGTAACACATTTGGTAGCTCTAGCATAAGAGATCTTTGATCCTTATAAAGGTTGATTCAGAAACTTCTTTTTCTTATACTTGTTTTTGTTTCATATTTTATAGCCACTTTTTTTTGTTTTAACAGTGACAGCATGAAATCAAACACTCATCTTGCACTTGTTTTAGTATATGTCCTAAATGGAAAATTAACTATTGAAAAAATGACATTAAATTTCCAGTGAGTGGTAAATTGGACTTAATATATAGACACATTACTATATTTTGGCTCATATTTTGAAATGTTTTAGAAATAGCAGACGATAAGAACTAGACCAATGGTATAGTTGGCAAGGACATTTGGCAGGTTTGCTGGAGTCCTGCTTAGAAACTTATTTTTGCTGTACAGACTTGGAAAATAGAGGAGATCTCAGCAATCACTTTTTTTAGCCCTTCATTCTGCAGATAAGAAGCTATGGTTGAGAGATTAATTTATACGTAGAGAGTAGCAGAGCGGGGAGTAGCCTTTTATAAATTTAGGTTTAGTTGAGCCCTTGGGTGCCCTCGGGTAGATGCTTGTTTGCAGTTAGCACATGCTTCCCAGCTGCTGGCAGTAGGTGATGAAAGTGATGGACTGGGGCAGTAAGGCAGGTGCTTCTCTGAGAACCAGGCAGCAAATATCAATTGAATGAGAGAGCCCCCTTGCCCTGCCTTGCTACAAATTGAAGTCCACCCAGAGGCCAGACTCAGCACATCTCTTCCCTAAAACAGATCCAGTTTTGAAAGAGTCGGTGAATAGTGCGCACTTTATCGGAGAGGAAACAGGTGACCTCAGGGCACATGGCGCCTCTACAGAGCCTTTCCAGCCTCTTCTGTCAGCTGCTTCTCAGGCCAGTTCCCTCTCCCAACTCACTCTCCTTGGCTCCTTCTAGGGCCTCTTCTCTCTCCTCCCCTCCTTCACTCAGCCTGTTGTCCTATTCTCTTGACCTGTGTCATTTACCTCCGCTCTAAAATCCCAGTGTCCGCTCAGTGAAACACAGTCCTCGGGTGGCTGCACCTGCCTTCCTGGGGACACACTTGCATAGCTGTGTGCGGGTACTCATGGATGGCCCGTACGGGTCTCCCGCTGCCCCCAGCTAATGCTGACCAGCTCAGACAGGTCTCTCTGTCTCTCTTTTTGTTTGTCTTCTTGCTTTTTTCTTTTTAATAATTTTTTTCAATTATGGATGACAGAGTGTTATATCAGCTTCAGGTGTACACTCTAATGATTAGACATTCGTATAACTCACAAAGTGATCCCCCTGATAAATCTGGGACCCACCTGACACCATGCGTAGTTATTACAATCTTATTGCCTACATTCCCTGTGCTGTACTTTACATCCCCGTGACGATTCTGTAACTACCAATCTGTCCTTTTTACTCCCTTTACCTTTTCCACCCATCCCTCCAGCCCCACTCCCATCTGGCAACTGTCAAAATGTTCTCTGTATGTGTGAGTCACAAATAGGTCTCTTTGAAGGCCAGGCGAGGGAAAAATTAGAAAAATAAGACTTTTATTTTCATATTATAATCCCAATTTGGATTTTCTGGGTGACAAAAGGAGACATGTGTAGAGGTACCCAACACAGTGTCTGGTTAGTGAGCCTTCACTCACTAACCCGCAGCCTTCTTTTCCTTTCTTTCCTTTTTAAATTAATTTGCTTGTTGCGGCCCCTGTTTAGACTGGGCTTGGAGTCTGACTTTAACAGCCTGTAGATATTGGATCATTTGAATTAAACTCCTCTGAGGTTAGACTGATCATCTCATTTCCACGGTTTGTGTCTTCAAAAGTTATTTTCTTTAATGACTCTAGTTATGAGAAGGCTGCTTTTTAATTTTATTGCTATTTCTTTGAAAAAAGGTTTATTAAAATATAGATATAATAATTATCACTAAAAGTTGTCAACCCTTTATTAGGTGCCAAGTACTGTTCTACTGACCATACAGGAATTGTGGTCCTAGGTTGATATACTGCAGTGTAGACTCAGAAATTGGAAAAATCTGGGTTCAAATCCTTGCATTGCCACTGACTCAGGCTTTGGCTGTAGGCAAACTTACCTAATGTCTCCAAACCTCCAAGTGATCTGGAAACTGGGAACAATAATACCTGTCCCATACAGTACATAGTAAATGTTCAATAACTTCTAGCAATTATCATTATTTCCTTGAACTGTGAAAATAACAAGAGAGGCATTTACCGTGTGAACCACCTCGCCTAGTATTACAGGTGTACTACGTGGCATTGTTATTTCAGTCCCCCGAATCCCTTCAGTTGTCTGATCTTTATCTATTGTACCCCTACGACGTACCACATGTTAGCTTTTTCAGACACTGCAGATGCAGCCCAGAACATACAGAGGCAGTCCCTGCTTCCATGAAACTTACAGCTTCATGGGGCCAGAGACATTAGACAGCTCCAAACTCACACCTAAGTATGTAATTCTAAATTGCAGGGTTAGGAGGGAACAGTGTGGGACACTAGGAGAAATCAATGTAGAAGGGGTATAATTTAGATGAGGGGAGGTTGGGGAAGGCCTTTCTGAGGAAGTGGCTGAGGCTAAAGGCAGTCAGGGTGCCGATGGGGGAAGGAGTCAGTGTGGGCTTCTGACATCCCAGGGAAACTTTTGTATGTAGAAATATTTACCTCGGTTTTAAATGAATATCCAATGATCAACAATACAATGAATGTATGTGTTGTTTTTTTCCCGTAAAATAAGACACATTTTTCATTTTCAGCAATAACTTTATTGATTTGGATATTTTGAGTATGTTGAATATCTCCCATGTGGTATAACATTGGTCATTCTCAATTAATGTCACAATTTGTTCACTATCAACTTCAACTGGCCTATCTGACCATGCAGCTTTGTCCAGAGAGAAATCTCCAGCACAAAACTTTGTGAATCACTTTTGACCCATTTGATCAGTCATAGCACTTTTTCCATATACTGCACAAATCTTTTTTTGTCTTTTAGTTGCGTTTTTATCTTCCTTGAAATAATGAAGCATAGTATGCCAAAAGTGTTGCTTGTTTTCTTCCATCTTCAATATTAACATGGCTACACAAAAATTCACACATTTTTATGTGTTTTTTTTTTAAGCTACACTAACCTCCTCCCAGGACCAATCTGGATTTACACCTAAATTGTAGAGAAATCATCTTTTTTTCTACTTTTTAAAAAAAAGATTTTATTTATTTATTTTTAGAGAGAGAGAAGGGAGGGAGAAAGAGAAGGAGAGAAACATCAATGTGTGATTGCCTCTCATGTGCCCCCCACCAGGGACCTGGCCCACAACCCAGGAATGTGCCCTGACTGGGAATCGAACCAGCAACCCTTTGGTTCGCAGGCTGGCATTCAATCCACTGAGCCACACCAGTCAAGGCTTTATGTTTTTTTAATGCATGCTGATATGACAGTGGTCACAATACAATCTAACAAAATTGTTTCAAATGAAGTTAAAGACAACTAAGTGCTACTAGAGCCATCTTACAGAAAAAAAACCAAACAAACCTTTTGGCCAACCCAATAAAAACCTAGTTTTCAGTAAGCCTTCAAATTGAATTTATAAATCTTTACATATTATTTATAAATATAAAATTATAAACTATTACCTTAACTCACACTCAACATATTAAATGTCCTTTTACAACCAGTCCTATTTATAAGCTCAGTTAATTAAATTTCCTGAAACATTTAACTTCATTGATAAGCAGAATAAATGCAATTTTCTTTTTAAATACTTCATATGCCAGACATGGCAAATTTGCCATTGTAATAACTGTAAGTCCCTGCATTATCCTGGAAATTCGATAAACTAAACGTTTGTGGTGAATCAGATAAATTAAGCTTATGTGGTAAATCAAGTTCTCCTTAGCATACAACTATTTTAAAATGAGTCGAATTCTCTTAAATTTCAAATACAAAGTTTAATATTAATTTTAAATTTTAAATCAGAGGCAAAACCCAATATGCCAGAGTCTCTTAAAATTCCAGATATTTTAAATATCAAACATTGATTATCCTGACCTTTACAGAAGTATGGGTCTGATTTATCTCATTATCTCTAGACAGTGTTGTCTAGATATGGGTTACAGGCTTCCCGATTTAAAAAACAAAACAAAACAAAACTCTTCTAACTTTTACCATCAGATTTAATTCTAAAACACCACACTCAAACCTCCTTAAGTTATATTCATCCAATTTTCTTCCTGCCTGTGGAATCCCACGTTATTTTAAAGAATCCTAAATGTATCACATATTTCTATCTGGGTCTTTGGTTACTCCTTTGAAACCATTCTAATGACATGCACACAGATTTTAAATTTACATTTAATCAATACAATATATTTACCTCTTTATTATCATAATAAATAAGTACAAAGCAACAAAGCTAACACTGATATGATAGTGGGTGAAAAACTTTTAGAAAACATGCGATTTGTGTTCACTTTTAAGAAGTGCCATAAAGTGGTTGTGTTTTTCAGATACAACATGTGAGTGAATTATAATCATTATTGTCCCATTAACACATGTATTTCACAACTTTGCCACTGGGGGCCCCTTTAAACTGACACCCTGCATCTTTAACTCTGTAACAGGTGGTCTCCGACTCATCTTGAAATTCCCTGCACAATATTAATATCACAGTTACTCTTATTCCCACTAGTGATAAGTAGTTAACATTATTTTATCTAAAATTGTCTGTAATTATCCCTATTCTCTATGGTTCATCTTTTTAAGGCTCATTTTCATTTTAAGAGCATTAGTGTTTTGAATACCCGGCCATTTTAATTTCGTGGCAGCTTTTTACTACTGGAGGTTAGGGGAAGTCCATGTGGTAAGATCAATTCCATCCTCAAAGTCAGGTGTGAGTTTCATTCAGCCGCCATCGGGCCCACCCACTGTGACTCAGTGCCCAGGCATATGTGCGCTCTTCCTTCCCCTGTCCATAAACATAGCACTTCTGGTAATATTAGATTAGCACTTTTTAAAATCTTTTTTTGAAATGAAAGTTTTTCCATTGTTCTTTCTCTCTCCTTGGTTCTACCATTTCCTCTTTCTTGCACAATGTTTGCTTATTGACTAAGTATTGTCACACCAAACTATTTATTTAAATTACAGTGTTATTTAATTGTGATAACTGTGTACGCTTCTGGTAATTCTAAAGCAGTGATTTCCAACCGGTGTGCCGGAAGAATTTTTAAAGTGTGCAGTACCTGACTATTCAGCAGAGGACTGACTTCTTTTCCTTTAGATTGTCAGATAAAAAAAATGACAACAGCCAACACAACAGTAGCTGTCCTGTGTGGATGAATCAAAATTATACCTACTTTTGTCAGATCAGCAAAAAATAAAGTGCCATTTTGGTGTGCTGCAGAATTTTAGTCATTACTTTATGTGTGGAATGAAATGAATAAGGTTGAAAATCATTGCTCTAAAGTCGTATAGTGACATGTTTTATGCAGAGGTAACAGCAAGATCAGAGGCAGAAAAGGGCTTGGTGAATTCGAGGAAAGAAAGAATCCCTACTGGCTGAAGCTGAGTGTGTGAGCAGAGAATGAGGCGGTAGATGAGGCTGGAGAGGGTGGTGGGGCAGGGTTATAGACTGACTGTTCCGTTCACTCTACCCAACTGCTAACCTTACTACCAGTTAACATATTTAGGAAAGTCAAATTGTTAGAGTGGGTTTTGATTTTGGGAAGGTAACATAGCATGTACAAAAGCATGCAAATAAGAAGTTCCTGAGTAGAAGAATCAAGTATTTTTTAGTGTGTCTACCAAAGCTCAGTGAAGTGTTTATTGAAGGTGATGACTTCCTAACCACACGCATTTCATGGACATTTTCAGGAGGTTAAGTTGTTCAAAACTGTATACTAAGTGTGTGTCAGAAAGTTGAATTGAAATATAATAGAATAAACTAGATACTGCAATTAATAGTACAGTATTGTACACTAATAGTACAGTATTGACACTAATAGTACAGTATTGTCTATCTGAATTTTTTTAAAAAGCACTCAATTCTCTAAAAATCATTTCTGGAGTAAGTTCTTTAAAACAAGGAACATGGAATGTGTTGTGTTTTTTTTTCTGGAAAAAAATAAAATTTAAAAATCATTTTTATTGCTTTTACAGGTGGTACCATAGAAATATTACCAGAAATCAAGCAGAACGTCTTTTGAGACAAGAGGTAATTCAACTTATTCCTCAATAAATCTGTTTTAAAATTTCTGAGAGAAGTACATTATAAAGAAAGACCTTGCCCAATTAAAACGTTTTATGACTTTCTGTTCATTTTAGTTTTATAGTATTATTATCTCATCTTTATTTTTTTGATGTCATAAACTAGTTGTCTTTGTACAGATTCTATTTTCTGTTGATTTTCATCATAACTTCAGAAATGTGTTTTTCCTGAAATAATTTCAACGGCACCATTCTACAGTCCTCTCATTCACTCCGAAGCGCATTCTACCAGCACAGTCTACATTAGAACTGCCTGTGCGCCTTTGCACCCATGCCAGTCAAACACACAGCCTGTCCTCATGAGCTTAGCTTTGGCTCATTAAAAACACAAACAGAGAAAAATGTGCAGCATGGCCCTTTCTTTGTCCTTTGGGAACAAAAGGAAGAGTAAGGTAGCCAAAATATCAAGCTCAGATCAAAACTGCTCATTTAGGTCAAAACAAAATAAAACTGCATATGGTTTAAATTTCCAACTGACGGTAAAGATTATCTGTGGGTAAAAGTAGAGTCAAAACTAGAAACTAGGTGAGAGATATGTGTGTCACTATGCACTGCTGTCGGATGTTGAGGAAATCTAGAAAGATAAGTGAGAAAGAATCAGTTCTGTAACTAAAAACTCAATGTCAGTAATGGCTCAGGTCTCAGGGAGGGTCCAGGTCATAGCTGGGGGATAGGCACCCATGAGGGACCCAGCCCCAGCCTCGGGGGGCAGGGCTGGAGGTTGGAGGTCAGGCCTGGCTTCACGGACTAGGTCTGACCTGTTAGTCCACATGCCTGACGGAGTGCGGCAGCAAATGTGGTATCTGCCTGGTGCGGTGACTGCAGGTTGCTGTCTGGACAGTGATCTTTGGAGGTCCAGAATGAACACAGAAGATGTTACGATAGGCAGGCAGACGTGGAGAAGGGAAGTCCAGACAGAGGTAGATCCGCAGCATGCCAGGTGATCACAGGTAACAGCCAGAATTGCTGGGCTGGGCAGGGTCAGCCCAGTTTTTCTATATAATATAAGAAAATGTAAGAAAATAAAATACAAGAAAAATAGGTTTTGTTCATTTTTCTGTAGTATTTGCCTTTTAAACTAACTCATGTATATTTTAAAAATATATTTTGCATACCAGTCTTTTGTTGGGCATTACAATTATAGTTACATTACAATTATATTCTTCTGATTTCTGGCTTTAAAGAAATTTTATGCCCTTTTATACAGAATTTCTAAAAATGTTAACATCAAAATTTTCAATATTTCTCTTGTGGCCTCTATTTTTTTGTTTATTTACTTTAAAGAAATTCCTCTCATCATTAAATAACAAAGGAATTTTATGTTTTCCTTTAAATTCCTTTAAATATTTTAAAGGTTTGCTTTTTACATTTCGGTCTTTAGTCTGTTTGGGGGTGGTGGTTGGAGGTAGGGAGAGAGTAAAAAATTTGAGGTCTGTCCAGAAGGTATCCAGCCATGCACCATGAAGAATAGAGACATTTATTGAAGATACAAGATTCAAGAAACATTGTACATGGGACAATGATGCCTCAGTCCCCTTCAAAGTAGGCACCTTGGGACCTCAGTTCTCCAGTTGCCATCAACTGCCCTGTCATATTTTCCTGAATCTCATCAACAGTCTGAGATGTCTTCCTTTACTAAGGTGATTTTAGTTTTGTGAAAAGCCAGAATTTGCAGGATGCCAACTCTGGCTGTCGCGGGGCTGAGTCACCTGGGTGATTTGATGTTTTGCGAAAAAACTCTGCATGAGACTTGATGCATAAGTGGGTGCATTGTTGTGATGAAACTTTCAATCACCAGTTGCCCATAGCTGCGTCTTTTGAATCATCCTAATAGTTCCCATGGAGAAATGTTAAGCTTAACGCAAAATTTGATGCAAATTTACTGCTCTACTCGCTCAGTCATTCTGAATGTGATGGTCATACAGTACACATGCTCACTCAACAGCATCTACTGCCCCCTCTGACTAGTACAGTGAAGTCATCATTGTTTATTCATGTACATTGCAGCCCACTCTTATTGGATGCCAGGTTATATCAATGTTGTGCAAACTATTCTCATTATATTAATAATGACTGGTTTTTTTCTGGACAGACCTGGTATACACATATTTTCCTATATATCATAAAATATTTTTGTAATTTACACATTTTATAGTTTTTATTTAAAAAATATGCCTGGGTTAAATCCTGCTCAGTCATGAGGCATTTATTTGGTTAGAGTATCATCTTGTTATGCCAAGGTTGTAGGTTCAATCCCCAGTCAAGGCACATACAAGAATCAATCAATGGATGCATAAATAAATGGAACAACAAATTGATGTCTCTGTCTCTCTCAAAAGAATCAATAAACAAGGGGAGGTGGGAGGGGATAATGGGGAGAAAGGGGGAAGGGTTGTTAAGGAAATGTATAAAGGACACATGGCCCAAGTCAAAGGGGGTAGGATTGAGGGTGGGAGGTGGGGATGGCTGGGGTTGGGGGGAGTGGTGGGGGGAAATGGAGACAACTTTACTTGAATAACAATAAAAAATAAAAAATAGAAAATATTAAAAATATAATAAAATAAAAAATATATTTCTGGTTTGGGTTTCCTAATATATAATTTAGCATTTGTCCTGCTATGTTCAGAGTGAGTCAGGCTTCTAATTTTCCATTCTCTTTGTCTGGTTTTAGTAAGCACATCTTTCACTACTGACTTAGTTTCCTTTTCTTTTTGAGATGTTTGATAATTTATCTTTATTTAGAGAATTGCCTATTTTATATTTATTTTCAAATTTATTGCATACATTATTTGTAGAAGTATCCTATCATTTTTATTTCATATTTTAATAGTATGTTCACATGATTCCAAAATCAAAAGGGTTTGAAAAGTTTTCTTTCCTCCTGTCCCCGAGCCATCAATTCCCCTTCCCATAGGCGAACTGCTGTGTGAGTTAATTTTGTGTCCTTTTGGAGATATTCCATGCATACAAAAGCCAGTACAATTAGTTTTTGTTATATATATGGTAACATAATATATAGATTATAGTCTTCTGTACATCACTTTTTTCACTTAATGATCTATATAGGGAATCTTTCCACATCACTACATAAAATGGGTCCCTACTCATTTCATACCTATGTAGCATTCCTTAGGTTGGATGTATCACAGCTTATTCAGCCAATCTTTTAGTTGGAAGTGTAAGTAGAATACACTCTTTTGCTCTTAAAACAGTACTGCCATGGGTAACAAGCATGCGCAGGTTTCCTTCTCTCCTTTATGTGAGTGTATGAGTGTTTGTAGGTTACATCCCTGCTGATGGCTGTCCTGGGTCAAAAGGACTGTGCACTTCTAATATTGGCAGGTACTGAAATGCTCTCTGAAAGACTTGTATCAATTTATATACCTACTAGCAATGTGAGGCAGTGCCTATTTCCCCACAACCTCGCCAGCAAGTGTTTTAGTGAAACGTTCGGAACTTCCGTCTCTGACGTCCCCTCTCAATGTGGATTTCATTTACGTTTTTCTTATTCTGGGAATGTTAAGCATCTTTTTATAGAGTGAGTTTTAGATATTTGTATTTCGTTTTCTGTGAGATGTCCGTTCATATCCTTTGCAAACTTCTCTCCCTTTTTTTGATGCTTTTCTTACAATTTATAAGACACATGTAGCTATATTAAGGAAATTAGTTTTGGTGATATGTGGCAATACTTTCCTCAGTTTTTCAATTGTTTTCTATTTCTTCTTGCCATGAATAATATTTGAATTTATGTATTTGAATTTTCAGACAGATTTTTGTAAGGCTTTAGGGTAGTGAGTTACATTCACCGCAAGAGTCAGGCCAGTCCGTTTGGGTTGGGTGGCACTCACGCAACTTAGTGGCGCTTCACAGGTGGACGCTTTCACGGGTTTAACAAGCTTCTGAGACATTTTCCTCTTCACAAGTGCAAGCGCACTCAGCAAACCTGAAGCATTGTGAAACATCAAACAAAAAATCAAATAAAACTGTCCAACAGTTAAGATTATTTGAAAGCAATTGACAGCTTTGTTGAGATTTCCAAAAAACATTAGAGGAGATCCAGTTCATAATCTAACACCAAACTGACTGTAACATCCGTCCCTCCTGCTCTTTCCCTTTTCGCTTCTCCCTTGCCCCTGGAACAGCTAGAACGGCTCTCCTTGCTCTTCTCCCCAGACTCCCCCAAATCTGTTCTCCCTCCATCCTCATTAAAATGCTGGTCTCTTTTCCTGCTCACTGCCCCAACAATTCAGATCTTTTTCTTGCTTTCTCCTTCACCCCTGCCTGCCATTTTCTTTTCTTTCTTCCAAAGTACAATTCTCTCTCAGAGTTCTTCCTACTTATCAGCTATTGTGACCTATCATTCCAATTACTATTATAAAAATAACTAAACAGTGAGATACAAAGTTGTTAAATGCAGGGTTTCTCTTAGAAAAATAGGGGGCAAAATTTTAAAATTCATATAAAAATTCCTTGTCTTAACTATATTTTATTTTATAGGTGTTATTTCTAAACCCATATTTGTAAAAAACAATCTCATCCTTTTATAGCAAGTCAGTATAGCTTTGGTTTTCATTAGTAAGATGTAGGTTTGTCTTTCTTTCAAATAAAAAGTAAACTTGTCCAATGAATGAATTGTTTTGCAGTGTAAAGAAGGTGCATTTATTGTCCGAGATTCAAGACATTTGGGATCCTACACAATTTCGGTGTTTCTAAGAGATAGAAGGTAAGCAATTATGATTTTGGTCACTTTAGAAATAGTAATCTTAGGGACAATCCTTTTGAAGGAGACACCATCACTTAGAGAATGTAAACAAGAGCTCAGCCCAGGGAGAAGATTGCTGGACTGGAAATTAAGACAGCTGACCAGCTCACGTTGTATCCGTAACAAGCGCTGTGTGTGGCGTTGGATGCTACTTAAGTTCTCTCATTTCCTTTTCTCAACCATCTAGTGAGGAGGCTGAATCAGCTGTAGCTGAGCTGGTGGTGCTTCCTTCATATCTCTTGGTCTACCCTGGGTCTACCTGCAGAGAGTTCACCTGCACTCAGGAAGCTTCCTGTGTCTTTCTGCCTGAGAGTGTTCTTTGTGTAAAGGAACTCATGGTCCCGATGGCTAGGCTGGAAGTGTCTGAGAATTAACTTCTCAGGAGTGACCCTCCATCAGTGAGGAAGGGGAGTTGGTGGATAAGCACCTCGGCTTCTCTGCATTTTAGTGGATGATTCCCAGGTGTGTTCCACAGTCTTTCAGCTTACCGTAAGACTTAAGCTCCAGTTGCCCATAACAGAAGTGCTCATCAGTACACCCTGGATTGGTTTTCCTGCCTTCTTTGTCTCACATTTCCTCACACCCCTCACAATGCATTTCTATATTCACCTAATGCATACTTGATAGTCAATAAATACTTATGTGTGCTCATTGTGAAATCCACTTGTTTTGAACACTAGACTTGTCACCTAGATGACTTTGGCTGAAGTCATGTGTGATTCTAAGGTCCAAATAAGACAGCGAGGAATTTTCCTGGGATGCTGAGACACCTGTTCAATTTAATCCAATCTGCTCGTCAGTGTGTAGTATTGCTGGGCTAAGAGTTCTAGAGGTGGAGACCTGTTGCTTCATGAATTGATTTAGTTCCAAAGCAAGCTTTTGCTTGTTTACTAATCCACATTTGATTGATTGTAGAAGCATGGAGGCTACCGTCAAACATTACCAGATTAAAAGGAATGACTCAGGACAGTGGTACGTGGCTGAAAAGCACTTCTTTCAATCAATCCCCGAGCTGATCTGGTATCACCAGCACAATGCAGCCGGTAAGTCAGGAACCTCGGGCTGGGAGAGTCATGGACCCAGGCTCTAGGTAGGGAATGCATCGTTTGTCTCAGATACTTAACAAATATCCCTCTAAAATGTGTAAGAGCTGGAAATACAACGTACTTCTGAAAAATTCTCTTCACTGACGCTTCTTTGTCTTTCTAGTCAGGGGCAAGAGGTAGGTCCATTTTAAAAATTTCTGCCAAGTTAGAAAAATGATAGATGACAGAGAAACAATAAGCCATTTGTTCTTTATATTTGTTCTTGACATATACATAGGGCTAGGTGTCATAGAATGTCCAATGTCCTAAAGAATCATGCTTCCTTTTCTTTGCCCCTATAAATTTGCTCTCTATTTTAGGCTATTGCAATAGAAAATTACCCTTAAATCTCTCATTCTCTGTTGTTTCTTGCTTAGAGAATGGAAGAGGTTATACAGGACACAGGCTTCCCCTCATTACATTTTGGCCCAGATGTATTGGAGGCATATTTAGATCCTGCCCCCAGCTATTGTTTGTAATAATTGTTACTTGTGCCAACCTACCATCTATGGAAAAATATAGGGTTCCAGAAAGTTATGCCACAATTACAGTCACATCTCTGGCCTTCAGCTCTCGCCCAACTTCTGCGAGACATCTCTGAGCCCATGGGGGACCCTCTCGCCTTAGCATTACAGAATTTGGAACCCACTGTCGCTTTTCACATGGTTTTGACTTCTTGTCATACAGTACGTTTTTAGATTTCTCTCATGAAAAGTTGTGTTGGCAAAAAAAGAAATCTCTTTTGGAAAGCAGCCACTTTTCCATTATACTGCTGCTGAATATCAGGAATAGATCCAAGGGAATTTTTATCCACTTACGGGGTGAGTCCATGAGGGTATTCCAGAGTTCGGTCAGAGGGGAAGCGGCGGCATGCCTGAGTGCGCCAGGGAGGGCCTGTTGGTGGCTAGAGGCAGACAGAACCCTTTGAATCAGGAGACAGGTTCCGAGCTTTCTCCTTCACTCCTCTTTCCTCTTCCTTTAAAGACAAAATTTAAGAAACAGAGTGGTTTTGACAGTGAGGTGAAAAAAAATACTGAGGTAGATCAGGATGTGCTGACATGAGGAGATGTTAGTGATAGGTTGATAGTAAAAACAAGTGCAGAGTAGTATATTTAGAGTATAGTCCTACTTTTGAAAAAATACATTTACACATATATGTGTGCGTAGAAAAACTGTTGAAATTCAGGTAATAATTTTTTAACTAATTAGATTATAACAGCCCTGGCTGGTGTGGCTCAGTGAATTGAGCACTGGCCTGTGAACCAACGGGTCGCTGGTTCGATTCCCAATCAGGGCACATGCCTGGGATGCAGGCCAGATCTCCAGTAGGGGGTGTGAGAAGCAACCACACATTAACACTTCTCTTCCTCTCTTTCTCCTTCCCTTCCTCTCTGTCTAAAAATAAATAAATAAAATCTTTTTTAAGAAGGAATTTCTTATAATGAATTAAAAAAAGATTATAACAGACTACAAACTGTTAATGTTTATTTCTGGGAAGTAAGACTTGGGGTATGGGAAGTTTTTATTTTCTGCTTTATAAATTGCTTTAAGGTTTACTTTTTTATTGCAATGTACATAACTTATTCTTACAATATATAAAATACCACACAGATAACTTTTAAAATATAAAGACTGGAACAAACAATACAAGCAATGAAAAACAGGGCCTGAAAAGTTAAAACTATGGCTGTTATGTATTAAAGAGAAAAGAAGTAGAAAAGGCATACAGCAACAAGAAAGAATGATGAGAGGAAAGGCATGGGACCCAGAAATAATTCATGTATTGCAGACTGCCTTTGAGCCATGGCCTGTTCTGAGTGCTTTTATGTCTATTTATTTCCTTAATCTCTGGTGCAATCCTAGGAGGTAGGTGCTGTTGATGTCCCCACTTCACAGACTGGGAAACTGGGGCGTGAGTTGTGAGGTGACTTGCACAAAGTCACACCGTTGGTTAGTATCTGCACCGCGATATGAACTCACTGAAATCTTTGAAACCGTTGGAGCCACTGAGCCCATTAAGTTCAGAGTTTGCATTCAGCTATAGTCAAACCTGGGTTCTTGAACACCTCCCATCTGGAACAGTTCTGTTCTTGACCAAGTTGTTCATGGAAAAAATGTCTGGGTTTCTGGACAAAACTTTGGTTCTCAAGGCAACAACCCTTTTTGTGCTGACACGAGTGTCTCTCAGGCAACAAAGGAGAGAATACGTGAGCACGAGTCAGTTTATGGCTAAACCTTGAGTTCACATCTCAGGGAATTGTGCTGCGAATATTTTCATGTCTTTTTTTTTCTTTTGCTTTCATTGCTGCTTATTATTAAATACTTACAGTAAGTCTGGTATAGGCCCCTGCCTCTCCCTGTCTCTCAGGCTGCACTGATCATTGCTCGCTTGGACAATCTCAGTGGTCTCCTTCCTGGTCTTGTGGTCTCCAATGTTGCCTTCCCCTCGGTCCATCGTCTATACTATTACCAGAATGACCAATTAAAAATTCAAATCCAAACATGTCATTCCCTTATATGAAAACTTTCAATGGCTCCCTTTCACCTGCAGGAAGATGTAACACCACTCCCTAGTGTGGCTTACAAGCCCTATAGGTGGACGTTAATCCAGCATGACCGGTGTCCTTATAAAAAAGAGGAAATTAGGCCTTGGCTGGTGTGGCTCAGTGGATTGAATGCCAGCCTGAGAACCAAAGGGCTACCGGTTCAATTCCCAGTCAAGGGCACACGCCTGGGTTGTGGGCCAGGTCCCCAGTAGAAGGCACATGAGAGGCAACCACACATTGTTGTTTTTCTCTTTCCCCTTCCCTTCCCCTCTGTCTACAAATAAAATCTTAAAGAAAAGAAAAAAAGAAAGCTTCACGAGTGTCTTAGGCATTGCTGTCTCCCACCCTCTAGATGGCACTTGGCCATCTCCAGGCCTTCAGTGAATATTCGTTGAAGAAAGAAACAATAAGTGCTTATTGAACTAAACTGAAATTGACTATGTAGAATACTACATGTTGGCACAATCAAAAGCAATATCATCTACTCTCCCATGCTATTAAAAAAAAAACAAAACAAGGAGTGCAGGAATCAGGGGAGGGAGGTAGGGATGGCTGGGGTGGGGGGCGGCGTGGTGGGGAGAAAAGGCAGACAACTGTACTCAAACAACAATAAAATTTTAAAAAATGTATTATGAGAGAACAGATAAAAATTCTAAAGAAAATATATATTTTCCTTTCCTAGTATAATGTTAATGCAATATTTAATTGAACATAATTCAATTATGTTCTCTAATTAGAGAACATAGCTCATTATCCTTCTTAAGAACCATAAAAACAATGAAAAATTCTAAGCTATCTAAAGAAAACTACTCTTTTTTTAAAAAATTTATTTTTAGAGAGGGAAGGGAGGGAGATAGAGAGAGAGAGAGAAACATCAATGTGCGGTTGCTGGGGATCATGGCCTGCAACCCAGGCATGTACCCTGGCTGGGAATCGAACCTGGGACACTTTGGTTCCCAGCCCGCGCTCAATCCACTGAGCTACGCCAGCCAGGGCAAGAAAACTACTCTTAAAAAATAGGATGGAAAATTGTTACACTTAAGTATTGCTGGTGGTTGAATAAATTGGCACAGTCTTTGTAGACAACCTTTGATCAGAAAACCACATTTTAAGGACTTTATCCTGAGGCAATAATTTGAGAGGTGCATACAAATATGTATTCAAGATTACACAGCATATTTTATAATAGCGAAATCTTAGAAATAACTTTAAGATCCATTTAGAGTCATTGACATATACCAATTACATATTGACTGTAAAAAGCTTATAGCAAGACTTCTACATTTCTGTAAAACATATTGGATGTGTAAATCCTTTCAAATATGCACATAGAGATTTTTGCAAAGATGTTCATCAAAGTGGTAACAGTCTATCTCTTATGCTTGTGTTTTGTGAGGGACCTTTATTTCACCTTTATGTGTTCTTGAATTCTTTAAGTAGTATTTGATGAGAGTATGTTATTCTATGAAAAATGTTCTGCAAATGGGAAAAATAAGCAAACAGACTGAGAAGAATGCTTTTTTGCTGTATTTACGTGAAGAATGGTGCTATTGTCCAGCATATTATTTATACTAGTCAGTAGGCTTGAAATGATGATTTCTCTTTCTCTTCCTTCCCAGGTCTCATGACCCGTCTCCGCTACCCAGTCGGGCTGATGGGCAGTTGCTTGCCAGCCACAGCTGGTTTCAGCTACGGTAAAGTATGCGCATGTGCTCCAGTGACATGCCCAACCCAGTACAGAGTTTACCCTGGGTTCCCTCTATGTTTTCTGAATTCTCAGCTTGCTGAGATGTCTATTTTGATATATTTCTTCTCAATGTTTAAATCCCACTTCTGAGATGTTTAAATATATGCATCTTATAAGGGCAATTTAAGCTTTAGGAGATAATGTTTCAGTTTTACTCCAAATTTTATTACACATTATTAAGAGCCCTTGTGATAAAGTACAGTTCTTTTCATTTGAATGTTCGGGCTGTTGCTCTCTGGGTACACGGGTGGCTGGGAAAAGACTGCTCCCCAAGAGAACCTGTTAAATGAGCTGCTGAAAGTGTCCTCTTCACCTTTTTCAAGTAGAACCTGGACAGAATTGGACTATTTTCTAGCAAATGTTTATTTGCAAATATGTGAGACTACATAAGAGCCAAAGAATCCTGCTTTCTAATTTGGTGACACTTTATTCCCTTAAATTTCTCTCATTAGTGGGACTCACAATACACTGGGGAAAAGAGATGTTGTGTAACATAACCAGGACACAGGGCCTCTGTGTTAACTGAAACAGAGGGGAGATTTCAGGATGTTATGGGTACCTACATTATTTCTTACCCATAGACATTACATATAAGCCCCACCATTAGCAGTTTGAGTTATGATGGTCCTATTTAATTTTTTAAAACTATACTGCTCAATTTTTAATATTCAGAACAGTCTGCAATTCAGCCATGGCTTACATGTATTTGATGAACGGAAATTTTACAAAGTGTAATTATCCCTGCTTTCCTTTATGGTTCTATTATGTTGAATAAATTGTATGCCAATACCAAGATCATGACTATGCTCTCCCATGTTACTTCTAAGACACACCTACTATTGGGAGGGAGAATAATTTGCAAATCTGGTACAAGGGCTATCAACCCTTAACAATTCTTTTAAGTGCATTATTTAAATATTCCAGCAGATGGCAGAGTTGCTACATAAAAGACAATAACAAAAGATTTGCTACTTCGCAGTTTTCAAGAGGGTTATTTTAAAAACATCCCCCTACTCCCAACTTTTCCCTATGGGATGAGAAATACGTAGTAACGTAGATTTCATTTCAAACATCCACTTACACATACATGTGGGTTAGAATCTTAATATAAGGCATATTTATTAGCTAAATCGATTAGCCTTTTCCTAAAGAGAAGACTTATCCAAAGGCAGAAAAGCCTGTTAGGAGTTGGAGTAGGCAATAGACGGGACTGAAATGGGGGCAGGGAGTGCCCAAATTTTGTCTGTCTCAGCAGCTTAGTCACCAGGACAAAAACACACTGAGGACATAAATATTTTAGGTTCCAGGCCTAGTTTTGGTAGGGTTAGTTAAGAAAGGCGCAGAACTGTATTTTATCCTGGTTCTCTCTGAAAAGAGAAAGCATGTTTTGAGATCTATAATTCTTCTCCAGGTAACTCAGGTTTGTATATTTAAACTTGAATTCTGGAATTGCACATTTAAGCCACAATAGGAGTGTTAAAAATGATTGCAAGTCCTCTCCACTCATGTATAAATTTGTTAACCTCTCTATAATAGAAGAGATCTCAGTAAATCCTTACATCTCTTTTTTTAAGGGTTTATTTATTTATTTTTAGAGAGAGAGAAGGGAAGGAGAAAGAGAGGGAGAGAAACATCAATGTGTGGTTGCCTCTCATGCACCCCCTACTGGGGACCTGGCCTGAAACCCAGGCATGTGCCCTGACTGGGAATTGTACTGGCAACCCTTTGCTTTGCAGGCCCATGTTCAATCCACTGAGCTATACCAGTCAGGGCCCTACATCTTTTTTAGCTCTAAAATTTTAACAGGTTTTTCCCCACTTATAACAAGGATATTTTTACTTTTCAGAAAAGTGGGAAATAGATCCGTCTGAGCTGGCGTTTAAAAAGGAGATCGGAAGTGGTCAGTTTGGTGTGGTCCATTTAGGTGAATGGCGAGCCCACCTCCAGGTAGCCATCAAGGCCATCAACGAAGGCTCCATGTCTGAGGAGGACTTCATTGAAGAGGCTAAAGTGATGACGTAAGTATAAACAATACCCAGCTGAATATCTTGCACTACCCTGGTATCATAGAAAGAATGTGGATTTTGGAGTCAGTCACACCTGAATTTGTCACAACCCTGCCCAAGCTAGTTGTGTGCCCTGGGAAAATTTCTAACCTCCATGTGGCCTGGTTGAGTTATGTCACCTTTCTAAGCCTCAATTTCCTCACCTGTAAAATGGGGGTGACAATACCTAACTTGCTGGACCATTGTATGAATTAACTGAGATAATGTAGGAAAGTAACAAAAACGTGTGTTCTTTTTAGCTCAATTACATGGCTTAAATAAGTGCAGTTTTTTTCCTTTTCCCAGGAGCAAAAATGGTGACTTTGTGTAAGGACATATAAGGGTAGAGTATTTGTTTCACAGGATTTAAGAATCCCAAGCTTTTAACAGAGTGGCCCCTGGTAGTCCCTTGGATGCTGCTCTTAACGGCTGTGGTTTCCCAGGTTGTCGGCGTTTTGGCTCAGTTGGGCCTGTGGCTGTGTCCAACATCTGTAACCTGGTCCAAACCAGGAGAGGCCAGTAATGTAGCACAAATTAAATCAATTTTCTTTAAGTATTTGTTCAACATTTAGTTAGAGGAACAACAATGTGGTGAACAAGAAAAACCCAGGTTACCTGGATTCTCCTTTATTACCCAAAGCAATTTAGTTCTACTTTTGTACCCGCAGACTTCAGTTGACAAACCAACCAACCAAAAAAACCAAAAACAAAAACAACCCCCCACGCAGAGATGATTAACTGGATTAGCTTATCAGTAGCAATACATTGTATGGAGATATATGAACCAATTATATTATCATAATAAAATATATACAGTAATTTTAATTTCTCTAAGAACTTTTTCACTTATATCTCATTTCATCCTTTATTTCTACACCATCATATCGTCATGCTAAAAAATTCAGATCTTGAAAGAAAAGCTTTAACATTATAAGGTCATATTACACAGACATAAATAAAGTAAAAACAAAAACACCCCAAACTTCTTGCCCCTCCTCGCTAAGTGTTTTTCTCCAAGGGTAATTAATACTGGTAATAAAATATTTTAATGTAAATACTTTTTATTATTCAATTTTCTTTTCTTTCTTTCTTAATGTATCAGTCACTCTTTCCTCCCTCTTGTCTGTCCAGAATTGTTTTTTTTAGGTCTGGGCGACTACAGTTAGGAAGCTCAAAACTCAAGGGACAGAAACTGCAAGGTCTAGGCCAGGAGGAGCAAGAACGAGGAAGCAAAAAGCTTACAGAATGGAAAAGAGAAAAACAGCATATGGGGCATGTAATACTCTGTATCTACAGTGGCTTGGGCAGTTCTGCTCATACTCTGGGCCCCGCTTTCTCGGACATTCAGTGGAAAGGAAACTGGGCTACTTGCTCTGTGGTTGGGTTCGTTTCTAACACGTCTCGGTGATGAAAATTATATAGAGATGGTATGTAACCAACAGTGGAGTCTAAACACTTTGAAAAGCAAAAACGGCTCTCTTCTCTGGTGTATGTTTTTCTTCAACAGGAAATTATCTCATTCAAGGCTGGTTCAGCTGTATGGAGTGTGTATTCAGCGGAAGCCTCTTTACATTGTGACGGAGTTCATGGAGAACGGCTGCCTGCTCAACTATCTCAGAGAGAGGAAAGGAAAGCTGAGGAAGGAGATGCTGCTGAGCATGTGCCAGGACATATGTGAAGGCATGGAGTATCTGGAGAGAAACTGCTTTATTCACAGGGATTTAGTAAGTGTGGTGCAATTTCGCTGATTATTTTATGTATTTTATTCAGAAGGACATGACAATGTAGGATGTTCAATACTCTGAACAATGCATACATTGGATTAAATTTTAAAAGATTTTCTTCTCCATGTGATTGTTTGGAAGCATAACTTTATTTTTAATTGCCCATTGATGCTGTAGCCAAGTAAGGTGTTACCCTAAATATGCCTGAAACTAATCAACCACCAAACTAAATAACTAAGATTAATATTCTTTTCTTTCTTCCCTTCCTCTGTTTCTTCTTTTTCCCTTCCCTCCCTCCCTCCCTCCCTCCCTCCCTTCCTTCCTTCCTATAGTCAAATACAATAAGCACCAAGTGCCTAGTAAGTGTCCAGTGCTCTGCCAGGCAGACAAGAAAAAGCTCCAGTGGTCGCACCCTGGGGTGAAACTGCCCCATGTGGAGATGGTTTGGTTCCGACAGGATCGCAGTGGCATTACTGGCACAAATGAGAGGCACTAGAATGGCTAAATCCTTCTGTTCCGTCATGTTCAGAGCTGCCCTACCAAATGAAAAATATTAAGAGCCAAGCCTAGTCTTCTTCCACATGCTTATAGCTCTGCTCTCCTGCGTTGCTTCCTCCTCTTGAAAACCATTTTCCATCTATTCCATATTTATTTGTGATATTCATGCTATTCCTTCTATGCCTTTCCATGTCCCATTTCTTAGTCCATTGAGAATTCTATGAGAAATCCCTGATACGGTCACCCGAGGTAATCCTGTCTCCCATATCCCGTGACCAGAATGACTGTATTATTCACCATTCAGGCAGGAATATTGTGGAGAGAAAAGAGTGTTTACAGGAACAAGTATAAAAGACACAAGGACAAAATCTGGAAGGGGTGGAAATGGGAGAGAGGTGGGGAGGGCTGGGGCGTGGGGAGGGATGGGAGTAAAAGACAGAAAACTGTACATGAACAACAATTAAAATTTAAAAAAAAGAAAAGAGGTATAATTTCACTGGCCCCAGTGCACCATTGTTTGCCCTGCACATCACTTAGAACTTTCATGGCATTTATTTTTTCTACTTCCTAATTGTTTATATTGTTCACACAAATGCTGGACTCTAAACTCCTTGCGATCAAGATCTAGGAGTTTTTAAAACATCACAATATCCAGATCATAACCCAGATCAACTAAACCAGGATCTCTGGAAGTGGAATCCAGATATCAATAGCTTTTGAAAAATTTCCTGGAGGGTCCGCTGTGCAGTCAAGATTAAGAACCATTGCCTTAGAGCTATACTCCCTGGGTTGAAATCCAGCCTCTAGCTAAGAAAGCTAGTAAGAAAGCTAGCTAAGAAAGCTAGTTAACTAGAAAAGTGGTACTAATTATAGCACGTCCCTCAAGTGGGCTTGTTGGGAGGATTACATGAAGTAATATGTATAAGCACTTAAAATAGTGCTGGTGCATAGGAAAGCTCAGCAATGCTAACCATTGCTATGACACAGCGAGACTGTTCTCTTGCATCCCTCACGGCGTGTTCCCCAAGGCCCAGCATGCAGCAGCTACTGAGCAGATTTTGGGGTGGATAGATACCACATCAGTTCTACCTAGCTCACTTTCCTAATCTCTGCAGGTTTGCCTTTCCTGATGAGGGTTAGAATTCAGAACTCAGGTGACAGTTTTGATTTGCTCCAGGTGGCTTCTTGCAGACTCTCCTGTCCTCGGTTTCTTCTGTCATTGTTTTCTTTTATGTTCTGTTTTATCACTTACATGTCATTTAAAATATCTGAGCCCACAAGGAGTCTTTCCCTGTCAAAGGCCTGCCTGCCTTGTGGTCTGGCTTTGAGATCACTGCCAACCTCGTCAACATCTGCCCAGCTGGCTCCTTCTGATCTGCAGTTTCAGGATCCTTGCTTTTATTGTTGGACTAAGTACACCACAAATTTGCAGAAAAGAAAAATTTCTATCAAACCATTGCCCTATATGAGTCTAACTAACTGGAACAATAGTTTTCTTAATTAGGTTGACTGAAAATGGATTGTTTGGTATGAAATAGATCATCTGTCTGATATAAAGTACTGTATTTAGTTGACTGTGGTAATTTTAAGAAATGTAACAGTATCATTGTGAATAGCTATATTCAATGATCTATAAGTTTTAAAACACAGTTTCTTGCTTTTCATTAGCAATTGTAGGTCCCAAAGATCTATAATGACTATCCTTTTTTTTTAAGATTTTATGTATTTATTTTTAGAGGGGGAAGGGGGGGGAGAGGGAGAGAGAGAGAGAAAGAGAGAGAGAGAGAGAGAGAGAGAGAGAGAGAGAAACATCAGTGTGCGGTTGCTGGGGGTTATGGCCTGCAACCCAGGAATGTACCCTGGCTGGGAATCGAACCTGGGACACTTTGGTTCCCAGCCCGAGCTCAATCCACTGAGCTACACCAGCCAGGATGACTATCCTTTATTTGTCATGTATATTGGACCTTCTTTTTATTTAAAATAAATTTAAAAATACACATTGTTTTTTATATCAAGATTCATAGTTTATCATCTCTTGATTCCTCGTTAAGATTGAGTTAATATTTATTGAGGATACTTTCTGAGAAAGATTAAAAATCTTAAAAAGGAAAAGTGCTATAATTTCTTTTCACTTTTTTCTTCTTTCTTTAAAGAATCATGAGAATCTAGCCTGTGAAGGCAGACGTCTTGAATCGTGTATCACTGACTGGCCATAGAAATAACCCGGCTGCCCAGACAGAGATGCAGTGTGGGGGCCCAAATAAATGGGGAACAGGAGAGTAGAAGAAACTCTTGAAAGGAGATCTCATTCAAACTTGGGTTCTTTTCTTCTTTCCATAGGCGGCGAGGAATTGTTTGGTCAGTTCTACAAGTGTAGTAAAAATTTCGGACTTTGGAATGACGAGGTACGTGATATATTTTTTCATTGTTGCTTACTCATAAGAGAGAATCTTGCCTCTGTCTGTGGACAAACTGAAAGATGACATTGGCTTGCTTGTTTTTCTCTGATCATGTGGTTGTATGGCCTACTGACCCACTTTGAGTTTTAGGATGTGCACCACTTTTAGCTGTGAGGTAAGCGGCTGCTGTGGGCTATTCTGAACTTCTTCCATAGCACTGAGAATGAGACTGTGGCATACCTTAAAATTAAAAGTAATTTCTCAGTCCACTCATTATATAGGTAAGATTAAGAAAAAAGCTTTTCTGAAATATGTGTATCTAACCTTATTTTTTATAACTCCTTGTAGTTTATATTTTGAGCCCCCTTTCCCTCAGGTTGCTAGAAATTTAAACCCAGTTAATTCAGGGTTTCCCTTTGACCCTCTTTAGAGCCCAAACCCCAGTTCTGTGTGTTTCTTGGGGCCATAGAGCCAGGAAGGAGATGGCCTGTCTGGCCCTTGTCACTGTCTGTGGTCCCTTGTCCCTGGCTTCCTTGCAGTCGCCACCCTCCCGTTCTGTGCTTGGCGGGCCATCCACCCGGGTGGCTCCTGGCTCAGTCCAAGTTTCTGCCTGCAAGGTTCCTTCATATTTTAGCATTCTCTGTGATTGGAAAACTCTATCCAAGGCCCCCTTTCCCTAGGCACACCCAGAGCTTTTTGTTCTTTACAATTTTTCTGCCTTTCCTGGGAAAGAAGGCACAGGCTCTGGTTTGCTCTTAAGTCCCACTAACCTCTTGTGGGGAAGCGGGGCCTTCGTTCTCCGCCATGTGACCAGGACAGCTCACGCAGAGTCAGGACCCCACCTCAGCCATCCACTGGTGGCTAATACTCCTTCCCTTTCCCCCCTATCACCTACTTCCCAGCTCAAGGAGCCCCCTTCTAGAGGGACAGGTGGTGGAGGTGGTGGTGGTGGTGGGGAAGCCTCACTCTTTTCCAGGAGCCACTCTCCAGAATATCTTGTTAATAATTCCATCCTTCTCTTCTCTGGAAAGCCTGGTCTTTTGAAACGCAAAATATGAAAAATGGCTCTCTCCCCTTTTGTTTTCTGTTTCATTCTTTCCCCTTCATAGAATGACCTCTGGCTCAATAAAGGGCTTAAAGATGAGGTGAGGTAGAATGTGTGAAAAAAGACGTGAAATGTGGGGAAACATGAACAGATAAATTTAAAAGCACTATACTGCATACTCAAGGTGTTACACAGCACAAGTTAGCTGCCATCTCTTCCCTCAGATACTTATCCCTGGATATTTCTGCAAACAATTCTCAAAAAAGAGACATGGTTTAATTTAAATTTTTTAAAGGAGATAGTAGCCACTACTGATTTCTTTCCATATAGGGTTATTTTAATGCGTCAGAAATTTTCCACATCAAATAAATTATGTACAAATACTTTTATTTCCCCCTTCTCTGCCCCCAAAATATGCAGAAAGAATATAAGACATTCAGCTTTGAACTGCACCTTTTCTATTATATATTCACTTTTTATTTCCTTTTTATAACCTTGGTTGTTAGGCCATTCAGCATGGTTCTTCACAGATCTTGTTGTAACTAGCATGATCAGTAGGGTATATTTTGAACTAAAGAATTGCTATGGTTTTCTGAGGCCCAAATACAATAAACACAATTGAGGCTGGGTTTGGGAAGGAAACCCTGTAAGGGCTACTTTCCCACTTTGGAAGCAAAGAAGAAGGTATACAGAACCTTTCTTCGCTAAAACACTCTGTCTTCCAGAGTGGAGTTAACTGAAGGGATTTGAATTAAACCGAACTGGGAGGCAACACAAAACACAATGTGCTTTGAAATCTGATCACTGTAGGTACGTTTTGGACGATGAATACATCAGTTCTTCTGGAGCCAAGTTCCCAGTCAAGTGGTCCCCTCCCGAAGTTTTCCATTTCAACAAGTACAGCAGCAAATCGGATGTCTGGTCATTTGGTGAGTGAATTTGATGTTCTTTTACTGGGACTTGAAGTCATAAAATAGGCCAATCTCTTTGAACTTTGATGTCTTGATATGATGTCACATTTTTTAAGGTCTTCTTTTCAAAAAAAATTATTGTATTTTTTTCCATTACTGTGCTTTCCTGCCTTAAATATTCTAAACACATCCAGGCTGTCTTTGACAACCGGTATCCTTCACCTTCTCACAGAAGTTTACCTTTCTGATTGAGCACTTGCTATTAAACCATAACAGACCATAAATTCTACTGATCTGGAAAACAGACTCAGCCAACATTTCCACACCACAGGGACTTGCAAGGAAAATTGATCTTTTGGTGTCATTGAATTTTGAGTGTACACATAATTAACAAATTCATTGTCTAACTAAGCACCATCACCTAATTTACTTCATTGCCTTCAGGTTTTGTGGAATTTAGACACAGGCCTCCTTGGGATCTGTCAATTGATTTTGCACTGTCAACTGGCGTACTCCACTGAGAGACGCAGTAGACCAACATCCAACGGAGTTTGTTCTTTTAACTGATATTTTAAAACTGGCAACAAATGTGTGATAATCTATCTATTCTCTTTCACTCAGACATTCCTGGATGGCTTTTTGGGTTTGGAGGGGCAGCTGTTCCCTCGGAAGGGTGTGAATTTTCTTGTCACAATAAGGTTACACTGGTATCATTGATCTCATTAGCTCTCTGCTGACACATGATGGTCTCGGCAGGTGACATTTTATGCTCTGCTGGAGAGCAGTTAAGTTGTGAGACCAATGAATAGCAATCCAATGGCCTCATCAAGTGGTTGCAGAACAATTAGAACTCCTTGGCTTTTATCTAACCACTTGTCTCTTTCCCCCTCAACCCCACCTTGGGTAGTGAGGGTCTTGAACACAGGGACTGGCCTTGTTCTTAAGGATCCTCTGACTCTAGCACAGGCCTGACCTCTAGTCAATACCTAATACAGATTTGGTATAAGTGAATAATTAAATGAAGTCAGATTGGGAGCCTTGAAGAAGTTTCATGAGTTAATCAGTTAATCAGTCAGTGGTTACTGAACACCTACAGAGCCCTCCTAGGTGCTCTGGGCTCAACCCAGCAGTTAACCTCCACTGGGGCAGGGGGAGGCATGCCGTCAGCTGGCTGCTAAATTCTCGGCTCCAGCTGGCAGCAGAGCCTCAGACAGTTGTGTCATTTTCTGTGGATGGCAAAAAGTTTTATGGATTTCAGGGTGTGGGGACACGAGAATACTTAGAAATAAGAATGCTGGCAGCGTTTTCTTCCAATGGGGAGGCCGACAAGGACAATGGGAAAGGAAAGGCATTGTTTTCACTTGGAATGTTTTCAGGTTCCAGGCCTGTCTGAAAACTAAGCTGCACACAGTGCTCTTTGTGGGAGAACTGCTCTCATTCCAGGTGATTACAGCTCAAAGGCTGGAAGGGGAAGACAATGCTGTATAGTTTGAAACAGGTCTTTCAGTTCCAAGTGACCATTTCTCTCTCACCTCTGGTTTTTATGCATTACATTTGCAGGAGTTTTGATGTGGGAAGTTTTTACAGAAGGAAAAATGCCTTTTGAAAATAAGTCAAATTTGCAAGTTGTGGAAGCTATTTCTAAAGGCTTCAGGCTGTACCGCCCTCGCCTGGCACCGATGTCCATCTATGAAGTCATGTACAGCTGCTGGCATGAGGTGAGTGTCCCTTACTTTCCGGTGAAGGTTGGGAGTCCCAGCATCTGAGAGCAGACCTGAGTATCCATCAAGGCAGGAAAAGTGTCTGTTTCTCGGTCAGGTCCCCTGAGAGCCGGAAGTGCTGTTTCTATCTGACACTCCCACTACAGAGTCATCAGTCTGTTTTGCTTCTAATAGTGGCCTCTTGTCTGAGAAATTCAGGGTCTTTTCCAAGTCCTGTCTTTCCAGGATTGGTTCCTGCAGCTACTCCTGTCAGTGTAAAGCCTTGGTGATTAGATGTTCTACACCGTTAAGAACTGGTGGGTGGAAACTGAAGGCAGAATCAGGGTTTTAAACTTCCACATTGAAAGGGAATGATGGTATTTTTATTCGCTCCACTCTAATTTGTCTTGCTTTTCCAAAAGCAATGGGTTTCATCTCTCCTGTGGCATTCATGACTCCTGATAGAGAGATTAAACGAGAGCAGAACTGAAGGCAGCAAGTGTGCCAAGAACTTCTTCTATTCAGGAAATTATCTCTCGGGAGCCCAGTTCCTCTTTTCCTTGAAATGCCAAGCTTGAAAATAAAGCTGGCGGGGTTGTGTGTTGCTCCTGTCCTTTCTGGGCATTGATGAAGCACAGTCTCCCCTTCGTATCAGACGCCCCTGTGACTTGGACCTGCCCTCTCTCTTTCCAGCTGACAGTTTCAGCCCAGAAAAACCACAGTGGGGTGAGGAGTTTCCTCCCAGCTGAAAAAGAAATCACTCAATTCCCAATCCACAAATGCTGGAAAATTCAATATTCAAGAGTGATGTGGTTGTTCACATTCTAGAGAAGTATTAATTGTACGAAGATGCCTGGTGTGTGAAAATATTTTACATATTTTCCTTGCAACTGTTTTGCAAGGAATCCTGAAAGCTGTTAGTAGCAAATAGTTGTCTTAAGAGCATTAAGGAATCTTTGCAAAGAGCAATGTTAATCTTTGCATTAACATTGTAAAGAGCTCAGGAATACATGTTGTATATGAAGCAATTTACATATATGTGTACATACAATAAAATACTTATTGAGATTTTATATTTTGTGGAGAGAAGACAAGAGAAGGGGCAGGGAGGACCAACCAGATGACACCAGTCTCAAATTACAGTTGGAACAAGGATTAAAATAGTGTTTGGTTATGTTGATTTACTTGTTTGCAAAATCTGATTTTGCCTACGAGTTTTAATGTAATCGAAAAGCCCAGCATGACTACATTGGCGTTGATACACACATCTCGTTGTCTCTATTAACTGCAGAAGTTCAGGCCCTGCAAAACACTCCTGGAGTCTCAAGGACGATTCTCACCTGTGCTCACATATTTTTTAGTTCTTTTTTTTTTATTATTCATAAGACACAAAGGGTGGTGTCTCCCCACTAACCCTGCCACACAGGACCTTTGTGGGAATGTGGCTGCACGAGTAGTTCTGTTTGCCATGGTTTTCAAAGAGGCCAACAGGGTCATCTGTTCTTCCTCACGGAGCCAAAGCTAACCACATCGCTCTGTGCAATGGGAAAATGCTCCAACCCTCGGCCCTGGCTGGGGACTTCGTTGCCTGAGCCTTAAGGCAGAGAATCTTGTGCTCTGAAGTCCTTCATGAAAACATGGCTTTTGCTTTTTAACCGAAATCCTTCTTTCCACAGGGGATCAGGTATAGTCAATAACCAGGACTGCGCTCCAGAGCCTGGTGCTCTTGATGCCCCCTCTCCCCCAGCTCTCCCTTTGCCTCATGCAGATCAGATCATCCAAACAGATCTGGGGCAGTGCTGTCCCAGAGCTGTGGCGATGGAAATGGGCCATGTCCCTGCTGTCCAAGACAGTAGCCACACCTGGCCAGCGTAGACTTGAAAAGGGGCTGATGTGACTGCAAACTGAAATTTTAAATGTGCTTAATTTTAATGAACTGAAATTTAAATAGCCACACATGGCTAGTGTTTACAGCTCTAGCCATTTTTATCTTTGCAAAACTCTCTCCTCTTACCTTTTCACACTCACACCTTGCTCCACTGCCAGTCATGCCCCGTGTGTCAGCCACATTGTCTTTTTCTTCCAGTTGTGGAGAACCAGCCTGGATCCCTGTGGGCAAGTTCCACAGCTCGTGTCTGATTGAGTCTTAAGCTGAGCTGTTCACCTCTGCTTCCCTTTTCCAGAAACCTAAAGGCCGCCCCACGTTTGCTGAGCTGCTGAAGGTTCTCACAGAGATTGCAGAAACTTGGTGACTTGAGCACAGTGCCAACCCAGAGGATCGTGTTGCAAAATTGTCCCAAAAGGAACTGCTGCATGGGGCCACTGATGGTGAATCCCTTCCTTCAGGGTTGCTGCCTCTTGCAAACGTTGCCAACATCACAGGCTTTCCAAACTTTATAAACTTTAAGCATGTGTTTGAGAGGGACTTCTAAAGCCTTATTTTTCTGTAACATTCTTCATAGCCCATATGTGAAGATGGGAAAATGCTCCACAGCATTTATAAGAATGGCCCTGAGAACCCCTGAGAGTCTGTGGAAATGTCATTCTTTACAGGGCTGAGATGCTGATTTCCTGAAGAGGAGGGCATTCTTGATTTCCGGTGTCCGTGCACAGAGGATGGAATTAAATTTGGCCAGCTCGTGGAATTAGGAGCCCCCGCTGTGGAACCTCATGCTTTTGAGCCATCCAGATCTTTACATAAGGGGCAGCTATACCAACCACAGGGGTGTGGGCGTTCTGGAACTGTCTTGTATAGTATATTGTATGGAACTGTCTTCCCTTTGTTATTTAATATATGGTTTTTGTACATATCTAATACTTTTGGAGACCATTTTTTGTATTCCAGTTGCAAACACTGTTGTAGGAGGCAACCAAGTTCTTCTTTGGGCAGGTCCTGGTGACATTTCCATTTCCAGTAGTGCCCATTGTCAGGGGCCATTCAGAGCCTGAATTTCAATACTAAGATGTTACACTGTGTCCCTGTGAAGTTGGACAAGTTAAAAAGCCTTATTTTTCATAAAACGTACCTCCTGCCTCTTTCCAGAAGATGACTTGGTCTTTCCATGAGAACAAGATGGAGGCAAATACAAGAAAACCAAATGTTACATTATTGCATCTTTATTTCTGAAATCCAGGGTTTTGAATTCAAGATGAAGTAGGCAGTATCATAATTCAATCTTAATTTCTCAGGCACTGTTTGTAGGAATGATTGGAAGTTGATTTTTATCATTCTGAGCATCCCAAAAGCACTCCAGGAAGAAGGGCATGGCAGGAAGCGCACGTGGCATTGCCATGAGGTCTGACAACTGGAGTCCATTCATTACTCACACACTCTCCTGCCCCGCATCATGGTTCTGAGGGAACGTGTTCTATAATTCTCTTTAGAGTCTAAGTTGCTGGCTCTCAGAAGTTGTGGTTTTTCAATCATTTGCCCACTCTAAGAACAATATCTTTGCATGTTGATAGTACTCAATAAATATGCATTGAAATAATGAACAGCACCAGGTACCAGAAGAGCCTTGATAATTCAGGTGGTGGCCTCAGAAATGTTTGTCTGAGATACTAGGCTGTGTCTGAGATGATCACACCCCTTTTCCTTATGGCTCCTCCTATGGGGAAGGAAGACAGAGGACCCCTATTACTAAGACTGCAGTTCAAGTAAAATAATTTGAAAGTCTAGCTCAAGAGGGCATGAGACTACCAAGCAGCAAAAGCCGAGGGAAGAAAGGTTAATGTTGTAACAGGAAATAAAGTAGTAACAATATATGCAGTAAGGTGTCTTTCTCAGATTTTACTAAGTTTAGGAGAACTCAATCTAGCCCCCCAAAGAAAAAAAAAAACCCCAAACACTGAAATGCTGAAACTGACTGTAGAGCACCTGCCATCCAATGCAGGTGCTCTACACTATTGAGACACCAAATTAAGAACAGGAATCATGTAGGTAACTGAGACTCAGATAACGTGTGGATTTGAAATGTCTATGGACAGAGATTCAGCATTCATTGTGTAGCAAAAGAAAAATTTTCCTCGAGAAGTAGTCACAAAACTCCTGGGGGAGAACTATGTTTTTTTTGACCAGTCTTCATATTAGTCATTGGTATGAACTCTCTGTGGGTAGCTGAACTAGTTTAGGATGAGATAGTGCAATCATTTAATGGTTCTGCATAAGAAATGGACAGGGAGTTTGAAGGCTGGCTGCAGGTAAGAGCTCTAAACAGAAGACAGGCAGGCAAAGAAGACAGGGAAGCTCAGAAAAACAGAACAAATTTGGAGGTCAAGCAGAAGAGATGGTCAGTGTAGATAGCCATTTGGCAAGAATAGCCAAAGGAAACGTTTTCTTTAGTAAATTTGAAGGCCCATACATGGTCCCACTAGTGCACTGGTAACATTTCTGAGTGGCCATCAAACTCACAAGACACAATAGCATTTAATTAATCCAGCACTAAGTTTAGCTTTTTGAAAGGATTCAGGGCAGTAAAAAGAGTACACACAGCCCTTCAGTTCCAATGGAAGCCTGCCAGTTCTCCATGTGCATAAATGCCTGGGCCCCTCCTCATCTGCCTAGGGAGAGCGTATGATTGCTGGTTGTGAGACCATGGTGTGTGGTGTTCATCTTGATGCAAAGAAGCTCTCCCCTTGGTTCCTACTTGCCATGTAGGCCTGAAGTTCACGGGCCTCCCAACCCATGTGCCATCTCACAGATCAGGGGTTTCACAGAGTACAAAACACATGTCTGGCCCTGGTACCCAACATTCCAGATGCACCTCAACTTGAGGCATATCTGAAGGACTCGTGCTGGATGAAGACAAACCTAAAATCCTCTCAGACAGGTAAGTCTAGGTCTGGGAGAAATGCCAGGCCTGCCATTGACCCTTTGCTCACATACGTAAAGTACGCAAATCATGTGTATAAAGCTTAATTTTCACAAAGTGAATACATCTGTATAACTAGCACTAGATCAAGAAATGCAACATTCCAGAATTTCACAATCCATTCTCATCCCCTATTCAAGTTGTTAACCCAATAGCAGTCAATATTCTGATTTCTAAGACCATGAATTAGTATGGGCCATTTTTGAAATTTCTGTAAATGGAATCCTATGGTATTGTCTTTTGTGCCTGGCTTCCTTCACTTAATGCTTGCTTGATGCATTCATGTTGTCTGTAGTTAGTTATATTCCATTCAGTCTCACCTCTGTATAGTCTTCCACTGTATAATCATACTCCAGATTATCTATTCTACTCTTGATGGATATTTTTAAATTACCATTATTCTGTTACAGTTGTCCCAATTTTTTCCCCTTTGCCTTCCTCCACCCATCCCACCCCCAACCCCACTCCCACAGTCATTCCCCACACTGTTGTCCATGTCCATGGGTCATTCATACATGTTCTTTGACTAATCCCTTCCCCTTTTTTTCACCATTTCCTCCCTTACCTCTCCCTCCTGGCAGCTCTCAGTCTGTTCCATGTTTCCATGTCTCTGGTTTTGTTTTGCCCTTTAGCTTATTTTGTTCATTAGATTCCTCTTATAGGTGAGATCATATGGTATTTGTCTTTTAGCAATTGGCTTATTTCACCTAGCATAATAGTCTCCAGTTCCAGCCATGCTGTCACAAAAGGTAGGAATTCTTTCTTTCTGCTGCATAGTATTCCATTGTATAAATGTACCATCAATTTTTTATTATCATTCTTAATTTTTTTATCTATTTATTTTTAGAGAGAAAGGGAAGGAAAGGAGAAAGAGAGGGAGAGAAATATCAATGTGTGGTTACCTCTTGCATGCCTCCTACTGGAGACCTGGCCAACAGCCCAGGAATGTGTCCTGACTGGGAATTGAACTAGTGACCCTTTGGTTTGCAGACTGGCACTCAATCCACTGAGCCACACCAGCCAGGGCCGTAGTTTTTTAGTCCCTTCATCTACTGATGTGCATATAGGCTGTCTTCACCACTTGGTTATTGTAAATAGCACTGCTATGAATATAGAGGTACTTAAGTTGTTTTGAACTGGTGATTCTGGATTCTTAGGGTATATTCCCAGCAATGGAATCACTGAGTCAAGACAGTTTCATTTTTTATTTTTTTTTTAGGAAATTCCATACTGTTTTCCACAGTGGCTGCACCAGTCTGTATTCCCACCAATAGTGCACTAGGGTTCCCTTTCCTCCACATCCTTTTCCACCACTTGTTGTTTGTTGATTTATAATGATGGCCATTCTGACAGGTGTGAGGTGATGTCTCCTGGTGGTTTTAATTTCCATCTCTGATGGCTAGTGATGTTAAGCATCTTTTCACATGTCTTCCAAAGGGATAACCCCTGTATTGAACAGAGTTTCTGAATCTGGAAAAGTCTCTGCTGGGCCACTCACAATATAAGGTATTGATCAGCAGCTTATCAATACCTTAAGGGAAACCCAATAAGGATTTAATTATGGTCAATCGTGTGGGCCATTCCCCAGTGTGCATATCCATCCAGGCCCTTTGCATGCTCTGAGCCATCTCCCTCCCTGCTTTCTATTGTCAGGGCTGGCCCTTGGTTCTGGTTTACATGTCCTCTTTTTCACATGCCCTTGTGCCCCTTTAGTGAGACGCAGGGTGTGATGAGTAGTCTCGACTGCCCCCATGTTTGGCAGCAGATAGAGAGACTGGATACCAACCGGCCCCTCCCACCTGCCTGGAGTCCAACTCCAAATGAGCGTTTCAGTCTCTCTCTTCCTCCAGAGCTCCCACACCTGGCTAGCTGGAGGGAAAGAAAGTACAAGAATCAAATCTCATCAGAGGCCAGGGTGGCTCCATTCCACTTCCAAATGGGGTGGCAACAACAAACAAACAAACAAACAAAACCAGTTCAGACTGGCATTTTGACTGTTGCCACTGGTGAGGGGTGGTGCTACTGGTATCTAATGGGTAGAGGCTAGTAATGCTGCTAAATGTTCTACAATGCACAACACATCTCCCACAACAAAGAATTACCCAGCCTAGAATGTCAATAGTGCCAAGATGAATAGGGTGTTATTGACTATATGACTGTGAAGCCCAGGGTTGCAGAAATTCACCACGATATCCTAATTCCAGCTCCATGTCCTCAGACTGCCTCCTCTTCCTTCCCTCCCTACTCCCAGGTGAAAGAGCCTGCGGTAAGCCCCAAGCTCACCTCAACACAGCACACCGTCCGGAGGGAGAAAACATCTTCGTCCCAGCATTCCCACCAGTTCCACATTCTCTCACTGGATTGGATCCATGTGCCTCCTCCTTCTGCACACCTACATGGTTTGCTTTCTTCTCACCTCCAGGTCTTTGCTCAGACATCACGTCCTTTGTGAGAGACTTCTCTGATTACCCTACTTAAAACAGTGCCCTCGCCATGAACATTCTCTGTGTCCCTTTTCTGTATAACTCTGCTCTTGACACTATGTAACGAATCATATATTTCTACTATTTATTTGGTCTACTGTCTGTCCCTTTCCTCCTGCAACTGTAAACATGCGTGAGGGTGGGTATTTTTGTCTGGTTTGTTCACTGCTGTATCGCTAGGTCCTAGAACAGGGTTGACACAGAGGGAAGCAACATAATTATTCATAAATAACTCAATGAAAGTAGTGGGTTTATCCAGAAGTTCCTTTTTTTTTTTTTTCCAGAAATGGTTGTTCAGTTGGTAACAGCGCTCCTGTTGGCATTCTGGTGAACCCGTTGCTTTCTCACAGGATGGGGGACCATCTTTCCTCTGGTTGTGGTGTATAACCTCAGGGAGTCTTCAGTCCTTCCTTTTGGTAGAGATCATAATTTCCCAGAACAATTCGACTTACACATAATTTCCTATATGCCCCTTTACCTATTTACATAGATAGAGAAACACACATGATGTTAGGGATTGGCATCACATTAATAGAAAAAACTAGATACCTGAATAAATCTATAGAGAACTATAAATCCATATAGATAGATACTTCATAGAGAGAGTAGATTATCCTTATATTGACAGCAGGGGTGAACATTTCCTCACACTTCTGCTAGTTGTATGTCAATCTGTAGCGACTCCATTTTGTTTTTAACCCTCCTGTGTCCCCCCTGTGCTCCTGCCCGCTGGGAGGGCTGGGGCAACTTTAGTCCAGAGCAGAATGAAAACATTTTCCATAGGTGAAGTGGGTAGTCTGTCAGATGTTTGTCTTTCCCTCTCTCTGTTTCTGCCAAACTGGCATGTGTGTGTAGAAGGGAGAGGGGTGGCTTTATCCAGAGGTGACATTCAAAACATCTCACAGCTGATCTGGCACAGACGCAGACCAGTCAGAACAGATGTTGACTCCCGACGCAGGCTGAGACTATCAGCCCTGGCAAGGTGACCTTCAGGTGGTGACGTGAATGGGAGGGCTGTTTGGATAAGGGAAATGTCCCCTGGCAGCTCTGGTCATTTCAACATTTCTTATCAGCCTGGTTGCTGCTTGACCTGCTGGCATTTGCACACTAAGCTGGTGGCTGTGTGGGCTGGTTTCTCCTGATTTGGCCAGGACACAGAGGCCCTTCCTGGCTGATGTGATCTTGTCCCAGCTCCTGCTGGCTCTGTAAGACCCCTTAGGCTCTTCCATTGGCCCCTTAGCCTCACCAGTGGGGCAGCAGCAGAAGCTGCAGGTCACTCTGCCCCTTGAATTGTGGGCTTCATGTTAATGCTTTTGGCTATCCATTCAGCTTTTCCCTGAGTCCCGTCTTGAGCCCATTTGGGAACTTCTGGGTCTTGTCCGTACCACATGGGCACTGAGAATAGCTGAGAAAGTTAAAACTCTGGAACTCCATCCACACTTCTGTCTGCCCCCACTCCTCACCACTCTGCTTACTCATGCTATGATGCCGTTTGTCTTACCATGGCAACTTTCCAGACAAGGGCAGAAACTGCTTGTGAGGTAACCCCCTCCAGGGGTCTGAAATACGAATCAGAGCAACCTCTCTCCCGGCCATTGGCAGAACCCTCCACCTGGTCCTCCTGTCTCAATGGTACCTTCAATCCATCTAATACCACTGCCCCTCCTCTCACAAATCCCTGGGCCAGAGGCCATTAGCTTTTCCTTTCCTTTTCCTGGCCTGGTCCTCACACATTGGTGTAATCTGAGACCTCTTGGAAAATACAATTGTCCAGGCCCCACCTTTTCACCCCTCTTCCCATTTTGCTTTAACTGCTCTGAGGGGGATCCAGACATTGGCGGTTTTAAAACAAATTACCCCAAGTGATTCTCACCCAGAGCTGAAAAGATCTATTCTAGGCCAGTGGTTCTCAAACTTCACTGCTTATTAGAATCATCTAGGGAGCTTTCCAGAATCCTGATGCCAAGGCTGCACCCCAGTCCACTCAAACGAGAACGTCTAGGGCAGTAGATTTTAGGGCTCCTTGGGCTACTATGATGGCTGCCGAGTATGGGAAGCAGTGTTCTTCTGGGCCAGTTCTTCTCACACTTTAATATGCATACAGTTGCCTATGGACTTTGTTAAAATATAGGTTCTGATTCAGCAGGGTCATGCTGGGACCTCAGACTCTGTATTTCTAACAAACTTCCAGTTGATATCAAAGGTGCAGGTCCCAGAAGACATTTATTGGGTTGGCCAAAAATTTCATTGCTTTCTTCTGTAAGATGGCACTTAGTTTTCTTTAACTTCATTTGAAACAATTTTGTTATATTGTATTGTGACAGTTGTCATATCAGCATGTATTTAAAACAAACATCAAAATTGGTAAATTTTTATGTGGCCATTTTAATGTTGAATATGGAGGAAAATATGCAACATTTTGGGCATATTATGCTTTATTATTTCAAAAAAGGTAAAATGCAACTGCAACACACAAAAAAGACCTGTGCAGTGTATGGAGAAGGTGCTGTGACTGATCAAATATGTCGAAAGTGGTTTGCGAAGTTTCATGCTGGAGTTTTCTTGCTAGATGATGTTCCACAGTAGGGTAGACCAACTGAAGTTGATAGCAATCAAATTGAGACATTACTTGAGAACAATCAATGTTATACCACATGGGAGATAGCCAACACTCAAAATATCCAAATCAATAAAGTTATTGATGAAAATGAAAAATGTGTCTTTTTATTTTATGGGAAAAAACTAAATGGACTTTTGGCCAATCTAGTACATCCACTTCCCACCCTCAAGGCTTACCAGATTCAGATAGGTGGGGAATTGGCTTATGGGTTGGTGATGGTAGTGAAATGTGGTGCAATATGGGGGTCCTCAAAAATGTTCCCACAGCCCATGATTAGAGGGTTGGGGAAGGGGTAGCAGTCAGGTGGTTTGAAAGGGTGTAGAAGGGCTGCCCTGTCAGCTGTGAGGTCAGTAGTGAGTGGAAGCCGTGCTGGCTGGGAGTCATGATTCCACCATGCAGCCAGGCGTAGTAAGGAAGGAGCCACAAAGGAGGGGGATTCAGCCATGAGGTCTGAGAGAGGAAGCAGCAAGCAGCTCTGCAGTTTGTAGTGAAGTGGTGGCCATGGGGGCTGGTGTGTAAGGCAGAAGCCATGCAGCTAGGAGTCAGGATTCAGCCATGCGGCCAGGGGTAGTGAGAAAAGCAGCCATGTGGACTGAGAAAAGGGTGTAAGGACAGAGCTGAGGGAGCTGAGTGGGAACCTGCCTAACCAGGCACAGATTCTCAGGAGATGCTTTGGAACTGAACTGTGACTAGGAATGTAGACTTCTGCTTCTCTGAAGAATGTACAGAGAAGTCCTTCTCTTGGGATGTGGTCCTCCCTGGACCCCACCATGATCCAGTGTAACACGGCACGTGTTTCCCTGAACCACTACATGGAGGCCGAGGGCAGCGTACCCCAGATCCTGAAGGGAAGAGCTGCTGTGAGAGGACGGTGACTCTGAAACCCACAAGTGTGCCTGCCAGAGGGGATGGAGGCCTGTTTGTGCAGCCAGCTTAAGGACAGATAAGGGTATGGGGAAGTTTTGGTTGTATTTTTGGTTTGTAGTCTGGTGGGGAGCAAGGGAAGTGCTGGGTCTCGTGGGAGAACAGGGCTCTGGGCAGGAATGTTCTCAGCCACCCCCCTCCCCACCCCAAGGCTGGAATTCTGTAAATAAAAACCTGTTTCCTTCAACACTGATTGTCGGACCATGAATGAAGGTGACACGGGGATGAGCCCCATTGTGCTCTGTTACAGTGTGTCAGAGATGTTATACCCATTACATGAGGCAACAGACAATTTTCCATTAGGTACTGTGGGCCTATTTTCCCAAAGTCCATTACTATTCTTCGTTCTTCCTGTTATGACAGGTTAAAACACTCCATTTTCTGGGCTCTGTTGCAGCAAGCATGCCCCCACAAGCACATTCACATAATGAAATGCATCCAGAAGCACCTGGGGAGAGCTTCCCTTCCCGAATAAAAAAGCCAAGTCTCACCAGAAGAAAAACTTTTTTGCCTCTTCCTGCCTCGGAACAAGGCTTTGAGATGTGAAGTTGGAGTGCCCACCTGTGACTCAGAGGAAACAGGCGTGAAGAGGAAGGCTCATAGATAGTTTGCCAGGTAAAAATATAGGGTGTGCAGTTCAATATAAATTTCAGATAGATACAATTAATTTTTTTAGTGTAAGTGTTGTGGTCACCTCTCCAGTTGGGGTGATCCCCAGAAATGGATGTACTCCCATCCCACTTTTGGTCCCGGCGTGGAGACTGTTGACATCACACACAAGCCAAGAGGGTATGAGAGATTTGTGACTCACCTCGTCAGTTCCTGAGGATATCCGGGAAGGCTCCCCAGCAAATCCAAAAAAAGCTTTGAGAGAGCAGGGTGGGGCGACTGCCTTGAGGTTTTGTGGTGATGAGGGGTGGGGCTGAGCCGCGGGGCTGCAGCTCTCTGTGGTTTGAACTTATGGCTGGTACCAAGGACAGGAACATCTGGCCCTTCTGATCAGCTTGCTCAGGTTGGGGGAGGAAGGAAAAGTGGGAGTGACGGGGCTCAAAAGCTGTCAGCGAACATCAAACATGGAGTCAGTATGTTCCAAATATTCCATGGGACATACTTCTGCTAAGTTCATTTGTCTGAAATTAAAATTTAACTGGGGGTCTTATGTTTTCATCGTTGCTGTTAAAACTGGCAATCCTCTCTACAGAGCAGAACAAAGAGCGGGCCTGGGTCCCTCTGGGGATTGTTGAGCCGCCGCACCGGCTCTAAACTGCCTACTTCCAAATTTCTTGCTGTATGAGACAAAATGAGGCCCTATCTCTTTAAGCCACTATTAGTCGAATGTTCTATCACCTGAGGCCAAGCCCATTCCTAAATGACAGACACATCCCTGCTGACTCTCCTGTTGGCAACTTTTGTCCTCAACACAGATTACTAATACCTTATTTCCAAGGTTGCCAAATTCTGCCCATTCAACTGCAAACAACCATAACCACAGAATGTGTGCCTGTGATATTTCAGCAGTTCTTTGAAAAACAACATTGAAGTTAGGATGTGACTTATAAACAGGTGGGGTCTTAGAATAGATCTGTGGTTCTCAACCCTGGCTGCATATTAAAATCATCTGGGGAGCTTTTAACACATAGTTGCCTGTATCCAACCTTCAGCTATTATATTTAACTGGTCCAGGGTGGGGCCCAGGTCCGGTAATTTCAAGAAGCCTCCTTAGGTGAAAGTCATGTGCAGCCAGGGCCAAAAATCATTGCACTAGATAAAATCCTTTATGTATCTATAGATATGTTTCTCTGGGTCCAGGGTCCTCCTGAAGTTCATTAAAAGGCGGAACAAAGGGAAGTTGATGGTCCCTCAGTGTCTGATAACTAACAGCTTTCCCTTGCTAGCTCACCACGTGCTTTCCTATCCTGCCTGCCATCTCACTATTTCAGCGCCCGAATGGCCATGGAATCAAAGCTAAGGCGAGCAGAGGAAATACAGTGCTTTTTTACAAGGCACCTGGGGGCAGGGAACGTGCAGCTTCTCCTCACTTGAGTTTACTACTAGCAGGTAGGTGTCTGGAGGAGATATTCAAAGTGCCCTGGAACTGGTAGGATTTCCTCTGTGTATCTCGTGGGGTGGGGATGCGAAGGCACACTCCATGCCTTGGCTTGTGATTTTCTGACATCTGCTGCTTGAGTGGGGGAAATGAAAGTCGGTGAGTGAACCTCTGACTTTGAAGTAAGCTCATTTTCTTGTCTGCTCGGTAACAAAATTGAACATGTTTCTGCTCAGCTACACATTTTAGATCTTGCTCTTTATGTCTTGCTCATGATTCTGAAGTTGTGGCCTTTGGGGGACCATGGACACACGGATGAGTCTGGTGGAAATGGTTCATCTTCGCTCTGTTGGTCTGTGACTTATGCCGACCTTGTTCAAGCAGATCCCTCGCTCCTGTTGTGGGCACCGCTCCACCCAGCCCCAGCTGCTCCACACTGTGTGGCTACACAAGTAATACAACCTCGATCTTGTTTGACCAGTTCCTCCACGCTTTTATTTTTCCTTTCGCTATGGGCTAATCTTCAATCAGCAGGCACCTCCCCATAAGATGTGGAATTGATGTGTGTAATCTGAATTGCATCGAATTCCTTAAATCCTTTTGATTCTAAACCAGTTTGGTTTGCACAGTGAGCCATCCTGGTGCTGCAGCTGTTCGTGGTCCTCTCTGTCCACGTAAGCTCAACCTGGTGGCTTATGTTCCCATTGCTGAGGTGTCCGTCTGTCTCAGCGCTTGCTGAAGAGACTGACTCACTACCTTACTTATGTTCATACCCTGCGATCCTGAAAACAGACTTTCAAAACTGGTAGAAAGCTTTACTCTTTTCTGTGCATGTAAGATTATTTAGAAGGTAATTTAGTTCAAGTAAGGGAACCAGAATAAATAAAACTCAATTCTACCCATAAGAATTTACTTTCTGTCTATTTTCACCAAGGCGGATCCATTGACACAGCCTTAACATTTCTTTGAGTTAAAGAGAAGAGCTATCTCTTTTATTCAAATATATTTTCTTTATAACTCTTCTAGTAATATGCTGAAATGTTAACAGTGAAAACAAAGGCAAACTCTGATTGAGAGGCAGGGAGACCTGAGCCAGAGGGCTATTTTGCTCATTCCTGGTCTATGAAACAACCTGCTTCATTGGAGTTAGGCTATGAGATATCCTTGAGTTTGTTTTCTGGATGTTTGTTAGGCACAATTAACTCAAGGAGAAGCCACATATCATTACCCAGGATTTATTCTAGGGGAGATCTAGAGGTTGCTGCTCTGGAAACAAAACAACCAGAGCCCCGTGTTCAGTTTCTCTGGTCGGTGAGTGCCGGTGGAGGGCATTCACAAAGCAGTCTACAAGCTTTGGGGCCGGGCTGAGTTGTGTGCAGTTCACCGGCAGTCAGGAGTTGCTGTCTGGCTCATAGGAGGCAGAAAGTGCAGGGGCGGGGGGATTGTGGGAACATGGTACTCAGGATGGCTTTTCTCTCTCCACTACCAACCTTGTCCATCTGCTTCCATCTGCTTCCACCCCCTGTCAAGTAGTTGCTGGGGCCACACAGGACTGGGTGGGAGGGAGGCCCACGTGGTCTCATGAGTAAAAACTGGTTTGAGGCCTTGTCTTCCCAGGGCTAGATAAGCTCCCGCAGCTGGCAGGGCTTGGCCTGCAGATCCTCCCCACCTCAGCCCTGGCCACAAGGAAATTCTACATATGAAAACTAAAATGCCTTCTAACTCAGAGGTTTTCTCCTACACTAACGGTGTTTATAGAGATTCAGTTGTCCCTCAAGAAGAAGGGACTTCGTGATTTGTAACTGAAGTGGGAAAAGGGTGGCTTAGGTAGTCAGCTCTCTCAAAAGGCCTTTTTTGTTGTTTTGTTTGTTTTGTTTTGCAATCAATTGAAGCTTTCAGCTGTGGAAAATATGTGGCTCATTATAAAATTGAAGACTCTTTGTAACCTCAGCGCGCCTCTTAGAGGCTTCCTGTACACTGCAGTGCAGGGTGCCAAAGGTTTGGTACCCGCACACACAGCTTGCCGGTGAGAATCTTTGTTCTGACCCTGCTGGGATAGGCGTGCTCTTTCCATGCCCTCCTTAGACAGACCCACCTTCCATGGATTTAGTTGGGGGTGTTGGGAGGCTTGGATTTGTCCTCATTCTGGCCCTGGGTAACTGTGTGATTTAGGGAACTGTATATTATCTTTGTTTCTTCATGTATAAAATGGCGGGAAGGAGAGGGCATGGGACATGGGTATGAAACACACCATTTAGGATAATTCATTTCCATGGAAGCACCTGAAGGAGCTGTTCTCATACCTGAGTCCAAATCAAATCTGGGAAGATGGATAAAGTCGTGGTGATGTGGTCTATATATGAAGTGAAGCTTTAGTTACATCAGGGCCAGAAGGCAATTTGCATAGGGTTTGCAAATGTAAATTTGTAGATAGTATTGATGTAATGCAATACTATCAAATATTTTTATAATACTTTCTTTTCCTCTTAAATCTCTTGACTGAGGGGAATTTTCATTACACTGACTGCTTTGAGCTCCTCTCTTATTCAATGAAATTACTGAAAAATAAGATAGTTTCTCTTATCTTTTCTTCTGGTGTCAAGTCAGTTATACAGGAGATGGTTTTATGGAGAGCCATCTTCTGATGAGGACCCCGGCCCACAGGGTCCATGTATTGTGGATGCGATGAACAAATTCACATGCACTGCAGAAATCCTGTGGAGAAAAAGGAGCAGCATGGCCCCTCTGAGTGAGAGAGAGGGCCCCGACCCCCACTTGGGCAAGCTTTTATTGCTTTTCTGGGCACATTACATTTACTATATACAGGTTCACTTTGGGTGGTTGCCTTTTACAGATAACAAGGGAGAGGATGTGGCTAATCACATCAAAGAAGAAGGATATTTGCAAATGCAAAGGGAAGAGTGGTTGAACTGGTTACACTCCATCCTTGGGAGGTTTAGCATAGATTTTAGGAAGTTACTTTATGCAGTGATTTACTTTATGCAGTAAAGATATGCAGTGAACATTTGCTGCCTCAATTCAGGGAAAGGGAGTTTTAGCAAAAGCAAGTCTCAAAGCAGCCCAGGGTACAATGCAGCCTAGGCCTGATTCCCCATGGGAGAACCTATCCGTGGGTGTGTGTCCTGTGTGCCGACCTCACTCCCCATTGGTTTTCCCAATCAGGGGCCGGGCTACATTTCCCACACCACGTGAAACGGTTCCCTATAGTCTTCTAAAAAACAGATTTTAATTTCAAGGGAATTGATAAAGCAAAATTAACCTAAGTGCAGATTTTTTAAAAATCTTGAAACCCTTTTTCTATATCTCAAAACTAAGTGGGGATCTTTTTGCCATTCCATAAACTTAACTTCAACAAACCAAAAACCGAACTGCAACAAGCATGATTAAAACATATTATTTTATTGAAAATAAAAAGTATACAGAAACATTAATTTAAAATTTATAAACTTTAAAAAATGAACAGTATTTATAAACATTTGAAAAATAGAAAACTTCATGACCATAGAGTTTATCCAAAATATATGAGAACATTTCACATATATTTATATAAATTACTTTTCCACAAAATTTTGTGGGAATGGGAAGATTGCACTTAGTCCAGTTTTATTGAGAAGAATAAAATACTTCTGTTGGAATCACTTTGTATTGGTTTGGTTGGGACAGTATAATGATGGGATTCATTCTCATCTGTATTACTTAAAATGAGCTACTGTACACAAATTGAAAAAAATGAAGAATGTAGTATAAAAATGGGCAACTAATGGTCCTTAGTATCTAGTAATAAGACTAAAATTAAGATGTTGATTTAAAGAGAATAAACTTTATTAAATGCTTCATGTGTTGGGCATGATACGGGGTGCTTTCCATGTATTTGATTTAGTGCTCTTAATATAAAGGCATTATTTTCACAATGCTAAATCTGAAGGGTTTTATGAACATTCTGCAATCTGAACTAAAAACAAAATCATTAACCATTGACCTAAGAATAAATTTACAAGTCAAAAAAATAAAGTGAAACTATCATGTTTACAGAATTAGAAAAAGGTTTCAATCTTTCAATTTGGCTGTGTGAGGACAGTTTTGTACTCCTTAATGACACATATACAGGTATTCACATAATTAACCCTCAGATATCATCTATGTGAGATAAAGAAAGTATATATATTAAAATATATGCATATGTGAAACTACCAGTTAAGACTAACATGGTTGGTCTGAAATATGATCCAGCATTTTATTCCTCCTTAGACAATATTTGTGCTCGCATTTTGGGTTTTCAATGTGTATGCCCTCTGGGGATTTTTAGAGTATTTCAAATATTTCATTGTTTCTCAACATATTTCAACTCATTAAACTTTTCTCAGTTTTTCTCCTGGGTGTATGTGTCAACACCAGTCTATTTTCCAAGCCAGGGCACACGTGGTTCTTGTGTTCCAAGAAACCTTCAACCTGAACACAATACACCAAGGGCAAAGCTTTGTGACAGGTGACCTTTAAGAAATATTCAACACAAAAATTCACAGCCTCAGGTTGGATGCCATTAATGTCCTCACAAGAAGGTATCCTGGAGACACCAATAAAGTTTTCAACAGAAAAAAGTAAAAAACTTTAAAAGATTTTCCACATTTTTTAAATACTACCTTTTTCTACAAATGTGTATTCATAGCTTATTTATCTGACATACAATTAAAGTGAAACAGCAGTCAACAGAGTAAACACACATTTGACCTGAGGTATTGACTCATGTACCTTCCACGGGTTATCAATGTTCAAAAATTCAGAATGCGTCGCATTGTACTCAGTGCTAAACTATGCAGGAGACTAGAACGGCGCATCTGGACTTGGCAGGCGTCTCAGATCTTCACTGTGAAACCCATCCTAGTTCCATAGAACTGGGGAACGTGAGAGCCGGTCTGGTAGAACGCCGAATAACAGCATTTATTTACTATTATTACCCAGCACAGACTTGAGCTAGGTTACAAACAAACAAAACTAATAACATTTGATGTTAGAACAGAGAAATCCAGTTAACCAGAAGGGTTTTGTTTTTTGAATGTCACAATTTTTTTTGGTTAGGATTGTTGTTTTGTTCTGAGAGAAATACGTTTAGTCTAGAAGATAGCTAATATCTCCTTTTCCATTAAATCAACGAGTGGTGAGAAATCTGTCCATAAACATTACAGACCACCAAAAGTGTTATTCTTGCCACACATTTGGAGACAGGAACATTTTATATAAGTTTTAATACCGAAAATTTTTTCCCTATAGTAATCCCTGAGATCTTAATACTTTGTTTTCTAGGAAGTTAACTCCCCTGCTTATTCTTTCAAAACACTTATCAATAAAATGTATAGAAAATGTGGCCAGGGTAAAATTCCACAGATAAAGACAATTTACCACTTATTGTAGTAGGACATATATTTTCAAAAAGGTTTGTAACTAATTACAATTTCCTTAACAAGCTTGAAAGTGCAAAGTTTCAAGAGAATGATTATGATAAATTCAGTTTTTTACAAAGATCTTTTTAGTTGTTTCCAAACTGTTTGTGAAAAACCCACCCTATGGGAGTTAAACATGTGAGAAGAATTTAAGTGTACAATATGATCCTAAAATAATGTAGCAATTACTTTACAAAAATCTCTATATCGATAAGGAAAATAACCTTTGGGATGGTAGTTAAAATAAAGGCACAAAATGAACGCAGGGGATTCCAAAACTGAATTCGCTTGGACTTCTCCAGAAACTCAATTTTATCTTGCATTCCTCAGGTTTGAGTTAGAAGAACTCACGAACACAATCATTGGTGTTTGTCTTTGTAAAAATAAAAATAAATTATTTCCTTTACCTAAGGTATAAAATATTTCCCTCCTCAATTCTTCCCTTTTTAAGTTGGTGACAAATGTCTGTGATATGTCCATCAATGACAATCACACTTCATCGGCTCTTCATGGACGTGTGTCACTGCAGCAGGACATGCAAGGAGCAGATGTGCAGAGCAGGCCTCTTTTCCTCTGTAACACCCTCCCCTGTAGCTGTCTCGTTTGTGGAAGGGGGAAAAGTGCATCAGCAATCTCACACCTCAGTTTTCACAATTTGAAACTATAACTCATCAGAGAATGATTGACACTTGGCTTGTCAGCACACAGTTAAGTTTATCGATGACTTACCGTGAGACTAAGAATAGCAGTCAGAGAAATGAAGAGCCACCTGGCAGGACCACGTACACTGTGACCAGAAGGAAGAGATTATTCTGAGACTCATCTAACTCGGACTTCTTTTGTGCTCAGGGAATATTTCAAGTTTGTAGAAATGAGAAACGGCAGAAGTCTTCCGGAGGATGATCAAAATATCGATTCCCAAATGTGATGGGCAAAAATGCAGGCATTTCTATTTGGCCTCAAATCTAAATTATTAGTTAGAACTTTAAAAATGTCACCTTTCCTAATTGTCCAAGAGTCAGGTACTCCTTCTCCTCTCCAAGACCCCTTATTGGGTCAAGTTCAGGGTCTGTAGAGACTTTGATCATTCGTTAGTCCTGCTAAACAATGTAATGTCATCCTCATATCCTGAGTTTGAACAGTCTATATTCTCTAGTAAGACGTATTTGTCTTCATTGCCACTCAGAGTGAGCACTTCTTTCTGAGTAGTGGACGTCAGGTCACTCCAGGTAATGTGGGTGTTTTTAAAAGCGTGCAGAAGGAAGATGCCATTGATAATGGTGAAAAACCCACTCAGGGTCCCGATGATATCCCCAGCCTTCATGCCGTACCATTCTTGGAATAAGATGGCGGAGCAAGTTACTACCATGGACGTAAAGAACACATAGTAAATGGGAGTCACGAGAGATGTATTGAAAGTGTCCAGTGCCTTGTTGAGATAGTTAATCTGTGTTGTCACTGAAAGCACAAGGACAGCCAGCAAAACAAAGACCAGGGGATGCTTGTAAACTGGCTTCCATTCCAGCAGTTCCTTAATGGCAATTCCCAGGCCCTTGACAGAAGAAACTGAAAATGCTCCAATCAATGAACAGATTGAAATGTAGACCAGGATGTTGGTCTGTCCTTTCTTGGGGGCCACGAACAAAATCAGCACCAAGGCAACCACAGTAATGATCACAGCAAAAGAAATGAACCCTGTTAGGAAGAGAGCAGAATTAGACTTCAGCCCTGGCTGGTGTGGCTCAGTGGACTGAGTGCCAGCCCGAGAACCAAAGGGTTGCTGGTCTGATTCCCAGTCAGTGCGCATGCCTGGGTTGCAGGCCAGGTCCCCAGTATGGTGCATACAAGGGGCAACCACACATTGATGTTTCTCTCCCTCTCTTTCTCCCTCCCTTCCCCTTTCTCTGGAAATAAATTAAAAATTAAAAAAAGAATTGGACTTCAGAAAATGCTCAGAGGATCATGTCTTTGTGATATCTTATTAATCATGAGTTTAGAAGAACAGGTGTTTTAGATAGAGAAGTGAGATTACATTTTTAAAAAGCAACAATACTTTACTGCACAGCTCTTGATATTTTAAAGAGGACTTCTCCCAAAATATCATTTGAATCTCACAGAGAACACTATGTAGTATGGCAGATATTGTCTGATTGATTTTTTATGTTCAGAGGGAGAGAGTGGCCAAATTTGGGTTGGAGCATAAGTCTTTTGCCTCTTCTCTCCCCACCTCTTCCTCTCATTATGTAGAGGGCACACATGGACACAAAAGTAAGCTGTGCCACCATTTCAGAAGACTTGTAATACTCGGGGAAACCTCAGTCACAACTCATGACTCGGCTTGTAGGAAGCCAACTGCAATATTATTACAATTCATTTGATGAAGAGAGAAAGTGGAGCAGAATTGGAGTATTTATTTTGATTGAATCACTGACCTGGGTCTCTCAATTTCATTTCCATTTCATGCAAAGAAGCAACTTCCTCTTCTTGTGGGGCATGAATAACCATCACAGTTGACCCCAACATACTTAATATGCAGCCTATTTTCCCATGAATGTTCAAGTGCTCATTTAAAAAATAGGAGGACAATATTGCACTGTTGAGAGAAGAAAGATAAATCACTCTTGTTCAGTTAATTACCTTTTGATTCCATAGCATCTCAGAAGGCACACAGTGGCCCATGCAGCTCCGTCTTCCAAGCACCTGAGCTGTATATGCCATGTGACACTAAGAACCCTGATTAGTTTTAAAACTCAGAAATGACGCTCAATCAAATCTGCATAATCGCTTTTATATTTAAAGAGTTAAAATAGACATTCTATGTCCCTGTAAACACCCCATGACCTTCTAAAGAGAACCCACTCATCTCATCTTCAATTTTCCCATCTTTCCCATCTTATTGGCATGATATATTTAGAATTCATACGCACATGATAACTTCAAAAAAGCTATATGCTTAAAGAATTACTCAGCTCAGGGCTGATATTTAGCTAGTTCACACAAGTATAATCATATGGGTTGTTAAAATATTGAAATATTTCCTTACCAACTGCCACTGCCCTGATACTTTCACCTACCCATTCTACTTTGGTTGCCATGATCTCAGGTAGTTCCACATTGGCAGCACCATGGGCACCAGATTATGCCATCCTGATGCTTCACCATTATGTGTGCTGTGGCTCCTACGCACCCCCAACACCCTGGTATTACCTATTTGCACCAAAGACTGGTCAACTATCAGGTGCTTTCTAAGAGTTGCCCTCATGTGGCCACTTATGAGGTCTGCAGCCTCAAGGAAAACACTGCTACTACTAATGGCTGTCATTCATTGTGTTAACAATGTTCTAGTACTGTATGTGTATCAACTCACTGAATTCTGAAAACAGTCCTACAAAGAAGATGAAAAGAAGTGGGTAGGCACTGTCATAATCTTTCTACTAAAAGTTGATAATGCATGGGGATAAAAGGACAAGAAAAAGAAAACAAACAAGTTGCTTAGCTACAAAATAAGTGTTCATGGGCATGTTGAACACACTCATTTGGGATCATAATAAAGACCAATGCATAAATATTAGACCCCTTTTCTATGAATGGGAAAATTATTACTTTTGCCAGTACTTAAGTGAAGAGATCTCCAAACAGAAGTAACCAGGAGACAATGGAAGACTTTTAGCCAGAGTTGAAATTCAACCAAACACTATGCTTTTTAAAAGTGCTATAACAGACTTCCAGTCAAGGTGGAGGCATAGGTAGACATGCTTCACCTCCTCGCACAACCACAAGAAGAATTACAACTAACCTCAAAACAAGTTAACACCCAGAACTGCTAGAAAATTGAATTGTATGGAAGTCTGACAATGAGGGATTTAAAGAAGCCACATTCATCCAGATAGGTAGGAGGGCAGAGACGTGGAGTTGGAGTGGAGAAGTGAGGAGACATGGCATGGTGTGGAGAAGCAGTGGGCACAGTGGGATGGGTGGTCCCACATCCATGTGTGGCAGATAGGAATAGGAAGGGATACCTTGGGAGTGAATGATACCCGCCCCAGGCTCGACTGCAAATCCTAGGATTCCAGTGTCGGAAAGATAAAGCTCCAGAACTTCTGTCTGTAAAAACCAGTGGGGGTTGGGTCAGTGGAAGAAACTGCTGGTTTCTCAGGAGAGTCCATTTAAAAGGGCCCACATGGACTTAGAATGTATGTAAACCCAGCCACTCTGCCATTCACCACCAGGGCAATAGTTGGAAGGGTGCCAGTTGCATACAGGAAGTGGGTCAAATGACTGGAAATGAAGTGAGTTCTAGGCAAGCCTCCAGAAGCCAGGCAGCTACATTGTCCCCTCTCCAGGGCCTCACCCACACAGAGCCACAAAGCCTGTGGAGTGGGTTGCCCCACCTTGGCCAATACCTAAGGCTCCACCCCATACAACTTAACAGGTGCACTAAGACAGGGAGTCAAAGCAGCTCTACCTAACACACAGAAACAATCACAGCGAGGCTGTCAAACTGAGGAGACAAAGAAATATGGCCCAAATGAAAGAAGACAACAAAATCCCAGAAAAAGAACTAAACAAAATGAGATAGTCAACCTATCAGATGCAGAGTTCAAAACAGTGGTTATTAGGATGCTCAAAGAGCTCACTGAGTATGGCAACAACATAAGGGAAGAAATTACAATAAGTGAAATAAAGAACAATCCACAGGGAATCAACAGTGAAGGAAAGGAAGCTGGGATTCAGATCAATGATTTGGAACACAAGGAAGAAATAAACATTCACCCAGAACAGAATGAAGAAACAAGAATTCAAAAAACAAGGATAGTATAAGAAGACTCTGGGACATCTCCAAACGTTCCAAGATCCAAATCATAGGGATGCTAGAACAAGAAGAGGAAGAGCAATAAATTGAAAACTTATTTGAAAAAATAATGGAAGAAAATTTTCCTAATTTGGTGAAGGAAATACACATACAAGTCCCAAACAAGATGGATGCAAAAAGGACTACACCAAGACACATCATAATTAAAATATGAAAGGTTAAAGATAGAGAGAATCTTAAAAGCAGTGAGAGAAAAGTAGAGTGTTATCTACAAAGGAGTACCCATAAGACTATCAACTGATTTCTCAAAAGAAACTTTGCAGGCAGGAAGGGACTGGCAAGAAGTATTCAAAATGATGAAAAGCAAGGACCTACAACCCCGATTACTTTAGCAAAGCCATTATTTAGAATGGCAGGGCAGATACAGTGCTTCTCAGACAAGGTAAAGACAAGGGGGTCATCATCACCAAACCAGTATTACATAAAATGTTAAAGGGACTAATTTAAGAAAAAGAAGATCAAAAGAAGATCAAAACTATGAACATTAAAATGACAAACTCACAGCTATCAACAACTGAATCTAAAAACAAACAAACAAACAAACAAAAACAAGCTAAGCAAACAACCACAACAGAAACAGAATCATAGGTATGGAGTTCATGTGGAGGGTTATCAGCTGAAAGGGGGAAGGAGGAGAGCAGGGGAAAAGGTGCAGAGATTAACAAGCATAATTTGTAAGGACAAAATAGACAGGAGGAGGTTAAGAATGGTATAGGAAATGGAGAAGCCAAAGAACTTATATGCAAAACCCATGCACATGCACTGAGGGGCAGGGATTGCTGGAGGGAAGGGGGTACCATGTGGCGGGGAGCAAAGGTGAAAAATTGGGACAATTGTAATAGCATAATCAATAAGATATACCTAAAAATAAATAAAAGTCCAGTAACAGCCATGGTCATTAACCACTATGACAACAAAGAGAATTAAAAGGGCTATGGCAATCTGATTAGGTGAGAAGGCAAAAAATCTGCTGTTGAATCATCACACATATAACACATAAATACTTTGTGTTGGCAGAAACCAGACTCAATCTCACAGAGGTTTTCTAACAACAGGCAATCTATTTCCTATTTCTACACTGATTTATTGTGTAGCCTTCTCAAATTATTTTGCAATTTTTAAATTTGGCTTTGAGATATGCTTAGCACTACATTTCTTGTGGAGTTAAATGTATCACGGTTTTAAAATCCTGGTAGAACCCAAGGTCTTTCTTGCTCACGTACCTTATGAGAACACTCAGCGCGCCCAGGGGGGTGACCAAGGTGGCAGGTGCAAAAGCATAAGCTGCAAAGTTCGCAGCCTCTCCTGCTCCCACTGGAAAGCAAGCAGCAGTGTTACTATAAAATATGGATTTATTTGTCAGTCCAGGAAAACATGACAGACACAAAGCAGTAGACTTTTAGCCCAATGACACTGATAGATTTGAATGAGAAGGAATAATTAACTTTTTTTTATGGAGGAAAGGGGAGATTGGCATTAGGGATGCAGATAAACTGTAATTACCTGGTCATACAAGCTCAACTTTCGCATAAAGTTTTTAGTTACTTCAGTACCAGAAACATATACGGTCACTCTGATGAAATCTAGTAGAGGTAGCTTTGGAGTAAGCAGAGAAGGATTCTGTTTGCTCAAGAATACTTAACTGTTATGCAAACTAACAGCGGACAACAACAAAACCCTTGTAAAATTGGAATGCTTTGTAGAGATCTACTGCCCCAGGCAGGGGACAGCCCGAGTCACCCACCAAGGGCCCACATGGTCAGGCATCAGTTGCAGATGACCTACAAGCAGGTAACACTACCTTAGTAGCTCAAGGAGAGCCAAGCAGCTGTTTTAAAGTCATAACAATGTGCTCCAGCAATTCCCATCTTATCTGAGGAACTTGAAACTTCCATGAGATACTGTGATGTAAATGGCTTCTGGAGGGAGAGAAAATTCCTCCAAGAGCTGGGCCCTTGAATTGAGGCCAAATTATTCTCACGGGTTACAAACACTTGCCCACAGAATGTAGTATTTCACGCTGGCAAACTATGCCAAACAAACTTAGTGTAGAGAAAATTCTGGAACAGATAAAAGACACCAGCAAGCTTTTTCTTTTTCCCTCTGTCTGCTATGCCCCAGCCCCACACCTCCAGCCAAAACTGCAGGAGTCCTTAGCTTTAGGAAAACATCATAAGACAAAAACAGTTAGGAGACTGCTCTATAAGAAGAGCAATGGCTGTATTTATTTTTTTTTACAGTATTAAGCATTCTTGAGCACTTTATAGATGGCTTTTATCTTTATAGGTGGCTTTCCAGGAAAATATTGATTTCATAATTAAAGCACTGGATGTTTGTCACTAGATAAAAATCTCTAATGTTAAAGGCATGCTTTTTCCTTCAGTACTGGCATAAACTTTGTACATGATGAAAATAAAATTCTAAATGTAGCCATATGATATTCTCCTTATATTTTCATTCTCGTGTGTGGGCAGAGGATGGGAAGATGCAAGAGAAAAGAGAAAAGAATCATCTAAATCTCTATCTAGAATCTTCCCACTACAGTCTTTGTCAACTTTTATTCAAATGAAATAAGAAAACAGATGTGCAAACACCTTAGAACCAGAAACGGCTGTACAAATTAAAATTATTTTTATTCGTTGTCTTTTGCGATTCCATCCTTTGCGAAAAGAATTCCAGTTCTTTCTTGTAACTGGGCCTCACAGATACTGCAATGGTGTGGGAAAATAAATGGAGGTGTTAAGGCTTCTGGCTGTTGGGGAGATGACTAGCAAGTGGGGTGAATGACAATTTATGAGGTCCTTTCTGTGGAAGCTTCAGTTTTTTTAAGAAAGTTGAGAGGAGGTGTGGAGGAGATAGAAATCTGTGAAGGGGCCTGAGGGAGATCAGTGCCTGCTGCCCGGAGGTCACCTTAGCACTGAGGAAGCTCCCACCTCCCACAGAGCCCCCCCTTAATCCTCAGAGCAAGTCTAGGAGGAAGGGGAGTGCTGACCACCTTCATCGTCTCTTTATGTCAGCGACTTTCAGCCTTTACCATCTTGTGGCACACATACACCAATGGCTAAAGTTCGGCAGCACACCAAAAATAGGTATTTTTGCCAATCTGACAAAAAAGGTATCATTTTGATTCATTCGCAGTGGATGGATATTGTTGTGTTGGTTGTTGTCATTTCTTATTTGACAGTCCAAGGAAAAAGTCAGTGTCTTATTTGATAGTCAGTGCCTCTGGCTAAATAGTCAGGTATTGCAGGTTTTGAAAATTCTTGCAGCACAACAGTATGTCATGGCACACTGGCTGGAAATCACTGTTTTATTTGCTCAGTGCTAAGCAGCCAGAGGGAACTTTAATTTATCCATGCTTTGGTCCTGGCCAAGAAATTGTACCCATTCCTTGGATAATGTACCCGTTCCTTAGAAAACACGCAGCTAGAAAAGTCCCAGATTCTAATTCAGAGCTGGGAAAATGTGAGGGGAAAGCATTTTCTTCCCTTGTTATGAAGAATATAATAAGAGAAGAAGTTCGTGATAAAATATAATATTTCAAATGTTAACTCCTTTGCATTCTAAGACAGTATTGAGAACATGGGGGTGGGAGAAGGAGTGTAAAACTTAATTCTAAATACATATGACATTTTATATGTAAGACTATGTTACACCTGCAAAAATGTTTCGGGACTTAAATGCCATCCTTACTAGGAAGCTAAATTAATCAATTTTGAACAATTCCATGCAATTTATCATTTTAAAAGTGAACACTGTTCTTAGTGTTAGGACTTACTTGAAAGTAATCCTGCCCACCAGAGCCATTCCTTGAGGTAAGAATGTCCACCTTGACCTAGGAAAATGATAAAAATTTAAATTAAGTTATAAAGTGAAGGAAGAAGGTTTGGAGGATTGATTTCTAGGTACTGGAATATGGTTGGAAAATGCGAGTGTTAAGGCCAAGTGAGTATATGTAGTCTTTTAACTTATGTACTTGGCCATTTCCAAAGATCTTCCAACACTTTCTATTATATTTTGAAATTTTTTAACCATGTCATTTCCTTTTTAGTTTAGGTGTTTAGTTAAAGGTGTTTCCATATAGATATTTTTTATTTTTTGGTCAATCCAGATAATCTCTTCCTTTACATAAAATAGTTTCTTCCTTTATCTTTATGCTTAGAAAGCCCTTCTTTTAGTTTTCTTTTCTCTTTTTTAAATATTTCACTTTAACTGTAAATCATGTAGAATTTATTTGGATGAATGGTATAAAGTAGCACTTTTGTATTCTCCCCCTCTAATTTTTGACAATTTTCTTAATACTTTTGATTGAATAAGAAATCCTTTCTCCAGTAAATTAAAGTGCCATTTAAAAAATCATACATTATATTATTGTATGTACTGGGGCCCCCTTATACATTTTAAATTATCTTTTATTATTTTTATCTATTCCTTTTTTAATCATTGTTCAAGTACAGTTTTCTCCCTTTTACTCCCAATCCAGCCCACCCCACCCAGCCCTCTCCACTTCCCTCCCATTACCGCCCCCCCTCCGAGTTTTTGTCCATATGTCCTTTAAATTTTGTTCCTGTATTTTTATCTATTCTTTTAATGCCAGTACCAAGCTGCTTTAATTAGATAGCATTATAGCATGTTTTATTTTCTGATAGTGCAAATCTCCACTCAATAGTACTCTTAAAACCTGTTTGCACAATTTGTAGTCATTTATTTTTCCACATGAACCTTGGAATAATATTTAGGCCTGTTATAATATTATTCTTGATAAGAATGAATATGAATATCATGGTTAATGAAGGGTAGTCAAGCACAGCTAGTCAGCATGTGAAATGTCAGTATCCATAACAACCTAATTCTATTGCTATCCATTTGATTTAACAAATATTTACTGGACGGCAAACACTATGCCAGGGAAAACTCCTGTTCTTATGAGTTTGCTATCAATAAACAAGTAAACCTGTTGACAACAAGTAAATAAATGTACAATAGCAAATTATTCTGGGCGCAATGAAGCACACCATTAGTGCTATGACAGAGAACGACAGAACACGCTGGTGCAGGAGACCTGCCCAGAGAGAGTGGCCCAGGAAGGCCTTTCTGGGGTGATGATATTTAAGCTGAGATCTCAAGGGTGAATCGGCCCAATGAAGGGGAGGAGAAAAAGAGTTCCAGGCCAAGGGAAAGGACCTTGAGGTGGGAAAGAACTCTGTATATTCCAGGTGCCAGAGGAAAGTAGGTGACTGGGAGCATAGCAGAGATGAAGCTGGGGAGGTAGCAAGGGCCGATTCACGCAGGAGGTCAGAGGCTGGGGAGGATGTTAGACTGTATTTATTCTGAGTGCAAAGAAAAGACACTGATGTGTTTCAAGCAGAGTAGCATGATCTGATTTTGACTCCTGAAACTGCAGAATAAAGCTATGAAAAGAAGAACCTCTTGAAGCAAGAATTTTAGACTCTCTGTAAGGGAGACCCAACTGCCTCAAACCTGGAAACTGCTGAGAAAAGAACGGCCAAGATTGGAGATAGAAGCTACGATAAATGAAGACAGTAAAATATTATTAATGTAGCATTATGATCTTACAGGAGGATTATTTCTCCAGTTAGAAACTTGAATTTGTTAGTTGCATTCATTTCTTACCAGCTCTAGTAACACCCTTGTTGGCCAGTTGCAAAAGGCCCTTCTTTTTTAGTATGAAGCTGGAGCCAATAAAAATACTGGAACTTACTGCCAGTACCAGGCCCACATAAAGACTGTATTTGTTTTCTACATTTGCAGAAATGCTCAAGTTGGAATTCAGGTCCCTGTAGAGGACAGGAGCAGCCAGCAGCTGTGACACATTTGTGATCTCACACCAAGCCTGGGAGGAGTTTGGACAGACCAAGGACAGCACGTAGCCTGGAAGAAAAGAGAGAAGGAAATGTCAACAAACAAAGAGGAGATGCATTTGTGTTTACTCCCATTCTGCAAGAAAAAGAAATGTGAGTGGACGGTCCGGAAACACCATTTTTCCACTGCATGAAGGGAAGCGCCCAGCAGGTAGTCTGTAGACCTGTGGACGTGTTCAGTTTGGCTCACACAGGATCTTAAAATTATTTAAATATTTGTTTAGTTGTTATCATCTAAATATGAGAGATTATGCAGGAGAGTCTGGGTTTCTCTTATAAATTGGAAAATCTTGGTGATACTTGGTTCTAGAAAGACGGTATCCTGCTCCAGCGAAGGTAGCTGTTTAGACTTGCTTACACTAGATATTCATCATAGTCTCCGCCCCCACATCCATGGCACTCCATATTATCAGCCTGTCCCCTGGAAAGCAGTATCTGTGACATCTGAATGTAGGGAGAGGGCACAGCAACCCCATTGGTTTAGAAATCACCATGTTATAGGAAATGTATCTTAACGCATTTGGTGGTGTATGAATTATACACTTCATAAAATGTATTTAAAAGATTTCATTTCCTGCCCCTGGCTGGTGTGGCTCAGTGGATTTGAGTGCTGGCCTGTGAACCAGAAGGTCACTGGTTCAATTCCCAGTCAGGGCACATGCCTGGGTTGCAGGCCAGGTCCCCCATTTGGGGGCATGCAAGAAGTAACCACACACTGATGTTTCTCTCCATCTCTTTCTCTCTCCCTTCCATTCTCTAAAAATAAATGAATAAAATCTTTTTAAAAAGATTCATTTTCTGTACCACTTTGCCTGAAGAGAATGATTTTTCAAGTCTATGTAATCCACCTTCTCCTAAGTAAAATAGAATCTAAGAGAAAAATGAATTAACTGCCAGCAGGCTTTTTTTAAAGAATAAGATTCAAATAAGTATGTAAACTATTGAACCAGGCCCATGATTAAATAAGTACCTTGGAATTTTGAGGCTAAACACTAAAATGCAAAGTTGAAATATTTTACACTATATTATGAACTTTTTAAATCTGTTCTCCACTTAAAAAGCTGTCAACAGGTAACATCATGACTAGATTTTCTGACTGTCTTTTCAACTTGTTTTCCTTCTAAAGCCATATTTTCCCATTATAAATTACCCTAAATAAAAGGGGGTAAAAAATTAATCAAGTATAGTTTTAGAATTCAATAATAAAATCAATTTTACATCTCAAAAATCTTAAGAAGGCATAACTAAAACAAAACAAAACAACAAAATCAGTTTGATCAAATGATGACAAAACTTTAATGGGATGGATACATTCCCGGCAAAACATTATGAAGTCATCTGAATTTTACCACATATAAAGTGAAGAAACAACCATAAAGTTCACATCTAGAAAAAGGTAAAATGATTGAATTTCAGCTTTTCATGATTACTATTTCATTTATCTCTGCAAGTTGAAAATCAATCAACTTTGACTCAAATATATAGGATAAATTCTGAGACAAAACTTCTAAATATTCTGAGAGGAATTACATAATTTCAAGGATATTTTATATCTTCGACAGATTTTTAGTCAGGTTATTTTAGTAAGAGTTGCAGTAAATTTTCAAACAAGCTAGCCCTTAGCAATCTTGTTCTGGGCACTGTTCATTTCATTTAAACCCCACGAATGGAAAGTAATTTTTAATAGTTAGAATTTCGATTGGTTTAACTCTTGAGAAAACCTGTGACCTGACTTCCCAGTGAATTCCACGGCTGCATTGCTGTCATCTGCTATGCAGTTAACCATTCCAAAACTTCATCTCTGAAAACAGTGTGGGTGGATCTCATTCCAGTGGAACAATATTCTTTTTAAGCTGTTGACATAGCAAAATGTTTCCGACATTTTAGGAGGTGTGGGAGCAGAGGGTGATAAGGGAGAGCAAATAGTCTTTGTGGCATTCTGCGAGTTCTCATTGTAAGTGGCAGACATCAATGCTGCATGTTTTATGGCAGGAGAAATATTAAAAATCTTGTGTAGTTACTGATTTAGAACTAAAATTATTTTGTGTTTTGGGTGTTTGTTAAGGAGAGAGCCAGCCTACAGCAGATGGGACTGAAGGAGGGAGTGAATGGTGAGTTGGTGGGTGTGGAGCACAGGGTAGCAGGGATGTGTGGGCAGGGACTTCGCAGTGTTTCAGAGGAATTAGAGAGCTCTCCAAATCAGAAGTGGCTTTTTTTAAGATCTGTGTGAGCAAAGGAATTATACAGGGAACTGAATCCAAACTGTAATCAACATAGAAAGAGAAAATCTATGACATCCACTATTTTTCATGTTAATAGATACTGTCCATCATCCTCTGAAGTGACTACTGATTTATACTCCTGCAGGAGGGAGCATACATTACTTCTTTGATGATTTTGTTATTTATTTTTCTAAATATCAAGTAATGGATATTTAGGAAGTGTGTGTCAGTTATAAAGAAAAACAATTCAACAGATACCAAGGAATCAACCACCCAGAACAATACCCCTCAGAGGCAATGATCATCCTGATTTTCTGCTAAACATTCCTTTGTTTAAAAAATCCCCTACATGATTATATCTTCAAGTAATAAAGTGTTTAGTTTTGCCAGGTTTTGCACATATAAAAATATGATTATAAAGTATGTATTCTTTGGTGGCTTGTTTTTGAGATTTATTGATATAGATGCATATGGCTGCAGGTTTTGTTTTTTCCATACTATTCTATAGAATCCCACAGTATGACTATCTTATAATTAATTTTTGTTTTATTGTTGGTGAACATTTGGATAATTTACACAGTTTTTGCTTTTATAAACAGTACTGATAATTCCTCAAATATGTCAAACCATATGTGATTGATATCTGACAATTTTTGATGTTACAGAAATAGCAGTTTCATATGGTTCAACTTAATACATATCTTCTATGTAGTGCTGTGAAAGTTGACTTACACACAATTTAAAAACACTGTTACATTTTCTATAGGAGTATATGACATTCCCCTTAAGTTCTAATACTATCTATAATGATGGGCAGGTTGAGTAATCACTCTTGGCTTCAGTTTCATTTGCTCTAAAATGAGGGAGTTGGACTTGATTCTGAAGATGCCTTCTATAATTTGGTGGTTTGACTATAAGCTGTCTTTGCTCCCAGGGTAATTTATTGATGATCCTGGTAGCTCATAAATATTGCTGATGGACCAGCTCTAAACTCACAGGTACTTGTGGCTGGAAAACATTTTAAAGAAACTGATGCCAGGATCTTAAGTGACTTTCCAAAGTTGTATAACTGCCCAAACCAAGGCCAAGAAACCCAATTCCCCAGCTAGTATTTTTTCTATTTCTGTAAAGTGAAACAATAAGGTACAAACAAAACCAGATAAAAATTATTATTAATGCTTATACAAAGATAAAGTGCTTTGAATAATTTATTACAGTACAATTTGCTTAGAGATCAATTTAAATTATTCAGTTTATTATATGAAGTAGAATATCCAGTTTCTAAGGAGTCAGTGATTGCATAAAACTACATTTTTATTCATTGCAAGGTATTTTTAGTTTGAGGAAATCATTGTTTCACTATTGGTTCTATGGGTAAGCTTAAATTCAGCAAATATTCACTCCTTTGTCCTCACGATGTGGGCTGAGTATTCTCCTGATGTCAAGATGGAATTGAGTTGGTGGCTAATGGGACACGAGCAGAGGTAATATGTGGAGAGGGTCCAGGTTTCCTCATCTTTTTGGGTTTATTCTCTTGAACCTCTGCATTTATCAGGAATAGAACTACCCTGAGGAACTGCTGCCCCTTCAGCCTGAGTCCTAGAATAAAAATACATGGAGCAGATCTGACCTCACCCCACTGTGACAATAGTTAGTCAGTTATTAACAAAGGAAGGGAGCAAGTGGAATAAGATATTAAGCCTGATTAATTAGGAGGGAGAAGCTTCACAGACACTCCAAAGGGGCATAATCCCTGAGTAGGCAGGAAAGACAGGCATCCAAACTTACCCAGGGAACACCCAGCCAGTTTCCCCAGATTGACTGGGGTTGGGGAGGTGAAGGGAGGATAAACAGCAAAAGGGAAATTTCTCTGCTGAGGTGTGTGCAGTGGGAGATGCCAGATGACACAGCAAAACTATGAGGCATGCACAGTAGGAGTGAAAATGGCAACCACAGAGGGGAAGAATCTAGCCTGGGAAAAAGATGAGAGAGGATCACAGCAAAAAACTCCAAAAAATCCAAGAAAGCCTACTCTTGTCTAAGCCCAAAGAAATATAATTTTAAAAAGGCCCCTTTCAGTAGCACCTACGTTCCCTCTATCTCTTCAGCAGCCACGTGGGCCAAAGCGGAGCACCCATTGTGGGCCACATGGGAATGGACACTGTGCTGGACTACTGGGGCCTCGGGTGCCAGGCTAATGGTGGAGTGGCTCTGGGTCCTCGCCCTCCTCCCGGGCTTGGGGGAGATGAGAGTGGGCCTGCCGCCCCAGAGGCTGGACTTCTTCCACAACAAGGTGGAGCTGAGCCACCTGGTCATGGATGAGACACGGGGCATGGTGTACCTGGGGGCAGTTCTTTGTTTTCACTCTAGTAAATCTTGCCACTATCCTCAAATCCTCCTATGTGCATATCCCTGAAATGCATTTCCTGTGATACCATGGAAGACTTCTATTCTCTCCAGCAACACCACAAAAAGAAGCTAAATTCAGCTAGACATGTAGCCAGATGCAGAGATACCTGGGTGAACCTCATTTATATTAGTCAAACATCAGCTTAACTACAGACACATAAGTAGAAATATATAGGGTGGGGCAAAAGTAGGTTTATAGTTGTGAAGATGTGAAACAGTTTGTTATTGTATTATTATTTATTAATTATTGTATTATTTTCCATACACACAACTGTTAAGCCTACTTTTGCCCCACCCTGTATGATTATTGTTTTAGCCACTGAGTTTTTGGTTTTGTGTTATGTAGCAATAGCTGACTGATATACCTGCCCATTCATATTAGCAAAGGAAAGAATGAGCGAAATCTCTTTGTGTCCCTAAATTTATTCTGCAGATATCAACCAGTGTGAATCAGATTATGTCGCTTCCCTGCTTAATTCCACCTCCTCCCCTCGTCATGATTTTTTATTGCAATTGTAATAAAATCTAAACTCCCAATCCTGGACTTTTTCTAAAAATTTACATGATTTAAATTTTGCACACCTCTGACATTATATTGTATTACTCTGTTTAACTCTCCCATTCTCTGAAACAACACTAGTTGTCTTTTCACTCATTTACTGAGTATTATCTGTCGGGCATTTGCTAGAAGCTGGGGGTACAACAGTGAATGAAAGAACATTCATACTCTCTTATAGTCATTCTAATGAGGGGAAATAAGATAGACAAGTGAACTAATACTACATAACATGTTGAGTGCCGTGGAAAGCAGTAAAAGCAGCATAAAGAAATACTTTTCTTTTTTTAAACACGTTACATGGAAAACCTCTCTACCAAGTGTAAAAGCAAATATCTTGAGGTGGGAATGTGCTTAAGGGGTTGGAGGAATGGCAGCCAGCCAGGCTGGCTGGCTGGGGTGAGAGATTAGGTTGAAACATAGGAAGGGACAAGATCAGGTGAAATGAGCCTTTAAGTAAGTAGGTCCAATCTTGTCATTTCACCTTCCCAATTTCTAGAATGGGTTCCCTTCTCATTCAGAAAAAAAGCCAAAGTTCTCACCACAGTTAACAAGGGCCTGTCAGCTATCTGTGCAACTTCATTCCCTGCTATGCTTTTTTTTAGTTCCTTTTATAGGCTAGGTTCCTTCTTACCTTAAAGCTTTGAGTAACCTTTACTTAGCCTAAGTAGTGAAGTAGTGACTGGCATAGCTAGGTCCTCCTTGTCACTAAGCACTCTCTTAAAATGCCACCCCTGCCTTCCCAATCTAAAGGAACTTCTTGGTCAAGTTCTATCATATGGCCCTATTTAATACTGCCAAACAAATGTCTTACAGTTTAAATATGGCTTTATATATAACAGTATCACATATTTGTATGGCTATTTCATTAATTCATTCAACAAAATAGTTGTTGACCACCTACCATGCAAGGCAGTATGGTAGGTATTCATTTATTCAACACTTAGCAAATTCTCACTGAGCACTTCCTGGGTGCCATGCCCTGTTCCAGGAACCCGCGAGATAGGGATCAACAGGGCAGGTCAACTGGTCCCTATTCTCATGCAGCTGATGAATTTAGTGAGAGAACAAACAAGTGAACAGGAATAAAGGGTGCAGAACAGGGATGAGAAATAACTTTGAGCAAATGTTGAGCAGAGTAAAAATGAGAAATAATTTTGAGCAAATTCGGAAATCAAGTCATAATAGACATATTTTCATATTGACTCTGATAGGGCTGGGGAAGAAGCCCATTATTTCGATGAACCAAAATAAAATTGAAAAGACGCTGTGGATTTTTTTAAAAGTTCAAGACCTGTATCTCTAAACAAGATCTTCCCAACATCACTATGTCTGGAAGCCAAGAAGCGTAAGAAGACTGTTAACCATCAGACTTCCTACTAAACTGCTGTTTCCACTTTACAATCTGAATGTTACTGAGCTTACTAAATTGTTAAGATAAAATCCCCTTAAAATTAATAAAATGATTAAAGAATGAAGATGCAGGAAAGGAACCTAAAAATAATACTTTAATAAGCATGCTTCTATACCGAGATTTTAAACCCTGATACAGTCCATATTAAATATTAAACTACGCAATGAATAGCATGTTGTTTTCTGAACAACATTCCGTGGAGAATTTTTACTACCTTTAACCTTTAAGCACTTCACTCCTTTACTACCTTTAGGCACTTTTGAATTTCAGCACTTAGGAAAAATATGAAAGGCTAGAAAAACAACCTGTGCTTTTAAACTTCTAGTAAAAGTTTACTTGGAGGAAGTCTTTTTTTAGTTCAACATATAAACTGTTAGATTTTATACAGAAAATGCAGCTCATCCTGAAAATAAAAGTTGTGATCATTTGGAATTTTGAGTAGTAATGTTTACGATGTTTTTAAAGAGTAAAATCTCCGAATCATTAAAACGTATACCACCGCACCAAGAGGCCAGAGAAAGGGGATGGGCACCTACAGGAAACACAAAGGCCCAAATAATTTTGTGCTTAGTTTGATCTCTCATTTTGAAACCTTATTCAATCTGGGCTTTGGTTTCTGTATCTGTGAAAGGGATGTAATGGCTACGTAATAAATTCACAGAACTTACTATGTGTGAGGGTAAACTGACATATTTTTATGTTAACCTGTTTCAAAAATTTAAGATTATATACATGAAAATGGGACTTGTCCTAATCAGTGTAAGAGAGATACAGCCAATTCTCAAAGAGGGGCACAGTTCCCTACTTTCCTTCTCTCAAAATCATGAAGACAGGCTGAATCAGCTCTAAATATAACCTATGTCATTTTTTACTCTGCTTAGTTGGCTGCACCCTGGGAAAGCGGCTCACTCAAAGAAAAGTTTGAAGACCATTGGATCCCTCTCCTCCTCCAACTCTCTCTACTGTCAAACCAGGTCTTTCTGTCCATGGTGTCTCCTGGCACCATAATCAGTGGGTTCATTACAGGTGATGGGGGTATTTCTCACATTCTATTTTCATCATGTCATAGTTTTATGTTAATAAAGCTCTACTGGAGTTAAATTAAGATCTGTAGAATTGAAGATATAATATAAAAATCCTAAATGAAAAAAAACCCTCCATATGTGTTTAAATTTATTTTTTGAGATAATTTTGGATTAGAAGGCCTTTTGAAGCATTTATAATTTTAAAAGTAAAAACCACACTAGGGGGTTAACTTTTTCTGTATGGAAACACAACTGGAATGCTCTATCAGATCCTATGATGGACTCCTTTTCATTTGGGTCTCAGTTCACATAGGAGTCTTCTCTGCACACCCAGTCTGAACATCCTAATTCTCTCAATACATTATCCATGAAACTCACCATTGTTGTCCTTTTTTTATTCATTTGTTTCTTGCATATTATCTATCATCTAGACAGTAAACTGCTTGGGAGCTGGGACCTGGACCTAAACTCTAGGACCAGGCTATCTTGCAAATTCCTCTGTACGAGGCCCTGGACCAATGCCTGGTACATGGGACTCATTAAAATTGAGCCTTTACTCCATGTCAGGCTTCATATGTAATCCTGCCCACTTCTATTTGTCACAACTGTACAGTGTAAGAATTATTCCCAGTTTATAGAGGAAGAAAGACTCAAGGAGGCTAAATTATAGCTGAGAAGACTGATGCCAAAACCTAGTCTCTTCCCACCACTTCTGACAATGTGGATTCTAGGTTCTTCCACCTATCTCCCACACAATTAATTGCCATAATTAATCACAGGAATTAAGTACTGAGCTTGAATATTTCTTGTTGGAACTAAATGTATTAGCTAGCAAAGCAGGAAAAACATCCTGTTTTGCTAGAACCTTCAAACAAGCTGGTGTAATCCACACACCCTCCTTACAGATCCTTGGGTAAACAAGGGTGGATGGGTTAGTAACAGTCTGACTTAACTAGTGTAGGAATTATTTAGGCAAAGGTCACACAACATCACTATCTAGGAAATCTAGATCCAGCTACCTAAGCAACCACTTCCAAAATCTCTGCTTTTGAATAGGTGTGAATTGTTCCAGACATTTTCTCTCTTAGTGTCCCTCTTCTCTCTAGCGGCCGTTTCGACTTTTGAATAGTTCACTGCCTAAAATCAACAACGAAAACCCCTCTCAGTACCAAGGAATAAGCTGGAGGGACCACGAGGAGAGAAGACGGGAAAGTCGCCAGCTAGTTCGGAAAGGTATATAGTTCTTGTCACGTCCCTCACTGTCCTTACCCTCCTTACATCCTCATCAGATAAGTTAAATATTGTCTTTCTCCTTGAAACTGTGGAAACCATCACAATTTCAGTTGATCCACACCTTTCCTGTCACACATACCACCCCGATTCCACCCCCCACCCCCACCCATGCCTTCTTTTATCCGGACTCACACGCGCCTAGTGAGTAGAAAGGCTGCCAGTGTTGCAAGTGCCTGGGGTCGGGTGGGGACTGAAACTGCAGCCCAGTAAGCAGTGAGAAACCTACAAACAACTGCACCCAGTTCCGGTCTCCTCTTACGTCGGGCGCTGCCGCGAAGTGACTACACCAAGAGTCAGACTAGAGGCTGGTGAGGCAGGGACGTTTTCCTCTCGAAGTGAGAGAGGAGTGGGCGGCCCAGGTGGGCCCATCGTGCTCCCCCTCAGTCCAGGGTGCCTGGCCTTCCACGGTGTTTGGCCCTCCCAGAGCCAGCTCAGGGTGCCGTTCGGAACTCCCACCAGGTTCCCGGGCACGCCCTCTGCCCACAGGGTGGTGTCGACAGCGGACTTTGGAAGTGAGTCTGAGTCAGTGGAAGCATCTTTCTCAGATGAGACTTGGGAGTCTTTCCACAGCATCCTGAGTTTCTCCGTCACAAGACTAAGCATAGTGTAATTTACCTGCAACTGCCTCCCGGACCAGAGTGGGAGCCACGTATGTCTTGTTCGACTGATTCAGGCTTTCCCAAAGAGTCTGGCATATTGATTGTAGGCACCAATAAATAGTTGCTGCCTCGTTGGCTGGGTGACTGGCTGAATGAATGGTTAATGCATGATGAATGAATTAAGAGTCGAGAATTACCCGGACCGCCCATGTGTTCTCGTAGCCACCCAGATGCCAGGACCCCTGGCTGGGGAATACACTCACCTTCTCGGCAGGGCTCTCCAGGCGGCAGCCGCACCTCTCCCCCCATGTCCGCTAGACAGGGTTTCCCAGGCGTAGGCGATTGCTCTTTACCCTCCCGGACTTCTCCTCCCCATGGACCCTTGCTCCCCTGGAGCAGCAGCTGCGGTGTCCCAGGCTTTTGTGAGCTGACCCCGCCCCCGGGCAGCCTCAGCCAATGGAGATGGCTGGGTGGGGCTTCCGTACGAGCCACGCCCCTACCTCCTAGGTTGGGTTGTAATTCTCAGTGGGAAGCGGAGGCTGCATACCTGGTCTCATGTGTGTGAATGGCGGAATCGCCCACTGCCACTCCTAACCACTGTTGAAGCCGCACAGTAGCGAAGCACAGACACACCTCGCAGAGTGAAGGCATCTCTCTGAGCTTGGGGGCCGCGGAGCCAACTCTCGGAAATGTATGGAGCATAGTCTGTGCTGAGGCCCCCTTCTGGCTCGCGGGTATCGAAATGTCTCCTGCTTCTGGATTCTGAGCGCTTGCTCTGTATGTTAGAAGCTTTGTATGGAAAGTTGCTGGCCACTGGGATTCTGCTGTGATTACCATGCTAAAATTTATTCCGGGGCTTTAGAACAGACTGTGCCCTTCTGTGCTATTATCAGCTTCTCCCACGGCCCTTCGACTTCGAACTGGTGCCCCTCCACCCTCCTTTTACTTAGTCATGTAGGTAACTGCAATAAATGCTTGAAGGAAAGGCAATGCTCAACTGAAACGACTTGTTCCTACAAAATAACAGTAGCTCGCATTTATGATATTCTTGCTTTACCATGCTTATGTAGGCACTTTATATGTATTAACCCATTATATCTGACAACATAGTCTACTAATCCCTAGTTTATAGAGACAAAAAATGAGGTTAAGTAATTTAACCACTAGTCAGTAAATGGAAGGCCTTATAGCAGGTCGTTATACAACGTGAAATGGGTACAATTCCTGCTAAAACCCTCACCACAGGGATGGGGAGCCTTTTTGCTCTGGGACTTCAGTGAAGGAAATATTACCCGCTCACTATATCTTTGTTCTAGGTAGTCATGAACAAACAGCGCTATTAACTTTATTACCTAAGAGCTTCATAGCAGAGGCTTCAATCTTGCTTGACTTGTTCTTCCGCTGATGAGAAGAGTTAATGATCTGTCAACATAAAACAAGGCACACACATTCACATGTGGATGGCTTGGTGGAGAAGGAGTAGCATGGGGAGTGGAATAGGTGAAGGCTGTAATGGAGGGAGATTTATGCCAAATTTGGATAACACGCCTTAAAACCTAGATTTATATTTAAACGTTTTGTTTGGACATCATATTTAAATTTTCCCCTTTATCAAAGATTGGTGATAATAGTAAATGTGATCTGAAGTATTACTTATTACTTATATATTTAACCAACACTTAAACTGCACTTATGTGGGCCAGCACTATTCTAAACACTTTGTAAATATTTGCTTTTTAAATCATCATAATAGATAGGTACTCTTATTAATCCCCCCTTTACAGATAGGAAAGGGAGGCAGTTAGAGAAACTAACTTGCCTGTGGCCACACAGCTACTAAGTGGTGGAGCAGGGATGCTAACTAAGGAAGTCAAGCTTCAGAGACTGTGCTCTTAACCCATTTGCTAATTGGATGTTTTTAAAAAATGGATATTTAAAAAACTGAAAATGTACTTTTGAGATAATTATTTTAATAATAATTGAATTTCAGGTTCCAATTAAAAGTCTATTTTAGGTAGGAGGCACTTTGTTGTAATTCTTGTTTTTCCATTTCAGAAATAAACAGAGAAAAGTATTTAAATTTATTTTAAGATCACTACTTTCTCGGCTTAAATGTCGCTTCTCAGAACTTTACTATGTATTTTCCTTCACTACTTGTTTGTAGATGACTTTGACTATTATGCCATTATATTGAATAGCACCATAAGCTGTCATGAAATGACATTCATTTTGAAGATTATTATTCCTAATAGAAACCATGGTGTTTATTTAACAAAAAGAAGAACATTCAAAAATCTCCAACAGGTACACTCAACAACTCTGGGAATATTCCTTTTTGACTTAAAACTTAGGATTGGATCATAAATGAGGCCCTCCCAAACATCAGCTCCTGTTTTATTGGTCTTTATTGGTATAGACTCAGTAGTGAAGGTCAAAATAATGAAGAACCTGTAGAATCTCAAGGCCTCAAAGGGACAAAGCCAAAAAGGTTCTTTGAACAGTGCAGGGGTCTGGGAGGGTCCCTATTGTATGAGGCTTTAACCCTTCAGTTGCTAGATTGTGGAGAGGTCTAAGGTTCCCTGGGCAGGGGCCGGGTAAACAGGCCATGTTGGTGGTTATTAGGGAGGGGGCTTGAGACAATTTGCAGAAGTTACATTGTGCCAAGTCTACTACTGGGAATTCATGGTTCCTTATTTTTTTCTCAATCAGCCTAGCTAAGGAGGTCATCAATTTTACTAATTTTTCCAAGAACCATCTCTTACCTTTATTGATTTTCTTTACTAATTTTAAAAATTTCATTGATTTCTGTTGCTGTTTTTGTTTCATGTCTTCTACATTGAATTTAATTTGCTTTTCTTCTTTGAGCTTCTGAGGTAGAAACATAGATCACTGATTTTAAACCTTTATTCCTTCTAATATAATCATTTAAAGCTAAAGTTGCCTTAAAATAGCGCTTTAGCTGTATCCCACACATTTTGAGCTGTTGTGTTTTTATTATTCTTTAGTTCAAAATATTTTGAAATTTTCCTTGTCATTTCTTTTTTGACTCGTGGATTATTTAGGAATATGTTGCCTGATTTCTAAATATTTGGGGATTTTTCAGATATTTTTCTGTTATTGATTTCTAATGTAATTCTGTTGTGGACACTGAACATATTTTGTGCAGTAACAGTCCTCTGAAATTTACTGAGATCTGGATTATGATCTATTTTGGTATTCACTAAAATTGACAATTCAAGTGAAACTGACAAGGATGTATATTCTGTAGTTGTTGGCTATAGGGTTTTCTAAATGTTAATTAGGTTCAATTGATTGTCAAGAAATTTAGTTTATTACTGATTTTTAAATTTGTTCTGCCAATTACTGAGAACAAAGTGTTAAAATTACCTGTAATTGTCAGTGTGTCTATAAATTTAGTGCTGCTAACTTTTGCTTCCTGAATTTTTGAAGCTTTGTCAATAAGTGGATGTACAAGTTGGACTGTTATGTCTTCTGAGTGAGGTGACACTTTTATCATCATTAAATGTTCCTGTTTATTTCTGGTAACACTTTTTTGATTTGATTGTACTTTGATATGAATATAGCTAAACTAGATGTTTTATTAGTAGAGCTATACCTTTATTATTAGACCTATATATACCCTTAACCTCTAACTTATCTTTATATATTTTTAACTTTTAAAAACATTATATATTATTGTTTAAAACTGATTTCTTGTGTGCCTGGCTAGCATAGCTCAGTGGATTGAGTGTGGGCTGTGAACCAAAGTATTGCAGGTTCGACTCCCAGCCAGGGCACGTGCCTGGGTTGCAGGCCACGGCTCCCAGCAACCACACATTGATGTTTCTTTCTCTCTCTCTTTCTCCCTCCCGTCCCTCTCTAAAAATAAATGAATAAATCTTTTTTAAAAAACTGATTTCTAGCCCTGGCTGGTGTAGCTCAGTGGATTGAGCACGGGCTGGGAACCAAAGTGTCCCAGGTTCGATTCCCAGCCAGGGTACATTCCTGGGTTGCAGGCTATGACCCCCAGCAACCACACATTGATCTCGATCTCTCTCTCTCTCTCTCCCCGCCTCCCTCCCTCCCTCCCTTCTCTCCCTAAAAATAAATAAATAAAAATCTTTTAAAAAACTGATTTCTTGTGCTTTGGCCAGTGTGGCTTAGTTGGAGCATTGTCCCGTAGACCAAAGGGCTTGGGGTGCATACCAGAAGGCAACCAATCCATGTCTTTCTCTCTTTCTCTCTCTCTCCCACACCCTTCCTCTCTAAAAAGGAAAAAAAAAAAAACCCACCTTATTGCTTGTAAGTAGTATGTAGATACACTTTACCTTTTTAACCAAGCTGTTAATCTCTGATTTTGATTAGCCGTTTAGTGTGTGTGCATGTTTTGTAATTATTGATGTAATTGGATTAAGTACTGAAAAATTCCTTTAACATTTCTTATAGTGTGGATTTACTAACAAGAGGTCCTCTTCATTTTGCTTGTCTGAAAAAAATCTTTATTTTGTTTTTATTTTTGAAAGCTAGTTTTCTTTGTTACAGACGTGTAAATTGACTGTATTTTCTTTCGTCACTTTAAGGATATTATTCCATTGTTTTTAGCTTACATTGTTCCTATTAGAAAACTAACTATTCATTCGTTTCCTGCCCTTGCTCCCCACCATGGTGTGTAACATGCCTATTGCTCCCCTTTAGCTGCTGGAAAAAAAATTTACCACTTATTTTCAATAATTGGGCTTTTAATTACCTTGGTATGATTTTATTTGTGTTTATTCAGCAATGGGTTCATTTGAGATATATGGATTTATTCTTTACATTAATTTAGAAAATTGTTGGCCATTTTCTTCAAATAATTGTTTCTACCTCCTCCCTTCTAAGACACCAATTACACATACGTTGATCTGCTTGATATAGCCTCATGAGCCATTGAGACTGATGTTTAATCTCTTGTTTCAGTTCAGACAGTTTTGATTGCTATGCCTTCAAGTTTACTGATTGTGTCTTTTGTATTATCTATTCCACTGAATAGATATCTGGTAAATTTTTCATTTTGACAGTACCCTTTTTAACTTCTAGAAGTTCAGCTTGTTACTTTTTCATATTTGTTTATTCATTATGTATGTGTTTTATTTTGAAATCCTGAGCATATTTATAATAAGTATTTTAAGGTCCTTGTTGCTAATTCCATCATCTCTGTCATTCTTAGGTCTGAAAATACTTACTGATGTTTATCCTGATTATAGACCACATTTCCCTGCTCCTTTGTGTGTCTAGTAATTTCTGACTAAATGCCAGACAGTATAAGGTTAAATTGTGAAGATTTTAAATTTTGTTACCTCCCTAAAAGAGAGAAAGGGAGGTGAGTTACTTGGAGATTAGCTAGATCTTTTACAATTTTGTTTTAAGATTTGTTATATAGATTAAACGTATCCTTTACCTTAGATGTAATTTAGACCTACTATTAAAAGTGTGGCTTTCCTGTGTATTCTGTTAATCCTTGGGTCCCCAATGAGATCACTTCACTCTGACAGGAAATTGACTCTCCAAGCTTTGTGTGAACTCTAGTAATTATTTAACATTTAGTTCCCTGGCAGTGATTCACTATATGTTCATTTAAAGGACCTGAAATTCTCAGATACAACCATATACTGCTACCTGATAGATTCCTTCCCTACTGTGAATTCTTGAGCCCTTCTCTATTTGATTATGTTGTTTAACTAGAAATTTGATGCTCTAACAGTGAATTATTGATTAATACTGAGCTGCAGGAACTAACTCAGTAAAATAACAATAATGTTAATAGTTACTGTAATTGAGGACCTGATTTGTGCCAGACATTGTGGGAAGAACTTTATGTAGATTATCTCTAATCACCATAACCTGATAAAAGGAATCCTTCATTATACTGATGAAGAAAGCAGAGACTTAAGGAAGTTAAATAATTTGCCCCAAACTGTAATACTGCTGTTAACTGGGAGAGCTAGGATGCAAGTTCCACCTTAGTGGAACTCCAGTCTGTTAAATTTCCAATGTTCCAAGCAGCTATTAACTTCAAGTGCTATAATTTTATTACTCAACATCTCCGAGATGTATAAGAGGATTAATCAAAATTCTATTAGTTTTCAAGTTTAGTTAAATTCAGACATAATAATAAATATTTTATTTATTTTAAATTGTATAATACTTTGTAAAGAATCATAATTTCAGTTACTATATAATGATGGTAACTTGGTATGCACACAACTCTGAGGGGTGGGATTGTGACTCTATAAGCTTTAATATTCTACTTCATTTATCATTCAGTGGGTCTGGTTTTATAGGGTAGCTGTTCGTATTATATAATTAGTGACAAAACCAAATTTACTTGAGAAGCTAAATTATAATCAAAGGTGGTTTGTGCATCAACAGAAATCTGCCTGTGTAGATCTTCCACCTCATGTTTAGATATATCATTTAACTAAGAAATAGAGAAGTAGCCGTGGCTGGCATAGCTCAGTGGATTGAGCGCAGGCTGTCGCAGGTTTGATTCCCAGCCAGGGTAGATGCCTGGGTTGTAGGCCATAACCCCCAGCAACCGCACATAGATGTTTTTTTCTCTCTCTCTCTATTTCCCTCCCTTCCCTCTCTAAAAATAAATAAATAAAATCTTAAAAAAAAAGAAATAGAGAAGTTATATAACTTGTCCTAGGTAACACAGCTAGTAAGTGGAAGAACTGGGATTTGAACCAGTGTATCTAATGTCCACAGCTGATTTTCCTATCTATTAGGAATATTCCCTAATGGGTATTCCCACTACCCATTTTTTAAAACCATATAAGACCAACAGCGTTTTCTCAATCTTATACATTTTACATATTTTAGACCCTAATTGAGTGCATACTAATGGATATATTATTACATATTAGCTATTTGATAAGATTAATTGATGGAAATCATGGACCAGCTCAGCAAATAACATATTTTGTGTATATACAAAATTATGCTATAATATCATGGGGTCCTGGGCCCTCAAACTCTGCCAATGGAATTTATATGAGAACCTTTGCACTCAAAAGGCAGTGGAAAGCAGTTCTACTCTTTACCTCTTTATGAATATTGCTATTCTCTGAACTGTACAGCCTCCTTTTACTCTTGATCTTTATGAATAAAGTAAGCACAAGAACACAGTATTTTTATTTATTCAGTTCAATGACTATTAGTGAGACACTGAGATACAACTCCTTATGTTCCAAACAGGACTCCTAATGTCCCCCTACCCTCAGTCTGTTCTTTTTGCTCTCCTCCCTGTCTCAGGAGATTGCAACCTCTTCTTTAGTTGCTTAAGTCAAAAAATCTAAAGTCATCCATAACTCCACTCTTTTACTCACAACCTATATTCACTCAATAGAAAAATCTTACTGCTTCTATCTTTAAAATCTACCCCATTCTCACCAGCTCCACTTATGCTGTCCTGGTCTGAACCACTGTCGCTCGTGCCTGGATTACTACAATAGCCTCCTGAGTGTTCTCTACATGATCTGTCCCCTAGGACCTTAACTCCTCCTCCTCCCCTTGCTTCCTCTAACTTACCCACTTGGCCCCCTTGCTCCTCTTTTACTGCTTCAAGCATAGTCCCATCTTTAGACTTTGCACATGTGTTCTTGCCAGGTAGGATCTCCCCTGCCCCTCAAATGGGCACGACTAACTGACACTATTTTCAGGTCTCTGTGAGATGAGGCCCTTCCTGAACGCCTCATCTCAAAACTTCCACACCATTTTCTATTCCTATGTGTTGCTTTCTTTATCATGTTGCTGATTGCCATCTGACATCTGTTTAGTGCTTTGTCTTTCCTACCCCTTTAGAATGTACACTCCGTGAGGGCGGGAACTGAGTTTTGTTCACTATTGATTTCCCAGTGCTTAGAAGAGGGCCTGGCACTTAATAAATATTTGTTGATGAATGGCATTAAATTGAACACTAGAGACACAGTAATGAACAACACAGGCAGAGTCCCTGCCTTCATGGGATTTACATGGGATTTACAGGGTTACATGACATTTCATTATTGTGGTTATGAATCCTGAGGAGAAAGCATTGACGACTCTGGCTGAAGGTCTCGGCATGTTAGAAGACAGACTATCAAATATTTAGTAATTTTGGGGACAACAGCCCAAATCTCCCAAATCATAGACTTTTTCAAATGAACATACAAAAGAGTCAATGTCATGCAAATGAGCAGCTATAGTTAGAGGCAGTTTAAATGGGATTATAAAGATCTAGAGGGAGCTGACTAAGCAAGACTAGGGACCAGACTAAAAGTAGCCCACTAAATAGATAATCCAATGTGGCTCTGTTCTTCCTACCAGTCAAGGTTACTGCAGGTCCCAGGAAAATAAAAATCCATTCAGATAGACTGAGCTAAGCTATTTGCTCTTTGGAGGGGAAAACAAAACAAAACAAAACTAAACTAAACAAAATATACCTTACCCTATTAATCTTGGGCAAACTGAAAAAACACCCTAAAACGTAGGTTTCATATGTGAAAACAACATTCCTACTTACCTTCAGTTTCAGCAGAGATAGTTTCCCCCTTCCCTAGTCCAGCTCCTTTCCTCCCAGACTCGGGGCTCCTTGCAAGTGCTTCCTCAGCTCTTGATAACACTGTAGTGTAAGCATCAGTTCTTTAGCCCATTTTCCTCCTCTGTACAGTCTCTAATTAAAAGGCTCGTGTGTGCTTCCAGACCTCAGAACAGTGCCCAGCACACTGTGGTGCTCAGGAATTACATGTTGAATAGATGAACAAACATTTAAACTAATTCCACGCCTTGGTGAAGGATTATTATTTCTCATTGTTAAGCAATTTTCATGCATAAAACAGACTTCCATTAAAAAATGAAAATAAACTACTATTTCATTGGATCACACTTTGCTAGAATTATATAATAAATTATTGAGAAATGAGGTATAAATAATGGCTCTGTAACTTAACATAAATTAGTTATTTAATAGCCACCTGTGCCTGCCTATCAAAAGACTCACTGCAACATACTGGTGAAGCCTAAACAATATGCCACAGAGCTCAGTGTAGGGGCAGTCCAAGAGCTTAGAGGACAGGGAAGGAAGAGAGGAAAAGAGAGCATGTGTATCAGGTGTCCTCTTATACACCAACAGCGTGCGATATGTTATAGCCTTCCCTCCATTTGTCCTCACAAAAACCTAATGAGGTAAGTATTATTTTTCTACTTTACAAATAAAGAAATTGAGAAAATTAAGTCATTTTCTCAAGACTGTACAGCTAATAAGCATTATCCCAATAATTATAATATTCAGTTCATCCTTAAGTATAGTTTTGGCATGGGAAAAAAAGTGCATGAAGGAAAGTGCATTTGTGATGAGTCATTCCAAAGAGGTAAAGAATTGTGTGTGTGCATGTGTGGCTCATTGGGGGAGGAACTGGTTCATAATAAGTTCTCTGAAGTTTTGTGATGTCAGCTAGGAGTTAAGTTGGCAAGAGGAAGAAAGTTTTATTAGAATCATTGCTCCAGTGATTTTATTTAATTCATTAAATCATTTAAGAAAGTTTCAGATAACAAGCAAACCATGAGAAATGAACATTTCATTTGATAAGAATAAGGAAATCATTTTGAAATACTTTAGATCAGAAGAAATATGTCCAGTGATAGGGAAACCAATGAATAAATTATGGAATGGTGGAATATGACAGAATACTATGCAACCATAAAAGGATGCTTTAGATAAACATTTAGTAATGTAAAAGTGTTAATAATATAATATTTTTAAAATTTAGAATAATTTTATTAAATATATATGAGTATAAACCAAAATGTTAATATCGATTATCCCAGAATGGTAAGAATATGTTCCTGTTTTCTTTTCATCCCTTTTTATTACCAAAATTTTATGAAGCATGTTTTATTTTATAATTAGAAAGTATGTTACTTAAAAATTCTATAACCCACAGGCTGTTTTCCAGAAGAACTTAGTCAGTAGTCCACTAATTTCCTTTGCTAGGCATCTTGGGGTAGGTCCTCCTTTCAATAGCTTCCTAATCCCACTGGGGGCTGCAGCCTTTTATCTGAAGCCATAAACGTCACTGGGTTGTTCAATGGCTAATTATTCAGCAGGACAAATATTGCAAGTTCTGGAGAAAGAGAGACGTTTTTGGAGCTAAAAGATTGAAATGAAGGCAGTTTGCTAAATGGAGACAGTATTTATTTCATGCCATTCTGATATGTAGCCATAAGCAAAAGTTTTGTGGTCATGTAAATGTTCAATTGTTGCATTAAAAGCTCTTAGGGAAATTTACTTTTAGGTCATTAGAATAACTTTTAGAAACCAACTGGCCTATTGATTATTTTTTGCACATGTAAAGAATGAACTATTCTGTTAGGCAAGTTCAGACTCATCCTTTGCATTTCTTGATCAGATATGTTTCAAACATGCATTCTTCCACATGATACACAGGTCAATGGATAAGTAAGTGCACTCTACTTATATTTTCATGGTTTTCAATATGAGGGCAGTATATTAAAATTTTAATTATACTTTGTAAAAACCTAGACTGTTCTTTCAAGATTGTAACCCTGGGTGAATTGGGAGTATAGCTAATAAAATTCATCAGGCAACATTCAAATTTGTCAAGAGGTGTAGTTCTGAGACAACCCCTTTTACCTCTAACTCTTACACATATTAATAAGCTCTGGCTCTAGCAAAGGATAATGGTGCTTTGGTCCCTGTTATTTTCATACGTATATAAATCCGTAAATCCAATACTGACTCATGAAAATCCTCCCTTGCCCGTGCCACAGAATTGTTTCTTTCCCTGGGAATGAGTATAAAAACTAGCCATTTGTGCATGTTTAAACAGAGGAAAAAGATCAGTATATTTATTATTTAAAAATAAGATCTGGATTTTGGCTAGGTCAAGAATTACACTATCTTCCTGTTTATTTTGGACACACCACTGATTTCCATTTCTAGAAGACACAGATTCATTGCTTAAGCAACCAAAGGTAAGAGTCTAGTAGTAATTACAGTAGTATTTCACATATGCTTATACCTTTGTTTTGATTTATTAAAGCATCAGCATTTGCTCATTTATGTTACATGCTTTCCAGTTACAGCTGATGATTGTATTTTTATTGACTCCCCTGTATTTTTGACAGATAGATGAATATTCTACTAAAATACAATTTTAGTTTAATGTCACAGTAAATAAAGGCATGGCAATATGATTCTGCTAATCTGAATATCACAACATGGTAAATACTACCTGTTTTTTGCAAAATTTAAGTTCATTTTTAGAAGTCAAAAAGAATAACTTTGGCAGCTGTGTTTTCCCTGAAAGGAAGTGTCCTGTACGGGCTTGCTTCTTCTTTGAAGTATTTGGAGATAGAACACCATCAAATTCTTGTTGATCTTAACATAAAACTAACTCCTGAAAATATGAGCCTCAACTTACTGAGAACTTCTTAAGGATCAGGTGCTTTGTAGGCGTTGTTATAACCTGCACACCCCCATTTGGAGATGAGTAAGTGGTCTAAAGAGATTAGGTGGCTCCCTCAAGCCAGCATATTATTATGATGTAATGGGGCCAGAATTTAAATCACCTTGCCTTCTTCTAAGTCTTCATGGTAAGTGTACACACTTTATGTGTGTACTTTTAAAAACTGTTATCAATTACTGTCATGTTTTGTTTTTATAAATTTAAAAACTACTCCTTATCATTTTTCTTGTGCCAGGATTACAGGATTTTAAATATTTGTGATTTTCTTCTCCATTAGAAAGTTAGACATTATGAAACCAAGCTTTAAACAGTAGTCGTGGCTGAGTGGTAAGGCGATAGTAGACTAGAAACCAAGCTTTTAAAATGTTCCTATCAAAAAAATAAATAAATAAAATGTTCCTATCAATAAAGACACATCTTAAATAGACTCTTTACATTTTGACCATTTTTGTTTATATACTCCTTAATTTGTTTGTTCTACTGCATTTATTCTTCCCATAAGTATCACTCATTCGTGTCATTGTTAGATCGAGCAGGCAGACAAAAGAGGATAGAGGTGTGTGAAGCATCAAGATTTAAGAAAAAAACGCTAATAGTTATTGACTGCACTTTATATCCCATAGAGTGTCATATATGGGCTTCTTCTTCTTTGAAGTATTTGAAGACAGAACACCATCAAATTCTATACCCTCTTTCTTCTACTCTTGGAATGCTTATAAATATTGATCACAAAAATAATCTCAATAAGGCAAAAAATATATATATACAGGTTATATTCTCTGGCCACACAGTCAAATAAAGTTAGAGATTAATGTGAATTTTAAATTAAGGACCCTACCCATTAGAAATGGAAGAAGAAAAGTATGGGGAGAGAAAAAAAATGTCATATAGATCTTTAATTGGAGGTAACAGCAAAAAGACATTGCAGGTCTTTCTCTTTTTTTATGAAGGTAATTTTTAACCTATGAAGCTGATGTGTGCTAAAAACTAAAAAGATAAATAGATATTTTTTACAGACAGATCATCAAAATTTAAATGAAGAAGTAAAAGTTAAATTGAATAAAAATTATAGCAAAATGAAAAGAGTCTAAGAACTACCTCTAAAAATAGGCAGTGTGCCTTAAATGTTTCTTAGTTATTAATTTATTTGTCAAATATTTATTAAGTGCCTAATATATGCCAGGCACTGTCTTAGGTAGCAACCTTGCTTTATTTCCTCCTGTGTCCCCATGAATAGGTCAAAGGAACAAATCCGCATAACACCAGCGCCTTCACCTTGGGTAAGAGCATGTGGGAACCAGGCTGCTATATTTTAAGTTTTGGCTATGGCATTTTCCACAGCTGGTAGTATTCTATACCTCCTTAAGGGAGGTATATAATATACTCTTATCAACAGAAAACCATTGTACCAAGATTTTGCTAATATAGATACTTTATAGTGTGGGACAAATGCTTATAATTACACTTAGTGCTTCTCAAATGTACAAATGTCCCAAAGTATAAATCAACTCAGCCAATTAAAAGGTAACTGATAAAATTCAACACCTATTCTTGATAAAATAAGCAATTAGTAATAAAAGAAAACTTCCTTAATATTACAAAGAAAATTTATCTGAAATCAGTGGGCAAAAACTGAAGACATGGTAGCAACTGACACAAGACAAGGCATGCTGATAACTATTACTGAACATTGTTCTGTAACTGCTGTCAATATGACAAGAAAAAGAAATGAAGCATGTACTTTAAAGAGATAAAATTATCATTACCTGTGGATAATAAAACTGTCTACCCCAAAGCCCCAAATTATAACTACTAAAATTAATAAGTTTGATAAGATAGTAGGCTATAAAATAAATATATGAATTAATAGCTCTCCTATAAACCAGTAATAACTCAACAATAAAATAAAAACAGATCTTATTTACAATAAAAAATTAAACACATAGAATATAGTTAATAAGATATGTGCATAGCTTATTTAATGAAAATTATAAAAACTTACAAAATAGGTTTTTAAAAGCCATCAATAAATGAAGAGACACCCCTTGTCTGTGATTTAAAAAATGTTTCAATATATTAAGCATATTGATTCTCCCAAAATTAATCCATAAAATTATTAAAATCTCTTTTAAAACACATGATTTCTTGGGAACTTGAGAAAATTATTCTATTACTGAGAATAATAAATGTATACATTGTACTATTATAACAACAGTTACTTAAATGTGGTCATTAAAATAATGGAGTGCAGATATTTATTTTTTGATGGTAGTGCTTATAAAATAAAATAAGTAATGAAAGTAAACCAAACATTTTTTTCTGCTATTGATTATGAGCCAGGCATCACGTAAGGTGCCAGGCACATAAAAATCAGAGCCCATTTGTACCTGCTCTCATCTGGTGGGAAAGACACTGGTATGAATGGATCATTATAGAATGACCCATTTTTATAATGGGTGAATTTACTGATGATAAATTCTGTGTATTTTGTGAGTGCTGATGGGGAACCACAAGCACCCGGGTATCCTAATTGCAGCCATGGGAAATATTAACTCTTTTCTTCATTCTTTACCCCTTTCCCTTGCTGTGTCCTCTGCCGAGAATGCTCTTTTTCTCTACTGCCTGGAAAACTCCTACTCATCCTTCAAAATCCAGTTACATATTCTCTGCTTTGGAAAGTTTTTGTGAATCTCCCAGCTCTACAAGATTGTCACATAAAAAATGATTACACAAAATTGTCATATTGGATTTTTATTACTTTCAGGGTTCTCTTATTCACTTCTCTAGGGTTCAAAGCTTGTCTTAATCAACATTCAACCCTTTCTCTTCTCCTTCTTCCCTTCACACTGCAGCAAGCTACATGGTGCTGCTGTTTGCATAGCCCTTGCTCAACCAACATTGAGAAGCAAAAATGTGAATTAAGTGCAAATTGGATTATGTTATCTGAAAATTGTTTGCAAGTAAAAATATCAGACTTTCAATGTGTTCCTTTTGAACATAAGGTATTAATTTGTAAGAAAAGCAAGAAAAAAGTTATCCTGAATTTCAAATACTCCTTGTGACTGACAAAATCTCTGTAATTAGAGTCTTATGAACCCCAAGTGCTGGGTTCTTAGTATCTACTTGGCTTTTTATGTATTTACTCACCTTTATTATTCCAATCAATGGTTTGTATTTGCTTTGTCCCAGAGGATACAAAAAGAAAAAGAAAGTTCTCTGCCCTTAAGAATCTTAGAGAATACTGGGAAAGTGGGACATTCACACACAAACTGAGATGTAGTAAAAGGAAGTTAATGCTTAGGCTAAAGGAATCACTTAAAAATATAGTCAGTACAGCACTGGCTGGTGTGGCTCGGTGGATTGAGCACCAGCCTGTGAACTGCAAAGTCGCTAGTTCATTTCCCAGTCAGAACACACGCCTGGGTTGCAGGCCAGCTCCCCCGTTGGGGTAGTGTGAGTTTCTCTCTCACACAATGGTGTTTCTCTCCCTCTCTGTCTCCTTCCCTTCCTCTCTCTAAAAACAAATTAAAAATCTTAAAAAATATGTAGTCTGTATGTATGGTGAAGTCACAGTAGATTTTACGGAAGATGGAGCCCTAAATTTGACTTTCCAAAAAGACCTCTCATCAACATACATTCCCTGAGAAATTAATGAAACAGAACAGGATAGGGTAACCTAACATAAAAGGTGAGGAAATCTTCAGTTCATCAGAATTCATTAAATGTTAGGGTCAAGTTTTAGAATTCTGGATACTTTCTGATTCAATGGAGAAAGTGGGAATAGTAACACATTAAGACCTTCAAACCACTGTGAAAGTCTTTTCCTTATCCTTGAGTACTATAACATCTTGATTTAAAAAAATACTTTTTTTTCATGATGTAGGCTCTTGTGATGCTCCAGGGTCATCATATATGTGATTTTACAGTTATAATCAAGTCTTTAAATTTATTTGAGAAACATTTCTAGCTCTGGTCACTGGGAATGTAGTCGTGAACAAAACAGATATCTTGCTTTTGTGATGCTTACATGTTCTGGCATTTAAACCACTCTTATTTCACCGAGCTTTCTTGTAAATGTTTTAGCTTAAAAAATAGTACTAGAAAATGTATTTGGTTATTTGATGGTTTTGTTAATTGGATTTTGATTAACTGAGATTTTATTTTGTGATGGCTGCTTTGTAAATTTTCCGTGGAGTGTGAAGGTGGTGATAATGATAATGATAATACGACACAGTGGTGAAATAGTTTCTTCCTGAGAGAGTACTATGTTTTCTCCAAGAGTTTATAATAATTGACATAACAAGCCTGACAGGTCCTGTGTTTGCCATGGGCATGCATAGCAGTAGTGTTGCATCAGCTCTGTTTTCAGTTTCACAGGAATTACAGCTTGCACATGATCCTATAAAGGTCATTGTTAAAGAGTTGCCTTGACAAATTTGACTTCTTAAAGTTATAATTCAAGGGGGGAGGGGGATTAAAGAAAGATTATTGTAATCATTTTAGTTCCATAAGAAAGTTGATGGTTGTGTCTCTGTGAGCTTGGAGATTATATAATAATATCACCCACCTGCTTTTGTGTAACTCTTCATGGCCTGCAGTATTGCTTTATATACATTTTTTCACTGGGTCCATATAGAGAATCATTAAAGTAGGCAGGGAATATATTACCATCTCTACTTTACAAAGAGGAAACTGAGCCTCAGAAAGATCTCTGCTGAGGTCTCACTGGCAATTTGGTTGAATGCTGAGGCTGGAGCCCAAGTCTTTGCCAAGCAGAACACGGCTGTTTCCAGGCACTGGCTACCTCTTCTTCTTCGTTGCACAGCCAGTGAAGCCTGTGGTGGGAGTTGCACAACACTGGGAGCATCGTTAAATATTAAGAGACAATCTAAGCTCTGCAATTAACTACTGAGATTGGGAAATGACTGGAAAACTCTATTTTAAAGCTTAAAAGTGCTGACACAAATTATTTTTGCTGCTAAACAAAATCCCATGTAAAAGTATCACCTTTTTTTCCTTATTAAAAAACAGATTAGGAGAAAAGACAGAACACAGAGAAGAAAGCAAAAATCCTTACGCCACCACTAAAATCTTAGCATATTTAACATTAAAGTGCTTATCTTTTTATGTAAAAATTTTACACAATTTTTAATAAAATGAGGTGATACTATTAAATATTGCTTAACAATCTGCTTTTTTATTATCTAAGTGCTCAACATTAATTATGTCATGAACATTTCTATAATTTGGTAAATAATCTTTTGAGAAAGTATTTTCATATTCATCCTTTTATTAATTTCATATTGTATAAAATCCAAACCATATGGAGATCTACTCTCCAGAGGTAACTATTGATTACAGTTTAGTGCACGTTGTTCTGGACTTTTTACGAGGCCTGCATTACACTGTACTTGCTTTGGCAGATTAGAACACCTTTTTAAAAAAATTTTGCAATAGACCATCATGTATTTTAAGAAGATACATGTTTTACTTATTAACATCAAGCAAATAATATATAAATAACAAAAACATAATTTATAGCCATCTTTTGTGACATTCACACAGAATTCCACTCCAGAAAGCACCAATGTACAAGTATCCTTGTACATGCTGAATTGTCTTTGGCCATCTTCAAATAATTTAAATTAAGTGGCGTTGGTGCTCTGAGCTGCATACTATGTAGCTCTCCTTGTTTAAAGATGATATGTTATAATGTAAGGCTCTCAGCCTTACACAGGGGATCCCTACATTCAGTCTTCAAATTTATCCAGAAGTAGTTCATGGGGGAAGAATAAGCCAGCTTAAAAACTTAGTCAAAGACAAGAGGTAACAAGCACCTGGCAAATCCCAGTGATAAGCAGGATGAAAAGATGGGGTTTACAAGAGCAACTGAGAAATGGAATGTGCAGGACTTGATAGAGTGAGTGGGAAGGAAAGAGGTGAAGACAACTGACTCCGAGTTCTAAGTGAATTTAAGTGAGTGAAAGCACGGTGGTTCTGCAAACAGAAACAGAAAAGTCAAAAAGGAGAGCTGGTTTGAGAGGGAAAGCAGTGAAAGTTCATTTCCAGGCACTTGGACACAGGGCTCTGAAGGGGATGATTCAGCAATTAAATGACAGGAGCTTGGACAATTTGAGGTTTTCAAAATATTTGGAATGAGTCAATGAAGGAAATGTAGTACAGGAGCTAAGCAATGGGCGTGTGGAATTGGAACATTTTTGCATAGAAGTGAAAGTTGAACTTTATGGTAGAAAATGGACATAAGTAGGAGGGGGTCCAACTTTCCCTCAAAAGTGCAGGGTGCTGAATTTGGTGTTGTATATATAATCACTAATTTCTTTTTTAAAATGTATTTATTCACTTCACAAAGACAGGAAAACACTTATTTGTTGTTCCACTTATTTATGCATTTATTGGTTGATCCTTGTATGTGTCCTGACAGGGGATCAAACCCACACCCTTGGTGTATCAGGATGATGCTCTAACCAACTGAGCTACATGGCCAGGCTATATATTACTAATTTCTATAAAATATGTGGCACTACTAGGACAGAGGAAGGATGCAGTGGTAAAAAAATTGCTGGAGCTTTGGAGCTTTGGTGGTTCAGAACTTATTACTGATTAATCAAGAAGGGAGATCCAATCCTCAACAAAACATTGGCAACCGCATCCAACTATACATTGAAAAGATCATACACCATGACCAAGTGGGATTCATCCCAAGGATGCAAGGATGGTTCAATATTTGCAAATCAGTAAATGTAATACCTCACATCAACACAAGCAAAGACAAAAATCACATGATCATATCAATAGAAGTGGAAAAGGCATTTGATAAGGTACAGCACCCATTCTTGATAAAAACACTCAGCAAAGTGGGAATAGAGGGAACATTCCTGAACATAATAAAGGCCATATATGAGAGACCTACAGCCAACATCATACTCATTGGGCAAAAACTAAAATCTTTTCCATTAAGATCAGGAACAAGACAAGGTTGTCCACTTTCACCACTTTTATTCCATATAGTATTGGAAGTTTTAGCTACAGCTATCAGACAAGAAAAGGAAATAAAAGGCATCCAAATCAGAAAGGAGGAAACAAAACCGTCATTGTTTGCAGATGACATGATAGTGTATGTAGAAAATCCTATAGACTCTGCCAAAAAACTGCTTGACCTAATAAACAAATGTGGCAAAACAGTGGGATACAAAGTCAATATCCAGAAATCAAAGGCATTTTTGTATACCAACAATGAAACAGCAGAAGCAGAAATCAGGAAAAAAATCCCATTTGATACAGCAAAAAGAAAAATAAAATACCTAGGAATAAATCTAACCAAAAAAGTAAAAGACCTGTATACAGAAAACTACACAACACTGAAGAAAGAAATTAAGGAAGACACAAATAAATGGAAACATATAGTGTGTTCATGGATTGGAAGAATTAACATCATCAAAATGTCCATACTACCCAAAGCAATTTACAGATTCAGTGTAATACCTATTAAAGTACCAAGGGCATATTTCACAGACATAGAACAAACACTTCAAAAATTTATATGGAATCATAAACGACCCCCAATAGCTGCTGCAATTTTGAGAAAGAAGAACAAAGTAGGAGGGATCACAATACCCAATATCAAACTATAGTACAAGGCCACTGTAATCTAAATAGTCTGGTACTGGCCCAAGAACAGACACATAGATCAATGGAACAGAACCCAGAACCCAGAAAGAAACCCAAGCCTCTACAGTCAATTAATATTTCACAAAGGGGGCAGCAACATAAAATTGAGTAAAAACAGTCTCTTCAACAAATGGTGTTGGGAAAACTGGACAGCTATGTACAAAAAAATGAAACTCGAGCACCAACTTACACCATACACAAAAATAAATTCAAGGTGGATAAAATACTTAAATATAAGCCATGTCACCATTAAAGTCCTAGAGGAAAACATAGGCAGGAAAATCTCAGATATTCACACAGCAACATTTTTACTGATATGTCCCCCAGAGCAAGGAACAAAAAGGAAAGAATAAACAAATGGGACCTCATCAAAATAAACAGCTTCTGCACAGCTAAAGAAAACAGTATTAAAATAAAAAGAGAACCAACTTTATGGGAAAACATATTTGCCAATGATACCTCAGACAAGGGTTTAATCTCCAAAAGATATAAAGAACTTACATGACTCCACTGTAAGAAGACAAGCAACCCAATTGAAAAATGGGCAAAGGACTTGAACAGACACTTCTCCAAGGAGAACATACAGAGGATCCAGAGACACATGAAAAGATGCTCAATATCACTAGCTATCAGAGAGATGCAAATTAAAACCACAACGAGATACCACTTCACACCAGTCAGAATGGCCATCAAAAACAAAGCAACAAACAACAAGTGTTGGAGAGGTTGTGGAGAGAAGGGGTCCCTAGTGCACTGTTGGTGGGATTGCAGACTGGTACAACTACTATGGAAAACAGTATAGAACTTCCTCAGAAAACTAAAAATGGAACTGCCTTTTGACCCAGCAATTCCACTGCTAGGATTATATCCTAAGGACCCTGAAACACCAATCCAAAAGAACCTATGCACCCCAATGTTCATAGCAGCACAATTTACAATAGCCAAGTGTTGGAAGCAACCTAGATGCCCATCAGTAAACGAATGGATCAAAAAACTATGGTACATTTACACAAGGGAATTCTATGCAGCAGAAAGAGGGAGCTCCTACCTTTTGCAACAGCATGGACGCAACTGGAAAGCATTATGCTAAGTGAAATAAGCCAGGCAGTGAAAGACAAATACCATTGATCTCACCTTTAACAGGAACCTAAACAACAAAACAAAGAAACAAGCAAAATATAACCAAAGACACTGAAATAGAGAACAGACTGACAGAGTTCAGAGGGGAGAGGAGAGGGAATTTCAGGGGAATTTCAGGGGAAAGGGGGAAGGGTTTACAGGAACAAGTATAAAGGACACATGGATAAAAACTAGGGACCGGTGGAAATGGGAGGGAGGAGGGGAGGGCTGGGTGGGTGGGTTGGGATGGGAGTAAAAGATAGAAAATTGTACTGCAACAACAATTAAAATAAAATTTTAAAAAAGAAGAAGAAGGGGGATCTACAACATTGCCACCTTTGTAGTGGCCACAGGATCATCAGATTTGAGTGTCCTTATAATCCTGACTCGCTGCACCAGCATCTTATGAGTTTGGAGAAAGTGACAAGCAGAGGAGATGGGGCAGAAGACTTTCATAAAGAATTTGGAGTAGAAGCAAAGCAAAAATGAGTGGTGTTCCTCATCTCTTTCACTCCTTCTCTGTCCAGTCTTCATTCATTCATTTACTCATGCATTCATTCATTTACTCATTCATTCTTCCTGCAAACATCACTGGGCACTTGCTAGGTTCTAAGCACAGTTCTAAATGCTAAGGAAATATGAATGAGGCACAAAACAAAAACTGTTCCTTTCTTTAAGGAGTGCAGTCTAGTGAAATTATGGAAAAATTCTTTCTGGTATTTTCTCTAAGGCTGGTAGTGGATTCAAAATTTCTACATAGTTGGGGCTTAGGAGTAGCCCTCTGGTAAAAAGTGGGGGCTAGGAACTTATTTCAAAAATACATTTATTTACTAAGTCTACTTTTTTTTTAAAAAAGTGTATTATTTTGGAGTGGCTTAGAGATCCTAAAGGATATCTTTGAAAGTTAAAACCCCCAAGGCTATACCCCTTTACTTAGTCAATATTTTTAGACATGCTTTCTGAATTTATGTCACTGCATTGTAAATAACTGGCTGAATCGAACAGACATATTTTCATGGAGAAGACCACACTGATAAGAATGAAACAGGGACAGACAAGTGTCGCTTGGGGCACTGGGTGACTGAACTCCCATATCATGCCTTTTCTGAGCTGCATGGAAGGAGCTCGGGCTTTGCAGCCCGTTTTTACATCCCAGCTCTGCAAGAACCGTTGCAGGACCTGGAGCAAATCATTTAACCTCTCTGAGCTTCCTGTCCTCTCCTGTGAAAAGGAGAACATAATTAAATGTGCTAAACTAACATAATGCCTGAGCTGTGGCAGGCCCTCAATAAACATTTCTCTCTCTCTCTCTCTCTCTCTCCCCCTCTCCCCCTCTCCCTGTGGTCAGAAAGTATGGAGGCTGAAAGAGGTTGACTGATGCAGGGTGTGGAGGGTGTGAAGGAGTTATTAGCACTTCTCAGAGGCATTTTCACAAAAATAATCAGAAACATTTCCCTTTAAGTCTGAGGAACTGTTTAGAATCTGGACAAATTCTGATGATACACAGGCTACAAACCTTTGATCTGCTTAGACTGACATTTTCCTGTCTCCCAAATGCCACTTCTAAATCTTCACCACATCCTTGTTTTTTTTCCACTAAAACTTGTCTTTCTAATCTTTGCCTGGGGCATCTCCTGACCTCCTTGTTGCAACTCCACATTCCTCAAATAATTTGGCACCTCCTGTACAGATGTCTGTTCCCTACTGAGTCTCACTCTGATTCTGAGCGGCCTCCATGGCTATGAAAGATGATGCATCTGAGACATGAGAGTGCCCAGCTTCACAGGTTCTTGTCTTTACATCTCCTGAGACCTTCCTCTTCCTCTTCTCAGCTGTGGTCACTTGAGTCCTTTACTCAGAGCTGCTTCACCTCCACAGTTGTAACCTTCAATACAGCATCTCATTTCCTGACCACAACTGCCTCTAGCTCGTACTCTCTTTTCCCCCTAGACCTATTCTACAACCTTATTGAGGTATTTATCCCCTTGACTTACAATTTTCCAATATATTTTCCCTTCCCAGCATCTCTCGCTTCTCCCTTCAGCCTAAGACAAGTGATATGTCATTTAGAGGAACCTCCTTACCTCCTCTGCCCTCTTGTCGCTCTACTTCAGCTACTGATCCCCATCTTGAGTTATTCCAGATATCTGCTTTTGTGTCTCCTTCCCATCTGAATTACTGCACTCTGTGAGAAAAATCGCAGCATCCTATGCACTGTTGCATCAGTGGGGGCTCCAGTGATCCCCTGCAATCCTCCCACAAATTCCTAGCCCAGGTCCTTCCTGTTGCCTGCAGTGGCTATTGCATACTTGTTTCACAATCCCGAAATTCTCATCCAGGTGAGAAACTGGGAGTTTTCCCCGCTGAGACTCCTTCAGTGACTCCTCATCCTGTTTAGGATAACAGAGCACTCAATGCATGCCATGAATTAACCCTGCCTTCCTCTCCACCTCTTTTGTAGTCATTTACTCCATGATTTGATCTGCTGTAGTGACCTGGAGGCACCGTGCTGTCTCACATGTTTCATTTTGCACGTGCTACTGCTTCTATCTGGAATCCTGGTCTGCACTGTAATATACTTGGCAGATGTCTGCTCTTTGCCTTGCCTTTTTAGGAAGCTTTGTTTTGAGCCCCTTGCTGAAGATTAGGTTCATCTCCTCTTAGCTTCCATAGCAACTCTCTTGGCACTGACCTACTTCTATGTGCTTGATATTAGCTTTTGACCCCCTGGGTCCCTTTCTACCCTCTAATTACTTCCTAGTAAACTAACCCAAACTTGGTGGCTTAAAACAACAGACATTTATTGTTACCATTCTAGAAGCCAGAAGTACCAAATCAAGATGTTGGAAGGGCCATGATCCCCCTGAAGGCACTAGGGAAGAATCTGTCCCATGCTGGTTTCCCAGCTGCTGGGAGCCACAAGCATTCCTTGCTCTGTAGATATATCACTCCAATCCTTCATCTCCACGGAGCTCTCTCTGCATATCTTTACATAATCTTCCCTCTGCATGTGTGTCTCTGTGTCCAAATTTCCTCCTTTTATAAGGATATCAATCATAGTGGATTAGGGCCCATCTCCATGACCTCATTTTCACTTGATTACCTCTAGATAGACCCAATTTTCAAATAAGGTCACATTCTAAGGTATTAGGGTTAGGGCTTCAAGATACTAGTTTTTGGAGGACACAGTTGAATCCATAACACATCCCTTCTCCATTCTGTATTCTAGAAGGGACAGCTGCCCTATATGGAAGCATCCACATGGTCTCCCAGGTCACCCAGTGTAGAACCCCAGCAGGAGACTGGAGAGGGGGTAGGGAGATGTGAGGTCAGGGCAGAGTGTCCTGGTGGCGTTCTTCCTGCAGCCTTCTCTGGTGTGGGCTGTGTCCTTCAGTGGTAAGTCACTGCCTCACGGGCAGTTACTCTGGGCAGCCCCCTCTCCTTCCAGAGCGGGTTGGTAATCATTCCCTCTGCCTGTGTTTGGAGCTTAGAGGTGGTAACTGTTTATCTGCTTCTAGCCCCAGGTTACTGCACTATGCTTTGTGCATCCCTTAAAGTAACACCTTTGTAAATAGTCCATTTGGAAATAAACCTGTTATGGAATTTACCCCATTTTGAGTATGCCTTTGTTTTCTGTTGGGGCCCTAAAGATAACCTGAAAAATGTTACTTGTCTATTAAATATATTATCTGTTTTATTTATTAGAATATGCATTGCCTGTAACCCAGTCATGTGCCTTGACTGGGAATTGAACTAATAACCTTTTGGCTCGCAGGTTGGAGCTCAATCTACTGAGTCACACCAGCCAGAGCTGATTTTTTACATTGACTTTTTATCCTGTGACCTTGCTGAGTTTGTCTGTGTGTGTGTGTGTGTATGTGTGTAGTATGTGTGTAGATTCTTTAGAGTAGTCTGCATATATTATCATGTCATCTGCAAATAGTTTGACTTCTTTCCAATATGGATGCCATTTGTTTGTTTGTTTGTTTGTTTGGCTTGCTGTAAGGGCTGGGACCTCCAGTACAATGCTGAATACCTTTAGCATATCTTTGCCTTGTTCTTGACTTTAAGAAGAACATATCATGTCTTTTGTCATTAAGTATGATGTTAGCTGTAGATTTTTTTATACATGCTCTTTATCAGGTTGAGGAAGCTTCTTTCTATTCTTAGTTTGCTAAGAGGTTTTATTATGAATAGGTGATGACTTTTCTCAAATGCTTATCTACATTGGTTGAAATGATTGTATGGGTTTTCTCATTGTTTTTCTATTAATATAGTGAATTTTATTGATTATTTTACAAAAAAATTAGAAAAATCAGAATAAATGGAGACATGAATAAAACATCAATCTCAAACCAATGGTTGGCACCATGCTTAAAAGTCCAGAAACATTCTCATAAAGCCAAGAACCATATTACATATCTAAGACAGCTTCGATACAAAGGTATCAACAGTGTTACTTATTATATTCTGGAAGTTTTATTCAAGGCAAATGGATCAAAGCTAAATACCTCTTTAAAAAGAAGAAATAAAATAATAACTTTGTGTAAGTAATATGATTATATTCCTAAAACCAGAAATTATTTAACATAAAGACTACTAGGAATAACTTGTAAAGGTCAGTAAGGTGACTAGTTTCACAATAAACAAAAGAAATGATCTATGACAAAAAAAGTAATGAGTAAAAATAATATAAGGGGAAACTATACAAGAGGAAATAATACAAGGGGAATACAAACAACAATACAAACAAAAATATAAAACCTCTAGGACTTAACAATAATAATGCAGAACCTATATATAGCAACTTTTGTGAAAACATAAAGAAAAATAATTTCCTAACTTATTCTATGATTTAAATGCAAATCCCATTAAAATATCAGTGGTTGGCAAGGCAAGTTTAAGAGGATAACATTTTAAGTCAGTAGGGCAGAGATGGGCTATTGATCAGTGATTACACACTGTTCAGAATATTGAGCTAGTCATTTAGAAGATATAAAATTAAGTTCCTACTTCACACCTTACACCAAAACAGTTTTGCAGTAGTTAAAATTTAAATTTGGATAAGGAAACCATAGCCCTGGCCTGTGGCTCAGCAGGGTGGACATCCTGCAAAGCAAAAGGTTGCCCGGTTGATCCCAGGCCAGGGCACACTCCTCTGTTGCAGGTTTGGTCCCGGGTCAGGTGCACATGAGCTGCCCTGGTCAGTGGATTAATGTTTCTCTCCCTCTTGTCTCCCTCCCTCTTCTTCCCTATAAAAATAAATAAAAAAATCTTTAAAAGAAGAAAAAGGAAACCATAAAAATAGTGGGAAATATATTTGTAAATAAAGTTTAGAGTAGAATATTGAGTGTCTTTGTTTTTCCATTTATATTTTCCATTATTCTGGAGTTATTACATATTTAAAAAGTGATTATATAATTTTAAAAAAACTTTTCCTGTGTAGAGCACTTAGCCCAGCATGAAATTTTAGGATAAAGAAAATCATTTCTTTTTTCTTCAGGTTTGAGGAAAGCCCAGGCTTGGTTAGATGAAATAATTATATACTTTCTTTCTAGCAGCTAGGCCTGAGGTCTCTCAGAGGGAGTGTTCATTGATGACAATATGCTGGCAAATATAGTCACGCCTCCATTCTAATCCTAAAAGGGGTTAATGGAGCAATTCACACCTTTAAAAGTGGTGTTGCTTAGTTAAAATTAATTATATCTTAAAATATTGTATTTCAAATATATGTACACTTTCATTAACAAAAATCACAAAAACACTTTACTGGCTGCTCAGTTATTTTCATTAGTTGTTTGAAAGCTAAGGTGAGATAAAGAATATTATTTATTGCTATACTTAAATAACAAAGAGTGCTAACAAACAGAAGATTTATCAAAGGTTAAATCTTCAATAAAAGATTTAACCTTTTATAAAGTGTAAGGCACTCTTTATTTTACTGTAAATAATGAAGTGTGTTTTATACATTTTCCCACTTCAAATAATTTTTTAATTTTAATTTAGTTGAGTCCTATGCATGGAGAGGGAAAGTCTGAGGACAGATAGGGGTAGTTTTGCCCTGAGATCCCTCAGCATAAATGAGCATAGAGAGGTGGAGATGATATGAAATTCATTGTAACTCAAACGTGCGTGCTACTGCGAGGAATATATTCTTTAAACCAATGGCGGAAGTGACTGTTTACTGGGCTCTTACTTCGTGCTAGGTATAATACTAAACTGTTTACTCATTTAATCCTGACAGACTGAAGTGCAAATGTTATTCAGGAAAGAAAATCGTTTCTAAAGAATGAAGGTGCCCAAGGAAGCAATGGGCTACTCATACGGCAGGAAGTCCCCACACTCAGAAATGTTCAGAAAGAGACCAGGTACTCAGGGACTATTTGCCCGGAGACTATTTGCCTGGAACTCGGGGAAGGCACTCCTTTCTGTCTCAGGTGGGAAGTTGGCTCAGGTGACATTTGGGGGTTATAACTGCCTCTGGGTTTTTACGATTCTACCCTGCAGAGATCACTGTACCTTGTAATAGGAACCAAATGACACACAAAATAAATCACTCATTTAAAATCCAAATGTTATGTTAAAGCAAATCAATTATTTCTGTCAGTCAAGACATTTAGTGTGATTTGTTTAGACACATACTACATGTAGCCTTTGGTTTATTTTTTACCCTTGAGATCTCATTGCCCTCAAATTTAAAAGTGGGGTACTAAAATGGGACCCTAAACTTATGATGACTTTAATATTAAAATTCAAATATGTTTTTGATTTCTCAGTTCTAGCACAGAAGACTTTGGGGAAACTCATAATCAGTGTGATAAAAAGTAAAAGGCACGGATGTCGGCCTTGTGCACACTTTGGTTCATATCAGCTATGTTTGGTGTACTTTCTGGCTAGTCTGTGATCTTGGCAAATTCAGTGTGTGCTCTGAGTCCCAGCTCTCTTTTTCTTGGATAAGGAAACCCGAGGACAACGCTTACTTCACAGTTCTGTAGTGACAATTACACAATTTATGCCTAAATGGTTGCTTCTATTATTACATTAAAAAATCATCACATTACATAGACTTAAATTTTAAATTTTTCATTTCTTTTTTATGTCACTATTTTTTTATATTTTTAAAAGTAAAGGAAAAATTTGCATATAGCAAAATGCATATATATTATGGGTACAATTTATACATTCATGTAACCATCTCCCAACTTCCATTCCAGAAATTTCCCTCATGCCCTCTTCCAGTAAATTCTCACTGACCTCCCCTGACTCCAGACAACTACTGTTCTGATTCCTATCACCATTAATAATTTTTCATGTTTTTGAATTTTATATAAGAGGAATCATAACGTATATACTCTTGAATCAGGTTTCTTCTCATCCAAGGAATGTTTTTGAGATTCTTCCATGTTGTTGTATCAGTAGTTCACTCCTTTTTTATTACTGAGAAGTATTTCACTGTACAAACCAGTTTGTTTATCTATTTTCCTATGGATGAAAGTGTGGGGTGCTTCCAGTTGGTCATTCTATAACTATAGTTGCTACAACCTTTCTTGTACAAGTGTTTTTGTGTACATATGCTTTTATTTATGTTGAGCAACTACCTACAGTGAAATTACTAATTAACAGAGTAGGTATATGCTCAACTTGTAAGAAACTGCCAGTTTGCCAAAGAGGTTGTACCATTTTCCTTCCACCAGAGATGTGAATGACATTTGATATTGTCAGTCATAAATTTTAGCCATTGTACTGTGTGCAAAATGATATATCACTGTGTTTTTTTATTTGATAACTAATGATGTTAAACATATTTTTATATTCTGACTGGCTGTTTTTATATCTCCTTTAAGGAAGGACTTGTTCAAGTCTTTTGTCCATATTTTTTCAAATTACTTTATTGTTCAACTTTTGTCCATATTTTTATTGGCTGTTTTCTTTTTATTGTTGATTTGTACAAATCCTTCATATGTTATAGATATACATTTTTCATATAAATATACCTTGAATTTGCGTGTGAACATTCTCTGTGGCTTGCCTCTACACTTTATTTTCTGTCTTTTCATGAGCAAAATTTAAAATTTTGATAATATCCAATTCATTGACATTTTCTTTTCGGTTTAGTGCCTTTTTTGTGCTCTCACTAAGAAATCATGCCTAACCCAAGGTCATGAAGATATCCTCCTATGATTTCTTCTAGAAGCTTTATAATGTTAACTTTGATGTTTAGCTCTATGGTCCTGATGACCCTTCCTTAGACCAAACTTGGGTAAGGATCCTTTGAGTCCTCTTTCTGATTAGGCCCCAACCCTGGGTTCTGACTTGATTCACTCATTCCAGGCTTAGCAAGAATCCTTGTCAATCAGTTTAGTGAAAAACCTCCAAACTTGATCTCATCAGCCTTAAAATCTAATCAAATTCCTAATTCTCCACTCTTATCACTCACATCACCCTGGCCTGCCTTAGGCGAGAATTCTTCCCTTTGAGTCAGTCTAGCAAGAATTGCTTTAGCCTTGATGTTTTTTCTTAGTAATCAATTTCCATCCATTGACACTCCCTCCCACTCTGCCCCCTGGCTGTAAATGCCCACCTGTCCTGGTTGTATTCAAAGTTGAGCCCAATCTCTCTTCCCTATTAAAAAACCCACACTGTATTATTATTCCCCCCTGAATAATGTCTGTCTTACCATGTTTAACAAGTGTCATGAATAAGTTTTTCTTAGTAGTCCACCTTGAATTGATGTTTGTGGTGGTGTGAGGTAGGTGTTGAGATCCTTTGGTTTGTTTGTTTTTTAAACTGGAATTTATTTGCACACTAATATTGCAATACTTTCTTTTCTTATTTAAAAAAATATTTCATTTATCTATTTTTAGAGAGAGTGGAAGGGAAAAAGGAAGAGAGGGAGAGAAACATCAATGTGTTGGTTGCCTCTTGCATGCTCCTTACTGGGGACCTGGCCCACAACCCAGGCATGTGCCCAGACTGGATATTGAACTGGTGACCCTTTGATTCACAGACTGGCACTCAGTCCACTAAGCCACACCAGCCAAGACTAAGACTGCAATATTTTTGAGATCCCAAAATGAAACATGCAGTTTCAGTCGTCACAAGAAATGACAATTTCTTGGTGGGACAAAGACTCCTGGATGAACATGTACCATTCATTGTTGTTATTCATTTCTATTTTCCTTACATTTTGATATTTCCTTGGCTTCTGATTAAGCAGGACAGTTTTTGTGAGGAGGCAGCTCAGGCTGTCTGGTGTCAGCACTTATAATTACCCCTAACTCTCTTCCTAGTGACTTGCACCTCTCTTTCTATTTCCCCTCCGTCTCCCTGAATCTCCATGCTTCATGCCTTTGTTGATGGATCACATAACATTTTCTTCTTTACGTTCTTAAATTCTTAAGCAATCAAGATAATTGTGTCATAGCAAGGTATTTTATTTTTGTAATAAAGTAGATTTATTTTGTAGCTCCTATGTTATTACTTATGTTTCATTGAAAGATTGAAGTCTTTGTAATAATGAATTATGTTTATGGTAAAGAGTTAGGACTTGATGCAGCACTGGCTCCAATGTAATTCTGCAAGGCTTTACTATGTGTTAGGTTTGGGTTCGACTGTTCCTGGATGAACTTTCCCAAAGAGCTCACAGTCTGGTAGAGTAGCTAGACATGTCAGTACCGGTGTTTTAGCCTGTGTGAGTGTGAGGAGGTTGAGAACTATGGATATAAACAGGAGAGTGTGTTGAATTCATGTGTCCAAGTAGTCATCAAAGTCTTCTAAACTGATTTTTGAAGAACTAAAATGATTTTTCCTGGTAAAACAAAAAGAGTCAATAATTTTATATCCAGGGAACAGCAGGAACAAAGGTATTATTAAACAAAGATATGTAAGAATCACAAACACGACTGTCTGATATATTATCCAATGTTTGTAAAGCATGGGAATAGCTAAAGTGAATTAAGGTGCCTGGATTTTTAGAAGCCTTAGTGCTCCTTATATTGTTTGGTTCTATATTTGGTGGGAAATCTCTAAAAAAGCAAAGAGCATCATTGTTAAGCTTACCTTTCTTCAAAGTCCCTCTAATGCTTGTAAATATGGGATGCACATAATGGTGATTTTGCTCATTTCAATAAAAGACCCATGAACACATTTAAAGAGACAATACTCTCATTGTCTTGAAAGGTTAGACTAATGTAAAAAATTTCAATGAATTCCAGAATTTATTATAATGTAGATCTTCAAATGCCAGTGGAAATCCAGGGTGGCCCATTGTGTCACCATAAAATAGTGAAGAGAACTGTGTAAAAGAACTATGGGAGACAAGTGAAAACACATGGTTTGACCATTAATATCCCTCCTACATTTTTTCCAAACAACCAGAACAACAGCAGTCTGGGAATGTTCTCTGCTTTTTGCTTTCCCTCCCCATTCTCTCTCCCTCTTTCCATTTTTCTTTCTCTCCTTTTACATTTCCCTCTGTCCTTTTCCTCCATTCCTTTCTCTTGTTTTGACAACCATTTCAATGTTCCATAGCACCCCACTTATTGAGAATCAGGAAAAGATTCTGTTTATTTGCAAAAACCAAACTGTACACTGGCCCTTTAAAGAGAGAACTTTAACCTCTTTGAACTAACACGGTCATTGGAAGGGCTAAAGCAATAGGCCCTCCTAGATTAACCCCTCCCCCACCCCCCAGAGGTATGACCTCAGAACAGCATCCCAGAACTGGCCTGCCTGGAAATTTCTTACTCCCTCACAATCTCGAAGGTGGGCAGTGAGAAATCCCTCACTGGAACTCTGTTTCAGAATGTGCCATATTAAGTGTGATCCAGAGATCAGGAAGCCACTTCCACTGCAGTTATTATCAAGAGCCACTCCATTCCTGCTAGCCCCGTGGCAGCATAAGCTCTCAGAAAGCTAGTGACTGCACAGGAGTGGATGCCCCAGGAACCCAGTGTCTGGGTTCCCTGTGTCTGGGTTCCCAGTGTCTGGGTTCCCAGTGTCTGGGTTCCAGCAAGAACCCTGGCTGTTCTTGCTGGCAGCCAGAGTAGAGGTGGAAGAACTATTGTCTTCTCCTCATTTCCACCCTCCAAAGCTCATAAAAGTGAATTTGCTTGACCACACCTAAGTGGCAACAGAGTCTAAGCTGCAAAGGAGTTTGAGAAATGCGGATTTTTAGCTGTTTCAGTTTTGCAAATCATGAAAGCACACTAGGAGAGAAGAATGGATGCTGTGTGCCAATCCACCGTGTCTACTATGCTAAGAATCTTTTCAAAATCATAGTAAATTCAGTGAGTTTTCATAGCTTCTAATGAAAATTCATGTGAGTATAATTTTAAGTTTTTCAAAAACTAGATTTGTTCACTTAAGCATTTATTAAGTACCTATTATATGCAGGCATTCTGCATGGTTACAAAGATCTCCACTCTCAAAGGTCACAGCTTCATTATAAAGACATGTGTACAACAATTTACCATAGAGCAAAAGAACTGAAATATGTACAAAATGCAGTGGCAGAGAAGGGGAGGGAGTGATTACCTCAGTTGAGACTGGGGAGTCAGTGCAGAGTTGACCTTGGCTTGGACTTAAACAATGGGTAGTGCTCTTCTAAGACATCAGGGAGGTGGACTTCCCAGGCAGCGGGAGTGCATGGGCAAAGGTGCAGACGTGTGACACAGTGTGACTCTTTAAGGGAACTAAAGACAGAACACCATTTTGTCCCTTAGGAGTAATCTGTTTTCATACCATAGCTCAAGTATTAAGAAATTATTATATGAATTATAAATTTTCTGTTTAGTTAGAAAACACTATTCCCATTTTAAAAATATATATTAAATAGAAAACTTTCTAAAATAAATAGGTCACTGATGGACTGGTTTAGTAACTAAGTGAACTAGGTACTGAGCACATACTAATTTTATGGCATCATAATAGACATTAAGGGGGATGAAAAAAAATGTCAGAAATTATTCTGAATTCCAAGAACTTCCAAACTAATGGAGGCACTAAGGCATATACCAGAAAACTATTTTAAAAATAAAATTAGGGAGTAGGGGTGATATTAAACATATTAGCAAAATTTTATAGTTGTTGGAGAATTACAATTAAACGGGATACTGGCTATAAACCCCTGGTCCATCTGTATCAGTGTGTACCTTGAAAACGTAGCCCTGCTTGATTATATATGATTCTCTAACCTAAAGGTCCCTGGGCCCTTAGAGTCTTTGGATTCAAATAAATTTGCATATGATTAACAGTACATATAATTCCTGTTCCTGCCCACCTGTACCCACAGGACCCCCAGTTTTACCACCTTAAAAGTCTTCCTAGAGTTTTCCAGGGAATCCCTCAAAGGGTGCATCACATGTGCTGGCTTTTGTGGAGACAGGTATGTTCTTTTAAGTGGTGGCTCACAGAACATGAAGGCCTCTTCAGGCCCAGGTGATCAAGGGAAGCAAGGGGTTGGGAGGAGGAAGATTCTCTACTCTGCAGCCCAGACCCCTGCATGGCAGCCAGAGGAGCAGCAGGGAACAATATCTTTGTCATGGTTTTTGGCTTTCTCAAGGTAAAAACCTTCAGAATGGGGGAAGGGTCCTTCTGAGGACCATGGACAGAAATCACCCACTGAGAGCAGTTGAAGTGGACCAGTGGAAATAATGCAGTAGGAAGGCAATAATAGCGTGGTGCATGCTGGGAGGAGCTGGGAAGTGAATTGATGTCTGGCCCAGCTCATGCCACCTGATCTTAGAAAATAAGTACCCAGATGTATGTGAGTTTAGGCCAGTGTTTCCCAAAATATGTATCACAATAATTTAGAGGACTTGTTAAAAGTGTGGATCAGTTGCATCCTTATTTACTCCAAAGTGAATACCACTCAAGACCTTTTTTTCTAAGTGCCTATAGACATTCACAGCTGATTACACCCATTTTATATTTTATTTTAGCACTGTCTATTATTGCTTAATGTTTGATGTATATGTGAAATCCCTGTAGTTTTGTCCAAAACCCACATTGCCTGAGTATATCAAAACTGGGTAAATCCTAAATTTAAAAAAACAGTTCTATCCTTCTGCTATATTCTTGAATTTTAAAAAAGACATTAATACTGGCAAGTGGTACTTAAGGGTCTAGGCCATGGTTGTATTCTATTAAAGAATAATCCCCACATGTAACCAGAAATAGGATTATTACTACAGCCTTAGAAGGAGGGTAGAGTGACATTTTTTGTTATATATGTAAATATATTAAAAAAATCTTCCTCCTAATAAGCTTTTTCTCTCCCCAGATGTTAAACTAACCATGAAGAAGAATATCATCAATACACAGCACTCCTTCATAAACATTCCCAATGTGGTTGTCCCACACATGGAAAAGGAAGTAAGGAGGATGGAAAATGGAGCATGCAGGTAACTCGATGCAATTTTTCTATGCATTTTAAATTACAGCCACATTCCTTAAATTTAACTAGGTTTAGTTTCCATTTAACTTCTAATTTGTACCCTTGAACTTTGTAATTTATTTAATGTAGTAAATTTACTTAGAGTTTGAAATAGCGTAACTTGAATAACAAATAAATAGATATTATCGTGTCCATTATTTAGAAGCTCCTATGCCAAATATTTCCTTATTCACTGACAGGACCTTTCCTCATGGGACATTTCAATTCTAAAAAGATAATGTTTCCATAGATAAATGTGAAAAAAATACAGAATGTGAAATGTTAGCATGTTTTAAAAGTATAAAGTAGTTACCCTATAAATAAAGAGAATGTGTATACATGTGGTTAAATATACTTTTGATGGACAGCATGTTTTTACAGGTTAGTCCATACAACTGTATAATATGACCTAAAACACAGATACCACACTTTCCATTTAGTAAATATTAACATCAATCAAACAAGAGAGTTGTGGAAGACCTAAAAAGTACTGTCTTAATTACACGTATCTCACTGAATTGTGCCTATAATTCTATGTAATCTGTACAGCTCTCATTTCACTCTAATTGAAAGCTGTTGTGTGTGTTAGTTTGAGAGGGCAGGAGAAGGGATGAGGCAATGGTCCCCCTAATAAGAACTGGGGTTCCTTCACTATGGTTTAGAACATTGATCTAATTCAGCTCTCCCTCCCATTGGACTGTAGTTCCTTTTCCGACGATGATAGCAGTGCCTCTATATTTGAAGACTCTGAGAGTGAAGCCCCCTGTGCGAGGGATTCCTTCGGAAATAATTCACGCAGAAGGGGCGGGCCATCACAGAGGTGAGCAGTATAATCTATCCCTCCATGCTGGTTTTTAAACCATTGTTTAGATGAAAAGATCTCCTTTCACTTAGTGGACTTGGCAAATGTTCCTGCTCCCACGTAACTACACAGGATCTTAGGAGGAACTCCTTACTTCTGTTCCTGACCCTTTTCTTTTCTTGGGAAATTGCCACTGCCTGATGATTATTTGTGTCCGTGGGCCTCCAAGCAATCCTCTTGCTGAGCATTTTCCCTGAGACACGTGCTGTCTCTTAAGAAACCTTATGCCCTAGTCCTCTCTGATCCCCTCCTCCTTTGTGATCCTTCTTCCAGGGTCCTGAAGCTGTTGTATGTGAGAAGGGGGGACTGTCATTTTTTAAAATGCTGTATCCCATTTGACCCTCCTTTCAGGGAGGTAGAGTGCTGGAGTGAGTAGCCAGAAAAGAAAAGCTTAACGTCCTTTGCAGGGAATAAGCAGTTATGGAAACTTCACACACATGACTCTGAGGGTGTGGAAGCAGTGTGGTGTTTGCGTGAGTCAGGGGGCCCCATCTTAGGGAACATATTCTTTTTTTTCTTTTTATTTTCTCCCTCCTTTTTTTCCCTTCTCTCCGATTTCTCTTTTTAATGTCCACCTCCATCTTTTCCATTGGTTTCATTTGCCTTTCTTCTCTTTTCTATCTCCCTAAGTCTAAGAATTAGGTCTCTTGTGAGAGTTAGCGGCATTGAGCAGGCTCACTGGAGACCAAGAAGGATGTTACTTCTTGGTGTGGGCGTTGGTCAATAGGCGTGTAATAATCACTTTGGTTCTTGGCCTGTTATTTGATAGCTCGTGCTTCATGGAGGCTTTATATTTTCAAAAATTGTCTAGACAATTACAAGTAATAAGTAGAAAGTGAAAAGAATTTTTTCTTTAAGACTGTGTGCTTACCGTGGACACTATGACTACTATGATTTCACTGCATTTTTTCATTTCCTAGGGAGCAGTACCTGCCTGGTGTCATTGCACTTTTCAATGTTAACAACAGCAGCAATAAGGAGCAGTAAGTACATTTGCAATAAAGGACAAAAGCTTTGTTTATAAAGAAAACCACTAAAAAGGTAGGGATATAGCTGAACTTGTTACAGAGCAGATATTTTCTAGGCAAACTCTATGTAATACAATGGCAATGATATTGTTATTTTGTTGTTGGTTTATGAACTTCTGAAAAATGTAGCTACCTGTATTAAATGTAGTCTGTATGTGTTTGAATACTGCAAATTACAATAAGGGGACCCATCTCTCTTTGAAGGGTAAGCACTGCCACTGGCTTCTGATATGTCTAAATCCTGTCATCCCTGCTCTCAGGGAACCCTGTTCTGTAGCAGCATCACCTATTCCTGGCTCTGGCCTACAGAATATGATACCGCTGAGCTTCGAGGTGATGCTGGTGTCCTGCTCACCGGCATGTTTCTTATCACTTTTTCATTCTCTGAGCCTTTTTAGGGAACATGATCAATTGGTGGGCTACCTTCCTCATGTAGTGTGTCCACATTAACATACCTCTCTCTGAGACATTCTGATACCTTCTTCTACCATCTGACAAGGTATTTTGTGATTTCTGTCTCACTTAGTGTGGGCCCTCACTGTTTTAGAGCATCCAAGAACCATCTGGGCAGTGCATCAGCACTGTCACCCAGGATCGATGCTAGGGCGTTAAATCCGGTGTCACATGAGTGTGCTCCCATAGAGATAAATTCTCCCTTTTCCAACTTTATATTTTGCTCCTGTTTGTACAGGATGACCTTAGATGCCAAGTCTCAGTTCACTTATCAATTTTATCTCCTATTTCTCCTCACTAGTAGCTTTCTACTTTTGGGTCATTTGTACCCAGATGAGATTTATTTGTGCATTTGCAACTAAAAATCCCCTCACCCTTTAACATCATCCTTCTTCTCAACTTTTCCAACTCTTGCTCATACTTGGAAGCCTAGGGTTAGGACTACCTCCCTTTAACAGCCTTCTCTGATGGTCCTAGTGATAGTGAGTTGCTTGTTCTTTCATGTGTGAATAATAAATCTTATCAAGACGTTCAAGCCAACAATGGCAGCCTCCCGAGACCACAGGCCTGCCTGTCTGACTCCAGAATCCATTCTTCTGCTAATTGAGAAAATCAGTCATAGAAAGAGGCCTCTAATCACATATCCTCACTTAAGAAGAAATTGTACATGGGGGAAAAAAATGACCTCAAACTGAGTGAATAATTCTAAGAAAAAGGATTCCATTGTTACTGCAGAGCTTTTTGGCAACTCATAAAAAAATTGCTTCAGGCAGGATTAACCCTCTACAGAAAATAGATGGCATTTTCTTGAAATTCTCAAAGCTCTTATTCAAGAGTAAATATAAGTAATATCAAGAAACTTCTATTTAAAATAATTTTTAATAATATTTTTTATTGGTTTAGAGAGAGCGGACGTGTGGAGGGGGCAGAGAGAGAGAGAAGCATTCATTTGTTGTTCATTCACTGCTTGTTTCCTGTATGTGACCTGGCGGGAGATGGAACCCCCAACCTTGGC